>NW_026061026.1:0-600000 GCF_929443795.1 Astur gentilis
CCTATTCACAGGCACAACAGGATCTGGGACCCGGGCTTGCCCAGAGGAGGAACATCTCATGGCTCTCGTCATCGGCAGAGCCTGTTTCTGAAAAGGCACACATCCGGCTCCTTGTCCCACACGGAAGGTGGCAGCCCTGAAAGCTGTTGCTGGTCTTCACCGTCCCCCTGCAGCCTATTCACAGGCACAACAGGATCTGGGACCCGGGCTTGCCCAGAGGAGGAACATCTCATGGCTCTCGTCCTCGGCAGGGCCTGTATGCAGAAAGACACGTCCGGCTCCTTGTCCCACACGGAAGGTGGCAGCCCTGAAAGCTGTTGCTGGTCTTCACCGTCCCCCTGCAGCCTATTCACAGGCACAACAGGATTCAGGACTGGGGCTTGGCCAGAGGAGGAACATCTCATGGCTCTCGTCCTCGGCACGGCCTGTTTCCAGAAAGGAACACGTCCGGCTCATTGTCCCACACGGAAGGTGGCAGCCATGAAAGCTGTTGCTGGTCTTCACCGTCCCCCTGCAGCCTATTCACAGGCACAACAGGATTTGGACCCGGGCTTGCCCAGAGGAGGAACATCTCATGGCTCTCGTCCTCGGCAGAGCTTGTTTCCGAAAAGGCACACGTCCGGCTCCTTGTCCCACACGGAAGGTGGCAGCCCTGAAAGCTGTTGCTGGTCATCACCGTCCCCCTGCAGCCTATTCACAGGCACAACAGGATTTGGGACCCGAGCTTGCCCAGAGGAGGAACATCTCATGGCTCTCGTCCTCGGCAGAGCCTGATTCCGAAAAGGCACACGTCCGGCTCCTTGTACCACACGGAAGGTGGCAGCCCTGAAAGCTGTTGCTGGTCATCACCGTCCCCCTGCAGCCTATTCACAGGCACAACAGGATTTGGACCCGGGCTTGCCCAGAGGAGGAACATCTCATGGCTCTCGTCCTCGGCAGGGCCTGTTTCCAAAAAGGCACTAGACCGAATCATGTCCCACAAGGAAGGTGGCAGCCCTGAAAGCTGTTGCTGGTCTTCACCGTCCCCCTGCAGCCTATTCACAGGCACAACAGGATTCAGGACCCGGGCTTGCCCAGAGGAGGAACATCTCATGGCTCTCGTACTCGGCAGAGCCTGTTTCCGAAAAGGCACACATCCGGCTCCTTGTCCCACACGGAAGGTGGCAGCCCTGAAAGCTGTTGCTGGTCTTCACCGTCCCCCTGCAGCCTATTCACAGGCACAACAGGATTTGGGACCCGGGCTTGGCCAGAGGAGGAACATCTCATGGCTCTCGTCCTCGGCACGGCCTTTTTCCAGAAAGGCACACGTCCGGCTCCTTATCCCACACGGAAGGTGGCAGCCCTGAAAGCTGTTGCTGGTGTTCACCGTCCCCCTGCAGCCTATTCACAGGCACAACAGGATCTGGGACCCGGGCTTGGCCAGAGGAGGAACATCTCATGGCTCTCGTCCTCGGCACGGCCTTTTTCCAGAAAGGAAAACGTCCGGCTCCTTGTCCCACAGTGAAGGTGGCAGCCGTGAAAGCTGTTGCTGGTCTTCACCGTCCCCCTGCAGCCTATTCACAGGCACAACAGGATCTGGGACCCGGGCTTGCCCAGAGGAGGAACATCTCATGGCTCTCGTCCTCGGCAGAGCCTGTTTCCGAAAAGGCACAAGACTGGCTCCTTGTCCCACACGGAATGTGACAGCCGTGAAAGCTGTTGCTGGTCTTCACCGTCCCCCTGCAGCCTATTCACAGGCACAACAGGATCTGGGACCCGGGCTTGCCCAGAGGAGGAACATCTCATGGCTCTCGTCCCCGGCACGGCCTGTTTCCAGAAAGGCACACGTCCGGCTCCTTGTCCCACACGGAAGGTGGCAGCCGTGAAAGCTGTTGCTGGTCTTCACCGTCCCCCTGCAGCCTATTCACAGGCACAACAGGATCTGGGACCCGGGCTTGGCCAGAGGAGGAACATCTCATGGCTCTCGTCCTCGGCACGGCCTGTTTCCAGAAAGGAACACGTCCGGCTCCTTGTCCCACAGTGAAGGTGGCAGCCGTGAAAGCTGTTGCTGGTGTTCACCGTCCCCCTGCAGCCTATTCACAGGCACAACAGGATCTGGGACCCGGGCTTGCCCAGAGGAGGAACATCTCATGGCTCTCGTCCTCGGCAGAGCTTGTTTCCGAAAAGGCACACGTCCGGCTCCTTGTCCCACAGTGAAGGTGGCAGCCGTGAAAGCTGTTGCCGGTGTTCACCGTCCCCCTGCAGCCTATTCACAGGCACAACAGGATCTAGGACCCGGGCTTGCCCAGAGGAGGAACATCTCATGGCTCTCGTCCTCGGCAGAGCTTGTTTCCGAAAAGGCACACGTCCGGCTCCTTGTCCCACACGGAAGGTGGCAGCTGTGAAAGCTGTTGCTGGTCTTCACCGTCCCCCTGCAGCCTATTCACAGGCACAACAGGATCTGGGACCCGGGCTTGCCCAGAGGAGGAACATCTCATGGCTCTCGTCCTCGGCAGGGCCTGTTTCCATAAAGGCACAAGACCGGCTCCTTGTCCCACACGGAAGGTGGCAGCCCTGAAAGCTGTTGCTGGTGTTCACCGTCCCCCTGCAGCCTATTCACAGGCACAACAGGATCTGGGACCCGGGCTTGCCCAGAGGAGGAACATCTCATGGCTCTCGTCCTCGGCAAGGCCTGTTTCCAAAAAGGCACAAGACTGGCTACTTGTCCCACACGGAAGGTGACAGCCGTGAAAGCTGTTGCTGGTCTTCACCGTCCCCCTGCAGCCTATTCACAGGCACAACAGGATCTGGGACTCGGGCTTGCCCAGAGGAGGAACATCTCATGGCTCTCGTCCTCGGCACGGCCTGTTTCCAGAAAGGAACACGTCCGGCTCCTTGTCCCACAGTGAAGGTGGCAGCCGTTAAAGCTGTTGCTGGTCTTCACCGTCCCCCTGCAGCCTATTCACAGGCACAACAGGATCTGGGACCCGGGCTTGCCCAGAGGAGGAACATCTCATGGCTCTCGTCCTCGGCAGGGCCTGTTTCCAAAAAGGCACAAGACTGGCTCGTTGTCCCACAGGAAAGGTGAAAGCCGTGAAAGCTGTTGCTGGTCTTCACCGTCCCCCTGCAGCCTATTCACAGACACAACAGGATCTGGGACCCGGGCTTGCCCAGAGGAGGAACATCTCATGGCTCTCGTCCCCGGCACGGCCTGTTTCCAGAAAGGCACACGTCCGGCTCCTTGTCCCACACGGAAGGTGGCAGCCGTGAAAGCTGTTGCTGGTCTTCACCGTCCCCCTGCAGCCTATTCACAGGCACAACAGGATTCAGGACCCGGGCTTGCCCAGAGGAGGAACATCTCATGGCTCTCGTCCTCGGCAGGGCCTGTTTCCAGAAAGGAACACGTCCGGCTCCTTGTCCCACAGTGAAGGTGGCAGCCGTGAAAGCTGTTGCTGGTGTTCACCGTCCCCCTGCAGCCTATTCACAGGCACAACAGGATCTGGGACCCGGGCTTGCCCAGAGGAGGAACATCTCATGGCTCTCGTCCTCGGCAGAGCTTGTTTCCGAAAAGGCACACGTCCGGCTCCTTGTCCCACACGGAAGGTGGCAGCCCTGAAAGCTGTTGCTGGTGTTCACCGTCCCCCTGCAGCCTATTCACAGGCACAACAGGATCTAGGACCCGGGCTTGCCCAGAGGAGGAACATCTCATGGCTCTCGTCCTCGGCAGAGCTTGTTTCCGAAAAGGCACACGTCCGGCTCCTTGTCCCACACGGAAGGTGGCAGCCGTGAAAGCTGTTGCTGGTCTTCACCGTCCCCCTGCAGCCTATTCACAGGCACAACAGGATCTGGGACCCGGGCTTGCCCAGAGGAGGAACATCTCATGGCTCTCGTCCTCGGCAGGGCCTGTTTCCATAAAGGCACAAGACCGGCTCCTTGTCCCACACGGAAGGTGGCAGCCCTGAAAGCTGTTGCTGGTCTTCACCGTCCCCCTGCAGCCTATTCACAGGCACAACAGGATCTGGGACCCGGGCTTGCCCAGAGGAGGAACATCTCATGGCTCTCGTCCTCGGCAGGGCCTGTTTCCAAAAAGGCACAAGACTGGCTACTTGTCCCACACGGAAGGTGACAGCCGTGAAAGCTGTTGCTGGTCTTCACCGTCCCCCTGCAGCCTATTCACAGGCACAACAGGATCTGGGACCCGGGCTTGCCCAGAGGAGGAACATCTCATGGCTCTCGTCCTCGGCACGGCCTGTTTCCAGAAAGGAACACGTCCGGCTCCTTGTCCCACAGTGAAGGTGGCAGCCGTTAAAGCTGTTGCTGGTCTTCACCGTCCCCCTGCAGCCTATTCACAGGCACAACAGGATCTGGGACCCGGGCTTGCCCAGAGGAGGAACATCTCATGGCTCTCTTTCTCGGCAGGGCCTGATTCCGAAAAGGCACAAGACTGGCTCCTTGTCCCACAGGAAAGGTGACAGCCGTGAAAGCTGTTGCTGGTCTTCACCGTCCCCCTGCAGCCTATTCACAGACACAACAGGATCTGGGACCCGGGCTTGCCCAGAGGAGGAACATCTCATGGCTCTCGTCCCCGGCAGAGCCTGATTCCGAAAAGGCACACGTCCGGCTCCTTGTCCCACACGGAAGGTGGCAGCCGTGAAAGCTGTTGCCGGTGTTCACCGTCCCCCTGCAGCCTATTCACAGGCACAACAGGATCTAGGACCCGGGCTTGCCCAGAGGAGGAACATCTCATGGCTCTCGTCCTCGGCAGAGCTTGTTTCCGAAAAGGCACACGTCCGGCTCCTTGTCCCACACGGAAGGTGGCAGCTGTGAAAGCTGTTGCTGGTCTTCACCGTCCCCCTGCAGCCTATTCACAGGCACAACAGGATCTGGGACCCGGGCTTGCCCAGAGGAGGAACATCTCATGGCTCTCGTCCTCGGCAGGGCCTGTTTCCATAAAGGCACAAGACCGGCTCCTTGTCCCACACGGAAGGTGGCAGCCCTGAAAGCTGTTGCTGGTCTTCACCGTCCCCCTGCAGCCTATTCACAGGCACAACAGGATCTGGGACCCGGGCTTGCCCAGAGGAGGAACATCTCATGGCTCTCGTCCTCGGCAGGGCCTGTTTCCAAAAAGGCACAAGACTGGCTACTTGTCCCACACGGAAGGTGACAGCCGTGAAAGCTGTTGCTGGTCTTCACCGTCCCCCTGCAGCCTATTCACAGGCACAACAGGATCTGGGACTCGGGCTTGCCCAGAGGAGGAACATCTCATGGCTCTCGTCCTCGGCACGGCCTGTTTCCAGAAAGGAACACGTCCGGCTCCTTGTCCCACAGTGAAGGTGGCAGCCGTTAAAGCTGTTGCTGGTCTTCACCGTCCCCCTGCAGCCTATTCACAGGCACAACAGGATCTGGGACCCGGGCTTGCCCAGAGGAGGAACATCTCATGGCTCTCGTCCTCGGCAGGGCCTGTTTCCAAAAAGGCACAAGACTGGCTCGTTGTCCCACAGGAAAGGTGAAAGCCGTGAAAGCTGTTGCTGGTCTTCACCGTCCCCCTGCAGCCTATTCACAGACACAACAGGATCTGGGACCCGGGCTTGCCCAGAGGAGGAACATCTCATGGCTCTCGTCCTCGGCACGGCCTGTTTCCAGAAAGGCACACGTCCGGCTCCTTGTCCCACACGGAAGGTGGCAGCCGTGAAAGCTGTTGCTGGTCTTCACCGTCCCCCTGCAGCCTATTCACAGGCACAACAGGATTCAGGACCCGGGCTTGCCCAGAGGAGGAACATCTCATGGCTCTCGTCCTCGGCACGGCCTGTTTCCAGAAAGGAACACGTCCGGCTCCTTGTCCCACAGTGAAGGTGGCAGCCGTGAAAGCTGTTGCTGGTGTTCACCGTCCCCCTGCAGCCTATTCACAGGCACAACAGGATCTGGGACCCGGGCTTGCCCAGAGGAGGAACATCTCATGGCTCTCGTCCTCGGCAGAGCTTGTTTCCGAAAAGGCACACGTCCGGCTCCTTGTCCCACACGGAAGGTGGCAGCCCTGAAAGCTGTTGCTGGTGTTCACCGTCCCCCTGCAGCCTATTCACAGGCACAACAGGATCTAGGACCCGGGCTTGCCCAGAGGAGGAACATCTCATGGCTCTCGTCCTCGGCAGAGCTTGTTTCCGAAAAGGCACACGTCCGGCTCCTTGTCCCACACGGAAGGTGGCAGCCGTGAAAGCTGTTGCTGGTCTTCACCGTCCCCCTGCAGCCTATTCACAGGCACAACAGGATCTGGGACCCGGGCTTGCCCAGAGGAGGAACATCTCATGGCTCTCGTCCTCGGCAGGGCCTGTTTCCATAAAGGCACAAGACCGGCTCCTTGTCCCACACGGAAGGTGGCAGCCCTGAAAGCTGTTGCTGGTCTTCACCGTCCCCCTGCAGCCTATTCACAGGCACAACAGGATCTGGGACCCGGGCTTGCCCAGAGGAGGAACATCTCATGGCTCTCGTCCTCGGCAGGGCCTGTTTCCAAAAAGGCACAAGACTGGCTACTTGTCCCACACGGAAGGTGACAGCCGTGAAAGCTGTTGCTGGTCTTCACCGTCCCCCTGCAGCCTATTCACAGGCACAACAGGATCTGGGACCCGGGCTTGCCCAGAGGAGGAACATCTCATGGCTCTCGTCCTCGGCACGGCCTGTTTCCAGAAAGGAACACGTCCGGCTCCTTGTCCCACAGTGAAGGTGGCAGCCGTTAAAGCTGTTGCTGGTCTTCACCGTCCCCCTGCAGCCTATTCACAGGCACAACAGGATCTGGGACCCGGGCTTGCCCAGAGGAGGAACATCTCATGGCTCTCTTTCTCGGCAGGGCCTGATTCCGAAAAGGCACAAGACTGGCTCCTTGTCCCACAGGAAAGGTGACAGCCGTGAAAGCTGTTGCTGGTCTTCACCGTCCCCCTGCAGCCTATTCACAGACACAACAGGATCTGGGACCCGGGCTTGCCCAGAGGAGGAACATCTCATGGCTCTCGTCCCCGGCAGAGCCTGATTCCGAAAAGGCACACGTCCGGCTCCTTGTCCCACACGGAAGGTGGCAGCCGTGAAAGCTGTTGCTGGTCTTCACCGTCCCCCTGCAGCCTATTCACAGGCACAACAGGATCTGGGACCCGGGCTTGGCCAGAGGAGGAACATCTCATGGCTCTCGTCTTCGGCACGGCCTGTTTGCAGAAAGGAACACGTCCGGCTCCTTGTCCCACAGTGAAGGTGGCAGCCGTGAAAGCTGTTGCTGGTGTTCACCGTCCCCCTGCAGCCTATTCACAGGCACAACAGGATCTGGGACCCGGGCTTGCCCAGAGGAGGAACATCTCATGGCTCTCGTCCTCGGCAGAGGTTGTTTCCGAAAAGGCACACGTCCGGCTCCTTGTCCCACACGGAAGGTGGCAGCCGTGAAAGCTGTTGCTGGTCTTCACCGTCCCCCTGTAGCCTATTCACAGGCAGAACAGGATCTGGGACCCGGGCTTGCCCAGAGGAGGAACATCTCATGGCTCTCGTCCTCGGCAGGGCCTGTTTCCATAAAGGCACAAGACCGGCTCCTTGTCCCACACGGAAGGTGGCAGCCCTGAAAGCTGTTGCTGGTCTTCACCGTCCCCCTGCAGCCTATTCACAGGCACAACAGGATCTGGGACCCGGGCTTGCCCAGAGGAGGAACATATCATGGCTCTCGTCCTCGGCAGAGCTGTTTCTGAAAAGGCACACGTCCGGCTCCTTGTCCCACACGGATGGTGGCAGCCCTGGAAGCTGTTGCTGGTCTTCACCGTCCCCCTGCAGCCTATTCACAGGCACAACAGGATCTGGGACCCGGGCTTGCCCAGAGGAGGAACATCTCATGGCTCTCATCCTCGGCAGAGCCTGTTTCTGAAAAGGCACACATCCGGCTCCTTGTCCCACAGTGAAGGTGGCAGCCCTGAAAGCTGTTGCTGGTCTTCACCGTCCCCCTGCAGCCTATTCACAGGCACAACAGGATCTGGGACCCGGGCTTGGCCAGAGGAGGAACATCTCATGGCTCTCGTCCTCGGCAGGGCCTGTATCAAGAAAGACACGTCCGGCTCCTTGTCCCACACGGAAGGTGGCAGCCCTGAAAGCTGTTGCTGGTCTTCACCGTCCCCCTGCAGCCTATTCACAGGCACAACAGGATCTGGGACCCGGGCTTGCCCAGAGGAGGAACATCTCATGGCTCTCGTCCTCGGCAGGGCCTGTTTCCAAAAAGGCACAAGACCGGCTCATTGTCCCACACGGAAGGTGGCAGCCCTGAAAGCTGTTGCTGGTCTTCACCATCCCCCTGCAGCCTATTCACAGGCACAACAGGATTCAGGACCCGGGCTTGCCCAGAGGAGGAACATCTCATGGCTCTCGTCCTCGGCAGAGCCTGTTTCCGAAAAGGCACACATCCGGCTCCTTGTCCCACACGGAAGGTGGCAGCCCTGAAAGCTGTTGCTGGTCTTCACCGTCCCCCTGCAGCCTATTCATAGGAACAACATGATTTGGGACCCGGGCTTGGCCAGAGGAGGAACATCTCATGGCTCTCGTCCTCGGCACGGCCTGTTTCCAGAAAGGAACACGTCCGGCTCCTTGTCCCACACTGAAGGTGGCAGCCCTGAAAGCTGTTGCTGGTCTTCACCGTCCCCCTGCAGCCTATTCACAGGCACAACAGGATTCAGGACCCGGGCTTGCCCAGAGGAGGAACATCTCATGGCTCTCGTCCTCGGCAGAGCCTGTTTCCGAAAAGGCACACATCCGGCTCCTTGTCCCACACGGAAGGTGGCAGCCCTGAAAGCTGTTGCTGGTCTTCACCGTCCCCCTGCAGCCTATTCACAGGCACAACAGGATTCAGGACCCGGGCTTGCCCAGAGGAGGAACATCTCATGGCTCTCGTCCTCGGCACGGCCTGTTTCCAGAAAGGAACACGTCCGGCTCCTTGTCCCACAGTGAAGGTGGCAGCCGTTAAAGCTGTTGCTGGTCTTCACCGTCCCCCTGCAGCCTATTCACAGGCACAACAGGATCTGGGACCCGGGCTTGCCCAGAGGAGGAACATCTCATGGCTCTCGTCCTCGGCAGGGTCTGTTTCCAAAAAGGCACAAGACTGGCTCCTTGTCCCACACGGAAGGTGACAGCCGTGAAAGCTGTTGCTGGTCTTCACCGTCCCCCTGCAGCCTATTCACAGGCACAACAGGATCTGGGACCCGGGCTTGCCCAGAGGAGGAACATCTCATGGCTCTCGTCCTCGGCAGAGCCTGTTTCCGAAAAGGTACACGTCCGGCTCCTTGTCCCACACGGAAGGTGGCAGCCCTGAAAGCTGTTGCTGGTCTTCACCGTCCCCCTGCAGCCTATTCACAGGCACAACAGGATCTGGGACCCGGGCTTGGCCAGAGGAGGAACATCTCATGGCTCTCGTCCTCGGCACGGCCTGTTTCCAGAAAGGAACACGTCCGGCTCCTTGTCCCACACGGAAGGTGGCAGCCGTGAAAGCTGTTGCTGGTGTTCACCGTCCCCCTGCAGCCTATTCACAGGCACAACAGGATCTGGGACCCGGGCTTGCCACTAGGAGGAACATCTCATGGCTCTCGTCCTCGGCAGGGCCTGTTTCCATAAAGGCACACGTCCGGCTCCTTGTCCCACACGGATGGTGGCAGCCCTGGAAGCTGTTGCTGGTCTTCACCGTCCCCCTGCAGCCTATTCACAGGCACAACAGGATCTGGGACCCGGGCTTGCCCAGAGGAGGAACATCTCATGGCTCTCGTCCTCGGCAGAGCCTGTTTCCGAAAAGGCACACATCCGGCTCCTTGTCCCACACGGAAGGTGGCAGCCCTGAAAGCTGTTGCTGGTCTTCACCGTCCCCCTGCAGCCTATTCACAGGCACAACAGGATCTGGGACCCGGGCTTGCCCAGAGGAGGAACATCTCATGGCTCTCGTCCTTGGCAGAGCTTGTTTCCGAAAAGGCACACGTCCGGCTCCTTGTCCCACACGGAAGGTGGCAGCCCTGAAAGTTGTTGCTGGTCTTCACCGTCCCCCTGCAGCCTATTCACAGGCACAAAAGGATTTGGAGGCGGGCTTGCCCAGAGGAGGAACATCTCATGGCTCTCGTCCTCGGCAGAGCCTGTTTCCGAAAAGGCACACATCCGGCTCCTTGTCCCACACGGAAGGTGGCAGCCCTGAAAGCTGTTGCTGGTCTTCACCGTCCCCCTGCAGCCTATTCACAGGCACAACAGGATCTGGGACCCGGGCTTGCCCAGAGGAGGAACATCTCATGGCTCTCATCCTCGGCAGAGCCTGTTTCTGAAAAGGCACACATCCGGCTCCTTGTCCCACAGTGAAGGTGGCAGCCCTGAAAGCTGTTGCTGGTCTTCACCGTCCCCCTGCAGCCTATTCACAGGCACAACAGGATCTGGGACCCGGGCTTGCCCAGAGGAGGAACATCTCATGGCTCTCGTCCTCGGCAGGGCCTGTATCAAGAAAGACACGTCCGGCTCCTTGTCCCACACGGAATGTGGCAGCCCTGAAAGCTGTTGCTGGTCTTCACCGTCCCCCTGCAGCCTATTCACAGGCACAACAGGATCTGGGACCCGGGCTTGCCCAGAGGAGGAACATCTCATGGCTCTCGTCCTCGGCAGGGCCTGTTTCCAAAAAGGCACAAGACCGGCTCATTGTCCCACACGGAAGGTGGCAGCCCTGAAAGCTGTTGCTGGTCTTCACCATCCCCCTGCAGCCTATTCACAGGCACAACAGGATTCAGGACCCGGGCTTGCCCAGAGGAGGAACATCTCATGGCTCTCGTCCTCGGCAGGGCCTGTTTCCGAAAAGGCACACATCCGGCTCCTTGTCCAACACGGAAGGTGGCAGCCCTGAAAGCTGTTGCTGGTCTTCACCGTCCCCCTGCAGCCTATTCATAGGAACAACATGATTTGGGACCCGGGCTTGGCCAGAGGAGGAACATCTCATGGCTCTCGTCCTCGGCACGGCCTGATTCCAGAAAGGAACACGTCCGGCTCCTTGTCCCACACGGAAGGTGGCAGCCCTGAAAGCTGTTGCTGGTCTTCACCGTCCCCCTGCAGCCTATTCACAGGCACAACAGGATCTGGGACCCGGGCTTGCCCAGAGGAGGAACATCTCATGGCTCTCGTCCTCGGCAGAGCCTGTTTCCGAAAAGGCACACATCCGGCTCCTTGTCCCACACGGAAGGTGGCAGCCCTGAAAGCTGTTGCTGGTCTTCACCGTCCCCCTGCAGCCTATTCACAGGCACAACAGGATTCAGGACTGGGGCTTGCCCAGAGGAGGAACATCTCATGGCTCTCGTCCTCGGCACGGCCTGTTTCCAGAAAGGAACACGTCCGGCTCCTTGTCCCACAGTGAAGGTGGCAGACGTTAAAGCTGTTGCTGGTCTTCACCGTCCCCCTGCAGCCTATTCACAGGCACAACAGGATCTGGGACCCGGGCTTGCCCAGAGGAGGAACATCTCATGGCTCTCGTCCTCGGCAGAGCCTGTTTCCTAAAAGGCACACATCCGGCTCCTTGTCCCACACGGAAGGTGACAGCCGTGAAAGCTGTTGCTGGTCTTCACCGTCCCCCTGCAGCCTATTCACAGGCACAACAGGATCTGGGACCCGGGCTTGCCCAGAGGAGGAACATCTCATGGCTCTCGTCCTCGGCAGATACTTTTTCCGAAAATGCACACGTCCGGCTCCTTGTCCCACACGGAAGGTGGCAGCCCTGAAAGCTGTTGCTGGTCTTCACCGTCCCCCTGCAGCCTATTCACAGGCACAACAGGATCTGGGACCCGGGCTTGGCCAGAGGAGGAACATCTCATGGCTCTCGTCCTCGGCACGGCCTGTTTCCAGAAAGGAACACGTCCGGCTCCTTGTCCCACAGTGAAGGTGGCAGCCGTGAAAGCTGTTGCTGGTGTTCACCGTCCCCCTGCAGCCTATTCACAGGCACAACAGGATTCAGGACCCGGGCTTGCCCAGAGGAGGAACATCTCATGGATCTCGTCCTCGGCAGAGCCTGTTTCCGAAAAGGCACACATCCGGTTCCTTGTCCAACACGAAGGTGGCAGCCCTGAAAGCTGTTGCTGGTCTTCACCGTCCCCCTGCAGCCTATTCATAGGAACAACAGGATTCAGGACTGGGGCTTGGCCAGAGGAGGAACATCTCATGGCTCTCGTCCTCGGCACGGCCTGTTTCCAGAAAGGAACACGTCCGGCTCCTTGTCCCACACGGAAGGTGGCAGCCCTGAAAGCTGTTGCTGGTCTTCACCGTCCCCCTGCAGCCTATTCACAGGCACAACAGGATTCAGGACCCGGGCTTGCCCAGAGGAGGAACATCTCATGGCTCTCGTCCTCGGCAGAGCCTGTTTCCGAAAAGGCACACATCCGGCTCCTTGTCCCACACGGAAGGTGGCAGCCCTGAAAGCTGTTGCTGGTCTTCACCGTCCCCCTGCAGCCTATTCACAGGCACAACAGGATTCAGGACCCGGGCTTGCCCAGAGGAGGAACATCTCATGGCTCTCGTCCTCGGCACGGCCTGTTTCCAGAAAGGAACACGTCCGGCTCCTTGTCCCACAGTGAAGGTGGCAGCCGTTAAAGCTGTTGCTGGTCTTCACCGTCCCCCTGCAGCCTATTCACAGGCACAACAGGATCTGGGACCCGGGCTTGCCCAGAGGAGGAACATCTCATGGCTCTCGTCCTCGGCAGGGCCTGTTTCCAAAAAGGCACAAGACTGGCTCATTGTCCCACAGTGAAGGTGGCAGCCCTGAAAGCTGTTGCTGGTCTTCACCGTCCCCCTGCAGCCTATTCACAGGCACAACAGGATCTGGGACCCGGGCTTGCCCAGAGGAGGAACATCTCATGGCTCTCGTCCTCGGCAGATACTTTTTCCGAAAATGCACACGTCCGGCTCCTTGTCCCACACGGAAGGTGGCAGCCGTGAAAGCTGTTGCTGGTCTTCACCGTCCCCCTGCAGCCTATTCACAGGCACAACAGGATCTGGGACCCGGGCTTGGCCAGAGGAGGAACATCTCATGGCTCTCGTCCTCGGCACGGCCTGTTTCCAGAAAGGAACACGTCCGGCTCCTTGTCCCACAGTGAAGGTGGCAGCCGTGAAAGCTGTTGCTGGTGTTCACCGTCCCCCTGCAGCCTATTCACAGGCACAACAGGATTCAGGACCCGGGCTTGCCCAGAGGAGGAACATCTCATGGCTCTCGTCCTCGGCAGAGCCTGTTTCCGAAAAGGCACACATCCGGCTCCTTGTCCAACACGGAAGGTGGCAGCCCTGAAAGCTGTTGCTGGTCTTCACCGTCCCCCTGCAGCCTATTCATAGGAACAACATGATTTGGGACCCGGGCTTGGCCAGAGGAGGAACATCTCATGGCTCTCGTCCTCGGCACGGCCTGTTTCCAGAAAGGAACACGTCCAGCTCCTTGTCCCACACTGAAGGTGGCAGCCCTGAAAGCTGTTGCTGGTCTTCACCGTCCCCCTGCAGCCTATTCACAGGCACAACAGGATTCAGGACCCGGGCTTGCCCAGAGGAGGAACATCTCATTGCTCTCGTCCTCGGCAGATACTTTTTCCGAAAAGGCACACATCCGGCTCCTTGTCCCACACGGAAGGTGGGAGCCCTGAAAGCTGTTGCTGGTCTTCACCGTCCCCCTGCAGCCTATTCACAGGCACAACAGGATTCAGGACCCGGGCTTGCCCAGAGGAGGAACATCTCATGGCTCTCGTCCTCGGCACGGCCTGTTTCCAGAAAGGAACACGTCCGGCTCCTTGTCCCACAGTGAAGGTGGCAGCCGTTAAAGCTGTTGCTGGTCTTCACCGTCCCCCTGCAGCCTATTCACAGGCACAACAGGATCTGGGACCCGGGCTTGCCCAGAGGAGGAACATCTCATTGCTCTCGTCCTCGGCAGGGTCTGTTTCCAAAAAGGCACAAGACTGGCTCCTTGTCCCACACGGAAGGTGACAGCCGTGAAAGCTGTTGCTGGTCTTCACCGTCCCCCTGCAGCCTATTCACAGGCACAACAGGATCTGGGACCCGGGCTTGCCCAGAGGAGGAACATCTCATGGCTCTCGTCCTCGGCAGATACTTTTTCCGAAAATGCACACGTCAGGCTCCTTGTCCCACACGGAAGGTGGCAGCCGTGAAAGCTGTTGCTGGTCTTCACCGTCCCCCTGCAGCCTATTCACAGGCACAACAGGATCTGGGACCCGGGCTTGGCCAGAGGAGGAACATCTCATGGCTCTCGTCCTCGGCACGGCCTGTTTCCAGAAAGGAACACGTCCGGCTCCTTGTCCCACAGTGAAGGTGGCAGCCGTGAAAGCTGTTGCTGGTGTTCACCATCCCCCTGCAGCCTATTCACAGGCACAACAGGATCTGGGACCCGAGCTTGCCCAGAGGAGGAACATCTCATGGCTCTCGTCCTCGGCAGAGCTTGTTTCCGAAAAGGCACACGTCCGGCTCCTTGTCCCACACGGAAGGTGGCAGCCGTGAAAGCTGTTGCTGGTCTTCACCGTCCCCCTGCAGTCTATTCACAGGCAGAACAGGATCTGGGACCCGGGCTTGCCCAGAGGAGGAACATCTCATGGCTCTCGTCCTCGGCAGGGCCTGTTTCCAAAAAGGCACAAGACCGGCTCATTGTCCCACACGGAAGGTGGCAGCCCTGAAAGCTGTTGCTGGTCTTCACCGTCCCCCTGCAGCCTATTCACAGGCACAACAGGATCTGGGACCCGGGCTTGCCCAGAGGAGGAACATCTCATGGCTCTCGTCCTCGGCAGGGCCTGTTTCCAAAAAGGCACAAGACCGGCTCATTGTCCCACACGGAAGGTGGCAGCCCTGAAAGCTGTTGCTGGTCTTCACCATCCCCCTGCAGCCTATTCACAGGCACAACAGGATTCAGGACCCGGGCTTGCCCAGAGGAGGAACATCTCATGGCTCTCGTCCTCGGCAGAGCCTGTTTCCTAAAAGGCACACATCCGGCTCCTTGTCCAACACGGAAGGTGGCAGCCCTGAAAGCTGTTGCTGGTCTTCACCGTCCCCCTGCAGCCTATTCATAGGAACAACATGATTTGGGACCCGGGCTTGGCCAGAGGAGGAACATCTCATGGCTCTCGTCCTCGGCACGGCCTGTTTCCAGAAAGGAACACGTCCGGCTCCTTGTCCCACACGGAAGGTGGCAGCCCTGAAAGCTGTTGCTGGTCTTCACCGTCCCCCTGCAGCCTATTCACAGGCACAACAGGATTCAGGACCCGGGCTTGCCCAGAGGAGGAACATCTCATGGCTCTCGTCCTCGGCACGGCCTGTTTCCAGAAAGGAACACGTCCGGCTCCTTGTCCCACAGTGAAGGTGGCAGCCGTTAAAGCTGTTGCTGGTCTTCACCGTCCCCCTGCAGCCTATTCACAGGCACAACAGGATCTGGGACCCGGGCTTGCCCAGAGGAGGAACATCTCATGGCTCTCGTCCTCGGCAGGGTCTGTTTCCAAAAAGGCACAAGACTGGCTCCTTGTCCCACACGGAAGGTGACAGCCGTGAAAGCTGTTGCTGGTCTTCACCGTCCCCCTGCAGCCTATTCACAGGCACAACAGGATCTGGGACCCGGGCTTGCCCAGAGGAGGAACATCTCATGGCTCTCGTCCTCGGCAGATACTTTTTCCGAAAAGGCACACGTCCGGCTCCTTGTCCCACACGGAAGGTGGCAGCCCTGAAAGCTGTTGCTGGTCTTCACCGTCCCCCTGCAGCCTATTCACAGGCACAACAGGATCTGGGACCCGGGCTTGCCCAGAGGAGGAACATCTCATGGCTCTCGTCCTCGGCACGGCCTGTTTCCAGAAAGGAAAACGTCCGGCTCCTTGTCCCACAGTGAAGGTGGCAGCCCTGAAAGCTGTTGCTGGTCTTCACCGTCCCCCTGCAGCCTATTCACAGGCACAATAGGATCTGGGACCCGGGCTTCCCCAGAGGAGGAACATCTCATGGCTCTCGTCCTCGGCAGAGCTGTTTCCGAAAAGGCACACGTCCGGCTCCTTGTCCCACACGGAAGGTGGCAGCCCTGGAAGCTGTTGCTGGTCTTCACCGTCCCCCTGTAGCCTATTCACAGGCAGAACAGGATCTGGGACCCGGGCTTGCCCAGTGGAGGAACATCTCATGGCTCTCGTCCTCGGCAGAGCCTGTTTCCGAAAAGGCACTCATCTGGCTCCTTGTCCCACACGGAAGGTGGCAGCCCTGAAAGCTGTTGCTGGTCTTCACCGTCCCCCTGCAGCCTATTCACAGGCACAACAGGATCTGGGACCCGGGCTTGCCCAGAGGAGGAACATCTCATGGCTCTCGTCCTCGGCAGGGCCTGTTTCCATAAAGGCACAAGACTGGCTCCTTGTCCCACACGGAAGGTGGCAGCCCTGAAAGCTGTTGCTGGTCTTCACCGTCCCCCTGCAGCCTATTCACAGGCACAACAGGATCTGGGACCCGGGCTTGCCCAGAGGAGGAACATCTCATGGCTCTCGTCCTCGGCAGGGCCTGTATCCAGAAAGACACGTCCGGCTCCTTGTCCCACAGGGAAGGTGGCAGCCCTGAAAGCTGTTGCTGGTCTTCACCATCCCCCTGCAGCCTATTCACAGGCACAACAGGATTCAGGACCCGGGCTTGCCCAGAGGAGGAACATCTCATGGCTCTCGTCCTCGGCAGGGCCTGTTTCCGAAAACGCACACGTCCGGCTCCTTGTCCCACACGGAAGGTGGCAGCCGTGAAAGCTGTTGCTGGTCTTCACCGTCCCCCTGCAGCCTATTCACAGGCACAACAGGATCTGGGACCCGGGCTTGCCCAGAGGAGGAACATCTCATGGCTCTCGTCCTCGGCACGGCCTGTTTCCAGAAAGGAAAACGTCCGGCTCCTTGTCCCACACGGAAGGTGGCAGCCCTGAAAGCTGTTGCTGGTCTTCACCGTCCCCCTGCAGCCTATTCACAGGCACAACAGGATCTGGGACCCGGGCTTGCCCAGAGGAGGAACATCTCATGGCTCTCGTCCTCGGCAGAGCCTGTTTCCGAAAAGGCACACATCCGGCTCCTTGTCCCACACGGAAGGTGGCAGCCCTGAAAGCTGTTGCTGGTCTTCACCGTCCCCCTGCAGCCTATTCACAGGCACAACAGGATTCAGGACCCGGGCTTGCCCAGAGGAGGAACATCTCATGGCTCTCGTCCTCGGCACGGCCTGTTTCCAGAAAGGAACACGTCCGGCTCCTTGTCCCACAGTGAAGGTGGCAGCCGTTAAAGCTGTTGCTGGTCTTCACCGTCCCCCTGCAGCCTATTCACAGGCACAACAGGATCTGGGACCCGGGCTTGCCCAGAGGAGGAACATCTCATGGCTCTCGTCCTCGGCAGGGTCTGTTTCCAAAAAGGCACAAAACTGGCTCCTTGTCCCACACGGAAGGTGACAGCTGTGAAAGCTGTTGCTGGTCTTCACCGTCCCCCTGCAGCCTATTCACAGGCACAACAGGATCTGGGACCCGGGCTTGCCCAGAGGAGGAACATCTCATGGCTCTCGTCCTCGGCAGATACTTTTTCCGAAAATGCACACGTCCGGCTCCTTGTCCCACACGGAAGGTGGCAGCCCTGAAAGCTGTTGCTGGTCTTCACCGTCCCCCTGCAGCCTATTCACAGGCACAACAGGATCTGGGACCCGGGCTTGGCCAGAGGAGGAACATCTCATGGCTCTCGTCCTCGGCACGGCCTGTTTCCAGAAAGGAACACGTCCGGCTCCTTGTCCCACAGTGAAGGTGGCAGCCGTGAAAGCTGTTGCTGGTGTTCACCGTCCCCCTGCAGCCTATTCACATGCACAACAGGATCTGGGACCCGGGCTTGCCCAGAGGAGGAACATCTCATGGCTCTCGTCCTCGGCAGGGCCTGTTTCCATAGAGGCACAAGACCGGCTCATTGTCCCACACGGAAGATGGCAGCCCTGAAAGCTGTTGCTGGTCTTCACCGTCCCCCTGAAGCCTATTCACAGGCACAACAGGATCTGGGACCCGGGCTTCCCCAGAGGAGGAACATCTCATGGCTCTCGTCCTCGGCAGAGCTGTTTCCGAAAAGGCACACGTCCGGCTCCTTGTCCCACACGGAAGGTGGCAGCCCTGGAAGCTGTTGCTGGTCTTCACCGTCCCCCTGTAGCCTATTCACAGGCAGAACAGGATCTGGGACCCGGGCTTGCCCAGAGGAGGAACATCTCATGGCTCTCGTCCTCGGCAGAGCCTGTTTCCGAAAAGGCACTCATCTGGCTCCTTGTCCCACACGGAAGGTGGCAGCCCTGAAAGCTGTTGCTGGTCTTCACCGTCCCCCTGCAGCCTATTCACAGGCACAACAGGATCTGGGACCCGGGCTTGCCCAGAGGAGGAACATCTCATGGCTCTCGTCCTCGTCAGGGCCTGTTTCCATAAAGGCACAAGACTGGCTCTTTGTCCCACACGGAAGGTGGCAGCCCTGAAAGCTGTTGCTGGTCTTCACCGTCCCCCTGCAGCCTATTCACAGGCACAACAGGATCTGGGACCCGGGCTTGCCCAGAGGAGGAACATCTCATGGCTCTCGTCCTCGGCAGGGCCTGTATCCAGAAAGACACGTCCGGCTCCTTGTCCCACAGGGAAGGTGGCAGCCCTGAAAGCTGTTGCTGGTCTTTACCATCCCCCTGCAGCCTATTCACAGGCACAACAGGATTCAGGACCCGGGCTTGCCCAGAGGAGGAACATCTCATGGCTCTCGTCCTCGGCAGGGCCTGTTTCCGAAAACGCACACGTCCGGCTCCTTGTCCCACACGGAAGGTGGCAGCCGTGAAAGCTGTTGCTGGTCTTCACCGTCCCCCTGCAGCCTATTCACAGGCACAACAGGATTTGGACGCGGGCTTGCCCAGAGGAGGAACATCTCATGGTTCTCGTCCTCGTCAGAGCCTTTTTCCGAAAAGGCACACATCCGGCTCCTTGTCCCACACGGAAGGTGGCAGCCCTGAAAGCTGTTGCTGGTCTTCACCGTCCCCCTGCAGCCTATTAACAGGCACAACAGGATTCAGTACCCGGGCTTGCCCAGAGGTGGAACATCTCATGGCTCTCGTCCTCGGCAGAGCCTGTTTCCAAAAAGGCACAAGACCGGCTCCTTGTCCCACACGGAAGGTGGCAGCCCTGAAAGCTGTTGCTGGTCTTCACCGTCCCCCTGCAGCCTATTCACAGGCACAACAGGATCTGGGACCCGGGCTTGCCCAGAGGAGGAACATCTCATGGCTCTCGTCCTCGGCAGAGCCTGTTTCCGAAAAGGCACACATCCGGCTCCTTGTCCCACACGGAAGGTGGCAGCCCTGAAAGCTGTTGCTGGTCTTCACCGTCCCCCTGCAGCCTATTCACAGGCACAACAGGATCTGGGACCCGGGCTTGCCCAGAGGAGGAACATCTCATGGCTCTCGTCCTCGGCACGGCCTGTTTCCGAAAAGGCACTCATCCGGCTCCTTGTCCCACATGGAAGGTGGCAGCCCTGAAAGCTGTTGCTGGTCTTCACCATCCCCCTGCAGCCTATTCACAGGCACAACAGGATCTGGGACCCGGGCTTGCCCAGAGGAGGAACATCTCATGGCTCTCGTCCTCGGCAGGGCCTGTATCCAGAAAGACACGTCCGGCTCCTTGTCCCACATGGAAGGTGGCAGCCGTGAAAGCTGTTGCTGGTCTTCACCGTCCCCCTGCAGCCTATTCACAGGCACAACAGGATCTGGGACCCGGGCTTGCCCAGAGGAGGAACATCTCATGGCTCTCGTCCTCGGCAGAGCCTGTTTCTGAAAAGGCACACATCCGGCTCCTTGTCCCACACGGAAGGTGGCAGCCCTGAAAGCTGTTGCTGGTCTTCACCGTCCCCCTGCAGCCTATTCACAGGCACAACAGGATCTGGGAACCGGGCTTGGCCAGAGGAGGAACATCTCATGGCTCTCGTCCTCGGCAGAGCCTGTATCAAGAAAGACACGTCCGGCTCCTTGTCCCACAGTGAAGGTGGCAGCCCTGAAAGCTGTTGCTGGTCTTCACCGTCCCCCTGCAGCCTATTCACAGGCACAACAGGATCTGGGACCCGGGTTTGCCCAGAGGAGGAACATCTCATGGCTCTCGTCCTCGGCACGGCCTGTTTCCGAAAACGCACACGTCCGGCTCCTTGTCCCACACGGAATGTGGCAGCCCTGAAAGCTGTTGCTGGTCTTCACCATCCCCCTGCAGCCTATTCACAGGCACAACAGGATCTGGGACCCGGGCTTGCCCAGAGGAGGAACATCTCATGGCTCTCGTCCTCGGCAGGGCCTGTTTCCGAAAACGCACACGTCCGGCTCCTTGTCCCACACGGAATGTGGCAGCCCTGAAAGCTGTTGCTGGTCTTCACCGTCCCCCTGCAGCCTATTCACAGGCACAACAGGATCTGGGACCCGGGCTTGCCAAGAGGAGGAACATCTCATGGCTCTCGTCCTCAGCAGAGCCTGTTTCCAAAAAGGCCCAAGACCGGCTCCTTGTCCCACACGGAAGGTGGCAGCCCTGAAAGCTGTTGCTGGTCTTCACCGTCCCCCTGCAGCCTATTCACAGGCACAACAGGATTCAGGACCCGGGCTTGCCCAGAGGAGGAACATCTCATGGCTCTCGTCCTCGGCAGAGCCTGTTTCCGAAAAGGCACACATCCGGCTCCTTGTCCAACACGGAAGGTGGCAGCCCTGAAAGCTGTTGCTGGTCTTCACCGTCCCCCTGCAGCCTATTCATAGGAACAACATGATTTGGGACCCGGGCTTGGCCAGAGGAGGAACATCTCATGGCTCTCGTCCTCGGCACGGCCTGTTTCCAGAAAGGAACACGTCCGGCTCCTTGTCCCACACTGAAGGTGGCAGCCCTGAAAGCTGTTGCTGGTCTTCACCGTCCCCCTGCAGCCTATTCACAGGCACAACAGGATTCAGGACCCGGGCTTGCCCAGAGGAGGAACATCTCATGGCTCTCGTCCTCGGCAGAGCCTGTTTCCGAAAAGGCACACATCCGGCTCCTTGTCCCACACGGAAGGTGGCAGCCCTGAAAGCTGTTGCTGGTCTTCACCGTCCCCCTGCAGCCTATTCACAGGCACAACAGGATTCAGGACCCGGGCTTGCCCAGAGGAGGAACATCTCATGGCTCTCGTCCTCGGCACGGCCTGTTTCCAGAAAGGAACACGTCCGGCTCCTTGTCCCACAGTGAAGGTGGCAGCCGTTAAAGCTGTTGCTGGTCTTCACCGTCCCCCTGCAGCCTATTCACACGCATAACAGGATCTGGGACCCGGGCTTGCCCAGAGGAGGAACATCTCATGGCTCTCGTCCTCGGCAGGGTCTGTTTCCAAAAAGGCACAAGACTGGCTCCTTGTCCCACACGGAAGGTGACAGCCGTGAAAGCTGTTGCTGGTCTTCACCGTCCCCCTGCAGCCTATTCACAGGCACAACAGGATCTGGGACCCGGGCTTGCCCAGAGGAGGAACATCTCATGGCTCTCGTCCTCGGCAGATACTTTTTCCGAAAATGCACACGTCCGGCTCCTTGTCCCACACGGAAGGTGGCAGCCCTGAAAGCTGTTGCTGGTCTTCACCGTCCCCCTGCAGCCTATTCACAGGCACAACAGGATCTGGGACCCGGGCTTGGCCAGAGGAGGAACATCTCATGGCTCTCGTCCTCGGCACGGCCTGTTTCCAGAAAGGAACACGTCCGGCTCCTTGTCCCACAGTGAAGGTGGCAGCCGTGAAAGCTGTTGCTGGTGTTCACCGTCCCCCTGCAGCCTATTCACAGGCACAACAGGATTCAGGACCCGGGCTTGCCCAGAGGAGGAACATCTCATGGCTCTCGTCCTCGGCAGAGCCTGTTTCCGAAAAGGCACACATCCGGCTCCTTGTCCAACACGGAAGGTGGCAGCCCTGAAAGCTGTTGCTGGTCTTCACCGTCCCCCTGCAGCCTATTCATAGGAACAACATGATTTGGGACCCGGGCTTGGCCAGAGGAGGAACATCTCATGGCTCTCGTCCTCGGCACGGCCTGTTTCCAGAAAGGAAAACGTCCGGCTCCTTGTCCCACACTGAAGGTGGCAGCCCTGAAAGCTGTTGCTGGTCTTCACCGTCCCCCTGCAGCCTATTCACAGGCACAACAGGATTCAGGACCCGGGCTTGCCCAGAGGAGGAACATCTCATGGCTCTCGTCCTCGGCAGAGCCTGTTTCCGAAAAGGCACACATCCGGCTCCTTGTCCCACACGGAAGGTGGCAGCCCTGAAAGCTGTTGCTGGTCTTCACCGTCCCCCTGCAGCCTATTCACAGGCACAACAGGATTCAGGACCCGGGCTTGCCCAGAGGAGGAACATCTCATGGCTCTCGTCCTCGGCACGGCCTGTTTCCAGAAAGGAACACGTCCGGCTCCTTGTCCCACAGTGAAGGTGGCAGACGTTAAAGCTGTTGCTGGTCTTCACCGTCCCCCTGCAGCCTATTCACAGGCACAACAGGATCTGGGACCCGGGCTTGCCCAGAGGAGGAACATCTCATGGCTCTCGTCCTCGGCAGGGTCTGTTTCCAAAAAGGCACAAGACTGGCTCCTTGTCCCACACGGAAGGTGACAGCCGTGAAAGCTGTTGCTGGTCTTCACCGTCCCCCTGCAGCCTATTCACAGGCACAACAGGATCTGGGACCCGGGCTTGGCCAGAGGAGGAACATCTCATGGCTCTCGTCCTCGGCAGATACTTTTTCCGAAAATGCACACGTCCGGCTCCTTGTCCCACACGGAAGGTGGCAGCCCTGAAAGCTGTTGCTGGTCTTCACCGTCCCCCTGCAGCCTATTCATAGGAACAACATGATTTGGGACCCGGGCTTGGCCAGAGGAGGAACATCTCATGGCTCTCGTCCTCGGCACGGCCTGTTTCCAGAAAGGAACACGTCCGGCTCCTTGTCCCACACTGAAGGTGGCAGCCCTGAAAGCTGTTGCTGGTGTTCACCGTCCCCCTGCAGCCTATTCACAGGCACAACAGGATTCAGGACCCGGGCTTGCCCAGAGGAGGAACATCTCATGGCTCTCGTCCTCGGCAGAGCCTGTTTCCGAAAAGGCACACATCCGGCTCCTTGTCCCACACGGAAGGTGGCAGCCCTGAAAGCTGTTGCTGGTCTTCACCGTCCCCCTGCAGCCTATTCACAGGCACAACAGGATTCAGGACCCGGGCTTGCCCAGAGGAGGAACATCTCATGGCTCTCGTCCTCGGCACGGCCTGTTTCCAGAAAGGAACACGTCCGGCTCCTTGTCCCACAGTGAAGGTGGCAGCCGTTAAAGCTGTTGCTGGTCTTCACCGTCCCCCTGCAGCCTATTCACACGCATAACAGGATCTGGGACCCGGGCTTGCCCAGAGGAGGAACATCTCATGGCTCTCGTCCTCGGCAGGGTCTGTTTCCAAAAAGGCACAAGACTGGCTCCTTGTCCCACACGGAAGGTGACAGCCGTGAAAGCTGTTGCTGGTCTTCACCGTCCCCCTGCAGCCTATTCACAGGCACAACAGGATCTGGGACCCGGGCTTGCCCAGAGGAGGAACATCTCATGGCTCTCGTCCTCGGCAGATACTTTTTCCGAAAATGCACACGTCCGGCTCCTTGTCCCACACGGAAGGTGGCAGCCCTGAAAGCTGTTGCTGGTCTTCACCGTCCCCCTGCAGCCTATTCACAGGCACAACAGGATCTGGGACCCGGGCTTGGCCAGAGGAGGAACATCTCATGGCTCTCGTCCTCGGCACGGCCTGTTTCCAGAAAGGAACACGTCCGGCTCCTTGTCCCACAGTGAAGGTGGCAGCCGTGAAAGCTGTTGCTGGTGTTCACCGTCCCCCTGCAGCCTATTCACAGGCACAACAGGATTCAGGACCCGGGCTTGCCCAGAGGAGGAACATCTCATGGCTCTCGTCCTCGGCAGAGCCTGTTTCCGAAAAGGCACACATCCGGCTCCTTGTCCAACACGGAAGGTGGCAGCCCTGAAAGCTGTTGCTGGTCTTCACCGTCCCCCTGCAGCCTATTCATAGGAACAACATGATTTGGGACCCGGGCTTGGCCAGAGGAGGAACATCTCATGGCTCTCGTCCTCGGCACGGCCTGTTTCCAGAAAGGAAAACGTCCGGCTCCTTGTCCCACACTGAAGGTGGCAGCCCTGAAAGCTGTTGCTGGTCTTCACCGTCCCCCTGCAGCCTATTCACAGGCACAACAGGATTCAGGACCCGGGCTTGCCCAGAGGAGGAACATCTCATGGCTCTCGTCCTCGGCAGAGCCTGTTTCCGAAAAGGCACACATCCGGCTCCTTGTCCCACACGGAAGGTGGCAGCCCTGAAAGCTGTTGCTGGTCTTCACCGTCCCCCTGCAGCCTATTCACAGGCACAACAGGATTCAGGACCCGGGCTTGCCCAGAGGAGGAACATCTCATGGCTCTCGTCCTCGGCACGGCCTGTTTCCAGAAAGGAACACGTCCGGCTCCTTGTCCCACAGTGAAGGTGGCAGACGTTAAAGCTGTTGCTGGTCTTCACCGTCCCCCTGCAGCCTATTCACAGGCACAACAGGATCTGGGACCCGGGCTTGCCCAGAGGAGGAACATCTCATGGCTCTCGTCCTCGGCAGGGTCTGTTTCCAAAAAGGCACAAGACTGGCTCCTTGTCCCACACGGAAGGTGACAGCCGTGAAAGCTGTTGCTGGTCTTCACCGTCCCCCTGCAGCCTATTCACAGGCACAACAGGATCTGGGACCCGGGCTTGCCCAGAGGAGGAACATCTCATGGCTCTCGTCCTCGGCAGATACTTTTTCCGAAAATGCACACGTCCGGCTCCTTGTCCCACACGGAAGGTGGCAGCCCTGAAAGCTGTTGCTGGTCTTCACCGTCCCCCTGCAGCCTATTCACAGGCACAACAGGATCTGGGACCCGGGCTTGGCCAGAGGAGGAACATCTCATGGCTCTCGTCCTCGGCACGGCCTGTTTCCAGAAAGGAACACGTCCGGCTCCTTGTCCCACAGTGAAGGTGGCAGCCGTGAAAGCTGTTGCTGGTGTTCACCGTCCCCCTGCAGCCTATTCACAGGCACAACAGGATTCAGGACCCGGGCTTGCCCAGAGGAGGAACATCTCATGGCTCTCGTCCTCGGCAGAGCCTGTTTCCGAAAAGGCACACATCCGGCTCCTTGTCCAACACGGAAGGTGGCAGCCCTGAAAGCTGTTGCTGGTCTTCACCGTCCCCCTGCAGCCTATTCACAGGCACAACAGGATCTGGGACCCGGGCTTGCCCAGAGGAGGAACATCTCATGGCTCTCGTCCTCGGCAGATACTTTTTCCGAAAATGCACACGTCCGGCTCCTTGTCCCACACGGAAGGTGGCAGCCCTGAAAGCTGTTGCTGGTCTTCACCGTCCCCCTGCAGCCTATTCACAGGCACAACAGGATCTGGGACCCGGGCTTGGCCAGAGGAGGAACATCTCATGGCTCTCGTCCTCGGCACGGCCTGTTTCCAGAAAGGAACACGTCCGGCTCCTTGTCCCACACTGAAGGTGGCAGCCCTGAAAGCTGTTGCTGGTCTTCACCGTCCCCCTGCAGCCTATTCACAGGCACAACAGGATCTGGGACCCGGGCTTGGCCAGAGGAGGAACATCTCATGGCTCTCGTCCTCGGCACGGCCTGTTTCCAGAAAGGAACACGTCCGGCTCCTTGTCCCACAGTGAAGGTGGCAGCCGTGAAAGCTGTTGCTGGTGTTCACCGTCCCCCTGCAGCCTATTTATAGGAACAACATGATTTGGGACCCGGGCTTGGCCAGAGGAGGAACATCTCATGGCTCTCGTCCTCGGCACGGCCTGTTTCCAGAAAGGAACACGTCCGGCTCCTTGTCCCACAGTGAAGGTGGCAGCCGTTAAAGCTGTTGCTGGTCTTCACCGTCCCCCTGCAGCCTATTCACAGGCACAACAGGATTCAGGACCCGGGCTTGCCCAGAGGAGGAACATCTCATTGCTCTCGTCCTCGGCAGAGCCTGTTTCCGAAAAGGCACACATCCGGCTCCTTGTCCCACACGGAAGGTGGCAGCCCTGAAAGCTGTTGCTGGTCTTCACCGTCCCCCTGCAGCCTATTCACAGGCACAACAGGATTCAGGACTGGGGCTTGCCCAGAGGAGGAACATCTCATGGCTCTCGTCCTCGGCACGGCCTGTTTCCAGAAAGGAACACGTCCGGCTCCTTGTCCCACAGTGAAGGTGGCAGCCGTTAAAGCTGTTGCTGGTCTTCACCGTCCCCCTGCAGCCTATTCACAGGCACAACAGGATCTGGGACCCGGGCTTGCCCAGAGGAGGAACATCTCATGGCTCTCGTCCTCGGCAGGGTCTGTTTCCAAAAAGGCACAAGACTGGCTCCTTGTCCCACACGGAAGGTGACAGCCGTGAAAGTTGTTGCTGGTCTTCACCGTCCCCCTGCAGCCTATTCACAGGCACAACAGGATCTGGGACCCGGGCTTGCCCAGAGGAGGAACATCTCATGGCTCTCGTCCTCGGCAGATACTTTTTCCGAAAATGCACACGTCCGGCTCCTTGTCCCACACGGAAGGTGGCAGCCCTGAAAGCTGTTGCTGGTCTTCACCGTCCCCCTGCAGCCTATTCACAGGCACAACAGGATCTGGGACCCGGGCTTGGCCAGAGGAGGAACATCTCATGGCTCTCGTCCTCGGCACGGCCTGTTTCCAGAAAGGAACACGTCCGGCTCCTTGTCCCACAGTGAAGGTGGCAGCCGTGAAGCTGTTGCTGGTGTTCACCGTCCCCCTGCAGCCTATTCACAGGCACAACAGGATTCAGGACCCGGGCTTGCCCAGAGGAGGAACATCTCATGGCTCTCGTCCTCGGCAGAGCCTGTTTCCGAAAAGGCACACATCCGGCTCCTTGTCCAACACGGAAGGTGGCAGCCCTGAAAGCTGTTGCTGGTCTTCACCGTCCCCCTGCAGCCTATTCATAGGAACAACATGATTTGGGACCCGGCTTGGCCAGAGGAGGAACATCTCATGGCTCTCGTCCTCGGCACGGCCTGTTTCCAGAAAGGAACACGTCCGGCTCATTGTCCCACACGGAAGGTGGCAGCCCTGAAAGCTGTTGCTGGTCTTCACCGTCCCCCTGCAGCCTATTCACAGGCACAACAGGATTCAGGACCCGGGCTTGCCCAGAGGAGGAACATCTCATGGCTCTCGTCCTCGGCAGAGCCTGTTTCCGAAAAGGCACACATCCGGCTCCTTGTCCCACACGGAAGGTGGCAGCCCTGAAAGCTGTTGCTGGTCTTCACCGTCCCCCTGCAGCCTATTCACAGGCACAACAGGATTCAGGACCCGGGCTTGCCCAGAGGAGGAACATCTCATGGCTCTCGTCCTCGGCACGGCCTGTTTCCAGAAAGGAACACGTCCGGCTCCTTGTCCCACAGTGAAGGTGGCAGCCGTTAAAGCTGTTGCTGGTCTTCACCGTCCCCCTGCAGCCTATTCACAGGCACAACAGGATCTGGGACCCGGGCTTGCCCAGAGGAGGAACATCTCATGGCTCTCGTCCTCGGCAGGGTCTGTTTCCAAAAAGGCACAAGACTGGCTCCTTGTCCCACACGGAAGGTGACAGCCGTGAAAGCTGTTGCTGGTCTTCACCGTCCCCCTGCAGCCTATTCACAGGCACAACAGGATCTGGGACCCGGGCTTGCCCAGAGGAGGAACATCTCATGGCTCTCGTCCTCGGCAGATACTTTTTCCGAAAATGCACACGTCCGGCTCCTTGTCCCACACGGAAGGTGGCAGCCCTGAAAGCTGTTGCTGGTCTTCACCGTCCCCCTGCAGCCTATTCACAGGCACAACAGGATCTGGGACCCGGGCTTGGCCAGAGGAGGAACATCTCATGGCTCTCGTCCTCGGCACGGCCTGTTTCCAGAAAGGAACACGTCCGGCTCCTTGTCCCACAGTGAAGGTGGCAGCCGTGAAAGCTGTTGCTGGTGTTCACCGTCCCCCTGCAGCCTATTCACAGGCACAACAGGATTCAGGACCCGGGCTTGCCCAGAGGAGGAACATCTCATGGCTCTCGTCCTCGGCAGAGCCTGTTTCCGAAAAGGCACACATCCGGCTCCTTGTCCAACACGGAAGGTGGCAGCCCTGAAAGCTGTTGCTGGTCTTCACCGTCCCCCTGCAGCCTATTCATAGGAACAACATGATTTGGGACCCGGGCTTGCCCAGAGGAGGAACATCTCATGGCTCTCGTCCTCGGCACGGCCTGTTTCCAGAAAGGAACACGTCCGGCTCCTTGTCCCACACTGAAGGTGGCAGCCCTGAAAGCTGTTGCTGGTCTTCACCGTCCCCCTGCAGCCTATTCACAGGCACAACAGGATTCAGGACCCGGGCTTGCCCAGAGGAGGAACATCTCATGGCTCTCGTCCTCGGCAGAGCCTGTTTCCGAAAAGGCACACATCCGGCTCCTTGTCCCACACGGAAGGTGGCAGCCCTGAAAGCTGTTGCTGGTCTTCACCGTCCCCCTGCAGCCTATTCACAGGCACAACAGGATTCAGGACCCGGGCTTGCCCAGAGGAGGAACATCTCATGGCTCTCGTCCTCGGCACGGCCTGTTTCCAGAAAAGAACACGTCCGGCTCCTTGTCCCACAGTGAAGGTGGCAGCCGTTAAAGCTGTTGCTGGTCTTCACCGTCCCCCTGCAGCCTATTCACAGGCACAACAGGATCTGGGACCCGGGCTTGGCCAGAGGAGGAACATCTCATGGCTCTCGTCCTCGGCACGGCCTGTTTCCAGAAAGGAACACGTCCGGCTCCTTGTCCCACAGTGAAGGTGGCAGCCGTGAAAGCTGTTGCTGGTGTTCACCGTCCCCCTGCAGCCTATTCACAGGCACAACAGGATTCAGGACCCGGGCTTGCCCAGAGGAGGAACATCTCATGGCTCTCGTCCTCGGCAGAGCCTGTTTCCGAAAAGGCACACATCCGGCTCCTTGTCCAACACGGAAGGTGGCAGCCCTGAAAGCTGTTGCTGGTCTTCACCGTCCCCCTGCAGCCTATTCATAGGAACAACATGATTTGGGACCCGGGCTTGGCCAGAGGAGGAACATCTCATGGCTCTCGTCCTCGGCACGGCCTGTTTCCAGAAAGGAACACGTCCGGCTCCTTGTCCCACACTGAAGGTGGCAGCCCTGAAAGCTGTTGCTGGTCTTCACCGTCCCCCTGCAGCCTATTCACAGGCACAACAGGATTCAGGACCCGGGCTTGCCCAGAGGAGGAACATCTCATGGCTCTCGTCCTCGGCAGAGCCTGTTTCCGAAAAGGCACACATCCGGCTCCTTGTCCCACACGGAAGGTGGCAGCCCTGAAAGCTGTTGCTGGTCTTCACCGTCCCCCTGCAGCCTATTCACAGGCACAACAGGATTCAGGACCCGGGCTTGCCCAGAGGAGGAACATCTCATGGCTCTCGTCCTCGGCACGGCCTGTTTCCAGAAAAGAACACGTCCGGCTCCTTGTCCCACAGTGAAGGTGGCAGCCGTTAAAGCTGTTGCTGGTCTTCACCGTCCCCCTGCAGCCTATTCACAGGCACAACAGGATCTGGGACCCGGCCTTGCCCAGAGGAGGAACATCTCATGGCTCTCGTCCTCGGCAGGGTCTGTTTCCAAAAAGGCACAAGACTGGCTCCTTGTCCCACACGGAAGGTGACAGCCGTGAAAGCTGTTGCTGGTCTTCACCGTCCCCCTGCAGCCTATTCACAGGCACAACAGGATCTGGGACCCGGGCTTGCCCAGAGGAGGAACATCTCATGGCTCTCGTCCTCGGCAGATACTTTTTCCGAAAATGCACACGTCCGGCTCCTTGTCCCACACGGAAGGTGGCAGCCGTGAAAGCTGTTGCTGGTCTTCACCGTCCCCCTGCAGCCTATTCACAGGCACAACAGGATCTGGGACCCGGGCTTGGCCAGAGGAGGAACATCTCATGGCTCTCGTCCTCGGCACGGCCTGTTTCCAGAAAGGAACACGTCCGGCTCCTTGTCCCACAGTGAAGGTGGCAGCCGTGAAAGCTGTTGCTGGTGTTCACCGTCCCCCTGCAGCCTATTCACAGGCACAACAGGATCTGGGACCCGAGCTTGCCCAGAGGAGGAACATCTCATGGCTCTCGTCCTCGGCAGAGGTTGTTTCCGAAAAGGCACACGTCCGGCTCCTTGTCCCACACGGAAGGTGGCAGCCGTGAAAGCTGTTGCTGGTCTTCACCGTCCCCCTGCAGTCTATTCACAGGCAGAACAGGATCTGGGACCCGGGCTTGCCCAGAGGAGGAACATCTCATGGCTCTCGTCCTCGGCAGGGCCTGTTTCCATAAAGGCACAAGACCGGCTCATTGTCCCACACGGAAGGTGGCAGCCCTGAAAGCTGTTGCTGGTCTTCACCGTCCCCCTGCAGCCTATTCACAGGCACAACAGGATTTGGACGCGGGCTTGCCCAGAGGAGGAACATCTCATGGCTCTCGTCCTCGGCAGAGCCTGTTTCCGAAAAGGCACACATCCGGCTCCTTGTCCCACACGGAAGGTGGCAGCCCTGAAAGCTGTTGCTGGTCTTCACCGTCCCCCTGCAGCCTATTCACAGGCACAACAGGATCTGGGACCCGGGCTTGCCCAGAGGAGGAACATCTCATGGCTCTCGTCCTCGGCAGGGCCTGTTTCCAAAAAGGCACAAGACCGGCTCATTGTCCCACACGGAAGGTGGCAGCCCTGAAAGCTGTTGCTGGTCTTCACCATCCCCCTGCAGCCTATTCACAGGCACAACAGGATTCAGGACCCGGGCTTGCCCAGAGGAGGAACATCTCATGGCTCTCGTCCTCGGCAGAGCCTGTTTCCGAAAAGGCACACATCCGGCTCCTTGTCCAACACGGAAGGTGGCAGCCCTGAAAGCTGTTGCTGGTCTTCACCGTCCCCCTGCAGCCTATTCATAGGAACAACATGATTTGGGACCCGGGCTTGGCCAGAGGAGGAACATCTTATGGCTCTCGTCCTCGGCACGGCCTGTTTCCAGAAAGGAACACGTCCGGCTCCTTGTCCCACACGGAAGGTGGCAGCCCTGAAAGCTGTTGCTGGTCTTCACCGTCCCCCTGCAGCCTATTCACAGGCACAACAGGATTCAGGACCCGGGCTTGCCCAGAGGAGGAACATCTCATGGCTCTCGTCCTCGGCACGGCCTGTTTCCAGAAAGGAACACGTCCGGCTCCTTGTCCCACAGTGAAGGTGGCAGCCGTTAAAGCTGTTGCTGGTCTTCACCGTCCCCCTGCAGCCTATTCACAGGCACAACAGGATCTGGGACCCGGGCTTGCCCAGAGGAGGAACATCTCATGGCTCTCGTCCTCGGCAGATACTTTTTCCGAAAATGCACACGTCCGGCTCCTTGTCCCACACGGAAGGTGGCAGCCCTGAAAGCTGTTGCTGGTCTTCACCGTCCCCCTGCAGCCTATTCACAGGCACAACAGGATCTGGGACCCGGGCTTGGCCAGAGGAGGAACATCTCATGGCTCTCGTCCTCGGCACGGCCTGTTTCCAGAAAGGAACACGTCCGGCTCCTTGTCCCACAGTGAAGGTGGCAGCCGTGAAAGCTGTTGCTGGTGTTCACCGTCCCCCTGCAGCCTATTCACAGGCACAACAGGATCTGGGACCCGGGCTTGCCCAGAGGAGGAACATCTCATGGCTCTCGTCCTCGGCAGGGCCTGTTTCCATAGAGGCACAAGACCGGCTCATTGTCCCACACGGAAGATGGCAGCCCTGAAAGCTGTTGCTGGTCTTCACCGTCCCCCTGAAGCCTATTCACAGGCACAACAGGATCTGGGACCCGGGCTTGCCCAGAGGAGGAACATCTCATGGCTCTCGTCCTCGGCAGAGCCTGTTTCCGAAAAGGCACATGTCCGGCTCCTTATCCCACACGGAAGGTGGCAGCCCTGAAAGCTGTTGCTGGTGTTCACCGTCCCCCTGCAGCCTATTCACAGGCACAACAGGATCTGGGACCCGGGCTTGGCCAGAGGAGGAACATCTCATGGCTCTCGTCCTCGGCACGGCCTGTTTCCAGAAAGGAAAACGTCCGGCTCCTTGTCCCACAGTGAAGGTGGCAGCCCTGAAAGCTGTTGCTGGTCTTCACCGTCCCCCTGCAGCCTATTCACAGGCACAACAGGATCTGGGACCCGGGCTTCCCCAGAGGAGGAACATCTCATGGCTCTCGTCCTCGGCAGAGCTGTTTCCGAAAAGGCACACGTCCGGCTCCTTGTCCCACACGGAAGGTGGCAGCCCTGGAAGCTGTTGCTGGTCTTCACCGTCCCCCTGTAGCCTATTCACAGGCACAACAGGATCTGGGACCCGGGCTTGCCCAGAGGAGGAACATCTCATGGCTCTCGTCCTCGGCAGAGCCTGTTTCCGAAAAGGCACTCATCTGGCTCCTTGTCCCACACGGAAGGTGGCAGCCCTGGAAGCTGTTGCTGGTCTTCACCGTCCCCCTGCAGCCTATTCACAGGCACAACAGGATCTGGGACCCGGGCTTGCCCAGAGGAGGAACATCTCATGGCTCTCGTCCTCGGCAGGGCCTGTTTCCATAAAGGCACAAGACTGGCTCCTTGTCCCACACGGAAGGTGGCAGCCCTGAAAGCTGTTGCTGGTCTTCACCGTCCCCCTGCAGCCTATTCACAGGCACAACAGGATCTGGGACCCGGGCTTGCCCAGAGGAGGAACATCTCATGGCTCTCGTCCTCGGCAGGGCCTGTATCCAGAAAGACACGTCCGGCTCCTTGTCCCACAGGGAAGGTGGCAGCCCTGAAAGCTGTTGCTGGTCTTCACCATACCCCTGCAGCCTATTCACAGGCACAACAGGATTCAGGACCCGGGCTTGCCCAGAGGAGGAACATCTCATGGCTCTCGTCCTCGGCACGGCCTGTTTCCAGAAAGGAACACGTCCGGCTCCTTGTCCCACAGTGAAGGTGGCAGCCGTTAAAGCTGTTGCTGGTCTTCACCGTCCCCCTGCAGCCTATTCACAGGCACAACAGGATCTGGGACCCGGGCTTGCCCAGAGGAGGAACATCTCATGGCTCTCGTCCTCGGCAGATACTTTTTCCGAAAATGCACACGTCCGGCTCCTTGTCCCACACGGAAGGTGGCAGCCCTGAAAGCTGTTGCTGGTCTTCACCGTCCCCCTGCAGCCTATTCACAGGCACAACAGGATCTGGGACCCGGGCTTGGCCAGAGGAGGAACATCTCATGGCTCTCGTCCTCGGCACGGCCTGTTTCCAGAAAGGAACACGTCCGGCTCCTTGTCCCACAGTGAAGGTGGCAGCCGTGAAAGCTGTTGCTGGTGTTCACCGTCCCCCTGCAGCCTATTCACAGGCACAACAGGATCTGGGACCCGGGCTTGCCCAGAGGAGGAACATCTCATGGCTCTCGTCCTCGGCAGGGCCTGTTTCCATAGAGGCACAAGACCGGCTCATTGTCCCACACGGAAGATGGCAGCCCTGAAAGCTGTTGCTGGTCTTCACCGTCCCCCTGAAGCCTATTCACAGGCACAACAGGATCTGGGACCCGGGCTTGCCCAGAGGAGGAACATCTCATGGCTCTCGTCCTCGGCAGAGCCTGTTTCCGAAAAGGCACATGTCCGGCTCCTTTTCCCACACGGAAGGTGGCAGCCCTGAAAGCTGTTGCTGGTGTTCACCGTCCCCCTGCAGCCTATTCACAGGCACAACAGGATCTGGGACCCGGGCTTGGCCAGAGGAGGAACATCTCATGGCTCTCGTCCTCGGCACGGCCTGTTTCCAGAAAGGAAAACGTCCGGCTCCTTGTCCCACAGTGAAGGTGGCAGCCCTGAAAGCTGTTGCTGGTCTTCACCGTCCCCCTGCAGCCTATTCACAGGCACAACAGGATCTGGGACCCGGGCGTCCCCAGAGGAGGAACATCTCATGGCTCTCGTCCTCGGCAGAGCTGTTTCCGAAAAGGCACACGTCCGGCTCCTTGTCCCACACGGAAGGTGGCAGCCCTGGAAGCTGTTGCTGGTCTTCACCGTCCCCCTGTAGCCTATTCACAGGCACAACAGGATCTGGGACCCGGGCTTGCCCAGAGGAGGAACATCTCATGGCTCTCGTCCTCGGCAGAGCCTGTTTCCGAAAAGGCACTCATCTGGCTCCTTGTCCAACACGGAAGGTGGCAGCCCTGGAAGCTGTTGCTGGTCTTCACCGTCCCCCTGCAGCCTATTCACAGGCACAACAGGATCTGGGACCCGGGCTTGCCCAGAGGAGGAACATCTCATGGCTCTCGTCCTCGGCAGGGCCTGTTTCCATAAAGGCACAAGACTGGCTCCTTGTCCCACACGGAAGGTGGCAGCCCTGAAAGCTGTTGCTGGTCTTCACCGTCCCCCTGCAGCCTATTCACAGGCACAACAGGATCTGGGACCCGGGCTTGCCCAGAGGAGGAACATCTCATGGCTCTCGTCCTCGGCAGGGCCTGTATCCAGAAAGACACGTCCGGCTCCTTGTCCCACAGGGAAGGTGGCAGCCCTGAAAGCTGTTGCTGGTCTTCACCATACCCCTGCAGCCTATTCACAGGCACAACAGGATTCAGGACCCGGGCTTGCCCAGAGGAGGAACATCTCATGGCTCTCGTCCTCGGCAGGGCCTGTTTCCGAAAACGCACACGTCCGGCTCCTTGTCCCACACGGAAGGTGGCAGCCGTGAAAGCTGTTGCTGGTCTTCACCGTCCCCCTGCAGCCTATTCACAGGCACAACAGGATTTGGACGCGGGCTTGCCCAGAGGAGGAACATCTCATGGTTCTCGTCCTCGTCAGAGCCTTTTTCCGAAAAGGCACACATCCGGCTCCTTGTCCCACACGGAAGGTGGCAGCCCTGAAAGCTGTTGCTGGTCTTCACCGTCCCCCTGCAGCCTATTAACAGGCACAACAGGATTCAGTACCCGGGCTTGCCCAGAGGTGGAACATCTCATGGCTCTCGTCCTCGGCAGAGCCTGTTTCCAAAAAGGCACAAGACCGGCTCATTGTCCCACACGGAAGGTGGCAGCCCTGAAAGCTGTTGCTGGTCTTCACCGTCCCCCTGCAGCCTATTCACAGGCACAACAGGATCTGGGACCCGGGCTTGCCCAGAGGAGGAACATCTCATGGCTCTCGTCCTCGGCAGAGCCTGTTTCCTAAAAGGCACACATCCGGCTCCTTGTCCCACACGGAAGGTGGCAGCCCTGAAAGCTGTTGCTGGTCTTCACCGTCCCCCTGCAGCCTATTCACAGGCACAACAGGATTTGGGACCCGGGCTTGCCCAGAGGAGGAACATCTCATGGTTCTCGTCCTCGGCAGAGCCTGATTCCGAAAAGGCACACGTCCGGCTCCTTGTCCCACACGGAAGGTGGCAGCCCTGAAAGCTGTTGCTGGTCTTCACTGTCCCCCTGCAGCCTATTCACAGGCACAACAGGATCTGGGACCCGGGCTTGCCCAGAGGAGGAACATCTCATGGCTCTCGTCCTCGGCAGAGCCTGTTTCCTAAAAGGCACACATCCGGCTCCTTGTCCCACACGGAAGGTGGCAGCCCTGAAAGCTGTTGCTGGTCTTCACCGTCCCCCTGCAGCCTATTCACAGGCACAACAGGATTTGGGACCCGGGCTTGCCCAGAGGAGGAACATCTCATGGCTCTCGTCCTCGGCAGAGCCTGATTCCGAAAAGGCACACGTCCGGCTCCTTGTCCCACACGGAAGGTGGCAGCCCTGAAAGCTGTTGCTGGTCTTCACTGTCCCCCTGCAGCCTATTCACAGGCACAACAGGATCTGGGACCCGGGCTTGGCCAGAGGAGGAACATCTCATGGCTCTCGTCCTCGGCACGGCCTGTTTCCAGAAAGGAACACGTCCGGCTCCTTGTCCCACACGGAAGGTGGCAGCCGTGAAAGCTGTTGATGGTGTTCACCGTCCCCCTGCAGCCTATTCACAGGCACAACAGGATCTGGGACCCGGCCTTGCCCAGAGGAGGAACATCTCATGGCTCTCGTCCTCGGCACGGCCTGTTTCCATAAAGGCACAAGACTGGCTCATTGTCCCACACGAAAGGTGGCAGCCCTGAAAGCTGTTGCTGGTCTTCACCGTCCCCCTGCAGCCTATTCACAGGCACAACAGGATTCAGGAGCCGGGCTTGCCCAGAGGAGGAACATCTCATGGCTCTCGTCCTCGGCAGAGCCTGTTTCCGAAAAGGCACACATCCGGCTACTTGTCCCACACGGAAGGTGGCAGCCCTGAAAGCTGTTGCTGGTCTTCACCGTCCCCCTGCAGCCTATTCACAGGCACAACAGGATCTGGGACCCGGGCTTGCCCAGAGGAGGAACATCTCATGGCTCTCGTCCTCGGCACGGCCTGTTTCCGAAAAGGCCCAAGACTGGCTCATTGTCCCACATGGAAGGTGGCAGCCCTGAAAGCTGTTGCTGGTCTTCACCGTCCCCCTGCAGCCTATTCACAGGCACAACAGGATCTGGGACCCGGGCTTGGCAAGAGGAGGAACATCTCATGGCTCTCGTCCTCGGCAGAGCCTGTATCAAGAAAGACACGTCCGGCTCCTTGTCCCACACGGAAGGTGGCAGCCCTGAAAGCTGTTGCTGGTCTTCACCGTCCCCCTGCAGCCTATTCACAGGCACAACAGGATCTGGGACCCGGGTTTGCCCAGAGGAGGAACATCTCATGGCTCTCGTCCTCGGCAGGGCCTGTTTCCAAAAAGGCCCAAGACCGTCTCCTTGTCCCACACGGAAGGTGGCAGCCATGAAAGCTGTTGCTGGTCTTCACCGTCCCCCTGCAGCCTATTCACAGGCACAACAGGATTCAGTACCCGGGCTTGCCCAGAGGAGGAACATCTCATGGCTCTCGTCCTCGGCAGAGCCTGTTTCCGAAAAGGCACTCATCCGGCTCCTTGTCCCACACGGAAGGTGGCAGCCCTGAAAGCTGTTGCTGGTCTTCACCGTCCCCCTGCAGCCTATTCACAGGCACAACAGGATCTGGGACCCGGGCTTGGCCAGAGGAGGAACATCTCATGGCTCTCGTCCTCGGCACGGCCTGTTTCCGAAAACGCACACGTCCGGCTCCTTGTCCCACACGGAATGTGGCAGCCCTGAAAGCTGTTGCTGGTCTTCACCATCCCCCTGCAGCCTATTCACAGGCACAACAGGATCTGGGACCCGGGCTTGCCACTAGGAGGAACATCTCATGGCTCTCGTCCTCGGCAGGGCCTGTTTCCGAAAACGCACACGTCCGGCTCCTTGTCCCACACGGAATGTGGCAGCCCTGAAAGCTGTTGCTGGTCTTCACCGTCCCCCTGCAGCCTATTCACAGGCACAACAGGATTTGGACGCGGGCTTGCCCAGAGGAGGAACATCTCATGGCTCTCGTCCTCGGCAGAGCCTGTTTCCGAAAAGGCACACATCCGGCTCCTTGTCCCACACGGAAGGTGGCAGCCCTGAAAGCTGTTGCTGGTGTTCACCGTCCCCCTGCAGCCTATTCACAGGCACAACAGGATCTGGGACCCGGGCTTGCCCAGAGGAGGAACATCTCATGGCTCTCGTCCTCGGCAGGGCCTGTATCAAGAAAGACACGTCCGGCTCCTTTTCCCACACGGAAGGTGGCAGCCCTGAAAGCTGTTGCTGGTCTTCACCGTCCCCCTGCAGCCTATTCACAGGCACAACAGGATCTGGGACCCGGGCTTGCCCAGAGGAGGAACATCTCATGGCTCTCGTCCTCAGCAGAGCCTGTTTCCAAAAAGGCCCAAGACCGGCTCCTTGTCCCACACGGAAGGTGGCAGCCCTGAAAGCTGTTGCTGGTCTTCACCGTCCCCCTGCAGCCTATTCACAGGCACAACAGGATTCAGGACCCGGGCTTGCCCAGAGGAGGAACATCTCATGGCTCTCGTCCTCGGCAGAGCCTGTTTCCGAAAAGACACACATCCGGCTCCTTGTCCCACACGGAAGGTGGCAGCCCTGAAAGCTGTTGCTGGTCTTCACCGTCCCCCTGCAGCCTATTCACAGGCACAACAGGATTTGGACGCGGGCTTGCCCAGAGGAGGAACATCTCATGGTTCTCGTCCTCGTCAGAGCCTTTTTCCGAAAAGGCACACATCCGGCTCCTTGTCCCACACGGAAGGTGGCAGCCCTGGAAGCTGTTGCTGGTCTTCACCGTCCCCCTGCAGCCTATTCACAGGCACAACAGGATTCAGGACCCGGGCTTGCCCAGAGGTGGAACATCTCATGGCTCTCGTCCTCGGCAGGGCCTGTTTCCAAAAAGGCACAAGACCGGCTCCTTTTCCCACACGGAAGGTGGCAGCCCTGAAAGCTGTTGCTGGTCTTCACCGTCCCCCTGCAGCCTATTCACAGGCACAACAGGATTCAGGACCCGGGCTTGCCCAGAGGAGGAACATCTCATGGCTCTCGTCCTCGGCAGAGCCTGTTTCCGAAAAGTCACACATCCGGCTCCTTGTCAAACACGGAAGGTGGCAGCCCTGAAAGCTGTTGCTGGTGTTCACCGTCCCCCTGCAGCCTATTCACAGGCACAACAGGATCTGGGACCCGGGCTTGCCCAGAGGAGGAACATCTCATGGCTCTCGTCCTCGGCAGGGCCTGTATCAAGAAAGACACGTCCGGCTCCTTTTCCCACACGGAAGGTGGCAGCCCTGAAAGCTGTTGCTGGTCATCACCGTCCCCCTGCAGCCTATTCACAGGCACAACAGGATTCAGGACCCGGGCTTGCCCAGAGGAGGAACATCTCATGGCTCTCGTCCTCGGCAGAGCCTGTTTCCGAAAAGGCACACATCCGGCTCCTTGTCCCACACGGAAGGTGGCAGCCCTGAAAGCTGTTGCTGGTGTTCACCGTCCCCCTGCAGCCTATTCACAGGCACAACAGGATCTGGGACCCGGGCTTGCCCAGAGGAGGAACATCTCATGGCTCTCGTCCTCGGCAGAGCCTTTTTACGAAAAGGCATACGTCCGGCTCCTTGTCCCACACGGAAGGTGGCAGCCCTGAAAGCTGTTGCTGGTCTTCACCGTCCCCCTGCAGCCTATTCACAGGCACAACAGGATCTGGGACCCGGGCTTGCCCAGAGGAGGAACATCTCATGGCTCTCGTCCTCGGCAGGGCCTGTTTCCATAAAGGCACAAGACCGGCTCCTTGTCCCACACGGAAGGTGGCAGCCCTGAAAGCTGTTGCTGGTCTTCACCGTCCCCCTGCAGCCTATTCACAGGCACAACAGGATTTGGACGCGGGCTTGCCCAGAGGAGGAACATCTCATGGCTCTCGTCCTCGGCAGGGCCTGTTTCCAAAAAGGCACAAGACCGGCTCCTTGTCCCACACGGAAGGTGGCAGCCCTGAAAGCTGTTGCTGGTGTTCACCGTCCCCCTGCAGCCTATTCACAGGCACAACAGGATCTGGGACCCGGGCTTGCCCAGAGGAGGAACATCTCATGGCTCTCGTCCTCAGCAGAGCCTGTTTCCAAAAAGGCCCAAGACCGGCTCCTTGTCCCACACGGAAGGTGGCAGCCCTGAAAGCTGTTGCTGGTCTTCACCGTCCCCCTGCAGCCTATTCACAGGCACAACAGGATTCAGGACCCGGGCTTGCCCAGAGGAGGAACATCTCATGGCTCTCGTCCTCGGCAGAGCCTGTTTCCGAAAAGGCACACATCCGGCTCCTGGTCCCACACGGAAGGTGGCAGCCCTGAAAGCTGTTGGTGGTGTTCACCGTCCCCCTGCAGCCTATTCACAGGCACAACAGGATCTGGGACCCGGGCTTGGCCAGAGGAGGAACATCTCATGGCTCTCGTCCTCGGCAGAGCCTTTTTCCGAAAAGGCATACGTCCGGCTCCTTGTCCCACACGGAAGGTGGCAGCCCTGAAAGCTGTTGCTGGTCTTCACCGTCCCCCTGCAGCCTATTCACAGGCACAACAGGATCTGGGACCCGGGCTTGCCCAGAGGAGGAACATCTCATGGCTCTCGTCCTCGGCAGGGCCTGTTTCCGAAAAGGCACACGTCCGGCTCCTTGTCCCACACGGAAGGTGGCAGCCCTGGAAGCTGTTGCTGGTCTTCACCGTCCCCCTGCAGCCTATTCACAGGCACAACAGGATCTGGGACCCGGGCTTGCCCAGAGGAGGAACATCTCATGGCTCTCGTCCTCGGCAGGGCCTGTTTCCAAAAAGGCACAAGACCGGCTCATTGTCCCACACGGAAGGTGGCAGCCCTGAAAGCTGTTGCTGGTCTTCACCATCCCCCTGCAGCCTATTCACAGGCACAACAGGATTCGGGACCCGGGCTTGCCCAGAGGAGGAACATCTCATGGCTCTCGTCCTCGGCAGAGCCTGTTTCCGAAAAGGCACACATCCGGCTCCTTGTCCAACACGGAAGGTGGCAGCCCTGAAAGCTGTTGCTGGTGTTCACCGTCCCCCTGCAGCCTATTCACAGGCACAACAGGATCTGGGACCCGGGCTTGGCCAGAGGAGGAACATCTCATGGCTCTCGTCCTCGGCAGAGCCTTTTTCCGAAAAGGCATACGTCCGGCTCCTTGTCCCACACGGAAGGTGGCAGCCCTGAAAGCTGTTGCTGGTCTTCACCGTCCCCCTGCAGCCTATTCACAGGCACAACAGGATCTGGGACCCGGGCTTGCCCAGAGGAGGAACATCTCATGGCTCTCATCCTCGGCAGGGCCTGTTTCCATAAAGGCACAAGACCGGCTCCTTGTCCCACACGGAAGGTGGCAGCCCTGAAAGCTGTTGCTGGTCTTCACCGTCCCCCTGCAGCCTATTCACAGGCACAACAGGATTTGGACGCGGGCTTGCCCAGAGGAGGAACATCTCATGGCTCTCGTCCTCGGCAGGGCCTGTTTCCAAAAAGGCACAAGACCGGCTCCTTGTCCCACACGGAAGGTGGCAGCCCTGAAAGCTGTTGCTGGTCTTCACCGTCCCCCTGCAGCCTATTCACAGGCACAACAGGATCTGGGACCCGGGCTTGCCCAGAGGAGGAACATCTCATGGCTCTCGTCCTCAGCAGAGCCTGTTTCCAAAAAGGCCCAAGACCGGCTCCTTGTCCCACACGGAAGGTGGCAGCCCTGAAAGCTGTTGCTGGTCTTCACCGTCCCCCTGCAGCCTATTCACAGGCACAACAGGATTCAGGACCCGGGCTTGCCCAGAGGAGGAACATCTCATGGCTCTCGTCCTCGGCAGAGCCTGTTTCCGAAAAGGCACACATCCGGCTCCTTGTCCCACACGGAAGGTGGCAGCCCTGAAAGCTGTTGGTGGTGTTCACCGTCCCCCTGCAGCCTATTCACAGGCACAACAGGATCTGGGACCCGGGCTTGGCCAGAGGAGGAACATCTCATGGCTCTCGTCCTCGGCAGAGCCTTTTTCCGAAAAGGCATACGTCCGGCTCCTTGTCCCACACGGAAGGTGGCAGCCCTGAAAGCTGTTGCTGGTCTTCACCGTCCCCCTGCAGCCTATTCACAGGCACAACAGGATCTGGGACCCGGGCTTGCCCAGAGGAGGAACATCTCATGGCTCTCGTCCTCGGCAGGGCCTGTTTCCATAGAGGCACAAGACCGGCTCATTGTCCCACACGGAAGATGGCAGCCCTGAAAGCTGTTGCTGGTCTTCACCGTCCCCCTGAAGCCTATTCACAGGCACAACAGGATCTGGGACCCGGGCTTGCCCAGAGGAGGAACATCTCATGGCTCTCGTCCTCGGCAGAGCCTGTTTCCGAAAAGGCACATGTCCGGCTCCTTATCCCACACGGAAGGTGGCAGCCCTGAAAGCTGTTGCTGGTGTTCACCGTCCCCCTGCAGCCTATTCACAGGCACAACAGGATCTGGGACCCGGGCTTGGCCAGAGGAGGAACATCTCATGGCTCTCGTCCTCGGCACGGCCTGTTTCCAGAAAGGAAAACGTCCGGCTCCTTGTCCCACAGTGAAGGTGGCAGCCCTGAAAGCTGTTGCTGGTCTTCACCGTCCCCCTGCAGCCTATTCACAGGCACAACAGGATCTGGGACCCGGGCTTCCCCAGAGGAGGAACATCTCATGGCTCTCGTCCTCGGCAGAGCTGTTTCCGAAAAGGCACACGTCCGGCTCCTTGTCCCACACGGAAGGTGGCAGCCCTGGAAGCTGTTGCTGGTCTTCACCGTCCCCCTGTAGCCTATTCACAGGCACAACAGGATCTGGGACCCGGGCTTGCCCAGAGGAGGAACATCTCATGGCTCTCGTCCTCGGCAGAGCCTGTTTCCGAAAAGGCACTCATCTGGCTCCTTGTCCCACACGGAAGGTGGCAGCCGTGAAAGCTGTTGCTGGTCTTCACCGTCCCCCTGCAGCCTATTCACAGGCACAACAGGATCTGGGACCCGGGCTTGCCCAGAGGAGGAACATCTCATGGCTCTCGTCCTCGGCAGGGCCTGTTTCCATAAAGGCACAAGACTGGCTCCTTGTCCCACACGGAAGGTGGCAGCCCTGAAAGCTGTTGCTGGTCTTCACCGTCCCCCTGCAGCCTATTCACAGGCACAACAGGATCTGGGACCCGGGCTTGCCCAGAGGAGGAACATCTCATGGCTCTCGTCCTCGGCAGGGCCTGTATCCAGAAAGACACGTCCGGCTCCTTGTCCCACAGGGAAGGTGGCAGCCCTGAAAGCTGTTGCTGGTCTTCACCATCCCCCTGCAGCCTATTCACAGGCACAACAGGATTCAGGACCCGGGCTTGCCCAGAGGAGGAACATCTCATGGCTCTCGTCCTCGGCAGGGCCTGTTTCCGAAAACGCACACGTCCGGCTCCTTGTCCCACACGGAAGGTGGCAGCCGTGAAAGCTGTTGCTGGTCTTCACCGTCCCCCTGCAGCCTATTCACAGGCACAACAGGATTTGGACGCGGGCTTGCCCAGAGGAGGAACATCTCATGGTTCTCGTCCTCGTCAGAGCCTTTTTCCGAAAAGGCACACATCCGGCTCCTTGTCCCACACGGAAGGTGGCAGCCCTGAAAGCTGTTGCTGGTCTTCACCGTCCCCCTGCAGCCTATTAACAGGCACAACAGGATTCAATACCCGGGCTTGCCCAGAGGAGGAACATCTCATGGCTCTCGTCCTCGGCAGGGCCTGTTTCCAAAAAGGCACAAGACCGGCTCCTTGTCCCACACGGAAGGTGGCAGCCCTGAAAGCTGTTGCTGGTCTTCACCGTCCCCCTGCAGCCTATTCACAGGCACAACAGGATCTGGGACCCGGGCTTGCCCAGAGGAGGAACATCTCATGGCTCTCGTCCTCGGCAGAGCCTGTTTCCTAAAAGGCACACATCCGGCTCCTTGTCCCACACGGAAGGTGGCAGCCCTGAAAGCTGTTGCTGGTCTTCACCGTCCCCCTGCAGCCTATTCACAGGCACAACAGGATTTGGGACCCGGGCTTGCCCAGAGGAGGAACATCTCATGGCTCTCGTCCTCGGCAGAGCCTGTTTCCGAAAAGGCACACGTCCGGCTCCTTGTCCCACACGGAAGGTGGCAGCCCTGAAAGCTGTTGCTGGTCTTCACCGTCCCCCTGCAGCCTATTCACAGGCACAACAGGATCTGGGACCCGGGCTTGGCCAGAGGAGGAACATCTCATGGCTCTCGTCCTCGGCAGAGCCTTTTTCCGAAAAGGCATACGTCCGGCTCCTTGTCCCACACGGAAGGTGGCAGCCCTGAAAGCTGTTGCTGGTCTTCACCGTCCCCCTGCAGCCTATTCACAGGCACAACAGGATCTGGGACCCGGGCTTGCCCAGAGGAGGAACATCTCATGGCTCTCATCCTCGGCAGGGCCTGTTTCCATAAAGGCACAAGACCGGCTCCTTGTCCCACACGGAAGGTGGCAGCCCTGAAAGCTGTTGCTGGTCTTCACCGTCCCCCTGCAGCCTATTCACAGGCACAACAGGATTTGGACGCGGGCTTGCCCAGAGGAGGAACATCTCATGGCTCTCGTCCTCGGCAGGGCCTGTTTCCAAAAAGGCACAAGACCGGCTCCTTGTCCCACACGGAAGGTGGCAGCCCTGAAAGCTGTTGCTGGTCTTCACCGTCCCCCTGCAGCCTATTCACAGGCACAACAGGATCTGGGACCCGGGCTTGCCCAGAGGAGGAACATCTCATGGCTCTCGTCCTCAGCAGAGCCTGTTTCCAAAAAGGCCCAAGACCGGCTCCTTGTCCCACACGGAAGGTGGCAGCCCTGAAAGCTGTTGCTGGTCTTCACCGTCCCCCTGCAGCCTATTCACAGGCACAACAGGATTCAGGACCCGGGCTTGCCCAGAGGAGGAACATCTCATGGCTCTCGTCCTCGGCAGAGCCTGTTTCCGAAAAGGCACACATCCGGCTCCTTGTCCCACACGGAAGGTGGCAGCCCTGAAAGCTGTTGGTGGTGTTCACCGTCCCCCTGCAGCCTATTCACAGGCACAACAGGATCTGGGACCCGGGCTTGGCCAGAGGAGGAACATCTCATGGCTCTCGTCCTCGGCAGAGCCTTTTTCCGAAAAGGCATACGTCCGGCTCCTTGTCCCACACGGAAGGTGGCAGCCCTGAAAGCTGTTGCTGGTCTTCACCGTCCCCCTGCAGCCTATTCACAGGCACAACAGGATCTGGGACCCGGGCTTGCCCAGAGGAGGAACATCTCATGGCTCTCGTCCTCGGCAGGGCCTGTTTCCGAAAAGGCACACGTCCGGCTCCTTGTCCCACACGGAAGGTGGCAGCCCTGGAAGCTGTTGCTGGTCTTCACCGTCCCCCTGCAGCCTATTCACAGGCACAACAGGATTTGGACGCGGGCTTGCCCAGAGGAGGAACATCTCATGGCTCTCGTCCTCGGCAGGGCCTGTTTCCAAAAAGGCACAAGACCAGCTCCTTGTCCCACACGGAAGGTGGCAGCCCTGAAAGCTGTTGCTGGTCTTCACCGTCCCCCTGCAGCCTATTCACAGGCACAACAGGATTCAGGACCCGGGCTTGCCCAGAGGAGGAACATCTCATGGCTCTCGTCCTCGGCAGAGCCTGTTTCCGAAAAGGCACACATCCGGCTCCTTGTCCCACACGGAAGGTGGCAGCCCTGAAAGCTGTTGCTGGTGTTCACCGTCCCCCTGCAGCCTATTCACAGGCACAACAGGATCTGGGACCCGGGCTTGCCCAGAGGAGGAACATCTCATGGCTCTCGTCCTCGGCAGGGCCTGTATCAAGAAAGACACGTCCGGCTCCTTGTCCCACACGGAAGGTGGCAGCCCTGGAAGCTGTTGCTGGTCTTCACTGTCCCCCTGCAGCCTATTCAAAGGCACAACAGGATCTGGGACCCGGGCTTGCTCAGAGGAGGAACATCTCATGGCTCTCGTCCTCAGCAGGGCCTGTTTCCAAAAAGGCACAAGACCGGCTCCTTGTCCCACACGGAAGGTGGCAGCCCTGAAAGCTGTTGCTGGTCTTCACCGTCCCCCTGCAGCCTATTCACAGGCACAACAGGATTCAGGACCCGGGCTTGCCCAGAGGAGGAACATTTCATGGCTCTCGTCCTCGGCAGAGCCTGTTTCCGAAAAGGCACACATCCGGCTCCTTGTCCCACACGGAAGGTGGCAGCCCTGAAAGCTGTTGCTGGTGTTCACCGTCCCCCTGCAGCCTATTCACAGGCACAACAGGATCTGGGACCCGGGCTTGGCCAGAGGAGGAACATCTCATGGCTCTCGTCCTCGGCAGAGCCTGTTTCCGAAAAGGCATACGTCCGGCTCCTTGTCCCACACGGAAGGTGGCAGCCCTGAAAGCTGTTGCTGGTCTTCACCGTCCCCCTGCAGCCTATTCACAGGCACAACAGGATCTGGGACCCGGGCTTGCCCAGAGGAGGAACATCTCATGGCTCTCATCCTCGGCAGGGCCTGTTTCCATAAAGGCACAAGACCGGCTCCTTGTCCCACACGGAAGGTGGCAGCCCTGAAAGCTGTTGCTGGTCTTCACCGTCCCCCTGCAGCCTATTCACAGGCACAACAGGATTTGGACGCGGGCTTGCCCAGAGGAGGAACATCTCATGGCTCTCGTCCTCGGCAGAGCCTGTTTCCGAAAAGGCACACGTCCGGCTCCTTGTCCCACACGGAAGGTGGCAGCCCTGAAAGCTGTTGCTGGTCTTCACCGTCCCCCTGCAGCCTATTCACAGGCACAACAGGATTCAGGACCCGGGCTCGCCCAGAGGAGGAACATCTCATGGCTCTCGTCCTCGGCACGTCCTGTTTCCAGAAAGGAACACGTCCGGCTCCTTGTCCCACATGAAGGTGGCAGCCGTGAAAGCTGTTGCTGGTCTTCACCGTCCCCCTGCAGCCTATTCACAGGCACAACAGGATCTGGGACCCGGGCTTGCCCAGAGGTGGAACATCTCATGGCTCTCGTCCTCGTCAGAGCTTGTTTCCGAAAAGGCACACGTCCGGCTCCTTGTCCCACACGGAAGGTGGCAGCCCTGGAAGCTGTTGCTGGTCTTCACCGTCCCCCTGCAGCCTATTCACAGGCACAACAGGATCTGGGACCCGGGCTTGCCCAGAGGAGGAACATCTCATGGCTGTCGTCCTTGGCAGAGCCTGTTTCCGAAAAGGCACACATCCGGCTCCTTGTCCCACACGGAAGGTGGCAGCCCTGAAAGCTGTTGCTGGTCTTCACCGTCCCCCTGCAGCCTATTCACAGGCACAACAGGATCTGGGACCCGGGCTTGCCCAGAGGAGGAACATCTCATGGCTCTCGTCCTCGGCACGGCCTGTTTCCAGAAAGGCACACATCCGGCTCCTTGTCCCACACGGAAGGTGGCAGCTGTGAAAGCTGTTGCTGGTCTTCACCGTCCCCCTGCAGCCTATTCACAGGCAGAACAGGATCTGGGACCCGGGCTTGCCCAGAGGAGGAACATCTCATGGCTCTCGTCCCCGGTACGGCCTGTTTCCAGAAAGGCACACGTCCGGCTCCTTGTCCCACACGGAAGGTGGCAGCCCTGAAAGCTGTTGCTGGTCTTCACCGTCCCCCTGCAGCCTATTCACAGGCACAACAGGATCTGGGACCCGGGCTTGCCCAGAGGAGGAACATCTCATGGCTCTCGTCCTCGGCACGGCCTGTTTCCAGAAAGGCACACATCCGGCTCCTTGTCCCACACGGAAGGTGGCAGCCCTGAAAGCTGTTGCTGGTCTTCACCATCACAAAGCAGCCCATTCACAGGCAGAACAGGATTGACGATGTGGGCTTGCCCCGAGGGGGAACATCTCATGGCTCTCGTCCTTGGCAGATCCTGTTTCCGAAAATGCAAACGTCCGGCTCCTTGTCCCACACGGAAGGTGGCAGCCCTGAAAGCTGTTGCTGGTCTTCACCGTCCCCCTGCAGCCTATTCACAGGCACAACAGGATCTGGGACCCGGGCTTGCCCAGAGGAGGAACATCTCATGGCTCTCGTCCTCGGCAGGGCCTGTTTCCAAAAAGGCCCAAGACCGGCTCATTGTCCCACACGGAAGGTGGCAGCCCTGAAAGCTGTTGCTGGTCTTCACCGTCCCCCTGCAGCCTATTCACAGGCACAACAGGATTCAGGACCCGGGCTTGCCCAGAGGAGGAACATCTCATGGCTCTCGTCCTCGGCAGGGCCTGTTTCCAGAAAGGCACACATCCGGCTCATTGTCCCACACGGAAGGTGGCAGCCCTGAAAGCTGTTGCTGGTCTTCACCGTCCCCCTGCAGCCTATTCACAGGCACAACAGGATTTGGACCCGGGCTTGCCCAGAGGAGGAACATCTCATGGCTCTCGTCCTCGGCACGGCCTGTTTCCAGAAAGGAACACGTACGGCTCCTTGTCCCACATTGAAGGCGGCAGCCGTGAAAGCTGTTGCTGGTGTTCACCGTCCCCCTGCAGCCTATTCACAGGCACAACAGGATCTGGGACCCGGGCTTGCCCAGAGGAGGAACATCTCATGGCTCTCCTCCTCGGCAGAGCTTGTTTCCGAAAAGGCACACGTCCGGCTCCTTGTCCCACACGGAAGGTGGCAGCCCTGAAAGCTGTTGCTGGTCTTCACCGTCCCCCTGCAGCCTATTCACAGGCACAACAGGATCTGGGACCCGGGCTTGGCCAGAGGAGGAACATCTCATGGCTCTCGTCCTCGGCAGGGCCTGTATCCAGAAAGACACGTCCGGCTCCTTGTCCCACAGTGAAGGTGGCAGCCCTGAAAGCTGTTGCTGGTCTTCACCATCCCCCTGCAGCCTATTCACAGGCACAACAGGATCTGGGACCCGGGCTTGCCCAGAGGAGGAACATCTCATGGCTCTCGTCCTCGGCAGGGCCTGTTTCCGAAAACGCACACGTCCGGCTCCTTGTCCCACACGGAATGTGGCAGCCCTGAAAGCTGTTGCTGGTCTTCACCATCCCCCTGCAGCCTATTCACAGGCACAACAGGATCTGGGACCCGGGCTTGCCCAGAGGAGGAACATCTCATGGCTCTCGTCCTCGGCAGGGCCTGTTTCCGAAAACGCACACGTCCGGCTCCTTGTCCCACACGGAATGTGGCAGCCCTGAAAGCTGTTGTTGGTCTTCACCGTCCCCCTGCAGCCTATTCACAGGCTCAACAGGATTTGGACGCGGGCTTGCCCAGAGGAGGAACATCTCATGGCTCTCGTCCTCGGCACGGCCTTTTTCCGAAAAGGCACACATCCGGCTCCTTGTCCCACACGGAAGGTGGCAGCCCTGAAAGCTGTTGCTGGTCTTCACCGTCCCCCTGCAGCCTATTCACAGGCACAACAGGATTCAGGACCCGGGATTGCCCAGAGGAGGAACATCTCATGGCTCTCGTCCTCGGCAGGGCCTGTTTCCGAAAACGCACACGTCCGGCTCCTTGTCCCACACGGAATGTGGCAGCCCTGAAAGCTGTTGTTGGTCTTCACCGTCCCCCTGCAGCCTATTCACAGGCACAACAGGATTCAGGACCCGGGCTTGCCCAGAGGTGGAACATCTCATGGCTCTCGTCCTCGGCAGGGCCTGTTTCCAAAAAGGCACAAGACCGGCTCATTGTCCCACACGGAAGGTGGCAGCCCTGAAAGCTGTTGCTGGTCTTCACCGTCCCCCTGCAGCCTATTCACAGGCACAACAGGATTCAGGACCCGGGATTGCCCAGAGGAGGAACATCTCATGGCTCTCGTCCTCGGCAGAGCCTGTTTCCGAAAAGGCACACATCCGGCTCCTTGTCCCACACGGAAGGTGGCAGCCCTGAAAGCTGTTGCTGGTGTTCACCGTCCCCCTGCAGCCTATTCACAGGCACAACAGGATCTGGGACCCGGGCTTGGCCAGAGGAGGAACATCTCATGGCTCTCGTCCTCGGCAGGGCCTGTATCAAGAAAGACACGTCCGGCTCCTTGTCCCACACGGAAGGTGGCAGCCCTGAAAGCTGTTGCTGGTCTTCACCGTCCCCCTGCAGCCTATTCACAGGCACAACAGGATCTGGGACCCGGGCTTGGCCAGAGGAGGAACATCTCATGGCTCTCGTCCTCGGCAGGGCCTGTTTCCAAAAAGGCCCAAGACCGGCTCATTGTCCCACACGGAAGGTGGCAGCCCTGAAAGCTGTTGCTGGTCTTCACCGTCCCCCTGCAGCCTATTCACAGGCACAACAGGATTCAGGACCCGGGCTTGCCCAGAGGAGGAACATCTCATGGCTCTCGTCCTCGGCAGAGCCTGTTTCCGAAAAGGCACACATCCGGCTCCTTGTCCCACACGGAAGGTGGCAGCCCTGAAAGCTGTTGCTGGTCTTCACCGTCCCCCTGCAGCCTATTCACAGGCACAACAGGATCTGGGACCCGGGCTTGCCCAGAGGAGGAACATCTCATGGCTCTCGTCCTCGGCAGAGCTTGTTTCCGAGAAGGCACACGTCCGGCTCCTTGTCCCACACGGAAGGTGGAAGCCCTGAAAGCTGTTGCTGGTCTTCACCGTCCCCCTGCAGCCTATTCACAGGCACAACAGGATTTGGACGCGGGCTTGCCCAGAGGAGGAACATCTCATGGCTCTCGTCCTCGTCAGAGCCTGTTTCCGAAAAGGCACACATCCGGCTCCTTGTCCCACACGGAAGGTGGCAGCCCTGAAAGCTGTTGCTGGTCTTCACCGTCCCCCTGCAGCCTATTCACAGGCACAACAGGATTCAGGACCGGGGCTTGCGCAGAGGTGGAACATCTCATGGCTCTCGTCCTCGGCAGGGCCTGTTTCCAAAAAGGCACAAGACCGGCTCCTTGTCCCACACGGAAGGTGGCAGCCCTGAAAGCTGTTGCTGGTCTTCACCGTCCCCCTGCAGCCTATTCACAGGCACAACAGGATCTGGGACCCGGGCTTGCCCAGAGGAGGAACATCTCATGGCTCTCGTCCTCGGCAGAGCCTGTTTCCGAAAAGGCACACGTCCGGCTCCTTGTCCCACACGGAAGGTGGCAGCCCTGAAAGCTGTTGCTGGTCTTCACCGTCCCCCTGCAGCCTATTCACAGGCACAACAGGATTCAGGACCCGGGCTTGCCCAGAGGAGGAACATCTCATGGCTCTCGTCCTCGGCAGAGCCTGATTCCGAAAAGGCACACGTCCGGCTCCTTATCCCACACGGAAGGTGGCAGCCCTGAAAGCTGTTGCTGGTCTTCACCGTCCCCCTGCAGCCTATTCACAGGCACAACAGGATCTGGGACCCGGGCTTGGCCAGAGGAGGAACATCTCATGGCTCTCGTCCTCGGCAGAGCCTGTTTCCAGAAAGGAACACGTCCGGCTCCTTGTCCCACAGTGAAGGAGGCAGCCGTGAAAGCTGTTGCTGGTGTTCACCGTCCCCCTGCAGCCTATTCACAGGCACAACAGGATCTGGGACCCGGGCTTGCCCAGAGGAGGAACATCTCATGGCTCTCGTCCTCGTCAGACCTTTTTTCCGAAAAGGCACACGTCCGGCTCATTGTCCCACACGGAAGGTGGCAGCCCTGGAAGCTGTTGCTGGTCTTCACCGTCTCCCTGCAGCCTATTCACAGGCACAACAGGATCTGGGACACGGGCTTGCCCAGAGGAGGAACATCTCATGGCTCTCGTCCTCGGCAGGGCCTGTATCCAGAAAGACACGTCCGGCTCCTTGTCCCACACGGATGGTGGCAGCCCTGAAAGCTGTTGCTGGTCTTCACCGTCCCCCTGCAGCCTATTCACAGGCACAACAGGATTTGGACATGGGCTTGCCCAGAGGAGGAACATCTCATGGCTCTCGTCCTCGGCAGAGCCTGATTCCGAAAAGGCACACGTCCGGCTCCTTGTCCCACACGGAAGGTGGCAGCCCTGAAAGCTGTTGCTGGTGTTCACCGTCCCCCTGCAGCCTATTCACAGGCACAACAGGATTCAGGACCCGGGCTTGCCCAGAGGAGGAACATCTCATGGCTCTCGTCCTCGGCACGGCCTGTTTCCAGAAAGGAACACGTCCGGCTCCTTGTCCCACAGTGAAGGAGGCAGCCCTGGAAGCTGTTGCTGGTCTTCACCGTCCCCCTGCAGCCTATTCACAGGCACAACAGGATCTGGGACCCGGGCTTGCCCAGAGGAGGAACATCTCATGGCTCTCGTCCTCGGCAGGGCCTGTATCCAAAAAGACACGTCCGGCTCCTTGTCCCACACGGATGGTGGCAGCCCTGAAAGCTGTTGCTGGTCTTCACCGTCCCCCTGCAGCCTATTCACAGGCACAACAGGATTCAGGACCCGGGCTTGCCCAGAGGTGGAACATCTCATGGCTCTCGTCCTCGGCAGAGCCTGTTTCCGAAAACGCACACGTCCGGCTCCTTGTCCCACATGGAATGTGGCAGCCGTGAAAGCTGTTGCTGGTATTCACCGTCCCCCTGCAGCCTATTCACAGGCACAACAGGATTTGGACGCGGGCTTGCCCAGAGGAGGAACATCTCATGGCTCTCGTCCTCGTCAGAGCCTGTTTCCGAAAAGGCACACATCGGGCTCCTTGTCCCACACGGAAGGTGGCAGCCCTGAAAGCTGTTGCTGGTCTTCACCGTCCCCCTGCAGCCTATTCACAGGCACAACAGGATCTGGGACCCGGGCTTGCCCAGAGGAGGAACATCTCATGGCTCTCGTCCTCGGCAGGGCCTGTTTCCATAAAGGCACAAGACCGACTTATTGTCCCACACGGAAGGTGGCAGCCCTGAAAGCTGTTGCTGGTCTTCACCTTCCCCCTGCAGCCTATTCACAGGCACAACAGGATTTGGACCCGGGCTTGCCCAGAGGAGGAACATCTCATGGCTCTCGTCCTCGGCAGAGCCTGTTTCCGAAAAGGTACACGTACGGCTCCTTGTCCCACACGGAAGGTGGCAGCCCTGAAAGCTGTTGCTGGTCTTCACCGTCCCCCTGCAGCCTATTCACAGGCACAACAGGATCTGGGACCCGGGCTTGCCCAGAGGAGGAACATCTCATGGCTCTCGTCCTCGGCAGGGCCTGTATCCAGAAAGTCACGTCCGGCTCCTTGTCCCACACGGAAGGTGGCAGCCCTGGAAGCTGTTGCTGGTCTTCACCGTCCCCCTGCAGCCTATTCACAGGCACAACAGGATTCAGGACCCGGGGTTGCCCAGAGGTGGAACATCTCATGGCTCTCGTCCTCGGCAGAGCCTGTTTCCGAAAACGCACACGTCCGGCTCCTTGTCCCACATGGAATGTGGCAGCCGTGAAAGCTGTTGCTGGTCTTCTCCGTCCCCCTGCAGCCTATTCACAGGCACAACAGGATTTGGACGCGGGCTTGCCCAGAGGAGGAACATCTCATGGCTCTCGTCCTCGGCAGGGCCTGTTTACAAAAAGGCACAAGACCGGCTCATTGTCCCACACGGAAGGTGGCAGCCCTGAAAGCTGTTGCTGGTCTTCACCGTCCCCCTGCAGCCTATTCACAGGCACAACAGGATTCAGGACCGGGGCTTGCCCAGAGGTGGAACATCTCATGGCTCTCGTCCTCGGCAGGGCCTGTTTCCAAAAAGGCACAAGACCGGCTCATTGTCCCACACGGAAGGTGGCAGCCCTGAAAGCTGTTGCTGGTCTTCACCGTCCCCCTGCAGCCTATTCACAGGCACAACAGGATCTGGGACCCGGGCTTGGCCAGAGGAGGAACATCTCATGGCTCTCGTCCTCGGCAGGGCCTGTTTCCGAAAAGGCACACGTCCGGCTCCTTGTCCCACACGGAAGGTGGCAGCCCTGGAAGCTGTTGCTGGTCTTCACCGTCCCCCTGCAGCCTATTCACAGGCACAACAGGATGTGGGACCCGGGCTTGCCCAGAGGAGGAACATCTCATGGCTCTCATCCTCGGCAGGGCCTGTTTCCATAAAGGCACAAGACCGACTTATTGTCCCACACGGAAGGTGGCAGCCCTGAAAGCTGTTGCTGGTCTTCACCGTCCCCCTGCAGCCTATTCACAGGCACAACAGGATCTGGGACCCGGGCTTGGCCAGAGGAGGAACATCTCATGGCTCTCGTCCTCGGCACGGCCTGTTTCCAGAAAGGAACACGTCCGGCTCCTTGTCCCACAGTGAAGGTGGCAGCCGTGAAAGCTGTTGCTGGTGTTCACCGTCCCCCTGCAGCCTATTCACAGGCACAACAGGATTTGGGCGCGGGCTTGGCCAGAGGAGGAACATCTCATGGCTCTCGTCCTCGTCAGAGCTTGTTTCCGAAAAGGCAGATGTCCGGCTCCTTGTCCCACACGGAAGGTGGCAGCCCTGGAAGCTGTTGCTGGTCTTCACCGTCCGCCTGCAGCCTATTCACAGGCACAACAGGATTTGGACCCGGGTTTCACCAGAGGAGGAACATCTCATGGCTCTCGTCCTCGGCACGGCCTGTTTCCAGAAAGGAACACGTCCGGCTCCTTGTCCCACACGGAAGGTGGCAGCCCTGAAAGCTGTTGCTGGTCTTCACCGTCCCCCTGCAGCCTATTCACAGGCACAACAGGATCTGGGACCCGGGCTTGGCCAGAGGAGGAACATCTCATGGCTCTAGTCCTCGGCAGGGCCTGTATCCAGAAAGACACGTCCGGATCCTTGTCCCACACGGAAGGTGGAAGCCCTGAAAGCTGTTGCTGGTCTTCACCGTCCCCCTGCAGCCTATTCACAGGCACAACAGGATTTGGACGCGGGCTTGCCCAGAGGAGGAACATCTCATGGCTCTCGTCCTCGTCAGAGCCTGTTTCCGAAAAGGCACTCATCCGGCTCCTTGTCCCACACGGAAGGTGGCAGCCCTGAAAGCTGTTGCTGGTCTTCACCGTCCCCCTGCAGCCTATTCACAGGCACAACAGGATCTGGGACCCGGGCTTGCCCAGAGGAGGAACATCTCATGGCTCTCGTCCTCGGCAGGGCCTGTATCCAGAAAGACACGTCCGGCTCCTTGTCCCACACGGATGGTGGCAGCCCTGAAAGCTGTTGCTGGTCTTCACCGTCCCCCTGCAGCCTATTCACAGGCACAACAGGATCTGGGACCCGGGCTTGGCCAGAGGAGGAACACCTCATGGCTCTCGTCCTCGGCAGAGCTTGTTTCCGAAAAGGCACACGTCCGGCTCGTTGTCCCACACGGAAGGTGGCAGCCCTGGAAGCTGTTGCTGGTCTTCACCGTCCCCCTGCAGCCTATTCACAGGCACAACAGGATCTGGGACCCGGGCTGGCCAGAGGAGGAACATCTCATGGCTCTCGTCCTCCGCAGGGCCTGTATCCAGAAAGTCACGTCCGGATCCTTGTCCCACACGGAAGGTGGCAGCCCTGGAAGCTGTTGCTGGTCTTCACCGTCCCCCTGCAGCCTATTCACAGGCACAACAGGATTCAGGACCCGGGCTTGCCCAGAGGTGGAACATCTCATGGCTCTCATCCTCGGCAGAGCCTGTTTCCGAATACGCACACGTCCGGCTCCTTGTCCCACACGGAAGGTGGCAGCCCTGGAAGCTGTTGCTGGTCTTCACCGTCCCCCTGCAGCCTATTCACAGGCACAACAGGATTTGGACGCGGGCTTGCCCAGAGGAGGAACATCTCATGGCTCTCGTCCTCGTCAGAGCCTGTTTCCGAAAAGGCACACATCGGGCTCCTTGTCCCACACGGAAGGTGGCAGCCCTGAAAGCTGTTGCTGGTCTTCACCGTCCCCCTGCAGCCTATTCACAGGCACAACAGGATTCAGGACCGGGGCTTGCCCAGAGGTGGAACATCTCATAGCTCTCGTCCTCGGCAGGGCCTGTTTCCAAAAAGGCACAAGACCGGCTCATTGTCCCACACGGAAGGTGGCAGCCCTGAAAGCTGTTGCTGGTCTTCACCGTCCCCCTGCAGCCTATTCACAGGCACAACAGGATCTGGGACCCGGGCTTGGCCAGAGGAGGAACATCTCATGGCTCTCGTCTTCGGCAGGGCCTGTTTCCGAAAAGGCACACGTCCGGCTCCTTGTCCCACACGGAAGGTGGCAGCCCTGGAAGCTGTTGCTGGTCTTCACCGTCCCCCTGCAGCCTATTCACAGGCACAACAGGATGTGGGACCCGGGCTTGCCCAGAGGAGGAACATCTCATGGCTCTCATCCTCGGCAGGGCCTGTTTCCATAAAGGCACAAGACCGACTTATTGTCCCACACGGAAGGTGGCAGCCCTGAAAGCTGTTGCTGGTCTTCACCGTCCCCCTGCAGCCTATTCACAGGCACAACAGGATTTGGGACCCGGGCTTGGCCAGAGGAGGAACATCTTTTGGCTCTCGTCCCCGGTACGGCCTGTTTCCAGAAAGGCACACGTCCGGCTCCTTGTCCCAAACGGAAGGTGGCAGCCGTGAAAGCTGTTGCTGGTCTTCACCGTCCCCCTGCAGCCTATTCACAGGCACAACAGGATCTGGGACCCGGCCTTGCCAGAGGAGGAACATCTCATGGCTCTCGACCTCGGCAGAGCCTGTTTCCAAGAAGGCACACATCCGGCTCCTTGTCCCACACTGAAGGTGGCAGCCCTGAAAGCTGTTGCTGGTCTTCACCGTCCCCCTGCAGCCTATTCACAGGCACAACAGGATTTGGACCCGGGCTTGCCCAGAGGAGGAACATCTCATGGCTCTCGTCCTCGGCAGAGCCTGTTTCCGAAAAGGTACACGTCCGGCTCCTTGTCCCACACGGAAGGTGGCAGCCCTGAAAGCTGTTGCTGGTGTTCACCGTCCCCCTGCAGCCTATTCACAGGCACAACAGGATCTGGGACCCGGGCTTGGCCAGAGGAGGAACATCTCATGGCTCTCGTCCTCGGCACGGCCTGTTTCCAGAAAGGAACACGTCCGGCTCCTTGTCCCACAGTGAAGGTGGCAGCCGTGAAAGCTGTTGCTGGTCTTCACCGTCCCCCTGCAGCCTATTCACAGGCACAACAGGATTTGGGCGCGGGCTTGGCCAGAGGAGGAACATCTCATGGCTCTCGTCCTCGTCAGAGCTTGTTTCCGAAAAGGCACACGTCCGGCTCCTTTTCCCACACGGAAGGTGGCAGCCCTGGAAGCTGTTGCTGGTCTTCACCGTCCGCCTGCAGCCTATTCACAGGCACAACAGGATTTGGACCCGGGTTTCACCAGAGGAGGAACATCTCATGGCTCTCGTCCTCGGCACGGCCTGTTTCCAGAAAGGAACACGTCCGGCTCCTTGTCCCACACGGAAGGTGGCAGCCCTGAAAGCTGTTGCTGGTCTTCACCGTCCCCCTGCAGCCTATTCACAGGCACAACAGGATCTGGGACCCGGGCTTGCCCAGAGGAGGAACATCTCATGGCTCTCGTCCTCGGCAGAGCCTGTTTCCGGAAAAGCACACGTCCGGCTCCTTGTCCCACTCGAAAGGTGGCAGCCCTGAAAGCTGTTGCTGGTCTTCACCGTCCCCCTGCAGCCTATTCACAGGCACAACAGGATCTGGGACCCGGGCTTGGCCAGAGGAGGAACATCTCATGGCTCTCGTCCTCGGCACGGCCTGTTTCCAGAAAGGAACACGTCCGGCTCCTTGTCCCACAGTGAAGGTGGCAGCCCTGAAAGCTGTTGCTGGTCTTCACCGTCCCCCTGCAGCCTATTCACAGGCACAACAGGATTTGGACGCGGGCTTGGCCAGAGGAGGAACATCTCATGGCTCTCGTCCTCGTCAGAGCTTGTTTCGGAAAAGGCACACGTCCGGCTCCTTGTCCCACACGGAAGGTGGCAGCCCTGAAAGCTGTTGCTGGTCTTCACCGTCCGCCTGCAGCCTATTCACAGGCACAACAGGATTTGGACCCGGGTTTCACCAGAGGAGGAACATCTCATGGCTCTCGTCCTCGGCACGGCCTGTTTCCAGAAAGGAACACGTCCGGCTCCTTGTCCCACACGGAATGTGGCAGCCGTGAAAGCTGTTGCTGGTCTTCACCGTCCCCCTGCAGCCTATTCACAGGCACAACAGGATCTGGGACCCGGGCTTGCCCAGAGGAGGAACATCTCATGGCTCTCGTCCTCGGCAGGGCCTGTTTCATAAAAGGCACTCATCCGGCTCCTTGTCCCACACGGAAGGTGGCAGCCCTGGAAGCTGTTGCTGGTCTTCACCGTCCCCCTGCAGCCTATTCACAGGCACAACAGGATGTGGGACCCGGGCTTGCCCAGAGGAGGAACATCTCATGGCTCTCGTCCTCGGCAGGGCCTGTATCCAGAAAGACACGTCCGGCTCCTTGTCCCACACGGAAGGTGGCAGCCCTGAAAGCTGTTGCTGGTCTTCACCGTCCCCCTGCAGCCTATTCACAGGCACAACAGGATTCAGGACCCGGGCTTGCCCAGAGGTGGAACATCTCATGGCTCTCGTCCTTGGCAGAGCCTGTTTCCGAAAACGCACACGTCCGGCTCCTTGTCCCACATGGAATGTGGCAGCCGTGAAAGCTGTTGCTGGTCTTCACCGTCCCCCTGCAGCCTATTCACAGGCACAACAGGATTTGGACGCGGGCTTGCCCAGAGGAGGAACATCTCATGGCTCTCGTCCTCGTCAGAGCCTGTTTCCGAAAAGGCACTCATCCGGCTCCTTGTCCCACACGGAAGGTGGCAGCCCTGAAAGCTGTTGCTGGTCTTCACCGTCCCCCTGCAGCCTATTCACAGGCACAACAGGATCTGGGACCCGGGCTTGCCCAGAGGAGGAACATCTCATGGCTCTCGTCCTCGGCAGGGCCTGTATCCAGAAAGACACGTCCGGCTCCTTGTCCCACACGGATGGTGGCAGCCCTGAAAGCTGTTGCTGGTCTTCACCGTCCCCCTGCAGCCTATTCACAGGCACAACAGGATTCAGGACCCGGGCTTGCCCAGAGGTGGAACATCTCATGGCTCTCGTCCTCGGCAGAGCCTGTTTCCGAAAACGCACACGTCCGGCTCCTTGTCCCACATGGAATGTGGCAGCCGTGAAAGCTGTTGCTGGTCTTCACCGTCCCCCTGCAGCCTATTCACAGGCACAACAGGATTTGGACGCGGGCTTGCCCAGAGGAGGAACATCTCATGGCTCTCGTCCTCGTCAGAGCCTGTTTCCGAAAAGGCACACATCGGGCTCCTTGTCCCACACGGAAGGTGGCAGCCCTGAAAGCTGTTGCTGGTCTTCACCGTCCCCCTGCAGCCTATTCACAGGCACAACAGGATTCAGGACCGGGGCTTGCCCAGAGGTGGAACATCTCATGGCTCTCGTCCTCGGCAGGGCCTGTTTCCAAAAAGGCACAAGACCGGCTCATTGTCCCACACGGAAGGTGGCAGCCCTGAAAGCTGTTGCTGGTCTTCACCGTCCCCCTGCAGCCTATTCACAGGCACAACAGGATTTGGGACCCGGGCTTGCCCAGAGGAGGAACATCTTTTGGCTCTCGTCCTCGGCACGGCCTGTTTCCAGAAAGGCACACGTCCGGCTCCTTGTCCCACATGGATGGTGGCAGCCGTGAAAGCTGTTGCTGGTCTTCACCGTCCCCCTGCAGCCTATTCACAGGCACAACAGGATCTGGGACCCGGGCTTGCCCAGAGGAGGAACATCTCATGGCTCTCGTCCTCGCCACGGCCTGTTTCCAGAAAGGCACACGTCCGGCTCCTTGTCCCACATGGATGGTGGCAGCCGTGAAAGCTGTTGCTGGTCTTCACCGTCCCCCTGCAGCCTATTCACAGGCACAACAGGATTTGGACCCGGGCTTGCCCAGAGGAGGAACATCTCATGGCTCTCGTCCTCGGCAGAGCCTGTTTCCGAAAAGGTACACGTCCGGCTCCTTGTCCCACACGGAAGGTGGCAGCCCTGAAAGCTGTTGCTGGTCTTCACCGTCCCCCTGCAGCCTATTCACAGGCACAACAGGATCTGGGACCCGGGCTTGGCCAGAGGAGGAACATCTCATGGCTCTCGTCCTCGGCACGGCCTGTTTCCAGAAAGGAACACGTCCGGCTCCTTGTCCCACAGTGAAGGTGGCAGCCGTGAAAGCTGTTGCTGGTCTTCACCGTCCCCCTGCAGCCTATTCACAGGCACAACAGGATCTGGGACCCGGGCTTGGCCAGAGGAGGAACATCTCATGGCTCTCGTCCTCGGCAGGGCCTGTATCCAGAAAGACACGTCCAGCTCCTTGTCCCACACGGATGGTGGCAGCCCTGAAAGCTGTTGCTGGTCTTCACCGTCCCCCTGCAGCCTATTCACAGGCACAAGAGGATTCAGGACCCGGGCTTGCCCAGGGGTGGAACATCTCATGGCTCTCGTCCTCGGCAGAGCCTGTTTCCGAATACGTACACGTCCGGCTCCTTGTCCCACATGGAATGTGGCAGCCGTGAAAGCTGTTGCTGGTCTTCACCGTCCCCCTGCAGCCTATTCACAGGCACAACAGGATCTGGGACCCGGGCTTGCCCAGAGGAGGAACATCTCATGGCTCTCGTCCCCGGCACGGCCTGTTTCCAGAAAGGAACACGTCCGGCTCCTTGTCCCACACGGAAGGTGGCAGCCGTGAAAGGTGTTGCTGGTCTTCACCGTCCCCCTGCAGCCTATTCACAGGCACAACAGGATTCAGGACCGGGGCTTGCCCAGAGGAGGAACATCTCATGGCTCTCGTCCTCGGCACGGCCTGTTTCCGAGAAGACACACATTCGGCTCATTGTCCCACATGGAAGGTGGCAGCCCTGAAAGCTGTTGCTGGTCTTCACCGTCCCCCTGCAGCCTATTCACAGGCCCAACAGGATCTGGGACCCGGGCTTGCCCAGAGGAGGAACATCTCATGGCTCTCGTCCTCGGCAGAGCCTGTTTCCGAAAAGGTACACGTCCGGCTCCTTGTCCCACATGGAAGGTGGCAGCACTGAAAGCTGTTGCTGGTGTTCACCGTCCCCCTGCAGCCTATTCACAGGCACAACAGGATTCAGGACCGGGGCTTGCCCAGAGGAGGAACATCTCATGGCTCTCGACCTCGTCACGGCCTGTTTCCAGAAAGGAACACGTCCGGCTCATTGTCCCACACGGAAAGTGGCAGCCCTGAAAGCTGTTGCTGGTCTTCACCGTCCCCCTGCAGCCTATTCACAGGCACAACAGGATCTGGGACCCGGGCTTGCCCAGAGGAGGAACATCTCATGGCTCTCGTCCTCGGCGCGGCCTGTTTCCGAAAACGCACACGTCCGGCTCCTTGTCCCACACTGAAGGTGCCAGCCGTGAAAGCTGTTGCTGGTGTTCACCGTCCCCCTGCAGCCTATTCACAGGCACAACAGGATCTGGGACCCGGGCTTGCCCAGAGGAGGAACATCTCATGGCTCTCGTCCTCGGCGCGGCCTGTTTCCGAAAACGCACACGTCCGGCTCCTTGTCCCACACTGAAGGTGGCAGCCGTGAAAGCTGTTGCTGGTGTTCACCGTCCCCCTGCAGCCTATTCACAGGCACAACAGGATCTGGGACCCGGGCTTGCCCAGAGGAGGAACATCTCATGGCTCTCGTCCTAGGCAGGGCCTGTTTCCAAAAAGGCACACATCCGGCTCCTTGTCCCACAGTGAAGGTGGCAGCCCTGAAATCTGTTGCTGGTCTTCACCGTCCCCTTGCAGCCTATTCACAGGCACAACAGGATCTGGGACCCGGGCTTGCCCAGAGGAGGAACATCTCATGGCTCTCGACCTCGGCAGAGCCTGATTCCGAAAAGGCACACGTCCGGCTCCTTGTCCCACACGGAAGGTGGCAGCCCTGAAAGCTGTTGCTGGTCTTCACCGTCCCCCTGCAGCCTATTCACAGGCACAACAGGATCTGGGACCCGGGCTTGGCCAGAGGAGGAACATCTCATGGCTCTCGTCCTCGGCACGGCCTGTTTCCAGAAAGGCACACGTCCGGCTCCTTGTACACACGGAATGTGGCAGCCCTGAAAGCTGTTGCTGGTCTTCACCGTCCCCCTGCAGCCTATTCACAGGCACAACAGGGTCGGGGACCCGGGCTTGCCCAGAGGAGGAACATCTCATGGCTCTCGTCCTCGGCAGGGCCTGTTTCCAAAAAGGCACTAGACCGAATCATTGTCCCACACGGAAGGTGGCAGCCCTGAAAGCTGTTGCTGGTCTTCACCGTCCCCCTGCAGCCTATTCACAGGCACAACAGGATTCAGGACCCGGGCTTGCCCAGAGGAAGAACATCTCATGGCTCTTGTCCTCGGCAGAGCCTGTTTCCGAAAAGGCACACATCCGGCTCCTTGTCCCACACGGAAGGTGGCAGCCCTGAAAGCTGTTGTTGGTCTTCACCGTCCCCCTGCAGCCTATTCACAGGCACAACAGGATTTGGGACCCGGGCTTGCCCAGAGGAGGAACATCTCATGGCTCTCGTCCTCGGCACGGCCTTTTTCCAGAAAGGCACACGTCCGGCTCCTTATCCCACACGGAAGGTGGCAGCCCTGAAAGCTGTTGCTGGTCTTCACCGTCCCCCTGCAGCCTATTCACAGGCACAACAGGATCTGGGACCCGGGCTTGCCCAGAGGAGGAACATCTCATGGCTCTCGTCCTCGGCACGGCCTGTTTCCAGAAAGGAAAACGTCCGGCTCCTTGTCCCACACGGAAGGTGGCAGCCCTGAAAGCTGTTGCTGGTCTTCACCGTCCCCCTGCAGCCTATTCACAGGCACAACAGGATCTGGGACCCGGGCCTGCCCAGAGGAGGAACATCTCATGGCTCTCGTCCTCGGCAGAGCTTGTTTCCGAAAAGGCACACATCCGGCTCCTTGTCCCACACGGAAGGTGGCAGCCGTGAAAGCTGTTGCTGGTCTTCACCGTCCCCCTGCAGCCTATTCACAGGCACAACAGGATCTGGGACCCGGGCTTGCCCAGAGGAGGAACATCTCATGGCTCTCGTCCTCGGCAGGGCCTGTATCCAGAAAGACACGTCCGGCTCCTTGTCCCACACGGAAGGTGGAAGCCCTGAAAGCTGTTGCTGGTCTTCACCGTCCCCCTGCAGCCTATTCACAGGCACAACAGGATTCACGACCCGGGCTTGCCCAGAGGTGGAACATCTCATGGCTCTCGTCCTTGGCAGAGCCTGTTTCCGAAAACGCACACGTCCGGCTCCTTGTCCCACATGGAATGTGGCAGCCGTGAAAGCTGTTGCTGGTCTTCACCGTCCCCCTGCAGCCTATTCACAGGCACAACAGGATTTGGACGCGGGCTTGCCCAGAGGAGGAACATCTCATGGCTCTCGTCCTCGTCAGAGCCTGTTTCCGAAAAGGCACTCATCCGGCTCCTTGTCCCACACGGAAGGTGGCAGCCCTGAAAGCTGTTGCTGGTCTTCACCGTCCCCCTGCAGCCTATTCACAGGCACAACAGGATCTGGGACCCGGGCTTGCCCAGAGGAGGAACATCTCATGGCTCTCGTCCTCGGCAGGGCCTGTATCCAGAAAGACACGTCCGGCTGCTTGTCCCACACGGATGGTGGCAGCCCTGAAAGCTGTTGCTGGTCTTCACCGTCCCCCTGCAGCCTATTCACAGGCACAACAGGATTCAGGACCCGGGCTTGCCCAGAGGTGGAACATCTCATGGCTCTCGTCCTCGGCAGAGCCTGTTTCCGAAAACGCACACGTCCGGCTCCTTGTCCCACATGGAATGTGGCAGCCGTGAAAGCTGTTGCTGGTCTTCACCGTCCCCCTGCAGCCTATTCACAGGCACAACAGGATTTGGACGCGGGCTTGCCCAGAGGAGGAACATCTCATGGCTCTCGTCCTCGTCAGAGCCTGTTTCCGAAAAGGCACACATCGGGCTCCTTGTCCCACACGGAATGTGGCAGCCCTGAAAGCTGTTGCTGGTCTTCACCGTCCCCCTGCAGCCTATTCACAGGCACAACAGGATTCAGGACCGGGGCTTGCCCAGAGGTGGAACATCTCATGGCTCTCGTCCTCGGCAGGGCCTGTTTCCAAAAAGGCACAAGACCGGCTCATTGTCCCACACGGAAGGTGGCAGCCCTGAAAGCTGTTGCTGGTCTTCACCGTCCCCCTGCAGCCTATTCACAGGCACAACAGGATTTGGGACCCGGGCTTGCCCAGAGGAGGAACATCTTTTGGCTCTCGTCCTCGGCACGGCCTGTTTCCAGAAAGGCACACGTCCGGCTCCTTGTCCCACATGGATGGTGGCAGCCGTGAAAGCTGTTGCTGGTCTTCACCGTCCCCCTGCAGCCTATTCACAGGCACAACAGGATCTGGGACCCGGGCTTGCCCAGAGGAGGAACATCTCATGGCTCTCGTCCTCGCCACGGCCTGTTTCCAGAAAGGCACACGTCCGGCTCCTTGTCCCACATGGATGGTGGCAGCCGTGAAAGCTGTTGCTGGTCTTCACCGTCCCCCTGCAGCCTATTCACAGGCACAACAGGATTTGGACCCGGGCTTGCCCAGAGGAGGAACATCTCATGGCTCTCGTCCTCGGCAGAGCCTGTTTCCGAAAAGGTACACGTCCGGCTCCTTGTCCCACACGGAAGGTGGCAGCCCTGAAAGCTGTTGCTGGTCTTCACCGTCCCCCTGCAGCCTATTCACAGGCACAACAGGATCTGGGACCCGGGCTTGGCCAGAGGAGGAACATCTCATGGCTCTCGTCCTCGGCACGGCCTGTTTCCAGAAAGGAACACGTCCGGCTCCTTGTCCCACAGTGAAGGTGGCAGCCGTGAAAGCTGTTGCTGGTCTTCACCGTCCCCCTGCAGCCTATTCACAGGCACAACAGGATCTGGGACCCGGGCTTGGCCAGAGGAGGAACATCTCATGGCTCTCGTCCTCGGCAGGGCCTGTATCCAGAAAGACACGTCCAGCTCCTTGTCCCACACGGATGGTGGCAGCCCTGAAAGCTGTTGCTGGTCTTCACCGTCCCCCTGCAGCCTATTCACAGGCACAAGAGGATTCAGGACCCGGGCTTGCCCAGAGGTGGAACATCTCATGGCTCTCGTCCTCGGCAGAGCCTGTTTCCGAATACGTACACGTCCGGCTCCTTGTCCCACATGGAATGTGGCAGCCGTGAAAGCTGTTGCTGGTCTTCACCGTCCCCCTGCAGCCTATTCACAGGCACAACAGGATCTGGGACCCGGGCTTGCCCAGAGGAGGAACATCTCATGGCTCTCGTCCTCGTCACGGCCTGTTTCCAGAAAGGAACACGTCCGGCTCCTTGTCCCACACGGAAGGTGGCAGCCGTGAAAGGTGTTGCTGGTCTTCACCGTCCCCCTGCAGCCTATTCACAGGCACAACAGGATTCAGGACCGGGGCTTGCCCAGAGGAGGAACATCTCATGGCTCTCGTCCTCGGCACGGCCTGTTTCCGAGAAGACACACATCCGGCTCATTGTCCCACATGGAAGGTGGCAGCCCTGAAAGCTGTTGCTGGTCTTCACCGTCCCCCTGCAGCCTATTCACAGGCCCAACAGGATCTGGGACCCGGGCTTGCCCAGAGGAGGAACATCTCATGGCTCTCGTCCTCGGCAGAGCCTGTTTCCGAAAAGGTACACGTCCGGCTCCTTGTCCCACATGGAAGGTAGCAGCACTGAAAGCTGTTGCTGGTGTTCACCGTCCCCCTGCAGCCTATTCACAGGCACAACAGGATTCAGGACCGGGGCTTGCCCAGAGGAGGAACATCTCATGGCTCTCGACCTCGTCACGTCCTGTTTCCAGAAAGGAACACGTCCGGCTCATTGTCCCACACGGAAAGTGGCAGCCCTGAAAGCTTTTGCTGGTCTTCACCGTCCCCCTGCAGCCTATTCACAGGCACAACAGGATCTGGGACCCGGGCTTGCCCAGAGGAGGAACATCTCATGGCTCTCGTCCTCGGCGCGGCCTGTTTCCAAAAACGCACACGTCCGGCTCCTTGTCCCACACTGAAGGTGCCAGCCGTGAAAGCTGTTGCTGGTGTTCACCGTCCCCCTGCAGCCTATTCACAGGCACAACAGGATCTGGGACCCGGGCTTGCCCAGAGGAGGAACATCTCATGGCTCTCGTCCAGGGCGCGGCCTGTTTCCGAAAACGCACACGTCCGGCTCCTTGTCCCACTCGAAAGGTGGCAGCCCTGAAAGCTGTTGCTGGTCTTCACCGTCCCCCTGCAGCCTATTCACAGGCACAACAGGATCTGGGACCCGGGCTTGCCCAGAGGAGGAACATCTCATGGCTCTCGTCCTAGGCAGGGCCTGTTTCCAAAAAGGCACACATCCGGCTCCTTGTCCCACAGTGAAGGTGGCAGCCCTGAAATCTGTTGCTGGTCTTCACCGTCCCCTTGCAGCCTATTCACAGGCACAACAGGATCTGGGACCCGGGCTTGCCCAGAGGAGGAACATCTCATGGCTCTCGACCTCGGCAGAGCCTGATTCCGAAAAGGCACACGTCCGGCTCCTTGTCCCACACGGAAGGTGGCAGCCCTGAAAGCTGTTGCTGGTCTTCACCGTCCCCCTGCAGCCTATTCACAGGCACAACAGGATCTGGGACCCGGGCTTGGCCAGAGGAGGAACATCTCATGGCTCTCGTCCTCGGCACGGCCTGTTTCCAGAAAGGCACACGTCCGGCTCCTTGTACACACGGAAGGTGGCAGCCCTGAAAGCTGTTGCTGGTGTTCACCATCCCCCTGCAGCCTATTCACAGGCACAACAGGGTCTGGGACCCGGGCTTGCCCAGAGGAGGAACATCTCATGGCTCTCGTCCTCGGCAGGGCCTGTTTCCAAAAAGGCACTAGACCGAATCATTGTCCCACACGGAAGGTGGCAGCCCTGAAAGCTGTTGCTGGTCTTCACCGTCCCCCTGCAGCCTATTCACAGGCACAACAGGATTCAGGACCCGGGCTTGCCCAGAGGAAGAACATCTCATGGCTCTCGTCCTCGGCAGAGCCTGTTTCCGAAAAGGCACACATCCGGCTCCTTGTCCCACACGGAAGGTGGCAGCCCTGAAAGCTGTTGTTGGTCTTCACCGTCCCCCTGCAGCCTATTCACAGGCACAACAGGATTTGGGACCCGGGCTTGCCCAGAGGAGGAACATCTCATGGCTCTCGTCCTCGGCACGGCCTTTTTCCAGAAAGGCACACGTCCGGCTCCTTATCCCACACGGAAGGTGGCAGCCCTGAAAGCTGTTGCTGGTCTTCACCGTCCCCCTGCAGCCTATTCACAGGCACAACAGGATCTGGGACCCGGGCTTGCCCAGAGGAGGAACATCTCATGGCTCTCGTCCTCGGCACGGCCTGTTTCCAGAAAGGAAAACGTCCGGCTCCTTGTCCCACACGGAAGGTGGCAGCCCTGAAAGCTGTTGCTGGTCTTCACCGTCCCCCTGCAGCCTATTCACAGGCACAACAGGATCTGGGACCCGGGCCTGCCCAGAGGAGGAACATCTCATGGCTCTCGTCCTCGGCAGAGCTTGTTTCCGAAAAGGCACACGTCCGGCTCCTTGTCCCACACGGAAGGTGGCAGCCGTGAAAGCTGTTGCTGGTCTTCACCGTCCCCCTGCAGCCTATTCACAGGCACAACAGGATCTGGGACCCGGGCTTGCCCAGAGGAGGAACATCTCATGGCTCTCGTCCTCGGCAGGGCCTGTTTCCATAAAGGCAAAAGACCGGCTCATAGTCCCACACGGAAGGTGGCAGCCCTGAAAGCTGTTGCTGTTCTTCACCGTCCCCCTGCAGCCTATTCACAGGCACAACAGGATTCAGGACCCGGGCTTGCCCAGAGGTGGAACATCTCATGGCTCTCGTCCTCGGCAGGACCTGTTTCCAAAAAGGCACAAGACCGGCTCATTGTCCCACACGGAAGGTGGCAGCCCTGGAAGCTGTTGCTGGTCTTCACCGTCCCCCTGCAGTCTATTCACAGGCACAACAGGATTCAGGACCGGGGCTTGCCCAGAGGAGGAACATCTCATGGCTCTCGTCCTCGGCACGGCCTGTTTCCGAGAAGACACACATCGGGCTCCTTGTCCCACATGGAAGGTGGCAGCCCTGAAAGCTGTTGCTGGTCTTCACCGTCCCCCTGCAGCCTATTCACAGGCACAACAGGATTCAGGACCGGGGCTTGCCCAGAGGTGGAACATCTCATGGCTCTCGTCCTCGGCAGGGCCTGTTTCCAAAAAGGCACAAGACCGGCTCATTGTCCCACACGGAAGGTGGCAGCCCTGAAAGCTGTTGCTGGTCTTCACCGTCCCCCTGCAGCCTATTCACAGGCACAACAGGATTTGGGACCCGGGCTTGCCCAGAGGAGGAACATCTTTTGGCTCTCGTCCTCGGCACGGCCTGTTTCCAGAAAGGAACACGTCCGGCTCCTTGTCCCACACTGAAGGTGGCAGCCCTGAAAGCTGTTGCTGGTCTTCACCGTCCCCCTGCAGCCTATTCACAGGCACAACAGGATCTGGGACCCGGGCTTGCCCAGAGGAGGAACATCTCATGGCTCTCGTCCCCGGTACGGCCTGTTTCCAGAAAGGCACACGTCCGGCTCCTTGTCCCACATGGATGGTGGCAGCCGTGAAAGCTGTTGCTGGTCTTCACCGTCCCCCTGCAGCCTATTCACAGGCACAACAGGATCTGGAACCCGGGCTTGCCCAGAGGAGGAACATCTCATGGCTCTCGTCCTCGCCACGGCCTGTTTCCAGAAAGGCACACGTCCGGCTCCTTGTCCCACATGGATGGTGGCAGCCGTGAAAGCTGTTGCTGGTCTTCACCGTCCCCCTGCAGCCTATTCACAGGCACAACAGGATTTGGACCCGGGCTTGCCCAGAGGAGGAACATCTCATGGCTCTCGTCCTCGGCAGAGCCTGTTTCCGAAAAGGTACACGTCCGGCTCCTTGTCCCACACGGAATGTGGCAGCCCTGAAAGCTGTTGCTGGTCTTCACCGTCCCCCTGCAGCCTATTCACAGGCACAACAGGATTCAGGACCGGGGCTTGCCCAGAGGTGGAACATCTCATGGCTCTCGTCCTCGGCAGGGCCTGTTTCCAAAAAGGCACAAGACCGGCTCATTGTCCCACACGGAAGGTGGCAGCCCTGAAAGCTGTTGCTGGTCTTCACCGTCCCCCTGCAGCCTATTCACAGGCACAACAGGATTTGGGACCCGGGCTTGCCCAGAGGAGGAACATCTTTTGGCTCTCGTCCTCGGCACGGCCTGTTTCCAGAAAGGCACACGTCCGGGTCCTTGTCCCACATGGATGGTGGCAGCCCTGAAAGCTGTTGCTGGTCTTCACCGTCCCCCTGCAGCCTATTCACAGGCACAACAGGATCTGGGACCCGGGCTTGCCCAGAGGAGGAACATCTCATGGCTCTCGTCCTCGCCACGGCCTGTTTCCAGAAAGGCACACGTCCGGCTCCTTGTCCCACATGGATGGTGGCAGCCGTGAAAGCTGTTGCTGGTCTTCACCGTCCCCCTGCAGCCTATTCACAGGCACAACAGGATTTGGACCCGGGCTTGCCCAGAGGAGGAACATCTCATGGCTCTCGTCCTCGGCAGAGCCTGTTTCCGAAAAGGTACACGTCCGGCTCCTTGTCCCACACGGAAGGTGGCAGCCCTGAAAGCTGTTGCTGGTCTTCACCGTCCCCCTGCAGCCTATTCACAGGCACAACAGGATCTGGGACCCGGGCTTGGCCAGAGGAGGAACATCTCATGGCTCTCGTCCTCGGCACGGCCTGTTTCCAGAAAGGAACACGTCCGGCTCCTTGTCCCACAGTGAAGGTGGCAGCCGTGAAAGCTGTTGCTGGTCTTCACCGTCCCCCTGCAGCCTATTCACAGGCACAACAGGATCTGGGACCCGGGCTTGGCCAGAGGAGGAACATCTCATGGCTCTCGTCCTCGGCAGGGCCTGTATCCAGAAAGACACGTCCAGCTCCTTGTCCCACACGGATGGTGGCAGCCCTGAAAGCTGTTGCTGGTCTTCACCGTCCCCCTGCAGCCTATTCACAGGCACAACAGGATTCAGGACCCGGGCTTGCCCAGAGGTGGAACATCTCATGGCTCTCGTCCTCGGCAGAGCCTGTTTCCGAATACGTACACGTCCGGCTCCTTGTCCCACATGGAATGTGGCAGCCGTGAAAGCTGTTGCTGGTCTTCACCGTCCCCCTGCAGCCTATTCACAGGCACAACAGGATCTGGGACCCGGGCTTGCCCAGAGGAGGAACATCTCATGGCTCTCGTCCCCGGCACGGCCTGGTTCCAGAAAGGAACACGTCCGGCTCCTTGTCCCACACGGAAGGTGGCAGCCGTGAAAGGTGTTGCTGGTCTTCACCGTCCCCCTGCAGCCTATTCACAGGCACAACAGGATTCAGGACCGGGGCTTGCCCAGAGGAGGAACATCTCATGGCTCTCGTCCTCGGCACGGCCTGTTTCCGAGAAGACACACATCCGGCTCATTGTCCCACATGGAAGGTGGCAGCCCTGAAAGCTGTTGCTGGTCTTCACCGTCCCCCTGCAGCCTATTCACAGGCCCAACAGGATCTGGGACCCGGGCTTGCCCAGAGGAGGAACATCTCATGGCTCTCGTCCTCGGCAGAGCCTGTTTCCGAAAAGGTACACGTCCGGCTCCTTGTCCCACATGGAAGGTGGCAGCCCTGAAAGCTGTTGCTGGTGTTCACCGTCCCCCTGCAGCCTATTCACAGGCACAACAGGATTCAGGACCGGGGCTTGCCCAGAGGAGGAACATCTCATGGCTCTCGACCTCGTCACGGCCTGTTTCCAGAAAGGAACACGTCCGGCTCATTGTCCCACACGGAAAGTGGCAGCCCTGAAAGCTGTTGCTGGTCTTCACCGTCCCCCTGCAGCCTATTCACAGGCACAACAGGATCTGGGACCCGGGCTTGCCCAGAGGAGGAACATCTCATGGCTCTCGTCCTCGGCGCGGCCTGTTTCCGAAAACGCACACGTCCGGCTCCTTGTCCCACACTGAAGGTGCCAGCCGTGAAAGCTGTTGCTGGTGTTCACCGTCCCCCTGCAGCCTATTCACAGGCACAACAGGATCTGGGACCCGGGCTTGCCCAGAGGAGGAACATCTCATGGCTCTCGTCCTCGGCGCGGCCTGTTTCCGAAAACGCACACGTCCGGCTCCTTGTCCCACACTGAAGGTGCCAGCCGTGAAAGCTGTTGCTGGTGTTCACCGTCCCCCTGCAGCCTATTCACAGGCACAACAGGATCTGGGACCCGGGCTTGCCCAGAGGAGGAACATCTCATGGCTCTCGACCTCGGCAGAGCCTGATTCCGAAAAGGCACACGTCCGGCTCCTTGTCCCACACGGAAGGTGGCAGCCCTGAAAGCTGTTGCTGGTCTTCACCGTCCCCCTGCAGCCTATTCACAGGCACAACAGGATCTGGGACCCGGGCTTGGCCAGAGTAGGAACTTCTCATGGCTCTCGTCCTCGGCACGGCCTGTTTCCAGAAAGGCACACGTCCGGCTCCTTGTACACACGGAAGGTGGCAGCCCTGAAAGCTGTTGCTGGTGTTCACCGTCCCCCTGCAGCCTATTCACAGGCACAACAGGGTCTGGGACCCGGGCTTGCCCAGAGGAGGAACATCTCATGGCTCTCGTCCTCGGCAGGGCCTGTTTCCAAAAAGGCACTAGACCGAATCATTGTCCCACACGGAAGGTGGCAGCCCTGAAAGCTGTTGCTGGTCTTCACCGTCCCCCTGCAGCCTATTCACAGGCACAACAGGATTCAGGACCCGGGCTTGCCCAGAGGAAGAACATCTCATGGCTCTCGTCCTCGGCAGAGCCTGTTTCCGAAAAGGCACACATCCGGCTCCTTGTCCCACACGGAAGGTGGCAGCCCTGAAAGCTGTTGCTGGTCTTCACCGTCCCCCTGCAGCCTATTCACAGGCACAACAGGATTTGGGACCCGGGCTTGCCCAGAGGAGGAACATCTCATGGCTCTCGTCCTCGGCACGGCCTTTTTCCAGAAAGGCACACGTCCGGCTCCTTATCCCACACGGAAGGTGGCAGCCCTGAAAGCTGTTGCTGGTCTTCACCGTCCCCCTGCAGCCTATTCACAGGCACAACAGGATCTGGGACCCGGGCTTGCCCAGAGGAGGAACATCTCATGGCTCTCGTCCTCGGCAGGGCCTGTTTCCATAAAGGCAAAAGACCGGCTCATAGTCCCACACGGAAGGTGGCAGCCCTGAAAGCTGTTGCTGTTCTTCACCGTCCCCCTGCAGCCTATTCACAGGCACAACAGGATTCAGGACCCGGGCTTGCCCAGAGGAGGAACATCTCATGGCTCTCGTCCTCGGCAGGACCTGTTTCCAAAAAGGCACAAGACCGGCTCATTGTCCCACACGGAAGGTGGCAGCCCTGGAAGCTGTTGCTGGTCTTCACCGTCCCCCTGCAGTCTATTCACAGGCACAACAGGATTCAGGACCGGGGCTTGCCCAGAGGAGGAACATCTCATGGCTCTCGTCCTCGGCACGGCCTGTTTCCGAGAAGACACACATCGGGCTCCTTGTCCCACATGGAAGGTGGCAGCCCTGAAAGCTGTTGCTGGTCTTCACCGTCCCCCTGCAGCCTATTCACAGGCACAACAGGATTCAGGACCGGGGCTTGCCCAGAGGTGGAACATCTCATGGCTCTCGTCCTCGGCAGGGCCTGTTTCCAAAAAGGCACAAGACCGGCTCATTGTCCCACACGGAAGGTGGCAGCCCTGAAAGCTGTTGCTGGTCTTCACCGTCCCCCTGCAGCCTATTCACAGGCACAACAGGATTTGGGACCCGGGCTTGCCCAGAGGAGGAACATCTTTTGGCTCTCGTCCTCGGCACGGCCTGTTTCCAGAAAGGAACACGTCCGGCTCCTTGTCCCACACTGAAGGTGGCAGCCCTGAAAGCTGTTGCTGGTCTTCACCGTCCCCCTGCAGCCTATTCACAGGCACAACAGGATCTGGGACCCGGGCTTGCCCAGAGGAGGAACATCTCATGGCTCTCGTCCCCGGTACGGCCTGTTTCCAGAAAGGCACACGTCCGGCTCCTTGTCCCACATGGATGGTGGCAGCCGTGAAAGCTGTTGCTGGTCTTCACCGTCCCCCTGCAGCCTATTCACAGGCACAACAGGATCTGGAACCCGGGCTTGCCCAGAGGAGGAACATCTCATGGCTCTCGTCCTCGCCACGGCCTGTTTCCAGAAAGGCACACGTCCGGCTCCTTGTCCCACATGGATGGTGGCAGCCGTGAAAGCTGTTGCTGGTCTTCACCGTCCCCCTGCAGCCTATTCACAGGCACAACAGGATTTGGACCCGGGCTTGCCCAGAGGAGGAACATCTCATGGCTCTCGTCCTCGGCAGAGCCTGTTTCCGAAAAGGTACACGTCCGGCTCCTTGTCCCACACGGAAGGTGGCAGCCCTGAAAGCTGTTGCTGGTCTTCACCGTCCCCCTGCAGCCTATTCACAGGCACAACAGGATCTGGGACCCGGGCTTGGCCAGAGGAGGAACATCTCATGGCTCTCGTCCTCGGCACGGCCTGTTTCCAGAAAGGAACACGTCCGGCTCCTTGTCCCACAGTGAAGGTGGCAGCCGTGAAAGCTGTTGCTGGTCTTCACCGTCCCCCTGCAGCCTATTCACAGGCACAACAGGATCTGGGACCCGGGCTTGGCCAGAGGAGGAACATCTCATGGCTCTCGTCCTCGGCAGGGCCTGTATCCAGAAAGACACGTCCAGCTCCTTGTCCCACACGGATGGTGGCAGCCCTGAAAGCTGTTGCTGGTCTTCACCGTCCCCCTGCAGCCTATTCACAGGCACAACAGGATTCAGGACCCGGGCTTGCCCAGAGGTGGAACATCTCATGGCTCTCGTCCTCGGCAGAGCCTGTTTCCGAATACGTACACGTCCGGCTCCTTGTCCCACATGGAATGTGGCAGCCGTGAAAGCTGTTGCTGGTCTTCACCGTCCCCCTGCAGCCTATTCACAGGCACAACAGGATCTGGGACCCGGGCTTGCCCAGAGGAGGAACATCTCATGGCTCTCGTCCTCGGCAGGGCCTGTTTCCATAAAGGCAAAAGACCGGCTCATAGTCCCACACGGAAGGTGGCAGCCCTGAAAGCTGTTGCTGTTCTTCACCGTCCCCCTGCAGCCTATTCACAGGCACAACAGGATTCAGGACCCGGGCTTGCCCAGAGGTGGAACATCTCATGGCTCTCGTCCTCGGCAGGACCTGTTTCCAAAAAGGCACAAGACCGGCTCATTGTCCCACACGGAAGGTGGCAGCCCTGAAAGCTGTTGCTGGTCTTCACCGTCCCCCTGCAGTCTATTCACAGGCACAACAGGATTCAGGACCGGGGCTTGCCCAGAGGAGGAACATCTCATGGCTCTCGTCCTCGGCACGGCCTGTTTCCGAGAAGACACACATCCGGCTCATTGTCCCACATGGAAGGTGGCAGCCCTGAAAGCTGTTGCTGGTCTTCACCGTCCCCCTGCAGCCTATTCACAGGCCCAACAGGATCTGGGACCCGGGCTTGCCCAGAGGAGGAACATCTCATGGCTCTCGTCCTCGGCAGAGCCTGTTTCCGAAAACGCACACGTCCGGCTCCTTGTCCCACACTGAAGGTGCCAGCCGTGAAAGCTGTTGCTGGTCTTCACCGTCCCCCTGCAGCCTATTCACAGGCACAACAGGATCTGGGACCCGGGCTTGCCCAGAGGAGGAACATCTCATGGCTCTCGTCCTCGGCGCGGCCTGTTTCCGAAAACGCACACGTCCGGCTCCTTGTCCCACACTGAAGGTGGCAGCCGTGAAAGCTGTTGCTGGTGTTCACCGTCCCCCTGCAGCCTATTCACAGGCACAACAGGATCTGGGACCCGGGCTTGCCCAGAGGAGGAACATCTCATGGCTCTCGACCTCGGCAGGGCCTGTTTCCATAAAGGCAAAAGACCGGCTCATAGTCCCACACGGAAGGTGGCAGCCCTGAAAGCTGTTGCTGTTCTTCACCGTCCCCCTGCAGCCTATTCACAGGCACAACAGGATTCAGGACCCGGGCTTGCCCAGAGGTGGAACATCTCATGGCTCTCGTCCTCGGCAGGACCTGTTTCCAAAAAGGCACAAGACCGGCTCATTGTCCCACACGGAAGGTGGCAGCCCTGGAAGCTGTTGCTGGTCTTCACCGTCCCCCTGCAGTCTATTCACAGGCACAACAGGATTCAGGACCGGGGCTTGCCCAGAGGAGGAACATCTCATGGCTCTCGTCCTCGGCACGGCCTGTTTCCGAGAAGACACACATCCGGCTCATTGTCCCACATGGAAGGTGGCAGCCCTGAAAGCTGTTGCTGGTCTTCACCGTCCCCCTGCAGCCTATTCACAGGCCCAACAGGATCTGGGACCCGGGCTTGCCCAGAGGAGGAACATCTCATGGCTCTCGTCCTCGGCAGAGCCTGTTTCCGAAAACGCACACGTCCGGCTCCTTGTCCCACACTGAAGGTGCCAGCCGTGAAAGCTGTTGCTGGTCTTCACCGTCCCCCTGCAGCCTATTCACAGGCACAACAGGATCTGGGACCCGGGCTTGCCCAGAGGAGGAACATCTCATGGCTCTCGTCCTCGGCGCGGCCTGTTTCCGAAAACGCACACGTCCGGCTCCTTGTCCCACATGGAATGTGGCAGCCGTGAAAGCTGTTGCTGGTGTTCACCGTCCCCCTGCAGCCTATTCACAGGCACAACAGGATCTGGGACCCGGGCTTGCCCAGAGGAGGAACATCTCATGGCTCTCGTCCTAGGCAGGGCCTGTTTCCAAAAAGGCACACATCCGGCTCCTTGTCCCACACGGAAGGTGGCAGCCCTGAAAGCTGTTGCTGGTCTTCACCGTCCCCTTGCAGCCTATTCACAGGCACAACAGGATCTGGGACCTGGGCTTGCCCAGAGGAGGAACATCTCATGGCTCTCGACCTCGGCAGAGCCTGATTCCGAAAAGGCACACGTCCGGCTCCTTGTCCCACACGGAAGGTGGCAGCCCTGAAAGCTGTTGCTGGTCTTCACCGTCCCCCTGCAGCCTATTCACAGGCACAACAGGATCTGGGACCCGGGCTTGGCCAGAGGAGGAACATCTCATGGCTCTCGTCCTCGGCACGGCCTGTTTCCAGAAAGGCACACGTCCGGCTCCTTGTACACACGGAAGGTGGCAGCCGTGAAAGCTGTTGCTGGTGTTCACCATCCCCCTGCAGCCTATTCACAGGCACAACAGGGTCTGGGACCCGGGCTTGCCCAGAGGAGGAACATCTCATGGCTCTCGTCCTCGGCAGGGCCTGTTTCCAAAAAGGCACTAGACCGAATCATTGTCCCACACGGAAGGTGGCAGCCCTGAAAGCTGTTGCTGGTCTTCACCGTCCCCCTGCAGCCTATTCACAGGCACAACAGGATTCAGGACCCGGGCTTGCCCAGAGGAAGAACATCTCATGGCTCTCGTCCTCGGCAGAGCCTGTTTCCAAAAAGGCACAAGACCGGCTCATTGTCCCACACGGAAGGTGGCAGCCCTGGAAGCTGTTGCTGGTCTTCACCGTCCCCCTGCAGTCTATTCACAGGCACAACAGGATTCAGGACCGGGGCTTGCCCAGAGGAGGAACATCTCATGGCTCTCGTCCTCGGCACGGCCTGTTTCCGAGAAGACACACATCCGGCTCATTGTCCCACATGGAAGGTGGCAGCCCTGAAAGCTGTTGCTGGTCTTCACCGTCCCCCTGCAGCCTATTCACAGGCCCAACAGGATCTGGGACCCGGGCTTGCCCAGAGGAGGAACATCTCATGGCTCTCGTCCTCGGCAGAGCCTGTTTCCGAAAAGGTACACGTCCGGCTCCTTGTCCCACACGGAAGGTGGCAGCCCTGAAAGCTGTTGCTGGTCTTCACCGTCCCCCTGCAGCCTATTCACAGGCACAACAGGATCTGGGACCCGGGCTTGGCCAGAGGAGGAACATCTCATGGCTCTCGTCCTCGGCACGGCCTGTTTCCAGAAAGGAACACGTCCGGCTCCTTGTCCCACAGTGAAGGTGGCAGCCGTGAAAGCTGTTGCTGGTGTTCACCGTCCCCCTGCAGCCTATTCACAGGCACAACAGGATCTGGGACCCGGGCTTGCCCAGAGGAGGAACATCTCATGGCTCTCGTCCTCGGCAGAGCTTGTTTCCGAAAAGGCACACGTCCGGCTCCTTGTCCCACACGGAAGGTGGCAGCCGTGAAAGCTGTTGCTGGTGTTCACCGTCCCCCTGCAGCCTATTCACAGGCACAACAGGATCTGGGACCCGGGCTTGCCCAGAGGAGGAACATCTCATGGCTCTCGTCCTTGGCAGAGCTGTTTCTGAAAAGGCACACGTCCGGCTCCTTGTCCCACACGGAAGGTGGCAGCCCTGGAAGCTGTTGCTGGTCTTCACCGTCCCCCTGCAGCCTATTCACAGGCACAACAGGATCTGGGACCCAGGCTTGCCCAGAGGAGGAACATCTCATGTCTCTCGTCCTCGGCAGAGCCTGTTTCCGAAAATGCACACGTCCGGCTCCTTGTCCCACACGGAAGGTGGCAGCCCTGAAAGCTGTTGCTGGTCTTCACCGTCCCCCTGTAGCCTATTCACAGGCACAACAGGATCTGGGACCCGGGCTTGCCCAGAGGAGGAACATCTCATGGCTCTCGTCCTCGGCAGAGCCTGTTTCCGAAAAGGCAGTCATCTGGCTCCTTGTCCCACACGGAAGGTGGCAGCCCTGAAAGTTGTTGCTGGTCTTCACCGTCCCCCTGCAGCCTATTCACAGGCACAAAAGGATTTGGAGGCGGGCTTGCCCAGAGGAGGAACATCTCATGGCTCTCGTCCTCGGCAGAGCCTGTTTCCGAAAATGCACACGTCCGGCTCCTTGTCCCACACGGAAGGTGGCAGCCCTGAAAGCTGTTGCTGGTCTTCACCGTCCCCCTGCAGCCTATTCACAGGCACAACAGGATCTGGGACCCGGGCTTGCCCAGAGGAGGAACATCTCATGGCTCTCGTCCTCGGCAGGGCCTGTTTCCATAAAGGCAAAAGACGGGCTCATAGTCCCACACGGAAGGTGGCAGCCCTGAAAGCTGTTGCTGTTCTTCACCGTCCCCCTGCAGCCTATTCACAGGCACAGCAGGATTCAGGACCCGGGCTTGCCCAGAGGTGGAACATCTCATGGCTCTCGTCCTCGGCAGGACCTGTTTCCAAAAAGGCACAAGACCGGCTCATTGTCCCACACGGAAGGTGGCAGCCCTGGAAGCTGTTGCTGGTCTTCACCGTCCCCCTGCAGTCTATTCACAGGCACAACAGGATTCAGGACCGGGGCTTGCCCAGAGGAGGAACATCTCATGGCTCTCGTCCTCGGCAGATCCTGTTTCCGAAAACGCACACGTCCGGCTCCTTGTCCCACACGGAAGGTGGCAGCCCTGAAAGCTGTTGCTGGTCTTCACCGTCCCCCTGTAGCCTATTCACAGGCACAACAGGATCTGGGACCCGGGCTTGCCCAGAGGAGGAACATCTCATGGCTCTCGTCCTCGGCAGAGCCTGTTTCCGAAAAGGTACACGTCCGGCTCCTTGTCCCACACGGAAGGTGGCAGCCCTGAAAGCTGTTGCTGGTCTTCACCGTCCCCCTGCAGCCTATTCACAGGCACAACAGGATCTGGGACCCGGGCTTGGCCAGAGGAGGAACATCTCATGGCTCTCGTCCTCGGCACGGCCTGTTTCCAGAAAGGAACACGTCCGGCTCCTTGTCCCACAGTGAAGGTGGCAGCCGTGAAAGCTGTTGCTGGTGTTCACCGTCCCCCTGCAGCCTATTCACAGGCACAACAGGATCTGGGACCCGGGCTTGCCCAGAGGAGGAACATCTCATGGCTCTCGTCCTCGGCAGGGCCTGTTTCCATAAAGGCACAAGACCGGCTCCTTGTCCCACACGGAAGGTGGCAGCCCTGAAAGCTGTTGCTGGTCTTCACCGTCCCCCTGCAGCCTATTCACAGGCACAACAGGATCTGGGACCCGGGCTTCCCCAGAGGAGGAACATCTCATGGCTCTCGTCCTTGGCAGAGCTGTTTCTGAAAAGGCACACGTCCGGCTCCTTGTCCCACACGGAAGGTGGCAGCCCTGAAAGCTGTTGCTGGTCTTCACCATCCCCCTGCAGCCTATTCACAGGCACAACAGGATCTGGGACCCGGGCTTGCCCAGAGGAGGAACATCTCATGTCTCTCGTCCTCGGCAGATCCTGTTTCCGAAAACGCACACGTCCGGCTCCTTGTCCCACACGGAAGGTGGCAGCCCTGAAAGCTGTTGCTGGTCTTCACCGTCCCCCTGTAGCCTATTCACAGGCACAACAGGATCTGGGACCCGGGCTTGCCCAGAGGAGGAACATCTCATGGCTCTCGTCCTCGGCAGAGCCTGTTTCCGAAAAGGCAGTCATCTGGCTCCTTGTCCCACACGGAAGGTGGCAGCCCTGAAAGCTGTTGTTGGTCTTCACCGTCCCCCTGCAGCCTATTCACAGGCACAACAGGATCTGGGACCCGGGCTTGCCCAGAGGAGGAACATCTCATGGCTCTCGTCCTCGGCAGAGCTTGTTTCCGAAAAGGCACATGTCCGGCTCCTTGTCCCACACGGAAGGTGGCAGCCCTGAAAGTTGTTGCTGGTCTTCACCGTCCCCCTGCAGCCTATTCACAGGCACAAAAGGATTTGGAGGCGGGCTTGCCCAGAGGAGGAACATCTCATGGCTCTCGTCCTCGGCAGAGCCTGTTTCCGAAAATGCACACGTCCGGCTCCTTGTCCCACACGGAAGGTGGCAGCCCTGAAAGCTGTTGCTGGTCTTCACCGTCCCCCTGTAGCCTATTCACAGGCACAACAGGATCTGGGACCCGGCCTTGCCCAGAGGAGGAACATCTCATGGCTCTCGTCCTCGGCAGATCCTGTTTCCGAAAAGGCAGTCATCTGGCTCCTTGTCCCACACGGAAGGTGGCAGCCCTGAAAGCTGTTGCTGGTCTTCACCGTCCCCCTGCAGCCTATTCACAGGCACAACAGGATTCAGGACCGGGGCTTGCCCAGAGGTGGAACATCTCATGGCTCTCGTCCTCGGCAGGGCCTGATTCCGAAAAGGCACAAGACCGGCTCATTGTCCCACACGGAAGGTGGCAGCCCTGAAAGCTGTTGCTGGTCTTCACCGTCCCCCTGCAGCCTATTCACAGGCACAACAGGATTTGGGACCCGGGCTTGCCCAGAGGAGGAACATCTTTTGTCTCTCGTCCTCGGCACGGCCTGTTTCCAGAAAGGAACACGTCCGGCTCCTTGTCCCACATGGATGGTGGCAGCCGTGAAAGCTGTTGCTGGTCTTCACCGTCCCCCTGCAGCCTATTCACAGGCACAACAGGATCTGGAACCCGGGGTTGCCCAGAGGAGGAACATCTCATGGCTCTCGTCCTTGGCATAGCCTGTTTCCGAGAAGGCACACATCCGGCTCATTGTCCCACACGGAAGGTGGCATCCCTGAAAGCTGTTGCTGGTCTTCACCGTCCCCCTGCAGCCTATTCACAGGCACAACAGGATTTGGACCCGGGCTTGCCCAGAGGAGGAACATCTCATGGCTCTCGTCCTCGGCAGAGCCTGTTTCCGAAAAGGTACACGTCCGGCTCCTTGTCCCACACGGAAGGTGGCAGCCCTGAAAGCTGTTGCTGGTCTTCACCGTCCCCCTGCAGCCTATTCACAGGCACAACAGGATCTGGGACCCGGGCTTGGCCAGAGGAGGAACATCTCATGGCTCTCGTCCTCGGCACGGCCTGTTTCCAGAAAGGCACACATCCGGCTCCTTGTCCCACACGGATGGTGGCAGCCCTGAAAGCTGTTGCTGGTCTTCACCGTCCCCCTGCAGCCTATTCACAGGCACAACAGGATTCAGGACCCGGGCTTGCCCAGAGGTGGAACATCTCATGGCTCTCGTCCCCGGCACGGCCTGTTTCCAGAAAGGCACACGTCCGGCTCCTTGTCCCACACGGAAGGTGGCAGCCGTGAAAGCTGTTGCTGGTCTTCACCGTCCCCCTGCAGCCTATTCACAGGCACAACAGGATTCAGGACCGGGGCTTGCCCAGAGGAGGAACATCTCATGGCTCTCGTCCTCGGCACGGCCTGTTTCCGAGAAGACACACATCCGGCTCATTGTCCCACATGGAAGGTGGCAGCCCTGAAAGCTGTTGCTGGTCTTCACCGTCCCCCTGCAGCCTATTCACAGGCCCAACAGGATCTGGGACCCGGGCTTGCCCAGAGGAGGAACATCTCATGGCTCTCGACCTCGTCACGGCCTGTTTCCAGAAAGGAACACGTCCGGCTCTTTGTCCCACACGGAAAGTGGCAGCCCTGAAAGCTGTTGCTGGTCTTCACCGTCCCCCTGCAGCCTATTCACAGGCACAACAGGATCTGGGACCCGGGCTTGCCCAGAGGAGGAACATCTCATGGCTCTCGTCCTCGGCGCGGCCTGTTTCCGAAAACGCACACGTCCGGCTCCTTGTCCCACACGGAAGGTGGCAGCCGTGAAAGCTGTTGCTGGTGTTCACCGTCCCCCTGCAGCCTATTCACAGGCACAACAGGATCTGGGACCCGGGCTTGCCCAGAGGAGGAACATCTCATGGCTCTCGTCCTCGGCAGAGCCTGTTTCTGAAAAGGCACACGTCCGGCTCCTTGTCCCACACGGAAGGTGGCAGCCCTGAAAGCTGTTGCTGGTCTTCACCGTCCCCCTGCAGCCTATTCACAGGCACAACAGGATCTGGGACCCGGGCTTGCCCAGAGGAGGAACATCTCATGGCTCTCGTCCTCGGCAGAGCCTGTTTCCGAAAAGGCACACATCCGGCTCCCTGTCCCACACGGAAGGTGGCAGCCCTGAAAGCTGTTGCTGGTCTTCACCGTCCCCCTGCAGCCTATTCACAGGCACAACAGTATCTGGGACCCGGGCTTGGCCAGAGGAGGAACATCTCATGGCTCTCGTCCTCGGCACGGCCTGTTTCCAGAAAGGCACACGTCCGGCTCCTTGTACACACGGAAGGTGGCAGCCCTGAAAGCTGTTGCTGGTGTTCACCGTCCCCCTGCAGCCTATTCACAGGCACAACAGGGTCTGGGACCCGGGCTTGCCCAGAGGAGGAACATCTCATGGCTCTCGTCCTCGGCAGGGCCTGTTTCCAAAAAGGCACTAGACCGAATCATTGTCGCACACGGAAGGTGGCAGCCCTGAAAGCTGTTGCTGGTCTTCACCGTCCCCCTGCAGCCTATTCACAGGCACAACAGGATTCAGGACCCGGGCTTGGCCAGAGGAAGAACATCTCATGGCTCTCATCCTCGGCAGAGCCTGGTTCCGAAAAGGCACACATCCGGCTCCTTGTCCCACACGGAAGGTGGCAACCCTGAAAGCTGTTGCTGGTCTTCACCGTCCCCCTGCAGCCTATTCACAGGCACAACAGGATTCAGGACCCGGGCTTGCCCAGAGGTGGAACATCTCATGGCTCTCGTCCCCGGCACGGCCTGTTTCCAGAAAGGCACACGTCCGGCTCCTTGTCCCACACGGAAGGTGGCAGCCCTGAAAGCTGTTGCTGGTCTTCACCGTCCCCCTGCAGCCTATTCACAGGCACAACAGGATCTGGGACCCGGGCTTGGCCAGAGGAGGAACATCTCATGGCTCTCGTCCTCGGCACGGCCTGTTTCCAGAAAGGCACACGTCCGGCTCCTTGTACACACGGAAGGTGGCAGCCGTGAAAGCTGTTGCTGGTGTTCACCATCCCCCTGCAGCCTATTCACAGGCACAACAGGGTCTGGGACCCGGGCTTGCCCAGAGGAGGAACATCTCATGGCTCTCGTCCTCGGCAGGGCCTGTTTCCAAAAAGGCACTAGACCGAATCATTGTCCCACACGGAAGGTGGCAGCCCTGAAAGCTGTTGCTGGTCTTCACCGTCCCCCTGCAGTCTATTCACAGGCACAACAGGATTCAGGACCGGGGCTTGCCCAGAGGAGGAACATCTCATGGCTCTCGTCCTCGGCACGGCCTGTTTCCGAGAAGACACACATCCGGCTCATTGTCCCACATGGAAGGTGGCAGCCCTGAAAGCTGTTGCTGGTCTTCACCGTCCCCCTGCAGCCTATTCACAGGCCCAACAGGATCTGGGACCCGGGCTTGCCCAGAGGAGGAACATCTCATGGCTCTCGTCCTCGGCAGAGCCTGTTTCCGAAAAGGTACACGTCCGGCTCCTTGTCCCACACGGAAGGTGGCAGCCCTGAAAGCTGTTGCTGGTCTTCACCGTCCCCCTGCAGCCTATTCACAGGCACAACAGGATCTGGGACCCGGGCTTGGCCAGAGGAGGAACATCTCATGGCTCTCGTCCTCGGCACGGCCTGTTTCCAGAAAGGAACACGTCCGGCTCCTTGTCCCACAGTGAAGGTGGCAGCCGTGAAAGCTGTTGCTGGTGTTCACCGTCCCCCTGCAGCCTATTCACAGGCACAACAGGATCTGGGACCCGGGCTTGCCCAGAGGAGGAACATCTCATGGCTCTCGTCCTCGGCAGAGCTTGTTTCCGAAAAGGCACACGTCCGGCTCCTTGTCCCACACGGAAGGTGGCAGCCGTGAAAGCTGTTGCTGGTCTTCACCGTCCCCCTGCAGCCTATTCACAGGCACAACAGGATCTGGGACCCGGGCTTGCCCAGAGGAGGAACATATCATGGCTCTCGTCCTCGGCAGGGCCTGTTTCCATAAAGGCACTCATCTGGCTCCTTGTCCCACACGGAAGGTGGCAGCCCTGAAAGCTGTTGCTGGTCTTCACCGTCCCCCTGCAGCCTATTCACAGGCACAACAGGATCTGGGACCCGGGCTTCCCCAGAGGAGGAACATCTCATGGCTCTCGTCCTTGGCAGAGCTGTTTCTGAAAAGGCACACGTCCGGCTCCTTGTCCCACACGGAAGGTGGCAGCCCTGGAAGCTGTTGCTGGTCTTCACCGTCCCCCTGCAGCCTATTCACAGGCACAACAGGATCTGGGACCCAGGCTTGCCCAGAGGAGGAACATCTCATGTCTCTCGTCCTCGGCAGAGCCTGTTTCCGAAAATGCACACGTCCGGCTCCTTGTCCCACACGGAAGGTGGCAGCCCTGAAAGCTGTTGCTGGTCTTCACCGTCCCCCTGTAGCCTATTCACAGGCACAACAGGATCTGGGACCCGGGCTTGCCCAGAGGAGGAACATCTCATGGCTCTCGTCCTCGGCAGAGCCTGTTTCCGAAAAGGCAGTCATCTGGCTCCTTGTCCCACACGGAAGGTGGCAGCCCTGAAAGTTGTTGCTGGTCTTCACCGTCCCCCTGCAGCCTATTCACAGGCACAAAAGGATTTGGAGGCGGGCTTGCCCAGAGGAGGAACATCTCATGGCTCTCGTCCTCGGCAGAGCCTGTTTCCGAAAATGCACACGTCCGGCTCCTTGTCCCACACGGAAGGTGGCAGCCCTGAAAGCTGTTGCTGGTCTTCACCGTCCCCCTGCAGCCTATTCACAGGCACAACAGGATCTGGGACCCGGGCTTGCCCAGAGGAGGAACATCTCATGGCTCTCGTCCTCGGCAGGGCCTGTTTCCATAAAGGCAAAAGACGGGCTCATAGTCCCACACGGAAGGTGGCAGCCCTGAAAGCTGTTGCTGTTCTTCACCGTCCCCCTGCAGCCTATTCACAGGCACAACAGGATTCAGGACCCGGGCTTGCCCAGAGGTGGAACATCTCATGGCTCTCGTCCTCGGCAGGACCTGTTTCCAAAAAGGCACAAGACCGGCTCATTGTCCCACACGGAAGGTGGCAGCCCTGGAAGCTGTTGCTGGTCTTCACCGTCCCCCTGCAGTCTATTCACAGGCACAACAGGATTCAGGACCGGGGCTTGCCCAGAGGAGGAACATCTCATGGCTCTCGTCCTCGGCAGATCCTGTTTCCGAAAACGCACACGTCCGGCTCCTTGTCCCACACGGAAGGTGGCAGCCCTGAAAGCTGTTGCTGGTCTTCACCGTCCCCCTGTAGCCTATTCACAGGCACAACAGGATCTGGGACCCGGGCTTGCCCAGAGGAGGAACATCTCATGGCTCTCGTCCTCGGCAGAGCCTGTTTCCGAAAAGGTACACGTCCGGCTCCTTGTCCCACACGGAAGGTGGCAGCCCTGAAAGCTGTTGCTGGTCTTCACCGTCCCCCTGCAGCCTATTCACAGGCACAACAGGATCTGGGACCCGGGCTTGGCCAGAGGAGGAACATCTCATGGCTCTCGTCCTCGGCACGGCCTGTTTCCAGAAAGGAACACGTCCGGCTCCTTGTCCCACAGTGAAGGTGGCAGCCGTGAAAGCTGTTGCTGGTGTTCACCGTCCCCCTGCATCCTATTCACAGGCACAACAGGATCTGGGACCCGGGCTTGCCCAGAGGAGGAACATCTCATGGCTCTCGTCCTCGGCAGGGCCTGTTTCCATAAAGGCACAAGACCGGCTCCTTGTCCCACACGGAAGGTGGCAGCCCTGAAAGCTGTTGCTGGTCTTCACCGTCCCCCTGCAGCCTATTCACAGGCACAACAGGATCTGGGACCCGGGCTTCCCCAGAGGAGGAACATCTCATGGCTCTCGTCCTTGGCAGAGCTGTTTCTGAAAAGGCACACGTCCGGCTCCTTGTCCCACACGGAAGGTGGCAGCCCTGAAAGCTGTTGCTGGTCTTCACCATCCCCCTGCAGCCTATTCACAGGCACAACAGGATCTGGGACCCGGGCTTGCCCAGAGGAGGAACATCTCATGTCTCTCGTCCTCGGCAGATCCTGTTTCCGAAAACGCACACGTCCGGCTCCTTGTCCCACACGGAAGGTGGCAGCCCTGAAAGCTGTTGCTGGTCTTCACCGTCCCCCTGTAGCCTATTCACAGGCACAACAGGATCTGGGACCCGGGCTTGCCCAGAGGAGGAACATCTCATGGCTCTCGTCCTCGGCAGAGCCTGTTTCCGAAAAGGCAGTCATCTGGCTCCTTGTCCCACACGGAAGGTGGCAGCCCTGAAAGCTGTTGCTGGTCTTCACCGTCCCCCTGCAGCCTATTCACAGGCACAACAGGATCTGGGACCCGGGCTTGCCCAGAGGAGGAACATCTCATGGCTCTCGTCCTCGGCAGAGCTTGTTTCCGAAAAGGCACATGTCCGGCTCCTTGTCCCACACGGAAGGTGGCAGCCCTGAAAGTTGTTGCTGGTCTTCACCGTCCCCCTGCAGCCTATTCACAGGCACAAAAGGATTTGGAGGCGGGCTTGCCCAGAGGAGGAACATCTCATGGCTCTCGTCCTCGGCAGAGCCTGTTTCCGAAAATGCACACGTCCGGCTCCTTGTCCCACACGGAAGGTGGCAGCCCTGAAAGCTGTTGCTGGTCTTCACCGTCCCCCTGTAGCCTATTCACAGGCACAACAGGATCTGGGACCCGGCCTTGCCCAGAGGAGGAACATCTCATGGCTCTCGTCCTCGGCAGATCCTGTTTCCGAAAAGGCAGTCATCTGGCTCCTTGTCCCACACGGAAGGTGGCAGCCCTGAAAGCTGTTGCTGGTCTTCACCGTCCCCCTGCAGCCTATTCACAGGCACAACAGGATTCAGGACCGGGGCTTGCCCAGAGGTGGAACATCTCATGGCTCTCGTCCTCGGCAGGGCCTGATTCCGAAAAGGCACAAGACCGGCTCATTGTCCCACACGGAAGGTGGCAGCCCTGAAAGCTGTTGCTGGTCTTCACCGTCCCCCTGCAGCCTATTCACAGGCACAACAGGATTTGGGACCCGGGCTTGCCCAGAGGAGGAACATCTTTTGGCTCTCGTCCTCGGCACGGCCTGTTTCCAGAAAGGAACACGTCCGGCTCCTTGTCCCACATGGATGGTGGCAGCCGTGAAAGCTGTTGCTGGTCTTCACCGTCCCCCTGCAGCCTATTCACAGGCACAACAGGATCTGGAACCCGGGGTTGCCCAGAGGAGGAACATCTCATGGCTCTCGTCCTTGGCATAGCCTGTTTCCGAGAAGGCACACATCCGGCTCATTGTCCCACACGGAAGGTGGCATCCCTGAAAGCTGTTGCTGGTCTTCACCGTCCCCCTGCAGCCTATTCACAGGCACAACAGGATTTGGACCCGGGCTTGCCCAGAGGAGGAACATCTCATGGCTCTCGTCCTCGGCAGAGCCTGTTTCCGAAAAGGTACACGTCCGGCTCCTTGTCCCACACGGAAGGTGGCAGCCCTGAAAGCTGTTGCTGGTCTTCACCGTCCCCCTGCAGCCTATTCACAGGCACAACAGGATCTGGGACCCGGGCTTGGCCAGAGGAGGAACATCTCATGGCTCTCGTCCTCGGCACGGCCTGTTTCCAGAAAGGCACACATCCGGCTCCTTGTCCCACACGGATGGTGGCAGCCCTGAAAGCTGTTGCTGGTCTTCACCGTCCCCCTGCAGCCTATTCACAGGCACAACAGGATTCAGGACCCGGGCTTGCCCAGAGGTGGAACATCTCATGGCTCTCGTCCCCGGCACGGCCTGTTTCCAGAAAGGCACACGTCCGGCTCCTTGTCCCACACGGAAGGTGGCAGCCGTGAAAGCTGTTGCTGGTCTTCACCGTCCCCCTGCAGCCTATTCACAGGCACAACAGGATTCAGGACCGGGGCTTGCCCAGAGGAGGAACATCTCATGGCTCTCGTCCTCGGCACGGCCTGTTTCCGAGAAGACACACATCCGGCTCATTGTCCCACATGGAAGGTGGCAGCCCTGAAAGCTGTTGCTGGTCTTCACCGTCCCCCTGCAGCCTATTCACAGGCCCAACAGGATCTGGGACCCGGGCTTGCCCAGAGGAGGAACATCTCATGGCTCTCGACCTCGTCACGGCCTGTTTCCAGAAAGGAACACGTCCGGCTCATTGTCCCACACGGAAAGTGGCAGCCCTGAAAGCTGTTGCTGGTCTTCACCGTCCCCCTGCAGCCTATTCACAGGCACAACAGGATCTGGGACCCGGGCTTGCCCAGAGGAGGAACATCTCATGGCTCTCGTCCTCGGCGCGGCCTGTTTCCGAAAACGCACACGTCCGGCTCCTTGTCCCACACTGAAGGTGGCAGCCGTGAAAGCTGTTGCTGGTGTTCACCGTCCCCCTGCAGCCTATTCACAGGCACAACAGGATCTGGGACCCGGGCTTGCCCAGAGGAGGAACATCTCATGGCTCTCGTCCTCGGCAGAGCCTGTTTCTGAAAAGGCACACGTCCGGCTCCTTGTCCCACACGGAAGGTGGCAGCCCTGAAAGCTGTTGCTGGTCTTCACCGTCCCCCTGCAGCCTATTCACAGGCACAACAGGATCTGGGACCCGGGCTTGCCCAGAGGAGGAACATCTCATGGCTCTCGTCCTCGGCAGAGCCTGTTTCCGAAAAGGCACACATCCGGCTCCCTGTCCCACACGGAAGGTGGCAGCCCTGAAAGCTGTTGCTGGTCTTCACCGTCCCCCTGCAGCCTATTCACAGGCACAACAGTATCTGGGACCCGGGCTTGGCCAGAGGAGGAACATCTCATGGCTCTCGTCCTCGGCACGGCCTGTTTCCAGAAAGGCACACGTCCGGCTCCTTGTACACACGGAAGGTGGCAGCCCTGAAAGCTGTTGCTGGTGTTCACCGTCCCCCTGCAGCCTATTCACAGGCACAACAGGGTCTGGGACCCGGGCTTGCCCAGAGGAGGAACATCTCATGGCTCTCGTCCTCGGCAGGGCCTGTTTCCAAAAAGGCACTAGACCGAATCATTGTCGCACACGGAAGGTGGCAGCCCTGAAAGCTGTTGCTGGTCTTCACCGTCCCCCTGCAGCCTATTCACAGGCACAACAGGATTCAGGACCCGGGCTTGGCCAGAGGAAGAACATCTCATGGCTCTCATCCTCGGCAGAGCCTGGTTCCGAAAAGGCACACATCCGGCTCCTTGTCCCACACGGAAGGTGGCAACCCTGAAAGCTGTTGCTGGTCTTCACCGTCCCCCTGCAGCCTATTCACAGGCACAACAGGATTCAGGACCCGGGCTTGCCCAGAGGTGGAACATCTCATGGCTCTCGTCCCCGGCACGGCCTGTTTCCAGAAAGGCACACGTCCGGCTCCTTGTCCCACACGGAAGGTGGCAGCCGTGAAAGCTGTTGCTGGTCTTCACCGTCCCCCTGCAGCCTATTCACAGGCACAACAGGATTCAGGACCGGGGCTTGCCCAGAGGAGGAACATCTCATGGCTCTCGTCCTCGGCACGGCCTGTTTCCGAGAAGACACACATCCGGCTCATTGTCCCACACGGAAGGTGGCAGCCCTGAAAGCTGTTGCTGGTCTTCACCGTCCCCCTGCAGCCTATTCACAGGCCCAACAGGATCTGGGACCCGGGCTTGCCCAGAGGAGGAACATCTCATGGCTCTCGTCCTCGGCAGAGCCTGTTTCCGAAAAGGTACACGTCCGGCTCCTTGTCCCACACGGAAGGTGGCAGCCCTGAAAGCTGTTGCTGGTGTTCACCGTCCCCCTGCAGCCTATTCACAGGCACAACAGGATTCAGGACCGGGGCTTGCCCAGAGGAGGAACATCTCATGGCTCTCGACCTCGTCACGGCCTGTTTCCAGAAAGGAACACGTCCGGCTCATTGTCCCACACGGAAAGTGGCAGCCCTGAAAGCTGTTGCTGGTCTTCACCGTCCCCCTGCAGCCTATTCACAGGCACAACAGGATCTGGGACCCGGGCTTGCCCAGAGGAGGAACATCTCATGGCTCTCGTCCTCGGCGCGGCCTGTTTCCGAAAACGCACACGTCCGGCTCCTTGTCCCACACTGAAGGTGGCAGCCGTGAAAGCTGTTGCTGGTGTTCACCGTCCCCCTGCAGCCTATTCACAGGCACAACAGGATCTGGGACCCGGGCTTGCCCAGAGGAGGAACATCTCATGGCTCTCGTCCTCGGCAGAGCCTGTTTCTGAAAAGGCACACGTCCGGCTCCTTGTCCCACACGGAAGGTGGCAGCCCTGAAAGCTGTTGCTGGTCTTCACCGTCCCCCTGCAGCCTATTCACAGGCACAACAGGATCTGGGACCCGGGCTTGCCCAGAGGAGGAACATCTCATGGCTCTCTTCCTCGGCAGAGCCTGTTTCCGAAAAGGCACACATCCGGCTCCCTGTCCCACACGGAAGGTGGCAGCCCTGAAAGCTGTTGCTGGTCTTCACCGTCCCCCTGCAGCCTATTCACAGGCACAACAGGATTCAGGACCTGGGCTTGCCCAGAGGAGGAACATCTCATGGCTCTCGTCCTCGGCAGAGCCTGATTCCGAAAAGGCACACGTCCGGCTCCTTGTCCCACACGGAAGGTGGCAGCCCTGAAAGCTGTTGCTGGTCTTCACCGTCCCCCTGCAGCCTATTCACAGGCACAACAGTATCTGGGACCCGGGCTTGGCCAGAGGAGGAACATCTCATGGCTCTCGTCCTCGGCACGGCCTGTTTCCAGAAAGGCACACGTCCGGCTCCTTGTACACACGGAAGGTGGCAGCCCTGAAAGCTGTTGCTGGTGTTCACCGTCCCCCTGCAGCCTATTCACAGGCACAACAGGGTCTGGGACCCGGGCTTGCCCAGAGGAGGAACATCTCATGTCTCTCGTCCTCGGCAGGGCCTGTTTCCAAAAAGGCACTAGACCGAATCATTGTCGCACACGGAAGGTGGCAGCCCTGAAAGCTGTTGCTGGTCTTCACCGTCCCCCTGCAGCCTATTCACAGGCACAACAGGATTCAGGACCCGGGCTTGCCCAGAGGAGGAACATCTCATGGCTCTCGTCCTCGGCAGGGCCTGTTTCCATAAAGGCACAAGACCGGCTCCTTGTCCCACACGGAAGGTGGCAGCCCTGAAAGCTGTTGCTGGTCTTCACCGACCCCTGCAGCCTATTCACAGGCACAACAGGATCTGGGACCCGGGCTTCCCCAGAGGAGGAACATCTCATGGCTCTCGTCCTCGGCAGAGCTTGTTTCCGAAAAGGCACACGTCCGGCTCCTTGTCCCACACGGAAGGTGGCAGCCCAGAAAGCTGTTGCTGGTCTTCACCGTCCCCCTGCAGCCTATTCACAGGCACAACAGGAACTGGGACCCGGGCTTGCCCAGAGGAGGAACATCTCATGTCTCTCGTCCTCGGCAGATGCTGTTTCCGAAAATGCACACGTCCGGCTCCTTGTCCCACACGGAAGGTGGCAGACCTGAAAGCTGTTGCTGGTCTTCACCGTCCCCCTGTAGCCTATTCACAGGCACAACAGGATCTGGGACCCGGGCTTGCCCAGAGGAGGAACATCTCATGGCTCTCGTCCTCGGCAGAGCCTGTTTCCGAAAAGGCAGTCATCTGGCTCCTTGTCCCACACGGAAGGTGGCAGCCCTGAAAGCTGTTGCTGGTCTTCACCGTCCCCCTGCAGCCTATTCACAGGCACAACAGGATCTGGGACCCGGGCTTGCCCAGAGGAGGAACATCTCATGGCTCTCGTCCTCGGCAGAGCTTGTTTCCGAAAAGGCACATGTCCGGCTCCTTGTCCCACACGGAAGGTGGCAGCCCTGAAAGTTGTTGCTGGTCTTCACCGTCCCCCTGCAGCCTATTCACAGGCACAAAAGGATTTGGAGGCGGGCTTGCCCAGAGGAGGAACATCTCATGGCTCTCGTCCTCGGCAGAGCCTGTTTCCGAAAAGGTACACGTCCGGCTCCTTGTCCCACACGGAAGGTGGCAGCCCAGAAAGCTGTTGCTGGTCTTCACCGTCCCCCTGCAGCCTATTCACAGGCACAACAGGATCTGGGACCCGGGCTTGGCCAGAGGAGGAACATCTCATGGCTCTCGTCCTCGGCACGGCCTGTTTCCAGAAAGGCACAAGACCGGCTCCTTGTCCCACACGGAAGGTGGCAGCCGTGAAAGCTGTTGCTGGTCTTCACCGTCCCCCTGCAGCCTATTCACAGGCACAACAGGATCTGGGACCCGGGCTTGCCCAGAGGAGGAACATCTCATGGCTCTCGTCCTCGGCAGATCCTGTTTCCGAAAATGCACACGTCCGGCTCCTTGTCCCACAGTGAAGGTGGCAGCCGTGAAAGCTGTTGCTGGTGTTCACCGTCCCCCTGCAGCCTATTCACAGGCACAACAGGATCTGGGACCCGGGCTTGCCCAGAGGAGGAACATCTCATGGCTCTCGTCCTCGGCAGAGCTTGTTTCCGAAAAGGCACACGTCCGGCTCCTTGTCCCACACGGAAGGTGGCAGCCCTGAAAGCTGTTGCTGGTCTTCACCGTCCCCCTGCAGCCTATTCACAGGCACAACAGGATCTGGGACCCGGGCTTGCCCAGAGGAGGAACATCTCATGGCTCTCGTCCTCGGCAGGGCCTGTTTCCTTAAAGGCACAAGACCGGCTCCTTGTCCCACACGGAAGGTGGCAGCCCTGAAAGCTGTTGCTGGTCTTCACCGTCCCCCTGCAGCCTATTCACAGGCACAACAGGATCTGGGACCCGGGCTTCCCCAGAGGAGGAACATCTCATGGCTCTCGTCCTCGGCAGAGCTGTTTCTGAAAAGGCACACGTCCGGCTCCTTGTCCCACACGGAAGGTGGCAGCCCTGGAAGCTGTTGCTGGTCTTCACCGTCCCCCTGCAGCCTATTCACAGGCACAACAGGATTTGGGACCCGGGCTTGCCCAGAGGAGGAACATCTCATGGCTCTCGTCCTCGGCAGATCCTGTTTCCGAAAATGCACACGTCCGGCTCCTTGTCCCACACGGAAGGTGGCAGCCCTGAAAGCTGTTGCTGGTCTTCACTGTCCCCCTGCAGCCTATTCACAGGCACAACAGGATCTGGGACCCGGGCTTGCCCAGAGGAGGAACATCTCATGGCTCTCATCCTCGGCAGAGCCTGATTCCGAAAAGGCACACGTCCGGCTCCTTGTCCCACACGGAAGGTGGCAGCCCTGAAAGCTGTTGCTGGTCTTCACCGTCCCCCTGCAGCCTATTCACAGGCACAACAGGATCTGGGACCCGGGCTTGGCCAGAGGAGGAACATCTCATGGCTCTCGTCCTCGGCACGGCCTGTTTCCAGAAAGGCACACGTCCGGCTCCTTGTACACACGGAAGGTGGCAGCCCTGAAAGCTGTTGCTGGTGTTCACCGTCCCCCTGCAGCCTATTCACAGGCACAACAGGGTCTGGGACCCGGGCTTGCCCAGAGGAGGAACATCTCATGGCTCTCGTCCCCAGCACGGCCTGTTTCCAAAAAGGCACTAGACCGAATCATTGTCCCACACGGAAGGTGGCAGCCCTGAAAGCTGTTGCTGGTCTTCACCGTCCCCCTGCAGCCTATTCACAGGCACAACAGGATTCAGGACCCGGGCTTGCCCAGAGGAAGAACATCTCATGGCTCTCATCCTCGGCAGAGCCTGTTTCCGAAAAGGCAGTCATCTGGCTCCTTGTCCCACACGGAAGGTGGCAGCCCTGAAAGCTGTTGCTGGTCTTCACCGTCCCCCTGCAGCCTATTCACAGGCACAACAGGATCTGGGACCCGGGCTTCCCCAGAGGAGGAACATCTCATGGCTCTCGTCCTCGGCAGAGCCGTTTCTGAAAAGGCACACGTCCGGCTCCTTGTCCCACACGGAAGGTGGCAGCCCTGGAAGCTGTTGCTGGTCTTCACCGTCCCCCTGCAGCCTATTCACAGGCACAACAGGATCTGGGACCCGGGCTTGCCCAGAGGAGGAACATCTCATGTCTCTCGTCCTCGGCAGATCCTGTTTCCGAAAATGCACACGTCCGGCTCCTTGTCCCACACGGAAGGTGGCAGCCCTGAAAGCTGTTGCTGGTCTTCACCGTCCCCCTGCAGCCTATTCACAGGCACAACAGGATCTGGGACCCGGGCTTGGCCAGAGGAGGAACATCTCATGGCTCTCGTCCTCGGCACGGCCTGTTTCCAGAAAGGAACACGTCCGGCTCCTTGTCCCACAGTGAAGGTGGCAGCCGTGAAAGCTGTTGCTGGTGTTCACCGTCCCCCTGCAGCCTATTCACAGGCACAACAGGATCTGGGACCCGGGCTTGCCCAGAGGAGGAACATCTCATGGCTCTCGTCCTCGGCAGGGCCTGTTTCCATAAAGGCACAAGACCGGCTCCTTGTCCCACACGGAAGGTGGCAGCCCTGAAAGCTGTTGCTGGTCTTCACCGTCCCCCTGCAGCCTATTCACAGGCACAACAGGATCTGGGACCCGGGCTTCCCCAGAGGAGGAACATCTCATGGCTCTCGTCCTCGGCAGAGCTGTTTCTGAAAAGGCACACGTCCGGCTCCTTGTCCCACACGGAAGGTGGCAGCCCTGGAAGCTGTTGCTGGTCTTCACCGTCCCCCTGCAGCCTATTCACAGGCACAACAGTATCTGGGACCCGGGCTTGGCCAGAGGAGGAACATCTCATGGCTCTCGTCCTCGGCACGGCCTGTTTCCAGAAAGGCACACGTCCGGCTCCTTGTACACACGGAAGGTGGCAGCCCTGAAAGCTGTTGCTGGTGTTCACCGTCCCCCTGCAGCCTATTCACAGGCACAACAGGGTCTGGGACCCGGGCTTGCCCAGAGGAGGAACATCTCATGGCTCTCGTCCTCGGCAGGGCCTGTTTCCAAAAAGGCACTAGACCGAATCATTGTCGCACACGGAAGGTGGCAGCCCTGAAAGCTGTTGCTGGTCTTCACCGTCCCCCTGCAGCCTATTCACAGGCACAACAGGATTCAGGACCCGGGCTTGCCCAGAGGAAGAACATCTCATGGCTCTCATCCTCGGCAGAGCCTGGTTCCGAAAAGGCACACATCCGGCTCCTTGTCCCACACGGAAGGTGGCAACCCTGAAAGCTGTTGCTGGTCTTCACCGTCCCCCTGCAGCCTATTCACAGGCACAACAGGATTCAGGACCCGGGCTTGCCCAGAGGTGGAACATCTCATGGCTCTCGTCCCCGGCACGGCCTGTTTCCAGAAAGGCACACGTCCGGCTCCTTGTCCCACACGGAAGGTGGCAGCCGTGAAAGCTGTTGCTGGTCTTCACCGTCCCCCTGCAGCCTATTCACAGGCACAACAGGATTCAGGACCGGGGCTTGCCCAGAGGAGGAACATCTCATGGCTCTCGTCCTCGGCACGGCCTGTTTCCGAGAAGACACACATCCGGCTCATTGTCCCACATGGAAGGTGGCAGCCCTGAAAGCTGTTGCTGGTCTTCACCGTCCCCCTGCAGCCTATTCACAGGCCCAACAGGATCTGGGACCCGGGCTTGCCCAGAGGAGGAACATCTCATGGCTCTCGTCCTCGGCAGAGCCTGTTTCCGAAAAGGTACACGTCCGGCTCCTTGTCCCACACGGAAGGTGGCAGCCCTGAAAGCTGTTGCTGGTGTTCACCGTCCCCCTGCAGCCTATTCACAGGCACAACAGGATTCAGGACCGGGGCTTGCCCAGAGGAGGAACATCTCATGGCTCTCGACCTCGTCACGGCCTGTTTCCAGAAAGGAACACGTCCGGCTCATTGTCCCACACGGAAAGTGGCAGCCCTGAAAGCTGTTGCTGGTCTTCACCGTCCCCCTGCAGCCTATTCACAGGCACAACAGGATCTGGGACCCGGGCTTGCCCAGAGGAGGAACATCTCATGGCTCTCGTCCTCGGCGCGGCCTGTTTCCGAAAACGCACACGTCCGGCTCCTTGTCCCACACTGAAGGTGGCAGCCGTGAAAGCTGTTGCTGGTGTTCACCGTCCCCCTGCAGCCTATTCACAGGCACAACAGGATCTGGGACCCGGGCTTGCCCAGAGGAGGAACATCTCATGGCTCTCGTCCTCGGCAGAGCCTGTTTCTGAAAAGGCACACGTCCGGCTCCTTGTCCCACACGGAAGGTGGCAGCCCTGAAAGCTGTTGCTGGTCTTCACCGTCCCCCTGCAGCCTATTCACAGGCACAACAGGATCTGGGACCCGGGCTTGCCCAGAGGAGGAACATCTCATGGCTCTCTTCCTCGGCAGAGCCTGTTTCCGAAAAGGCACACATCCGGCTCCCTGTCCCACACGGAAGGTGGCAGCCCTGAAAGCTGTTGCTGGTCTTCACCGTCCCCCTGCAGCCTATTCACAGGCACAACAGGATTCAGGACCTGGGCTTGCCCAGAGGAGGAACATCTCATGGCTCTCGTCCTCGGCAGAGCCTGATTCCGAAAAGGCACACGTCCGGCTCCTTGTCCCACACGGAAGGTGGCAGCCCTGAAAGCTGTTGCTGGTCTTCACCGTCCCCCTGCAGCCTATTCACAGGCACAACAGTATCTGGGACCCGGGCTTGGCCAGAGGAGGAACATCTCATGGCTCTCGTCCTCGGCACGGCCTGTTTCCAGAAAGGCACACGTCCGGCTCCTTGTACACACGGAAGGTGGCAGCCCTGAAAGCTGTTGCTGGTGTTCACCGTCCCCCTGCAGCCTATTCACAGGCACAACAGGGTCTGGGACCCGGGCTTGCCCAGAGGAGGAACATCTCATGTCTCTCGTCCTCGGCAGGGCCTGTTTCCAAAAAGGCACTAGACCGAATCATTGTCGCACACGGAAGGTGGCAGCCCTGAAAGCTGTTGCTGGTCTTCACCGTCCCCCTGCAGCCTATTCACAGGCACAACAGGATTCAGGACCCGGGCTTGCCCAGAGGAGGAACATCTCATGGCTCTCGTCCTCGGCAGGGCCTGTTTCCATAAAGGCACAAGACCGGCTCCTTGTCCCACACGGAAGGTGGCAGCCCTGAAAGCTGTTGCTGGTCTTCACCGACCCCTGCAGCCTATTCACAGGCACAACAGGATCTGGGACCCGGGCTTCCCCAGAGGAGGAACATCTCATGGCTCTCGTCCTCGGCAGAGCTTGTTTCCGAAAAGGCACACGTCCGGCTCCTTGTCCCACACGGAGGTGGCAGCCCAGAAAGCTGTTGCTGGTCTTCACCGTCCCCCTGCAGCCTATTCACAGGCACAACAGGAACTGGGACCCGGGCTTGCCCAGAGGAGGAACATCTCATGTCTCTCGTCCTCGGCAGATGCTGTTTCCGAAAATGCACACGTCCGGCTCCTTGTCCCACACGGAAGGTGGCAGACCTGAAAGCTGTTGCTGGTCTTCACCGTCCCCCTGTAGCCTATTCACAGGCACAACAGGATCTGGGACCCGGGCTTGCCCAGAGGAGGAACATCTCATGGCTCTCGTCCTCGGCAGAGCCTGTTTCCGAAAAGGCAGTCATCTGGCTCCTTGTCCCACACGGAAGGTGGCAGCCCTGAAAGCTGTTGCTGGTCTTCACCGTCCCCCTGCAGCCTATTCACAGGCACAACAGGATCTGGGACCCGGGCTTGCCCAGAGGAGGAACATCTCATGGCTCTCGTCCTCGGCAGAGCCTGTTTCCGAAAAGGCAGTCATCTGGCTCCTTGTCCCACACGGAAGGTGGCAGCCCTGAAAGCTGTTGCTGGTCTTCACCGTCCCCCTGCAGCCTATTCACAGGCACAACAGGATCTGGGACCCGGGCTTCCCCAGAGGAGGAACATCTCATGGCTCTCGTCCTCGGCAGAGCCGTTTCTGAAAAGGCACACGTCCGGCTCCTTGTCCCACACGGAAGGTGGCAGCCCTGGAAGCTGTTGCTGGTCTTCACCGTCCCCCTGCAGCCTATTCACAGGCACAACAGGATCTGGGACCCGGGCTTGCCCAGAGGAGGAACATCTCATGTCTCTCGTCCTCGGCAGATCCTGTTTCCGAAAATGCACACGTCCGGCTCCTTGTCCCACACGGAAGGTGGCAGCCCTGAAAGCTGTTGCTGGTCTTCACCGTCCCCCTGCAGCCTATTCACAGGCACAACAGGATCTGGGACCCGGGCTTGGCCAGAGGAGGAACATCTCATGGCTCTCGTCCTCGGCACGGCCTGTTTCCAGAAAGGAACACGTCCGGCTCCTTGTCCCACAGTGAAGGTGGCAGCCGTGAAAGCTGTTGCTGGTGTTCACCGTCCCCCTGCAGCCTATTCACAGGCACAACAGGATCTGGGACCCGGGCTTGCCCAGAGGAGGAACATCTCATGGCTCTCGTCCTCGGCAGGGCCTGTTTCCATAAAGGCACAAGACCGGCTCCTTGTCCCACACGGAAGGTGGCAGCCCTGAAAGCTGTTGCTGGTCTTCACCGTCCCCCTGCAGCCTATTCACAGGCACAACAGGATCTGGGACCCGGGCTTGCCCAGAGGAGGAACATCTCATGGCTCTCGTCCTCGGCAGAGCCTGTTTCCGAAAAGGTACACGTCCGGCTCCTTGTCCCACACGGAAGGTGGCAGCCCTGAAAGCTGTTGCTGGTGTTCACCGTCCCCCTGCAGCCTATTCACAGGCACAACAGGATTCAGGACCGGGGCTTGCCCAGAGGAGGAACATCTCATGGCTCTCGACCTCGTCACGGCCTGTTTCCAGAAAGGAACACGTCCGGCTCATTGTCCCACACGGAAAGTGGCAGCCCTGAAAGCTGTTGCTGGTCTTCACCGTCCCCCTGCAGCCTATTCACAGGCACAACAGGATCTGGGACCCGGGCTTGCCCAGAGGAGGAACATCTCATGGCTCTCGTCCTCGGCGCGGCCTGTTTCCGAAAACGCACACGTCCGGCTCCTTGTCCCACACGGAAGGTGGCAGCCGTGAAAGCTGTTGCTGGTGTTCACCGTCCCCCTGCAGCCTATTCACAGGCACAACAGGATCTGGGACCCGGGCTTGCCCAGAGGAGGAACATCTCATGGCTCTCGTCCTCGGCAGAGCCTGTTTCTGAAAAGGCACACGTCCGGCTCCTTGTCCCACACGGAAGGTGGCAGCCCTGAAAGCTGTTGCTGGTCTTCACCGTCCCCCTGCAGCCTATTCACAGGCACAACAGGATCTGGGACCCGGGCTTCCCCAGAGGAGGAACATCTCATGGCTCTCTTCCTCGGCAGAGCCTGTTTCCGAAAAGGCACACATCCGGCTCCCTGTCCCACACGGAAGGTGGCAGCCCTGAAAGCTGTTGCTGGTCTTCACCGTCCCCCTGCAGCCTATTCACAGGCACAACAGGATTCAGGACCTGGGCTTGCCCAGAGGAGGAACATCTCATGGCTCTCGTCCTCGGCAGAGCCTGATTCCGAAAAGGCACACGTCCGGCTCCTTGTCCCACACGGAAGGTGGCAGCCCTGAAAGCTGTTGCTGGTCTTCACCGTCCCCCTGCAGCCTATTCACAGGCACAACAGTATCTGGGACCCGGGCTTGGCCAGAGGAGGAACATCTCATGGCTCTCGTCCTCGGCACGGCCTGTTTCCAGAAAGGCACACGTCCGGCTCCTTGTACACACGGAAGGTGGCAGCCCTGAAAGCTGTTGCTGGTGTTCACCGTCCCCCTGCAGCCTATTCACAGGCACAACAGGGTCTGGGACCCGGGCTTGCCCAGAGGAGGAACATCTCATGTCTCTCGTCCTCGGCAGGGCCTGTTTCCAAAAAGGCACTAGACCGAATCATTGTCGCACACGGAAGGTGGCAGCCCTGAAAGCTGTTGCTGGTCTTCACCGTCCCCCTGCAGCCTATTCACAGGCACAACAGGATTCAGGACCCGGGCTTGCCCAGAGGAGGAACATCTCATGGCTCTCGTCCTCGGCAGGGCCTGTTTCCATAAAGGCACAAGACCGGCTCCTTGTCCCACACGGAAGGTGGCAGCCCTGAAAGCTGTTGCTGGTCTTCACCGACCCCTGCAGCCTATTCACAGGCACAACAGGATCTGGGACCCGGGCTTCCCCAGAGGAGGAACATCTCATGGCTCTCGTCCTCGGCAGAGCTTGTTTCCGAAAAGGCACACGTCCGGCTCCTTGTCCCACACGGAAGGTGGCAGCCCAGAAAGCTGTTGCTGGTCTTCACCGTCCCCCTGCAGCCTATTCACAGGCACAACAGGAACAGGGACCCGGGCTTGCCCAGAGGAGGAACATCTCATGTCTCTCGTCCTCGGCAGATGCTGTTTCCGAAAATGCACACGTCCGGCTCCTTGTCCCACACGGAAGGTGGCAGACCTGAAAGCTGTTGCTGGTCTTCACCGTCCCCCTGTAGCCTATTCACAGGCACAACAGGATCTGGGACCCGGGCTTGCCCAGAGGAGGAACATCTCATGGCTCTCGTCCTCGGCAGAGCCTGTTTCCGAAAAGGCAGTCATCTGGCTCCTTGTCCCACACGGAAGGTGGCAGCCCTGAAAGCTGTTGCTGGTCTTCACCGTCCCCCTGCAGCCTATTCACAGGCACAACAGGATCTGGGACCCGGGCTTGCCCAGAGGAGGAACATCTCATGGCTCTCGTCCTCGGCAGAGCCTGTTTCCGAAAAGGCAGTCATCTGGCTCCTTGTCCCACACGGAAGGTGGCAGCCCTGAAAGCTGTTGCTGGTCTTCACCGTCCCCCTGCAGCCTATTCACAGGCACAACAGGATCTGGGACCCGGGCTTCCCCAGAGGAGGAACATCTCATGGCTCTCGTCCTCGGCAGAGCCGTTTCTGAAAAGGCACACGTCCGGCTCCTTGTCCCACACGGAAGGTGGCAGCCCTGGAAGCTGTTGCTGGTCTTCACCGTCCCCCTGCAGCCTATTCACAGGCACAACAGGATCTGGGACCCGGGCTTGCCCAGAGGAGGAACATCTCATGTCTCTCGTCCTCGGCAGATCCTGTTTCCGAAAATGCACACGTCCGGCTCCTTGTCCCACACGGAAGGTGGCAGCCCTGAAAGCTGTTGCTGGTCTTCACCGTCCCCCTGCAGCCTATTCACAGGCACAACAGGATCTGGGACCCGGGCTTGGCCAGAGGAGGAACATCTCATGGCTCTCGTCCTCGGCACGGCCTGTTTCCAGAAAGGCACACGTCCGGCTCCTTGTACACACGGAAGGTGGCAGCCCTGAAAGCTGTTGCTGGTGTTCACCGTCCCCCTGCAGCCTATTCACAGGCACAACAGGGTCTGGGACCCGGGCTTGCCCAGAGGAGGAACATCTCATGTCTCTCGTCCTCGGCAGGGCCTGTTTCCAAAAAGGCACTAGACCGAATCATTGTCGCACACGGAAGGTGGCAGCCCTGAAAGCTGTTGCTGGTCTTCACCGTCCCCCTGCAGCCTATTCACAGGCACAACAGGATTCAGGACCCGGGCTTGCCCAGAGGAGGAACATCTCATGGCTCTCGTCCTCGGCAGGGCCTGTTTCCATAAAGGCACAAGACCGGCTCCTTGTCCCACACGGAAGGTGGCAGCCCTGAAAGCTGTTGCTGGTCTTCACCGACCCCTGCAGCCTATTCACAGGCACAACAGGATCTGGGACCCGGGCTTCCCCAGAGGAGGAACATCTCATGGCTCTCGTCCTCGGCAGAGCTTGTTTCCGAAAAGGCACACGTCCGGCTCCTTGTCCCACACGGAAGGTGGCAGCCCAGAAAGCTGTTGCTGGTCTTCACCGTCCCCCTGCAGCCTATTCACAGGCACAACAGGAACTGGGACCCGGGCTTGCCCAGAGGAGGAACATCTCATGTCTCTCGTCCTCGGCAGATGCTGTTTCCGAAAATGCACACGTCCGGCTCCTTGTCCCACACGGAAGGTGGCAGACCTGAAAGCTGTTGCTGGTCTTCACCGTCCCCCTGCAGCCTATTCACAGGCACAACAGGATCTGGGACCCGGGCTTGCCCAGAGGAGGAACATCTCATGGCTCTCGTCCTCGGCAGAGCCTGTTTCCGAAAAGGCAGTCATCTGGCTCCTTGTCCCACACGGAAGGTGGCAGCCCTGAAAGCTGTTGCTGGTCTTCACCGTCCCCCTGCAGCCTATTCACAGGCACAACAGGATCTGGGACCCGGGCTTGCCCAGAGGAGGAACATCTCATGGCTCTCGTCCTCGGCAGAGCCTGTTTCCGAAAAGGCAGTCATCTGGCTCCTTGTCCCACACGGAAGGTGGCAGCCCTGAAAGCTGTTGCTGGTCTTCACCGTCCCCCTGCAGCCTATTCACAGGCACAACAGGATCTGGGACCCGGGCTTCCCCAGAGGAGGAACATCTCATGGCTCTCGTCCTCGGCAGAGCCGTTTCTGAAAAGGCACACGTCCGGCTCCTTGTCCCACACGGAAGGTGGCAGCCCTGGAAGCTGTTGCTGGTCTTCACCGTCCCCCTGCAGCCTATTCACAGGCACAACAGGATCTGGGACCCGGGCTTGCCCAGAGGAGGAACATCTCATGTCTCTCGTCCTCGGCAGATCCTGTTTCCGAAAATGCACACGTCCGGCTCCTTGTCCCACACGGAAGGTGGCAGCCCTGAAAGCTGTTGCTGGTCTTCACCGTCCCCCTGCAGCCTATTCACAGGCACAACAGGATCTGGGACCCGGGCTTGGCCAGAGGAGGAACATCTCATGGCTCTCGTCCTCGGCACGGCCTGTTTCCAGAAAGGAACACGTCCGGCTCCTTGTCCCACAGTGAAGGTGGCAGCCGTGAAAGCTGTTGCTGGTGTTCACCGTCCCCCTGCAGCCTATTCACAGGCACAACAGGATCTGGGACCCGGGCTTGCCCAGAGGAGGAACATCTCATGGCTCTCGTCCTCGGCAGGGCCTGTTTCCATAAAGGCACAAGACCGGCTCCTTGTCCCACACGGAAGGTGGCAGCCCTGAAAGCTGTTGCTGGTCTTCACCGTCCCCCTGCAGCCTATTCACAGGCACAACAGGATCTGGGACCCGGGCTTCCCCAGAGGAGGAACATCTCATGGCTCTCGTCCTCGGCAGAGCTGTTTCTGAAAAGGCACACGTCCGGCTCCTTGTCCCACACGGAAGGTGGCAGCCCTGGAAGCTGTTGCTGGTCTTCACCGTCCCCCTGCAGCCTATTCACAGGCACAACAGGATTTGGGACCCGGGCTTGCCCAGAGGAGGAACATCTCATGGCTCTCGTCCTCGGCAGATCCTGTTTCCGAAAATGCACACGTCCGGCTCCTTGTCCCACACGGAAGGTGGCAGCCCTGAAAGCTGTTGCTGGTCTTCACTGTCCCCCTGCAGCCTATTCACAGGCACAACAGGATCTGGGACCCGGGCTTGCCCAGAGGAGGAACATCTCATGGCTCTCATCCTCGGCAGAGCCTGATTCCGAAAAGGCACACGTCCGGCTCCTTGTCCCACACGGAAGGTGGCAGCCCTGAAAGCTGTTGCTGGTCTTCACCGTCCCCCTGCAGCCTATTCACAGGCACAACAGGATCTGGGACCCGGGCTTGGCCAGAGGAGGAACATCTCATGGCTCTCGTCCTCGGCACGGCCTGTTTCCAGAAAGGCACACGTCCGGCTCCTTGTACACACGGAAGGTGGCAGCCCTGAAAGCTGTTGCTGGTGTTCACCGTCCCCCTGCAGCCTATTCACAGGCACAACAGGGTCTGGGACCCGGGCTTGCCCAGAGGAGGAACATCTCATGGCTCTCGTCCCCAGCACGGCCTGTTTCCAAAAAAGGCACTAGACCGAATCATTGTCCCACACGGAAGGTGGCAGCCCTGAAAGCTGTTGCTGGTCTTCACCGTCCCCCTGCAGCCTATTCACAGGCACAACAGGATTCAGGACCCGGGCTTGCCCAGAGGAAGAACATCTCATGGCTCTCATCCTCGGCAGAGCCTGTTTCCGAAAAGGCAGTCATCTGGCTCCTTGTCCCACACGGAAGGTGGCAGCCCTGAAAGCTGTTGCTGGTCTTCACCGTCCCCCTGCAGCCTATTCACAGGCACAACAGGATCTGGGACCCGGGCTTCCCCAGAGGAGGAACATCTCATGGCTCTCGTCCTCGGCAGAGCCGTTTCTGAAAAGGCACACGTCCGGCTCCTTGTCCCACACGGAAGGTGGCAGCCCTGGAAGCTGTTGCTGGTCTTCACCGTCCCCCTGCAGCCTATTCACAGGCACAACAGGATCTGGGACCCGGGCTTGCCCAGAGGAGGAACATCTCATGTCTCTCGTCCTCGGCAGATCCTGTTTCCGAAAATGCACACGTCCGGCTCCTTGTCCCACACGGAAGGTGGCAGCCGTGAAAGCTGTTGCTGGTCTTCACCGTCCCCCTGTAGCCTATTCACAGGCACAACAGGATCTGGGACCCGGGCTTGCCCAGAGGAGGAACATCTCATGGCTCTTGTCCTCGGCAGAGCCTGTTTCCGAAAAGGCAGTCATCTGGCTCCTTGTCCCACACGGAAGGTGGCAGCCCTGAAAGCTGTTGCTGGTCTTCACCGTCCCCCTGCAGCCTATTCACAGGCACAACAGGATCTGGGACCCGGGCTTGCCCAGAGGAGGAACATCTCATGGCTCTCGTCCTCGGCAGAGCTTGTTTCCGAAAAGGCACATGTCCGGCTCCTTGTCCCACACGGAAGGTGGCAGCCCTGAAAGTTGTTGCTGGTCTTCACCGTCCCCCTGCAGCCTATTCACAGGCACAAAAGGATTTGGAGGCGGGCTTGCCCAGAGGAGGAACATCTCATGGCTCTCGTCCTCGGCAGAGCCTGTTTCCGAAAAGGTACACGTCCGGCTCCTTGTCCCACACGGAAGGTGGCAGCCCAGAAAGCTGTTGCTGGTCTTCACCGTCCCCCTGCAGCCTATTCACAGGCACAACAGGATCTGGGACCCGGGCTTGGCCAGAGGAGGAACATCTCATGGCTCTCGTCCTCGGCACGGCCTGTTTCCAGAAAGGAACACGTCCGGCTCCTTGTCCCACAGTGAAGGTGGCAGCCGTGAAAGCTGTTGCTGGTGTTCACCGTCCCCCTGCAGCCTATTCACAGGCACAACAGGATCTGGGACCCGGGCTTGCCCAGAGGAGGAACATCTCATGGCTCTCGTCCTCGGCAGAGCTTGTTTCCGAAAAGGCACACGTCCGGCTCCTTGTCCCACACGGAAGGTGGCAGCCCTGAAAGCTGTTGCTGGTCTTCACCGTCCCCCTGCAGCCTATTCACAGGCACAACAGGATCTGGGACCCGGGCTTGCCCAGAGGAGGAACATCTCATGGCTCTCGTCCTCGGCAGGGCCTGTTTCCATAAAGGCACAAGACCGGCTCCTTGTCCCACACGGAAGGTGGCAGCCCTGAAAGCTGTTGCTGGTCTTCACCGTCCCCCTGCAGCCTATTCACAGGCACAACAGGATCTGGGACCCGGGCTTCCCCAGAGGAGGAACATCTCATGGCTCTCGTCCTCGGCAGAGCTGTTTCTGAAAAGGCACACGTCCGGCTCCTTGTCCCACACGGAAGGTGGCAGCCCTGGAAGCTGTTGCTGGTCTTCACCGTCCCCCTGCAGCCTATTCACAGGCACAACAGGATTTGGGACCCGGGCTTGCCCAGAGGAGGAACATCTCATGGTTCTCGTCCTCGTCAGAGCCTTTTTCCGAAAAGGCACACATCCGGCTCCTTGTCCCACACGGAAGGTGGCAGCCCTGAAAGCTGTTGCTGGTCTTCACCGTCCCCCTGCAGCCTATTCACAGGCACAACAGTATCTGGGACCCGGGCTTGGCCAGAGGAGGAACATCTCATGGCTCTCGTCCTCGGCATGGCCTGTTTCCAGAAAGGCACACGTCCGGCTCCTTGTACACACGGAAGGTGGCAGCCCTGAAAGCTGTTGCTGGTGTTCACCGTCCCCCTGCAGCCTATTCACAGGCACAACAGGGTCTGGGACCCGGGCTTGCCCAGAGGAGGAACATCTCATAGCTCTCGTCCCCAGCACGGCCTGTTTCCAAAAAGGCACTAGACCGAATCATTGTCCCACACGGAAGGTGGCAGCCCTGAAAGCTGTTGCTGGTCTTCACCGTCCCCCTGCAGCCTATTCACAGGCACAACAGGATTCAGGACCCGGGCTTGCCCAGAGGAAGAACATCTCATGGCTCTCATCCTCGGCAGAGCCTGTTTCCGAAAAGGCACACATCCGGCTCCTTGTCCCACACGGAAGGTGGCAACCCTGAAAGCTGTTGCTGGTCTTCACCGTCCCCCTGCAGCCTATTCACATGCACAACAGGATTTGGGACCCGGGCTTGCCCAGAGGAGGAACATCTCATGGCTCTCGTCCTCGGCACGGCCTTTTTCCAGAAAGGCACACGTCCGGCTCCTTATCCCACACGGAAGGTGGCAGCCCTGAAAGCTGTTGCTGGTCTTCACCGTCCCCCTGCAGCCTATTCACAGGCACAACAGGATCTGGGACCCGGGCTTGCCCAGAGGAGGAACATCTCATGGCTCTCGTCCTCGGCACGGCCTGTTTCCAGAAAGGAACACGTCCGGCTCCTTGTCCCACAGTGAAGGTGGCAGCCGTGAAAGCTGTTGCTGGTGTTCACCGTCCCCCTGCAGCCTATTCACAGGCACAACAGGATCTGGGACCCGGGCTTGCCCAGAGGAGGAACATCTCATGGCTCTCGTCCTCGGCAGAGCTTGTTTCCGAAAAGGCACACGTCCGGCTCCTTGTCCCACACGGAAGGTGGCAGCCCTGAAAGCTGTTGCTGGTCTTCACCGTCCCCCTGCAGCCTATTCACAGGCACAACAGGATCTGGGACCCGGGCTTGCCCAGAGGAGGAACATCTCATGGCTCTCGTCCTTGGCAGGGCCTGTTTCCATAAAGGCACAAGACCGGCTCCTTGTCCCACACGGAAGGTGGCAGCCCTGAAAGCTGTTGCTGGTCTTCACCGTCCCCCTGCAGCCTATTCACAGGCACAACAGGATCTGGGACCCGGGCTTCCCCAGAGGAGGAACATCTCATGGCTCTCGTCCTCGGCAGAGCTGTTTCTGAAAAGGCACACGTCCGGCTCCTTGTCCCACACGGAAGGTGGCAGCCCTGGAAGCTGTTGCTGGTCTTCACCGTCCCCCTGCAGCCTATTCACAGGCACAACAGGATTTGGGACCCGGGCTTGCCCAGAGGAGGAACATCTCATGTCTCTCGTCCTCGGCAGATCCTGTTTCCGAAAATGCACACGTCCGGCTCCTTGTCCCACACGGAAGGTGGCAGCCCTGAAAGCTGTTGCTGGTCTTCACTGTCCCCCTGCAGCCTATTCACAGGCACAACAGGATCTGGGACCCGGGCTTGCCCAGAGGAGGAACATCTCATGGCTCTCGTCCTCGGCAGAGCCTGATTCCGAAAAGGCACACGTCCGGCTCCTTGTCCCACACGGAAGGTGGCAGCCCTGAAAGCTGTTGCTGGTCTTCACCGTCCCCCTGCAGCCTATTCACAGGCACAACAGTATCTGGGACCCGGGCTTGGCCAGAGGAGGAACATCTCATGGCTCTCGTCCTCGGCATGGCCTGTTTCCAGAAAGGCACACGTCCGGCTCCTTGTACACACGGAAGGTGGCAGCCCTGAAAGCTGTTGCTGGTGTTCACCGTCCCCCTGCAGCCTATTCACAGGCACAACAGGGTCTGGGACCCGGGCTTGCCCAGAGGAGGAACATCTCATGGCTCTCGTCCCCAGCACGGCCTGTTTCCAAAAAGGCACTAGACCGAATCATTGTCCCACACGGAAGGTGGCAGCCCTGAAAGCTGTTGCTGGTCTTCACCGTCCCCCTGCAGCCTATTCACAGGCACAACAGGATTCAGGACCCGGGCTTGCCCAGAGGAAGAACATCTCATGGCTCTCATCCTCGGCAGAGCCTGTTTCCGAAAAGGCACACATCCGGCTCCTTGTCCCACACGGAAGGTGGCAACCCTGAAAGCTGTTGCTGGTCTTCACCGTCCCCCTGCAGCCTATTCACATGCACAACAGGATTTGGGACCCGGGCTTGCCCAGAGGAGGAACATCTCATGGCTCTCGTCCTCGGCACGGCCTTTTTCCAGAAAGGCACACGTCCGGCTCCTTATCCCACACGGAAGGTGGCAGCCCTGAAAGCTGTTGCTGGTCTTCACCGTCCCCCTGCAGCCTATTCACAGGCACAACAGGATCTGGGACCCGGGCTTGCCCAGAGGAGGAACATCTCATGGCTCTCGTCCTCGGCACGGCCTGTTTCCAGAAAGGAACACGTCCGGCTCCTTGTCCCACACGGAAGGTGGCAGCCCTGAAAGCTGTTGCTGGTCTTCACCGTCCCCCTGCAGCCTATTCACAGGCACAACAGGATCTGGGACCCGGGCTTGCCCAGAGGAGGAACATCTCATGGCTCTCGTCCTCGGCAGAGCTTGTTTCCGAAAAGGCACACGTCCGGCTCCTTGTCCCACACGGAAGGTGGCAGCCCTGAAAGCTGTTGCTGGTCTTCACCGTCCCCCTGCAGCCTATTCACAGGCACAACAGGATCTGGGACCCGGGCTTGCCCAGAGGAGGAACATCTCATGGCTCTCGTCCTCGGCAGGGCCTGTTTCCATAAAGGCACAAGACCGGCTCCTTGTCCCACACGGAAGGTGGCAGCCCTGGAAGCTGTTGCTGGTCTTCACCGTCCCCCTGCAGCCTATTCACAGGCACAACAGGATCTGGGACCCGGGCTTCCCCAGAGGAGGAACATCTCATGGCTCTCGTCCTCGGCAGAGCTGTTTCTGAAAGGCACACGTCCGGCTCCTTGTCCCACACGGAAGGTGGCAGCCCTGGAAGCTGTTGCTGGTCTTCACCGTCCCCCTGCAGCCTATTCACAGGCACAACAGGATTTGGGACCCGGGCTTGCCCAGAGGAGGAACATCTCATGGCTCTCGTCCTCGGCAGATCCTGTTTCCGAAAATGCACACGTCCGGCTCCTTGTCCCACACGGAAGGTGGCAGCCCTGAAAGCTGTTGCTGGTCTTCACCGTCCCCCTGCAGCCTATTCACAGGCACAACAGGATCTGGGACCCGGGCCTGCCCAGAGGTGGAACATCTCATGGCTCTCGTCCTCGGCAGAGCTTGTTTCCGAAAAGGCACACGTCCGGCTCCTTGTCCCACACGGAAGGTGGCAGCCGTGAAAGCTGTTGCTGGTCTTCACCGTCCCCCTGCAGCCTATTCACAGGCACAACAGGATCTGGGACCCGGGCTTGCCCAGAGGAGGAACATCTCATGGCTCTCGTCCTCGGCAGGGCCTGTTTCCATAAAGGGACAAGACCGGCTCATAGTCCCACACGGAAGGTGGCAGCCCTGAAAGCTGTTGCTGGTCTTCACCGTCCCCCTGCAGCCTATTCACAGGCACAACAGGATTCAGGACCCGGGCTTGCCCAGAGGAGGAACATCTCATGGCTCTCGTCCTCGGCACGGCCTGTTTCCAGAAAGGAAAACGTCCGGCTCCTTGTCCCACACGGAAGGTGGCAGCCCTGAAAGCTGTTGCTGGTCTTCACCGTCCCCCTGCAGCCTATTCACAGGCACAACAGGATTTGGGACCCGGGCTTGCCCAGAGGAGGAACATCTCATGGCTCTCGTCCTCGGCACGGCCTGTTTCCAGAAAGGAACACGTCCGACTCCTTGTCCCACAGTGAAGGTGGCAGCCGTTAAAGCTGTTGCTGGTCTTCACCGTCCCCCTGCAGCCTATTCACAGGCACAACAGGATCTGGGACCCGGGCTTGCCCAGAGGAGGAACATCTCATGGCTCTCGTCCTCGGCAGGGCCTGTTTCCAAAAAGGCACAAGACTGGCTACTTGTCCCACACGGAAGGTGACAGCCGTGAAAGCTGTTGCTGGTCTTCACCGTCCCCCTGCAGCCTATTCACAGGCACAACAGGATCTGGGACCCGGGCTTGCCCAGAGGAGGAACATCTCATGGCTCTCGTCCCCGGCACGGCCTGTTTCCAGAAAGGCACACGTCCGGCTCCTTGTCCCACACGGAAGGTGTCAGCCGTGAAAGCTGTTGCTGGTCTTCACCGTCCCCCTGCAGCCTATTCACAGGCACAACAGGATTCAGGACCGGGGCTTGCCCAGAGGAGGAACATCTCATGGCTCTCGTCCTCGGCACGGCCTGTTTCCGAGAAGACACACATCCGGCTCATTGTCCCACATGGAAGGTGGCAGCCCTGAAAGCTGTTGCTGGTCTTCACCGTCCCCCTGCAGCCTATTCACAGGCACAACAGGATTTGGAGGCGGGCTTGCCCAGAGGAGGAACATCTCATGGCTCTCGTCCTCGGCAGAGCCTGTTTCCGAAAAGGTACACGTCCGGCTCCTTGTCCCACACGGAAGGTGGCAGCCCTGAAAGCTGTTGCTGGTCTTCACCGTCCCCCTGCAGCCTATTCACAGGCACAACAGGATCTGGGACCCGGGCTTGCCCAGAGGAGGAACATCTCATGGCTCTCGTCCTCGGCACGGCCTGTTTCCAGAAAGGAACACGTCCGGCTCCTTGTCCCACAGTGAAGGTGGCAGCCGTGAAAGCTGTTGCTGGTGTTCACCGTCCCCCTGCAGCCTATTCACAGGCACAACAGGATCTGGGACCCGGGCTTGCCCAGAGGAGGAACATCTCATGGCTCTCGTCCTCGGCAGAGCTTGTTTCCGAAAAGGCACACGTCCGGCTCCTTGTCCCACACGGAAGGTGGCAGCCCTGAAAGCTGTTGCTGGTCTTCACCGTCCCCCTGCAGCCTATTCACAGGCACAACAGGATCTGGGACCCGGGCTTGCCCAGAGGAGGAACATCTCATGGCTCTCGTCCTCGGCAGGGCCTGTTTCCATAAAGGCACAAGACCGGCTCCTTGTCCCACACGGAAGGTGGCAGCCCTGAAAGCTGTTGCTGGTCTTAACCGTCCCCCTGCAGCCTATTCACAGGCACAACAGGATCTGGGACCCGGGCTTCCCCAGAGGAGGAACATCTCATGGCTCTCGTCCTCGGCAGAGCTGTTTCTGAAAAGGCACACGTCCGGCTCCTTGTCCCACACGGAAGGTGGCAGCCCTGGAAGCTGTTGCTGGTCTTCACCGTCCCCCTGCAGCCTATTCACAGGCACAACAGGATTTGGGACCCGGGCTTGCCCAGAGGAGGAACATCTCATGTCTCTCGTCCTCGGCAGATCCTGTTTCCGAAAATGCACACGTCCGGCTCCTTGTCCCACACGGAAGGTGGCAGCCCTGAAAGCTGTTGCTGGTCTTCACTGTCCCCCTGCAGCCTATTCACAGGCACAACAGGATCTGGGACCCGGGCTTGCCCAGAGGAGGAACATCTCATGGCTCTCGACCTCGTCACGGCCTGTTTCCAGAAAGGAACACGTCCGGCTCATTGTCCCACACGGAAAGTGGCAGCCCTGAAAGCTGTTGCTGGTCTTCACCGTCCCCCTGCAGCCTATTCACAGGCACAACAGGATCTGGGACCCGGGCTTGCCCAGAGGAGGAACATCTCATGGCTCTCGTCCTCGGCGCGGCCTGTTTCCGAAAACGCACACGTCCGGCTCCTTGTCCCACACTGAAGGTGGCAGCCGTGAAAGCTGTTGCTGGTGTTCACCGTCCCCCTGCAGCCTATTCACAGGCACAACAGGATCTGGGACCCGGGCTTGCCCAGAGGAGGAACATCTCATGGCTCTCGTCCTCGGCAGAGCCTGTTTCTGAAAAGGCACACGTCCGGCTCCTTGTCCCACACGGAAGGTGGCAGCCCTGAAAGCTGTTGCTGGTCTTCACCGTCCCCCTGCAGCCTATTCACAGGCACAACAGGGTCTGGGACCCGGGCTTGCCCAGAGGAGGAACATCTCATGTCTCTCGTCCTCGGCAGGGCCTGTTTCCAAAAAGGCACTAGACCGAATCATTGTCGCACACGGAAGGTGGCAGCCCTGAAAGCTGTTGCTGGTCTTCACCGTCCCCCTGCAGCCTATTCACAGGCACAACAGGATTCAGGACCCGGGCTTGCCCAGAGGAGGAACATCTCATGGCTCTCGTCCTCGGCAGGGCCTGTTTCCATAAAGGCACAAGACCGGCTCCTTGTCCCACACGGAAGGTGGCAGCCCTGAAAGCTGTTGCTGGTCTTCACCGACCCCTGCAGCCTATTCACAGGCACAACAGGATCTGGGACCCGGGCTTCCCCAGAGGAGGAACATCTCATGTCTCTCGTCCTCGGCAGGGCCTGTTTCCAAAAAGGCACTAGACCGAATCATTGTCGCACACGGAAGGTGGCAGCCCTGAAAGCTGTTGCTGGTCTTCACCGTCCCCCTGCAGCCTATTCACAGGCACAACAGGATTCAGGACCCGGGCTTGCCCAGAGGAGGAACATCTCATGGCTCTCGTCCTCGGCAGGGCCTGTTTCCATAAAGGCACAAGACCGGCTCCTTGTCCCACACGGAAGGTGGCAGCCCTGAAAGCTGTTGCTGGTCTTCACCGACCCCTGCAGCCTATTCACAGGCACAACAGGATCTGGGACCCGGGCTTCCCCAGAGGAGGAACATCTCATGGCTCTCGTCCTCGGCAGAGCTTGTTTCCGAAAAGGCACACGTCCGGCTCCTTGTCCCACACGGAAGGTGGCAGCCCAGAAAGCTGTTGCTGGTCTTCACCGTCCCCCTGCAGCCTATTCACAGGCACAACAGGATCTGGGACCCGGGCTTGCCCAGAGGAGGAACATCTCATGTCTCTCGTCCTCGGCAGATGCTGTTTCCGAAAATGCACACGTCCGGCTCCTTGTCCCACACGGAAGGTGGCAGACCTGAAAGCTGTTGCTGGTCTTCACCGTCCCCCTGTAGCCTATTCACAGGCACAACAGGATCTGGGACCCGGGCTTGCCCAGAGGAGGAACATCTCATGGCTCTCGTCCTCGGCAGAGCCTGTTTCCGAAAAGGCAGTCATCTGGCTCCTTGTCCCACACGGAAGGTGGCAGCCCTGAAAGCTGTTGCTGGTCTTCACCGTCCCCCTGCAGCCTATTCACAGGCACAACAGGATCTGGGACCCGGGCTTGCCCAGAGGAGGAACATCTCATGGCTCTCGTCCTCGGCAGAGCTTGTTTCCGAAAAGGCACATGTCCGGCTCCTTGTCCCACACGGAAGGTGGCAGCCCTGAAAGTTGTTGCTGGTCTTCACCGTCCCCCTGCAGCCTATTCACAGGCACAAAAGGATTTGGAGGCGGGCTTGCCCAGAGGAGGAACATCTCATGGCTCTCGTCCTCGGCAGAGCCTGTTTCCGAAAAGGTACACGTCCGGCTCCTTGTCCCACACGGAAGGTGGCAGCCCAGAAAGCTGTTGCTGGTCTTCACCGTCCCCCTGCAGCCTATTCACAGGCACAACAGGATCTGGGACCCGGGCTTGGCCAGAGGAGGAACATCTCATGGCTCTCGTCCTCGGCACGGCCTGTTTCCAGAAAGGAACACGTCCGGCTCCTTGTCCCACAGTGAAGGTGGCAGCCGTGAAAGCTGTTGCTGGTGTTCACCGTCCCCCTGCAGCCTATTCACAGGCACAACAGGATCTGGGACCCGGGCTTGCCCAGAGGAGGAACATCTCATGGCTCTCGTCCTCGGCAGAGCTTGTTTCCGAAAAGGCACACGTCCGGCTCCTTGTCCCACACGGAAGGTGGCAGCCCTGAAAGCTGTTGCTGGTCTTCACCGTCCCCCTGCAGCCTATTCACAGGCACAACAGGATCTGGGACCCGGGCTTGCCCAGAGGAGGAACATCTCATGGCTCTCGTCCTCGGCAGGGCCTGTTTCCATAAAGGCACAAGACCGGCTCCTTGTCCCACACGGAAGGTGGCAGCCCTGAAAGCTGTTGCTGGTCTTCACCGTCCCCCTGCAGCCTATTCACAGGCACAACAGGATCTGGGACCCGGGCTTCCCCAGAGGAGGAACATCTCATGGCTCTCGTCCTCGGCAGAGCTGTTTCTGAAAAGGCACACGTCCGGCTCCTTGTCCCACACGGAAGGTGGCAGCCCTGGAAGCTGTTGCTGGTCTTCACCGTCCCCCTGCAGCCTATTCACAGGCACAACAGGATTTGGGACCCGGGCTTGCCCAGAGGAGGAACATCTCATGGCTCTCGTCCTCGGCAGATCCTGTTTCCGAAAATGCACACGTCCGGCTCCTTGTCCCACACGGAAGGTGGCAGCCCTGAAAGCTGTTGCTGGTCTTCACTGTCCCCCTGCAGCCTATTCACAGGCACAACAGGATCTGGGACCCGGGCTTGCGCAGAGGAGGAACATCTCATGGCTCTCATCCTCGGCAGAGCCTGATTCCGAAAAGGCACACGTCCGGCTCCTTGTCCCACACGGAAGGTGGCAGCCCTGAAAGCTGTTGCTGGTCTTCACCGTCCCCCTGCAGCCTATTCACAGGCACAACAGGATCTGGGACCCGGGCTTGGCCAGAGGAGGAACATCTCATGGCTCTCGTCCTCGGCACGGCCTGTTTCCAGAAAGGCACACGTCCGGCTCCTTGTACACACGGAAGGTGGCAGCCCTGAAAGCTGTTGCTGGTGTTCACCGTCCCCCTGCAGCCTATTCACAGGCACAACAGGGTCTGGGACCCGGGCTTGCCCAGAGGAGGAACATCTCATGGCTCTCGTCCCCAGCACGGCCTGTTTCCAAAAAGGCACTAGACCGAATCATTGTCCCACACGGAAGGTGGCAGCCCTGAAAGCTGTTGCTGGTCTTCACCGTCCCCCTGCAGCCTATTCACAGGCACAACAGGATTCAGGACCCGGGCTTGCCCAGAGGAAGAACATCTCATGGCTCTCATCCTCGGCAGAGCCTGTTTCCGAAAAGGCAGTCATCTGGCTCCTTGTCCCACACGGAAGGTGGCAGCCCTGAAAGCTGTTGCTGGTCTTCACCGTCCCCCTGCAGCCTATTCACAGGCACAACAGGATCTGGGACCCGGGCTTCCCCAGAGGAGGAACATCTCATGGCTCTCGTCCTCGGCAGAGCCGTTTCTGAAAAGGCACACGTCCGGCTCCTTGTCCCACACGGAAGGTGGCAGCCCTGGAAGCTGTTGCTGGTCTTCACCGTCCCCCTGCAGCCTATTCACAGGCACAACAGGATCTGGGACCCGGGCTTGCCCAGAGGAGGAACATCTCATGTATCTCGTCCTCAGCAAATCCTGTTTCCGAAAATGCACACGTCCGGCTCCTTGTCCCACACTGAAGGTGGCAGCCGTGAAAGCTGTTGCTGGTGTTCACCGTCCCCCTGCAGCCTATTCACAGGCACAACAGGATCTGGGACCCGGGCTTGCCCAGAGGAGGAACATCTCATGGCTCTCGTCCTCGGCAGAGCCTGTTTCTGAAAAGGCACACGTCCGGCTCCTTGTCCCACACGGAAGGTGGCAGCCCTGAAAGCTGTTGCTGGTCTTCACCGTCCCCCTGCAGCCTATTCACAGGCACAACAGGGTCTGGGACCCGGGCTTGCCCAGAGGAGGAACATCTCATGTCTCTCGTCCTCGGCAGGGCCTGTTTCCAAAAAGGCACTAGACCGAATCATTGTCGCACACGGAAGGTGGCAGCCCTGAAAGCTGTTGCTGGTCTTCACCGTCCCCCTGCAGCCTATTCACAGGCACAACAGGATTCAGGACCCGGGCTTGCCCAGAGGAGGAACATCTCATGGCTCTCGTCCTCGGCAGGGCCTGTTTCCATAAAGGCACAAGACCGGCTCCTTGTCCCACACGGAAGGTGGCAGCCCTGAAAGCTGTTGCTGGTCTTCACCGACCCCTGCAGCCTATTCACAGGCACAACAGGATCTGGGACCCGGGCTTCCCCAGAGGAGGAACATCTCATGTCTCTCGTCCTCGGCAGGGCCTGTTTCCAAAAAGGCACTAGACCGAATCATTGTCGCACACGGAAGGTGGCAGCCCTGAAAGCTGTTGCTGGTCTTCACCGTCCCCCTGCAGCCTATTCACAGGCACAACAGGATTCAGGACCCGGGCTTGCCCAGAGGAGGAACATCTCATGGCTCTCGTCCTCGGCAGGGCCTGTTTCCATAAAGGCACACGACCGGCTCCTTGTCCCACACGGAAGGTGGCAGCCCTGAAAGCTGTTGCTGGTCTTCACCGACCCCTGCAGCCTATTCACAGGCACAACAGGATCTGGGACCCGGGCTTCCCCAGAGGAGGAACATCTCATGGCTCTCGTCCTCGGCAGAGCCTGTTTCCGAAAAGGCACACGTCCGGCTCCTTGTCCCACACGGAAGGTGGCAGCCCAGAAAGCTGTTGCTGGTCTTCACCGTCCCCCTGCAGCCTATTCACAGGCACAACAGGATCTGGGACCCGGGCTTGCCCAGAGGAGGAACATCTCATGTCTCTCGTCCTCGGCAGATGCTGTTTCCGAAAATGCACACGTCCGGCTCCTTGTCCCACACGGAAGGTGGCAGACCTGAAAGCTGTTGCTGGTCTTCACCGTCCCCCTGTAGCCTATTCACAGGCACAACAGGATCTGGGACCCGGGCTTGCCCAGAGGAGGAACATCTCATGGCTCTCGTCCTCGGCAGAGCCTGTTTCCGAAAAGGCAGTCATCTGGCTCCTTGTCCCACACGGAAGGTGGCAGCCCTGAAAGCTGTTGCTGGTCTTCACCGTCCCCCTGCAGCCTATTCACAGGCACAACAGGATCTGGGACCCGGGCTTGCCCAGAGGAGGAACATCTCATGGCTCTCGTCCTCGGCAGAGCTTGTTTCCGAAAAGGCACATGTCCGGCTCCTTGTCCCACACGGAAGGTGGCAGCCCTGAAAGTTGTTGCTGGTCTTCACCGTCCCCCTGCAGCCTATTCACAGGCACAAAAGGATTTGGAGGCGGGCTTGCCCAGAGGAGGAACATCTCATGGCTCTCGTCCTCGGCAGAGCCTGTTTCCGAAAAGGTACACGTCCGGCTCCTTGTCCCACACGGAAGGTGGCAGCCCAGAAAGCTGTTGCTGGTCTTCACCGTCCCCCTGCAGCCTATTCACAGGCACAACAGGATCTGGGACCCGGGCTTGGCCAGAGGAGGAACATCTCATGGCTCTCGTCCTCGGCACGGCCTGTTTCCAGAAAGGAACACGTCCGGCTCCTTGTCCCACAGTGAAGGTGGCAGCCGTGAAAGCTGTTGCTGGTGTTCACCGTCCCCCTGCAGCCTATTCACAGGCACAACAGGATCTGGGACCCGGGCTTGCCCAGAGGAGGAACATCTCATGGCTCTCGTCCTCGGCAGAGCTTGTTTCCGAAAAGGCACACGTCCGGCTCCTTGTCCCACACGGAAGGTGGCAGCCCTGAAAGCTGTTGCTGGTCTTCACCGTCCCCCTGCAGCCTATTCACAGGCACAACAGGATCTGGGACCCGGGCTTGCCCAGAGGAGGAACATCTCATGGCTCTCGTCCTCGGCAGGGCCTGTTTCCATAAAGGCACAAGACCGGCTCCTTGTCCCACACGGAAGGTGGCAGCCCTGAAAGCTGTTGCTGGTCTTCACCGTCCCCCTGCAGCCTATTCACAGGCACAACAGGATCTGGGACCCGGGCTTCCCCAGAGGAGGAACATCTCATGGCTCTCGTCCTCGGCAGAGCTGTTTCTGAAAAGGCACACGTCCGGCTCCTTGTCCCACACGGAAGGTGGCAGCCCTGGAAGCTGTTGCTGGTCTTCACCGTCCCCCTGCAGCCTATTCACAGGCACAACAGGATTTGGGACCCGGGCTTGCCCAGAGGAGGAACATCTCATGGCTCTCGTCCTCGGCAGATCCTGTTTCCGAAAATGCACACGTCCGGCTCCTTGTCCCACACGGAAGGTGGCAGCCCTGAAAGCTGTTGCTGGTCTTCACTGTCCCCCTGCAGCCTATTCACAGGCACAACAGGATCTGGGACCCGGGCTTGCGCAGAGGAGGAACATCTCATGGCTCTCATCCTCGGCAGAGCCTGATTCCGAAAAGGCACACGTCCGGCTCCTTGTCCCACACGGAAGGTGGCAGCCCTGAAAGCTGTTGCTGGTCTTCACCGTCCCCCTGCAGCCTATTCACAGGCACAACAGGATCTGGGACCCGGGCTTGGCCAGAGGAGGAACATCTCATGGCTCTCGTCCTCGGCACGGCCTGTTTCCAGAAAGGCACACGTCCGGCTCCTTGTACACACGGAAGGTGGCAGCCCTGAAAGCTGTTGCTGGTGTTCACCGTCCCCCTGCAGCCTATTCACAGGCACAACAGGGTCTGGGACCCGGGCTTGCCCAGAGGAGGAACATCTCATGGCTCTCGTCCCCAGCACGGCCTGTTTCCAAAAAGGCACTAGACCGAATCATTGTCCCACACGGAAGGTGGCAGCCCTGAAAGCTGTTGCTGGTCTTCACCGTCCCCCTGCAGCCTATTCACAGGCACAACAGGATTCAGGACCCGGGCTTGCCCAGAGGAAGAACATCTCATGGCTCTCATCCTCGGCAGAGCCTGTTTCCGAAAAGGCAGTCATCTGGCTCCTTGTCCCACACGGAAGGTGGCAGCCCTGAAAGCTGTTGCTGGTCTTCACCGTCCCCCTGCAGCCTATTCACAGGCACAACAGGATCTGGGACCCGGGCTTCCCCAGAGGAGGAACATCTCATGGCTCTCGTCCTCGGCAGAGCCGTTTCTGAAAAGGCACACGTCCGGCTCCTTGTCCCACACGGAAGGTGGCAGCCCTGGAAGCTGTTGCTGGTCTTCACCGTCCCCCTGCAGCCTATTCACAGGCACAACAGGATCTGGGACCCGGGCTTGCCCAGAGGAGGAACATCTCATGTCTCTCGTCCTCGGCAAATCCTGTTTCCGAAAATGCACACGTCCGGCTCCTTGTCCCACACGGAAGGTGGCAGCCCTGAAAGCTGTTGCTGGTCTTCACCGTCCCCCTGCAGCCTATTCACAGGCACAACAGGATCTGGGACCCGGGCTTGGCCAGAGGAGGAACATCTCATGGCTCTCGTCCTCGGCACGGCCTGTTTCCAGAAATGAACACGTCCGGCTCCTTGTCCCACAGTGAAGGTGGCAGCCGTGAAAGCTGTTGCTGGTGTTCACCGTCCCCCTGCAGCCTATTCACAGGCACAACAGGATCTGGGACCCGGGCTTGCCCAGAGGAGGAACATCTCATGGCTCTCGTCCTCGGCAGGGCCTGTTTCCATAAAGGCACAAGACCGGCTCCTTGTCCCACACGGAAGGTGGCAGCCCTGAAAGCTGTTGCTGGTCTTCACCGTCCCCCTGCAGCCTATTCACAGGCACAACAGGATCTGGGACCCGGGCTTCCCCAGAGGAGGAACATCTCATGGCTCTCGTCCTCGGCAGAGCTGTTTCTGAAAAGGCACACGTCCGGCTCCTTGTCCCACACGGAAGGTGGCAGCCCTGGAAGCTGTTGCTGGTCTTCACCGTCCCCCTGCAGCCTATTCACAGGCACAACAGGATTTGGGACCCGGGCTTGCCCAGAGGAGGAACATCTCATGTCTCTCGTCCTCGGCAGATCCTGTTTCCGAAAATGCACACGTCCGGCTCCTTGTCCCACACGGAAGGTGGCAGCCCTGAAAGCTGTTGCTGGTCTTCACTGTCCCCCTGCAGCCTATTCACAGGCACAACAGGATCTGGGACCCGGGCTTGCCCAGAGGAGGAACATCTCATGGCTCTCATCCTCGGCAGAGCCTGATTCCGAAAAGGCACACGTCCGGCTCCTTGTCCCACACGGAAGGTGGCAGCCCTGAAAGCTGTTGCTGGTCTTCACCGTCCCCCTGCAGCCTATTCACAGGCACAACAGTATCTGGGACCCGGGCTTGGCCAGAGGAGGAACATCTCATGGCTCTCGTCCTCGGCACGGCCTGTTTCCAGAAAGGCACACGTCCGGCTCCTTGTACACACGGAAGGTGGCAGCCCTGAAAGCTGTTGCTGGTGTTCACCGTCCCCCTGCAGCCTATTCACAGGCACAACAGGGTCTGGGACCCGGGCTTGCCCAGAGGAGGAACATCTCATGGCTCTCGTCCCCAGCACGGCCTGTTTCCAAAAAGGCACTAGACCGAATCATTGTCCCACACGGAAGGTGGCAGCCCTGAAAGCTGTTGCTGGTCTTCACCGTCCCCCTGCAGCCTATTCACAGGCACAACAGGATTCAGGACCCGGGCTTGCCCAGAGGAGGAACATCTCATGGCTCTCATCCTCGGCAGAGCCTGTTTCCGAAAAGGCAGTCATCTGGCTCCTTGTCCCACACGGAAGGTGGCAGCCCTGAAAGCTGTTGCTGGTCTTCACCGTCCCCCTGCAGCCTATTCACAGGCACAACAGGATCTGGGACCCGGGCTTCCCCAGAGGAGGAACATCTCATGGCTCTCGTCCTCGGCAGAGCCGTTTCTGAAAAGGCACACGTCCGGCTCCTTGTCCCACACGGAAGGTGGCAGCCCTGGAAGCTGTTGCTGGTCTTCACCGTCCCCCTGCAGCCTATTCACAGGCACAACAGGATCTGGGACCCGGGCTTGCCCAGAGGAGGAACATCTCATGTCTCTCGTCCTCGGCAGATCCTGTTTCCGAAAATGCACACGTCCGGCTCCTTGTCCCACACGGAAGGTGGCAGCCCTGAAAGCTGTTGCTGGTCTTCACCGTCCCCCTGTAGCCTATTCACAGGCACAACAGGATCTGGGACCCGGGCTTGCCCAGAGGAGGAACATCTCATGGCTCTTGTCCTCGGCAGAGCCTGTTTCCGAAAAGGCAGTCATCTGGCTCCTTGTCCCACACGGAAGGTGGCAGCCCTGAAAGCTGTTGCTGGTCTTCACCGTCCCCCTGCAGCCTATTCACAGGCACAACAGGATCTGGGACCCGGGCTTGCCCAGAGGAGGAACATCTCATGGCTCTCGTCCTCGGCAGAGCTTGTTTCCGAAAAGGCACATGTCCGGCTCCTTGTCCCACACGGAAGGTGGCAGCCCTGAAAGTTGTTGCTGGTCTTCACCGTCCCCCTGCAGCCTATTCACAGGCACAAAAGGATTTGGAGGCGGGCTTGCCCAGAGGAGGAACATCTCATGGCTCTCGTCCTCGGCAGAGCCTGTTTCCGAAAAGGTACACGTCCGGCTCCTTGTCCCACACGGAAGGTGGCAGCCCAGAAAGCTGTTGCTGGTCTTCACCGTCCCCCTGCAGCCTATTCACAGGCACAACAGGATCTGGGACCCGGGCTTGGCCAGAGGAGGAACATCTCATGGCTCTCGTCCTCGGCACGGCCTGTTTCCAGAAAGGAACACGTCCGGCTCCTTGTCCCACAGTGAAGGTGGCAGCCGTGAAAGCTGTTGCTGGTGTTCACCGTCCCCCTGCAGCCTATTCACAGGCACAACAGGATCTGGGACCCGGGCTTGCCCAGAGGAGGAACATCTCATGGCTCTCGTCCTCGGCAGAGCTTGTTTCCGAAAAGGCACACGTCCGGCTCCTTGTCCCACACGGAAGGTGGCAGCCCTGAAAGCTGTTGCTGGTCTTCACCGTCCCCCTGCAGCCTATTCACAGGCACAACAGGATCTGGGACCCGGGCTTGCCCAGAGGAGGAACATCTCATGGCTCTCGTCCTCGGCAGGGCCTGTTTCCATAAAGGCACAAGACCGGCTCCTTGTCCCACACGGAAGGTGGCAGCCCTGAAAGCTGTTGCTGGTCTTCACCGTCCCCCTGCAGCCTATTCACAGGCACAACAGGATCTGGGACCCGGGCTTCCCCAGAGGAGGAACATCTCATGGCTCTCGTCCTCGGCAGAGCTGTTTCTGAAAAGGCACACGTCCGGCTCCTTGTCCCACACGGAAGGTGGCAGCCCTGGAAGCTGTTGCTGGTCTTCACCGTCCCCCTGCAGCCTATTCACAGGCACAACAGGATTTGGGACCCGGGCTTGCCCAGAGGAGGAACATCTCATGTCTCTCGTCCTCGGCAGATCCTGTTTCTGAAAAGGCACACGTCCGGCTCCTTGTCCCACACGGAAGGTGGCAGCCCTGGAAGCTGTTGCTGGTCTTCACCGTCCCCCTGCAGCCTATTCACAGGCACAACAGGATTTGGGACCCGGGCTTGCCCAGAGGAGGAACATCTCATGTCTCTCGTCCTCGGCAGATCCTGTTTCCGAAAATGCACACGTCCGGCTCCTTGTCCCACACGGAAGGTGGCAGCCCTGAAAGCTGTTGCTGGTCTTCACTGTCCCCCTGCAGCCTATTCACAGGCACAACAGGATCTGGGACCCGGGCTTGCCCAGAGGAGGAACATCTCATGGCTCTCGTCCTCGGCAGAGCCTGATTCCGAAAAGGCACACGTCCGGCTCCTTGTCCCACACGGAAGGTGGCAGCCCTGAAAGCTGTTGCTGGTCTTCACCGTCCCCCTGCAGCCTATTCACAGGCACAACAGTATCTGGGACCCGGGCTTGGCCAGAGGAGGAACATCTCATGGCTCTCGTCCTCGGCACGGCCTGTTTCCAGAAAGGCACACGTCCGGCTCCTTGTACACACGGAAGGTGGCAGCCCTGAAAGCTGTTGCTGGTGTTCACCGTCCCCCTGCAGCCTATTCACAGGCACAACAGGGTCTGGGACCCGGGCTTGCCCAGAGGAGGAACATCTCATGGCTCTCGTCCCCAGCACGGCCTGTTTCCAAAAAGGCACTAGACCGAATCATTGTCCCACACGGAAGGTGGCAGCCCTGAAAGCTGTTGCTGGTCTTCACCGTCCCCCTGCAGCCTATTCACAGGCACAACAGGATTCAGGACCCGGGCTTGCCCAGAGGAAGAACATCTCATGGCTCTCATCCTCGGCAGAGCCTGTTTCCGAAAAGGCACACATCCGGCTCCTTGTCCCACACGGAAGGTGGCAACCCTGAAAGCTGTTGCTGGTCTTCACCGTCCCCCTGCAGCCTATTCACATGCACAACAGGATTTGGGACCCGGGCTTGCCCAGAGGAGGAACATCTCATGGCTCTCGTCCTCGGCACGGCCTTTTTCCAGAAACGCACACGTCCGGCTCCTTATCCCACACGGAAGGTGGCAGCCCTGAAAGCTGTTGCTGGTCTTCACCGTCCCCCTGCAGCCTATTCACAGGCACAACAGGATCTGGGACCCGGGCTTGCCCAGAGGAGGAACATCTCATGGCTCTCGTCCTCGGCACGGCCTGTTTCCAGAAAGGAACACGTCCGGCTCCTTGTCCCACACGGAAGGTGGCAGCCCTGAAAGCTGTTGCTGGTCTTCACCGTCCCCCTGCAGCCTATTCACAGGCACAACAGGATCTGGGACCCGGGCTTGCCCAGAGGAGGAACATCTCATGGCTCTCGTCCTCGGCAGAGCTTGTTTCCGAAAAGGCACACGTCCGGCTCCTTGTCCCACACGGAAGGTGGCAGCCCTGAAAGCTGTTGCTGGTCTTCACCGTCCCCCTGCAGCCTATTCACAGGCACAACAGGATCTGGGACCCGGGCTTGCCCAGAGGAGGAACATCTCATGGCTCTCGTCCTCGGCAGGGCCTGTTTCCATAAAGGCACAAGACCGGCTCCTTGTCCCACACGGAAGGTGGCAGCCCTGGAAGCTGTTGCTGGTCTTCACCGTCCCCCTGCAGCCTATTCACAGGCACAACAGGATCTGGGACCCGGGCTTCCCCAGAGGAGGAACATCTCATGGCTCTCGTCCTCGGCAGAGCTGTTTCTGAAAAGGCACACGTCCGGCTCCTTGTCCCACACGGAAGGTGGCAGCCCTGGAAGCTGTTGCTGGTCTTCACCGTCCCCCTGCAGCCTATTCACAGGCACAACAGGATTTGGGACCCGGGCTTGCCCAGAGGAGGAACATCTCATGGCTCTCGTCCTCGGCAGATCCTGTTTCCGAAAATGCACACGTCCGGCTCCTTGTCCCACACGGAAGGTGGCAGCCCTGAAAGCTGTTGCTGGTCTTCACCGTCCCCCTGCAGCCTATTCACAGGCACAACAGGATCTGGGACCCGGGCTTGCCCAGAGGAGGAACATCTCATGGCTCTCGTCCTCGGCACGGCCTGTTTCCAGAAAGGCACACGTCCGGCTCCTTGTACACACGGAAGGTGGCAGCCCTGAAAGCTGTTGCTGGTGTTCACCGTCCCCCTGCAGCCTATTCACAGGCACAACAGGGTCTGGGACCCGGGCTTGCCCAGAGGAGGAACATCTCATGGCTCTCGTCCTCGGCAGGGCCTGTTTCCATAAAGGCACAAGACCGGCTCATAGTCCCACACGGAAGGTGGCAGCCCTGAAAGCTGTTGCTGGTCTTCACCGTCCCCCTGCAGCCTATTCACAGGCACAACAGGATTCAGGACCCGGGCTTGCCCAGAGGAGGAACATCTCATGGCTCTCGTCCTCGGCAGAGCTTGTTTCCGAAAAGGCACACGTCCGGCTCCTTGTCCCACACGGAAGGTGGCAGCCCTGAAAGCTGTTGCTGGTCTTCACCGTCCCCCTGCAGCCTATTCACAGGCACAACAGGATCTGGGACCCGGGCTTGCCCAGAGGAGGAACATCTCATGGCTCTCGTCCTCGGCACGGCCTGTTTCCAGAAAGGAACACGTCCGGCTCCTTGTCCCACACGGAAGGTGGCAGCCCTGAAAGCTGTTGCTGGTCTTCACCGTCCCCCTGCAGCCTATTCACAGGCACAACAGGATCTGGGACCCGGGCCTGCCCAGAGGAGGAACATCTCATGGCTCTCGTCCTCGGCAGAGCTTGTTTCCGAAAAGGCACACGTCCGGCTCCTTGTCCCACACGGAAGGTGGCAGCCGTGAAAGCTGTTGCTGGTCTTCACCGTCCCCCTGCAGCCTATTCACAGGCACAACAGGATCTGGGACCCGGGCTTGGCCAGAGGAGGAACATCTCATGGCTCTCGTCCTCGGCAGGGCCTGTTTCCATAAAGGGACAAGACCGGCTCATAGTCCCACACGGAAGGTGGCAGCCCTGAAAGCTGTTGCTGGTCTTCACCGTCCCCCTGCAGCCTATTCACAGGCACAACAGGATTCAGGACCCGGGCTTGCCCAGAGGAGGAACATCTCATGGCTCTCGTCCTCGGCACGGCCTGTTTCCAGAAAGGAAAACGTCCGGCTCCTTGTCCCACACGGAAGGTGGCAGCCCTGAAAGCTGTTGCTGGTCTTCACCGTCCCCCTGCAGCCTATTCACAGGCACAACAGGATTTGGGACCCGGGCTTGCCCAGAGGAGGAACATCTCATGGCTCTCGTCCTCGGCACGGCCTGTTTCCAGAAAGGAACACGTCCGACTCCTTGTCCCACAGTGAAGGTGGCAGCCGTTAAAGCTGTTGCTGGTCTTCACCGTCCCCCTGCAGCCTATTCACAGGCACAACAGGATCTGTGACCCGGGCTTGCCCAGAGGAGGAACATCTCATGGCTCTCGTCCTCGGCAGGGCCTGTTTCCAAAAAGGCACAAGACTGGCTACTTGTCCCACACGGAAGGTGACAGCCGTGAAAGCTGTTGCTGGTCTTCACCGTCCCCCTGCAGCCTATTCACAGGCACAACAGGATCTGGGACCCGGGCTTGCCCAGAGGAGGAACATCTCATGGCTCTCGTCCCCGGCACGGCCTGTTTCCAGAAAGGCACACGTCCGGCTCCTTGTCCCACACGGAAGGTGGCAGCCGTGAAAGCTGTTGCTGGTCTTCACCGTCCCCCTGCAGCCTATTCACAGGCACAACAGGATTCAGGACCGGGGCTTGCCCAGAGGAGGAACATCTCATGGCTCTCGTCCTCGGCACGGCCTGTTTCCGAGAAGACACACATCCGGCTCATTGTCCCACATGGAAGGTGGCAGCCCTGAAAGCTGTTGCTGGTCTTCACCGTCCCCCTGCAGCCTATTCACAGGCACAACAGGATTTGGAGGCGGGCTTGCCCAGAGGAGGAACATCTCATGGCTCTCGTCCTCGGCAGAGCCTGTTTCCGAAAAGGTACACGTCCGGCTCCTTGTCCCACACGGAAGGTGGCAGCCCTGAAAGCTGTTGCTGGTCTTCACCGTCCCCCTGCAGCCTATTCACAGGCACAACAGGATCTGGGACCCGGGCTTGCCCAGAGGAGGAACATCTCATGGCTCTCGTCCTCGGCACGGCCTGTTTCCAGAAAGGAACACGTCCGGCTCCTTGTCCCACAGTGAAGGTGGCAGCCGTGAAAGCTGTTGCTGGTGTTCACCGTCCCCCTGCAGCCTATTCACAGGCACAACAGGATCTGGGACCCGGGCTTGCCCAGAGGAGGAACATCTCATGGCTCTCGTCCTCGGCAGAGCTTGTTTCCGAAAAGGCACACGTCCGGCTCCTTGTCCCACACGGAAGGTGGCAGCCCTGAAAGCTGTTGCTGGTCTTCACCGTCCCCCTGCAGCCTATTCACAGGCACAACAGGATCTGGGACCCGGGCTTGCCCAGAGGAGGAACATCTCATGGCTCTCGTCCTCGGCAGGGCCTGTTTCCATAAAGGCACAAGACCGGCTCCTTGTCCCACACGGAAGGTGGCAGCCCTGAAAGCTGTTGCTGGTCTTCACCGTCCCCCTGCAGCCTATTCACAGGCACAACAGGATTCAGGACCCGGGCTTGCCCAGAGGAGGAACATCTCATGGCTCTCGTCCTCGGCACGGCCTGTTTCCAGAAAGGAAAACGTCCGGCTCCTTGTCCCACACGGAAGGTGGCAGCCCTGAAAGCTGTTGCTGGTCTTCACCGTCCCCCTGCAGCCTATTCACAGGCACAACAGGATTTGGGACCCGGGCTTGCCCAGAGGAGGAACATCTCATGGCTCTCGTCCTCGGCACGGCCTGTTTCCAGAAAGGAACACGTCCGACTCCTTGTCCCACAGTGAAGGTGGCAGCCGTTAAAGCTGTTGCTGGTCTTCACCGTCCCCCTGCAGCCTATTCACAGGCACAACAGGATCTGGGACCCGGGCTTGCCCAGAGGAGGAACATCTCATGGCTCTCGTCCTCGGCAGGGCCTGTTTCCAAAAAGGCACAAGACTGGCTACTTGTCCCACACGGAAGGTGACAGCCGTGAAAGCTGTTGCTGGTCTTCACCGTCCCCCTGCAGCCTATTCACAGGCACAACAGGATCTGGGACCCGGGCTTGCCCAGAGGAGGAACATCTCATGGCTCTCGTCCCCGGCACGGCCTGTTTCCAGAAAGGCACACGTCCGGCTCCTTGTCCCACACGGAAGGTGGCAGCCGTGAAAGCTGTTGCTGGTCTTCACCGTCCCCCTGCAGCCTATTCACAGGCACAACAGGATTCAGGACCGGGGCTTGCCCAGAGGAGGAACATCTCATGGCTCTCGTCCTCGGCACGGCCTGTTTCCGAGAAGACACACATCCGGCTCATTGTCCCACATGGAAGGTGGCAGCCCTGAAAGCTGTTGCTGGTCTTCACCGTCCCCCTGCAGCCTATTCACAGGCACAACAGGATTTGGAGGCGGGCTTGCCCAGTGGAGGAACATCTCATGGCTCTCGTCCTCGGCAGAGCCTGTTTCCGAAAAGGTACACGTCCGGCTCCTTGTCCCACACGGAAGGTGGCAGCCCTGAAAGCTGTTGCTGGTCTTCACCGTCCCCCTGCAGCCTATTCACAGGCACAACAGGATCTGGGACCCGGGCTTGCCCAGAGGAGGAACATCTCATGGCTCTCGTCCTCGGCACGGCCTGTTTCCAGAAAGGAACACGTCCGGCTCCTTGTCCCACAGTGAAGGTGGCAGCCGTGAAAGCTGTTGCTGGTGTTCACCGTCCCCCTGCAGCCTATTCACAGGCACAACAGGATCTGGGACCCGGGCTTGCCCAGAGGAGGAACATCTCATGGCTCTCGTCCTCGGCAGAGCTTGTTTCCGAAAAGGCACACGTCCGGCTCCTTGTCCCACACGGAAGGTGGCAGCCCTGAAAGCTGTTGCTGGTCTTCACCGTCCCCCTGCAGCCTATTCACAGGCACAACAGGATCTGGGACCCGGGCTTGCCCAGAGGAGGAACATCTCATGGCTCTCGTCCTCGGCAGGGCCTGTTTCCATAAAGGCACAAGACCGGCTCCTTGTCCCACACGGAAGGTGGCAGCCCTGAAAGCTGTTGCTGGTCTTAACCGTCCCCCTGCAGCCTATTCACAGGCACAACAGGATCTGGGACCCGGGCTTCCCCAGAGGAGGAACATCTCATGGCTCTCGTCCTCGGCAGAGCTGTTTCTGAAAAGGCACACGTCCGGCTCCTTGTCCCACACGGAAGGTGGCAGCCCTGGAAGCTGTTGCTGGTCTTCACCGTCCCCCTGCAGCCTATTCACAGGCACAACAGGATTTGGGACCCGGGCTTGCCCAGAGGAGGAACATCTCATGTCTCTCGTCCTCGGCAGATCCTGTTTCCGAAAATGCACACGTCCGGCTCCTTGTCCCACACGGAAGGTGGCAGCCCTGAAAGCTGTTGCTGGTCTTCACTGTCCCCCTGCAGCCTATTCACAGGCACAACAGGATCTGGGACCCGGGCTTGCCCAGAGGAGGAACATCTCATGGCTCTCGTCCTCGGCAGAGCTTGTTTCCGAAAAGGCACATGTCCGGCTCCTTGTCCCACACGGAAGGTGGCAGCCCTGAAAGTTGTTGCTGGTCTTCACCATCCCCCTGCAGCCTATTCACAGGCACAAAAGGATTTGGAGGCGGGCTTGCCCAGAGGAGGAACATCTCATGGCTCTCGTCCTCGGCAAAGCCTGTTTCCGAAAAGGCACACATCCGGCTCCTTGTCCCACACGGAAGGTGGCAGCCCTGAAAGCTGTTGCTGGTCTTCACCGTCCCCCTGCAGCCTATTCACAGGCCCAACAGGATCTGGGACCCGGGCTTGCCCAGAGGAGGAACATCTCATGGCTCTCGTCCTCGGCAGAGCCTGTTTCCGAAAAGGTACACGTCCGGCTCCTTGTCCCACACGGAAGGTGGCAGCCCTGAAAGCTGTTGCTGGTCTTCACCGTCCCCCTGCAGCCTATTCACAGGCACAACAGGATCTGGGACCCGGGCTTGGCCAGAGGAGGAACATCTCATGGCTCTCGTCCTCGGCACGGCCTGTTTCCAGAAAGGAACACGTCCGGCTCCTTGTCCCACAGTGAAGGTGGCAGCCGTGAAAGCTGTTGCTGGTGTTCACCGTCCCCCTGCAGCCTATTCACAGGCACAACAGGATCTGGGACCCGGGCTTGCCCAGAGGAGGAACATCTCATGGCTCTCGTCCTCGGCAGAGCTTGTTTCCGAAAAGGCACACGTCCGGCTCCTTGTCCCACACGGAAGGTGGCAGCCGTGAAAGCTGTTGCTGGTCTTCAGCGTCCCCCTGCAGCCTATTCACAGGCACAACAGGATCTGGGACCCGGGCTTGCCCAGAGGAGGAACATCTCATGGCTCTCGTCCTCGGCAGATCCTGTTTCCATAAAGGCACAAGACCGGCTCCTTGTCCCACACGGAAGGTGGCAGCCCTGAAAGCTGTTGCTGGTCTTCACCGTCCCCCTGCAGCCTATTCACAGGCACAACAGGATCTGGGACCCGGGCTTGCCCAGAGGAGGAACATCTCATGGCTCTCGTCCTCGGCAGAGCTGTTTCTGAAAAGGCACACGTCCGCCTCCTTGTCCCACACGGAAGGTGGCAGCCGTGAAAGCTGTTGCTGGTCTTCACCGTCCCCCTGCAGCCTATTCACAGGCACAACAGGATCTGGGACCCGGGCTTGCCCAGAGGAGGAACATCTCATGTCTCTCGTCCTCGGCAGATCCTGTTTCCGAAAATGCACACGTCCGGCTCCTTGTCCCACACGGAAGGTGGCAGCCCTGAAAGCTGTTGCTGGTCTTCACCGTCCCCCTGTAGCCTATTCACAGGCACAACAGGATCTGGGACCCGGGCTTGCCCAGAGGAGGAACATCTCATGGCTCTCGTCCTCGGCAGAGCCTGTTTCCGAAAAGGCAGTCATCTGGCTCCTTGTCCCACACGGAAGGTGGCAGCCCTGAAAGCTGTTGCTGGTCTTCACCGTCCCCCTGCAGCCTATTCACAGGCACAACAGGATCTGGGACCCGGGCTTGCCCAGAGGAGGAACATCTCATGGCTCTCGTCCTCGGCAGAGCTTGTTTCCGAAAAGGCACATGTCCGGCTCCTTGTCCCACACGGAAGGTGGCAGCCCTGAAAGCTGTTGCTGGTCTTCACCGTCCCCCTGCAGCCTATTCACAGGCACAACAGGATCTGGGACCCGGGCTTGCCCAGAGGAGGAACATCTCATGGCTCTCGTCCTCGGCACGGCCTGTTTCCAGAAAGGAACACGTCCGGCTCCTTGTCCCACAGTGAAGGTGGCAGCCGTGAAAGCTGTTGCTGGTGTTCACCGTCCCCCTGCAGCCTATTCACAGGCACAACAGGATCTGGGACCCGGGCTTGCCCAGAGGAGGAACATCTCATGGCTCTCGTCCTCGGCAGAGCTTGTTTCCGAAAAGGCACACGTCCGGCTCCTTGTCCCACACGGAAGGTGGCAGCCCTGAAAGCTGTTGCTGGTCTTCACCGTCCCCCTGCAGCCTATTCACAGGCACAACAGGATCTGGGACCCGGGCTTGCCCAGAGGAGGAACATCTCATGGCTCTCGTCCTCGGCAGAGCTTGTTTCCGAAAAGGCACATGTCCGGCTCCTTGTCCCACACGGAAGGTGGCAGCCCTGAAAGTTGTTGCTGGTCTTCACCGTCCCCCTGCAGCCTATTCACAGGCACAAAAGGATTTGGAGGCGGGCTTGCCCAGAGGAGGAACATCTCATGGCTCTCGTCCTCGGCAGAGCTTGTTTCCGAAAAGGCACACATCCGGCTCCTTGTCCCACACGGAAGGTGGCAGCCCTGAAAGCTGTTGCTGGTCTTCACCGTCCCCCTGCAGCCTATTCACAGGCCCAACAGGATCTGGGACCCGGGCTTGCCCAGAGGAGGAACATCTCATGGCTCTCGTCCTCGGCAGAGCCTGTTTCCGAAAAGGTACACGTCCGGCTCCTTGTCCCACACGGAAGGTGGCAGCCCTAAAAGCTGTTGCTGGTCTTCACCGTCCCCCTGCAGCCTATTCACAGGCACAACAGGATTCAGGACCCGGGCTTGCCCAGAGGAGGAACATCTCATGGCTCTCGTCCTCGGCACGGCCTGTTTCCAGAAAGGCACACGTCCGGCTCCTTGTACACACGGAAGGTGGCAGCCCTGAAAGCTGTTGCTGGTCTTCACCGTCCCCCTGCAGCCTATTCACAGGCACAACAGGGTCTGGGACCCGGGCTTGCCCAGAGGAGGAACATCTCATGGCTCTCGTCCTCGGCAGGGCCTGTTTCCAAAAAGGCACTAGACCGAATCATTGTCCCACACGGAAGGTGGCAGCCCTGAAAGCTGTTGCTGGTCTTCACCGTCCCCCTACAGCCTATTCACAGGCACAACAGGATCTGGGACCCGAGCTTGCCCAGAGGAGGAACATCTCATGGCTCTCGTCCTCGGCAGGGCCTGTTTCCATAAAGGCACAAGACCGGCTCATAGTCCCACACGGAAGGTGGCAGCCGTGAAAGCTGTTGCTGGTCTTCACCGTCCCCCTGCAGCCTATTCACAGGCACAACAGGATTCAGGACCCGGGCTTGCCCAGAGGTGGAACATCTCATGGCTCTCGTCCTCGGCAGGGCCTGTTTCCAAAAAGGCACAAGACCGGCTCATTGTCCCACACGGAAGGTGGCAGCCCTGAAAGCTGTTGCTGGTCTTCAACGTCCCCCTGCAGCCTATTCACAGGCACAACAGGATTCAGGACCCGGGCTTGCCCAGAGGAGGAACATCTCATGGCTCTCGTCCTCGGCAGAGCCTGTTTCCGAAAAGGCACACATCCGGCTCCTTGTCCCACACGGAAGGTGGCAGCCCTGAAAGCTGTTGCTGGTCTTCACCGTCCCCCTGCAGCCTATTCACAGGCACAACAGGATTTGGGACCCGGGCTTGCCCAGAGGAGGAACATCTCATGGCTCTCGTCCTCGGCACGGCCTGTTTCCAGAAAGGAACACGTCCGGCTCCTTGTCCCACACGGAAGGTGGCAGCCCTGAAAGCTGTTGCTGGTCTTCACCGTCCCCCTGCAGCCTATTCACAGGCACAACAGGATTCAGGACCGGGGCTTGCCCAGAGGAGGAACATCTCATGGCTCTCGTCCCCGGCAGAGCCTGTTTCCGAAAAGGCACACATACGGCTCCTTGTCCCACACGGAAGGTGGCAGCCCTGAAAGCTGTTGCTGGTCTTCACCGTCCCCCTGCAGCCTATTCACAGGCACAACAGGATTTGGGACCCGGGCTTGCCCAGAGGAGGAACATCTCATGGCTCTCGTCCTCGGCACGGCCTGTTTCCAGAAAGGAACACGTCCGGCTCCTTGTCCCACAGTGAAGGTGGCAGCCGTTAAAGCTGTTGCTGGTCTTCACCGTCCCCCTGCAGCCTATTCACAGGCACAACAGGATCTGGGACCCGGGCTTGCCCAGAGGAGGAACATCTCATGGCTCTCGTCCTCGGCACGGCCTGTTTCCGAGAAGACACACATCCGGCTCATTGTCCCACATGGAAGGTGGCAGCCCTGAAAGCTGTTGCTGGTCTTCACCGTCCCCCTGCAGCCTATTCACAGGCCCAACAGGATCTGGGACCCGGGCTTGCCCACAGGAGGAACATCTCATGGCTCTCGTCCTCGGCAGAGCCTGTTTCCGAAAAGGTACACGTCCGGCTCCTTGTCCCACACGGAAGGTGGCAGCCCTGAAAGCTGTTGCTGGTCTTCACCGTCCCCCTGCAGCCTATTCACAGGCACAACAGGATCTGGGACCCGGCCTTGCCCAGAGGAGGAACATCTCATGGCTCTCGTCCTCGGCAGAGCCTGTTTCCGAAAAGGCACACGTCCGGCTCCTTGTCCCACACGGAAGGTGGCAGCCGTGAAAGCTGTTGCTGGTCTTCACCGTCCCCCTGCAGCCTATTCACAGGCACAACAGGATCTGGGACCCGGGCTTGCCCAGAGGAGGAACATCTCATGGCTCTCGTCCTCGGCAGGGCCTGTTTCCATAAAGGCACAAGACCGGCTCATAGTCCCACACGGAAGGTGGCAGCCGTGAAAGCTGTTGCTGGTCTTCACCGTCCCCCTGCAGCCTATTCACAGGCACAACAGGATTCAGGACCCGGGCTTGCCCAGAGGAGGAACATCTCATGGCTCTCGTCCTCGGCAGAGCCTGTTTCCGAAAAGGCACACATACGGCTCCTTGTCCCACACGGAAGTTGGCAGCCCTGAAAGCTGTTGCTGGTCTTCACCGTCCCCCTGCAGCCTATTCACAGGCACAACAGGATTTGGGACCCGGGCTTGCCCAGAGGAGGAACATCTCATGGCTCTCGTCCTCGGCACGGCCTGTTTCCAGAAAGGAACACGTCCGGCTCCTTGTACCACAGTGAAGGTGGCAGCCGTTAAAGCTGTTGCTGGTCTTCACCGTCCCCCTGCAGCCTATTCACAGGCCCAACAGGATCTGGGACCCGGGCTTGCCCAGAGGAGGAACATCTCATGGCTCTCGTCCTCGGCAGGGCCTGTTCCCAAAAAGGCACAAGACTGGCTCCTTGTCCCACACGGAAGGTGGCAGCCCTGAAAGCTGTTGCTGGTCTTCACCGTCCCCCTGCAGCCTATTCACAGGCACAACAGGATCTGGGACCCGGGCTTGGCCAGAGGAGGAACATCTCATGGCTCTCGTCCTCGGCACGGCCTGTTTCCAGAAAGGAACACGTCCGGCTCCTTGTCCCACAGTGAAGGTGGCAGCCGTGAAAGCTCTTGCTGGTGTTCACCGTCCCCCTGCAGCCTATTCACAGGCACAACAGGATCTGGGACCCGGGCTTGCCCAGAGGAGGAAGATCTCATGGCTCTCGTCCTCGGCACGGCCTGTTTCCAGAAAGGCACACGTCCGGCTCCTTGTCCCACACGGAAGGTGGCAGCCGTGAAAGCTTTTGCTGGTCTTCACCGTCCCCCTGCAGCCTATTCACAGGCAGAACAGGATCTGGGACCCGGGCTTGCCCAGAGGAGGAACATCTCATGGCTCTCGTCCTCGGCAGGGCCTGTTTCCATAAAGGCACAAGACCGGCTCCTTGTCCCACACGGAAGGTGGCAGCCCTGAAAGCTGTTGCTGGTCTTCACGGTCCCCCTGCAGCCTATTCACAGGCACAACAGGATCTGGGACCCGGGCTTGCCCAGAGGAGGAACATCTCATGGCTCTCGTCCTCGGCACGGCCTGTTTCCAGAAAGGAACACGTCCGGCTCCTTGTCCCACAGTGAAGGTGGCAGCCGTTAAAGCTGTTGCTGGTCTTCACCGTCCCCCTGCAGCCTATTCACAGGCACAACAGGATCTGGGACCCGGGCTTGCCCAGAGGAGGAACATCTCATGGCTCTCGTCCTCGGCAGGGCCTGTTTCCAAAAAGGCACAAGACTGGCTCCTTGTCCCACACGGAAGGTGACAGCCGTGAAAGCTGTTGCTGGTCTTCACCGTCCCCCTGCAGCCTATTCACAGGCACAACAGGATCTGGGACCCGGGCTTGCCCAGAGGAGGAACATCTCATGGCTCTCGTCCCTGGCAGGGCCTGTTTCCAGAAAGGCACACGTCCGGCTCCTTGTCCCACACGGAAGGTGGCAGCCCTGAAAGCTGTTGCTGGTCTTCACCGTCCCCCTGCAGCCTATTCACAGGCACAACAGGATTCAGGACCGGGGCTTGCCCAGAGGAGGAACATCTCATGGCTCTCGTCCTCGGCACGGCCTGTTTCCGAGAAGACACACATCCGGCTCATTGTCCCACATGGAAGGTGGCAGCCCTGAAAGCTGTTGCTGGTCTTCACCGTCCCCCTGCAGCCTATTCACAGGCCCAACAGGATCTGGGACCCGGGCTTGCCCACAGGAGGAACATCTCATGGCTCTCGTCCTCGGCAGAGCCTGTTTCCGAAAAGGTACACGTCCGGCTCCTTGTCCCACACGGAAGGTGGCAGCCCTGAAAGCTGTTGCTGGTCTTCACCGTCCCCCTGCAGCCTATTCACAGGCACAACAGGATCTGGGACCCGGCCTTGCCCAGAGGAGGAACATCTCATGTCTCTCGTCCTCGGCACGGCCTTTTTCCAGAAAGGAACACGTCCGGCTCCTTGTCCCACAGTGAAGGTGTCAGCCGTGAAAGCTGTTGCTGGTGTTCACCGTCCCCCTGCAGCCTATTCACAGGCACAACAGGATCTGGGACCCGGGCTTGCCCAGAGGAGGAACATCTCATGGCTCTCGTCCTCGGCAGAGCCTGTTTCCGAAAAGGCACACGTCCGGCTCCTTGTCCCACACGGAAGGTGGCAGCCGTGAAAGCTGTTGCTGGTCTTCACCGTCCCCCTGCAGCCTCTTCACAGGCACAACAGGATCTGGGACCAGGGCTTGCCCAGAGGAGGAACATCTCATGGCTCTCGTCCTCGGCAGGGCCTGTTTCCATAAAGGCACAAGACCGGCTCATAGTCCCACACGGAAGGTGGCAGCCGTGAAAGCTGTTGCTGGTCTTCACCGTCCCCCTGCAGCCTATTCACAGGCACAACAGGATCTGGGACTCGGGCTTGCCCAGAGGAGGAACATCTCATGGCTCTCGTCCTCGGCAGAGCCTGTTTCCGAAAAGGCACACATACGGCTCCTTCTCCCACACGGAAGTTGGCAGCCCTGAAAGCTGTTGCTGGTCTTCACCGTCCCCCTGCAGCCTATTCACAGGCACAACAGGATTTGGGACCCGGGCTTGCCCAGAGGAGGAACATCTCATGGCTCTCGTCCTCGGCACGGCCTGTTTCCAGAAAGGAACACGTCCGGCTCCTTGTACCACAGTGAAGGTGGCAGCCGTTAAAACTGTTGCTGGTCTTCACCGTCCCCCTGCAGCCTATTCACAGGCCCAACAGGATCTGGGACCCAGGCTTGCACAGAGGAGGAACATCTCATGGCTCTCGTCCTCGGCAGGGCCTGTTTCCAAAAAGGCACAAGACTGGCTCCTTGTCCCACACGGAAGGTGACAGCCGTGAAAGCTGTTGCTGGTCTTCACCGTCCCCCTGCAGCCTATTCACAGGCACAACAGGATCTGGGACCCGGGCTTGCCCAGAGGAGGAACATCTCATGGCTCTCGTCCCCGGCACGGCCTGTTTCCAGAAAGGCACACGTCCGGCTCCTTGTCCCACACGGAAGGTGGCAGCCGTGAAAGCTGTTGCTGGTCTTCACCGTCCCCCTGCAGCCTATTCACAGGCACAACAGGATTCAGGACCGGGGCTTGCCCAGAGGAGGAACATCTCATGGCTCTCGTCCTCGGCAGAGCCTGTTTCCGAAAAGGTACACGTCCGGCTCCTTGTCCCACACGGAAGGTGGCAGCCCTGAAAGCTGTTGCTGGTCTTCACCGTCCCCCTGCAGCCTATTCACAGGCACAACAGGATCTGGGACCCGGGCTTGGCCAGAGGAGGAACATCTCATGGCTCTCGTCCTCGGCACGGCCTGTTTCCAGAAAGGAACACGTCCGGCTCCTTGTCCCACAGTGAAGGTGGCAGCCGTGAAAGCTCTTGCTGGTGTTCACCGTCCCCCTGCAGCCTATTCACAGGCACAACAGGATCTGGGACCCGGGCTTGCCCAGAGGAGGAAGATCTCATGGCTCTCGTCCTCGGCAGAGCTTGTTTCCGAAAAGGCACACGTCCGGCTCCTTGTCCCACACGGAAGGTGGCAGCCCTGAAAGCTGTTGCTGGTCTTCACCGTCCCCCTGCAGCCTATTCACAGGCAGAACAGGATCTGGGACCCGGGCTTCCCCAGAGGAGGAACATCTCATGGCTCTCGTCCTCGGCAGAGCTGTTTCTGAATAGGCACACGTCCGGCTCCTTGTCCCACACGGAAGGTGGCAGCCCTGGAAGCTGTTGCTGGTCTTCACCGTCCCCCTGCAGCCTATTCACAGGCACAACAGGATCTGGGACCCGGGCTTGCCCAGAGGAGGAACATCTCATGGCTCTCGTCCTCGGCAGATCCTTTTTCCGAAAATGCACACGTCCGGCTCCTTGTCCCACAGTGAAGGTGGCAGCCGGTAAAGCTGTTGCTGGTCTTCACCATCCCCCTGCAGCCTATTCACAGGCACAACAGGATCTGGGACCCGGGCTTGCCCAGAGGAGGGACATCTCATGGCTCTCGTCCTCGGCAGGGCCTGTTTCCAAAAAGGCACAAGACTGGCTCCATGTCCCACACGGAAGGTGACAGCCGTGAAAGCTGTTGCTGGTGTTCACCGTCCCCCTGCAGCCTATTCACAGGCACAACAGGATCTGGGACCCGGGCTTGCCCAGAGGAGGAACATCTCATGGCTCTCGTCCCCGGCACGGCCTGTTTCCAGAAAGGCACACGTCCGGCTCCTTGTCCCACACGGAAGGTGGCAGCCCTGAAAGCTGTTGCTGGTCTTCACCGTCCCCCTGCAGCCTATTCACAGGCACAACAGGATTCAGGACCGGGGCTTGCCCAGAGGAGGAACATCTCATGGCTCTCGTCCTCGGCACGGCCTGTTTCCGAGAAGACACACATCCGGCTCATTGTCCCACATGGTAGGTGGCAGCCCTGGAAGCTGTTGCTGGTCTTCACCGTCCCCCTGCAGCCTATTCACAGGCCCAACAGGATCTGGGACCCGGGCTTGCCCAGAGGAGGAACATCTCATGGCTCTCGTCCTCGGCAGAGCCTGTTTCGGAAAAAGGTACACGTCCGGCTCCTTGTCCCACAGTGAAGGTGGCAGCCCTGAAAGCTGTTGCTGGTCTTCACCGTCCCCCTGCAGCCTATTCACAGGCACAACAGGATCTGGGACCCGGGCTTGCCCAGAGGAGGAACATCTCATGGCTCTCGTCCTCGGCAGAGCTTGTTTCCGAAAAGGCACACGTCCGGCTCCTTGTCCCACAGTGAAGGTGGCAGCCGTGAAAGCTGTTGCTGGTCTTCACCGTCCCCCTGCAGCCTATTCACAGGCACAACAGGATCTGGGACCCGGGCTTGCCCAGAGGAGGAACATCTCATGGCTCTCGTCCTCGGCAGGGCCTGTATCCAGAAAGACACGTCCGGCTCCTTGTCCCACACGGAAGGTGGCAGCCCTGAAAGCTGTTGCTGGTCTTCACCGTCCCCCTGCAGCCTATTCACAGGCACAACAGGATCTGGGACCCGGGCTTGGCCAGAGGAGGAACATCTCATGGCTCTCGTCCTCGGCAGAGCTTGTTTCCGAAAAGGCACACGTCCGGCTCCTTGTCCCACACGGAAGGTGGCAGCCCTGGAAGCTGTTGCTGGTCTTCACCGTCCCCCTGCAGCCTATTCACAGGCACAACAGGATCTGGGACCCGGCCTTGCCCAGAGGAGGAACATCTCATGGCTCTCGTCCTCGGCAGGGCCTGTTTCCATAAAGGCACAAGACCGGCTCATTTTCCCACACGGAAGGTGGCAGCCCTGAAAGCTGTTGCTGGTCTTCACCGTCCCCCTGCAGCCTATTCACAGGCACAACAGGATTCAGGACCCGGGCTTGCCCAGAGGAGGAACATCTCATGGCTCTCGTCCTCGGCAGAGCCTGTTTCCGAAAAGGCACACGTCCGGCTCCTTGTCCCACACGGAAGGTGGCAGCCCTGAAAGCTGTTGCTGGTCTTCACCGTCCCCCTGCAGCCTATTCACAGGCACAACAGGATCTGGGACCCGGGCTTGCCCAGAGGAGGAACATCTCATGGCTCTCGTCCTCGGCAGAGCTTGTTTCCGAAAAGGCACACGTCCGGCTCCTTGTCCCACACGGAAGGTGGCAGCCCTGAAAGCTGTTGCTGGTCTTCACCGTCCCCCTGCAGCCTATTCACAGGCACAACAGGATCTGGGACCCGGCCTTGCCCAGAGGAGGAACATCTCATGGCTCTCGTCCTCGGCAGATCCTGTTTCCATAAAGGCACAAGACCGGCTCATTGTCCCACACGGAAGGTGGCAGCCCTGAAAGCTGTTGCTGGTCTTCACCGTCCCCCTGCAGCCTATTCACAGGCACAACAGGATCTGGGACCCGGGCTTGGCCAGAGGAGGAACATCTCATGGCTCTCGTCCTCGGCAGAGCTTGTTTCCGAAAAGGCACACGTCCGGCTCCTTGTCCCACACGGAAGATGGCAGCCCTGGAAGCTCTTGCTGGTCTTCACCGTCCCCCTGCAGCCTATTCACAGGCACAACAGGATCTGGGACCCGGCCTTGCCCAGAGGAGGAACATCTCATGGCTCTCGTCCTCGGCAGGGCCTGTTTCCATAAAGGCACAAGACCGGCTCATTTTCCCACACGGAAGGTGGCAGCCCTGAAAGCTGTTGCTGGTCTTCACCGTCCCCCTGCAGCCTATTCACAGGCACAACAGGATCTGGGACCCGGCCTTGCCCAGAGGAGGAACATCTCATGGCTCTCGTCCTCGGCAGATCCTGTTTCCGAAAATGCACACGTCCGGCTCCTTGTCCCACACGGAAGGTGGCAGCCCTGAAAGCTGTTGCTGGTCTTCACCGTCCCCCTGCAGCCTATTCACAGGCACAACAGGATCTGGGACTCGGGCTTGCCCAGAGGAGGAACATGTCATGGCTCTCGTCCTCGGCAGAGCCTGATTCCGAAAAGGCACACGTCCGGCTCCTTATCCCACAGGGAAGGTGGCAGCCCTGAAAGCTGTTGCTGGTCTTCACCGTCCCCCTGCAGCCTATTCACAGGCACAACAGGATCTGGGACCCGGGCTTGCCCAGAGGAGGAACATCTCATGGCTCTCGTCCTCGGCAGAGCTTGTTTCCGAAAAGGCACACGTCCGGCTCCTTGTCCCACACGGAAGGTGGCAGCCCTGGAAGCTGTTGCTGGTCTTCACCGTCCCCCTGCAGCCTATTCACAGGCACAACAGGATCTGGGACCCGAGCTTGCCCAGAGGAGGAACATCTCATGGCTCTCGTTCTCGGCAGAGCCTGATTCCGAAAAGGCACACGTCCGGCTCCTTATCCCACACGGAAGGTGGCAGCCCTGAAAGCTGTTGCTGGTCTTCACCGTCCCCCTGCAGCCTATTCACAGGCACAACAGGATCTGGGACCCGGGCTTGCCCAGAGGAGGAACATCTCATGGCTCTCGTCCTCGGCAGGGCCTGTTTCCAAAAAGGCACAAGACCGGCTCATTGTCCCACACGGAAGGTGGCAGCCCTGAAAGCTGTTGCTGGTCTTCACCGTCCCCCTGCAGCCTATTCACAGGCACAACAGGATTTTGACCCGGGCTTGCCCAGAGGAGGAACATCTCATGGCTCTCGTCCTCGGCAGAGCCTGATTCCGAAAAGGCACACGTCCGGCTCCTTGTCCCACAGTGAAGGTGGCAGCCCTGAAAGCTGTTGCTGGTCTTCACCGTCCCCCTGCAGCCTATTCACAGGCACAACAGGATCTGGGACCCGGGCTTGCCCAGAGGAGGAACATCTCATGGCTCTCGTCCTCGGCACGGCCTGTTTCCAGAAAGGCACACGTCCGGCTCCTTGTCCCACAGTGAAGGTGGCAGCCGTGAAAGCTGTTGCTGGTGTTCACCGTCCCCCTGCAGCCTATTCACAGGCACAACAGGATCTGGGACCCGGGCTTGGCCAGAGGAGGAACATCTCATGGCTCTCGTCCTTGGCAGAGCTTGTTTCCGAAAAGGCACACGTCCGGCTCCTTGTCCCACACGGAAGTTGGCAGCCCTGGAAGCTGTTGCTGGTCTTCACCGTCCCCCTGCAGCCTATTCACAGGCACAACAGGATCTGGGACCCGGCCTTGCCCAGAGGAGGAACATCTCATGGCTCTCGTCCTCGGCAGATCCTGTTTCCGAAAATGCACACGTCCGGCTCCTTGTCCCACACGGAAGGTGGCAGCCCTGAAAGCTGTTGCTGGTCTTCAACGTCCCCCTGCAGCCTATTCACAGGCACAACAGGATCTGGGACTCGGGCTTTCCCTGAGGAGGAATATCTCATGGCTCTCGTCCTCGGCAGGGCCTGTATCCAGAAAGACACGTCCGGCTCCTTGTCCCACACGGAAGGTGGCAGCCCTGAAAGCTGTTGCTGGTCTTCACCGTCCCCCTGCAGCCTATTCACAGGCACAACAGGATTCAGGACCCGGGCTTCCCAGAGGAGGAACATCTCATGGCTCTCGTCCTCGGCAGGGCCTGTTTCCAGAAAGGCACACATCCGGCTCCTTGTCCCACACGGAAGGTGGCAGCCCTGAAAGCTGTTGCTGGTCTTCACCGTCCCCCTGCAGCCTATTCACAGGCACAACAGGATTTGGACCCGGGCTTGCCCAGAGGAGGAACATCTCATGGCTCTCGTCCTCGGCAGAGCCTGATTCCGAAAAGGCACACGTCCGGCTCCTTATCCCACACGGAAGGTGGCAGCCCTGAAAGCTGTTGCTGGTCTTCAACGTCCCCCTGCAGCCTATTCACAGGCACAACAGGATCTGGGACCCGGGCTTGGCCAGAGGAGGAACATCTCATGGCTCTCGTCCTCAGCACGTCCTGTTTCCAGAAAGGCACACGTCCGGCTCCTTGTCCCACAGTGAAGGTGGCAGCCCTGAAAGCTGTTGCTGGTCTTCACCGTCCCCCTGCAGCCTATTCACAGGCACAACAGGATCTGGGACCCGGGCTTGCCCAGAGGAGGAACATCTCATGGCTCTCGTCCTCGGCAGAGCTTGTTTCCGAAAAGGCACACGTCCGGCTCCTTGTCCCACACGGAAGGTGGCAGCCCTGGAAGCTGTTGCTGGTCTTCACCGTCCCCCTGCAGCCTATTCACAGGCACAACAGGATCTGGGACCCGGGCTTGCCCAGAGGAGGAACGTCTCATGGCTCTCGTCCTCGGCAGAGCCTGATTCCGAAAAGGCACACGTCCGACTCCTTATCCCACACGGAAGGTGGCAGCCCTGAAAGCTGTTGCTGGTGTTCACCGTCCCCCTGCAGCCTATTCACAGGCACAACAGGATCTGGGACCCGGGCTTGGCCAGAGGAGGAACATCTCATGGCTCTCGTCCTCGGCAGAGCTTGTTTCCGAAAAGGCACACGTCCGGCTCCTTGTCCCACAGTGAAGGTGGCAGCCCTGGAAGCTGTTGCTGGTCTTCACCGTCCCCCTGCAGCCTATTCACAGGCACAACAGGATCTGGGACCCGGGCTTGCCCAGAGGTGGAACATCTCATGGCTCTCGTCCTCGGCAGGGCCTGTTTCCATAAAGGCACAAGAGCGGCTCATAGTCCCACACGGAAGGTGGCAGCCGTGAAAGCTGTTGCTGGTCTTCACCGTCCCCCTGCAGCCTATTCACAGGCACAACAGGATTCAGGACCCGGGCTTGCCCAGAGGTGGAACATCTCATGGCTCTCGTCCTCGGCAGGGCCTGTTTCCAAAAAGGCACAAGACCGGCTCATTGTCCCACACGGAAGGTGGCAGCCCTGAAAGCTGTTGCTGGTCTTCACCGTCCCCCTGCAGCCTATTCACAGGCACAACAGGATTCAGGACCCGGGCTTGCCCAGAGGAGGAACATCTCATGGCTCTCGTCCTCGGCAGAGCCTGTTTCCGAAAAGGCACACATACGTCTCCTTGTCCCACACGGAAGGTGGCAGCCCTGAAAGCTGTTGCTGGTGTTCACCGTCCCCCTGCAGCCTATTCACAGGCACAACAGGATTTGGGACCCGGGCTTGCCCAGAGGAGGAACATCTCATGGCTCTCGTCCTCGGCACGGCCTGTTTCCAGAAAGGAACACGTCCGGCTCATTGTCCCACACGGAAGGTGGCAGCCCTGAAAGCTGTTGCTGGTCTTCACCGTCCCCCTGCAGCCTATTCACAGGCACAACAGGATCTGGGACCCGGGCTTGCCCAGAGGAGGAACATCTCATGGCTCTCGTCCTCGGCAGGGCCTGTTTCCAAAAAGGCACAAGACTGGCTCCTTGTCCCACACGGAATGTGACAGCCGTGAAAGCTGTTGCTGGTCTTCACCGTCCCCCTGCAGCCTATTCACAGGCACAACAGGATCTGGGACCCGGGCTTGCCCAGAGGAGGAACATCTCATGGCTCTCGTCCCCGGCACGGCCTGTTTCCAGAAAGGCACACGTCCGGCTCCTTGTCCCACACGGAAGGTGGCAGCCGTGAAAGCTGTTGCTGGTCTTCACCGTCCCCCTGCAGCCTATTCACAGGCACAACAGGATTCAGGACCGGGGCTTGCCCAGAGGAGGAACATCTCATGGCTCTCGTCCTCGGCAGAGCCTGTTTCCGAAAAGGTACACGTCCGGCTCCTTGTCCCACACGGAAGGTGGCAGCCCTGAAAGCTGTTGCTGGTCTTCACCGTCCCCCTGCAGCCTATTCACAGGCACAACAGGATTCAGGAGCCAGGCTTGCCCAGAGGAGGAACATCTCATGGCTCTCGTCCTCGGCACGGCCTGTTTCCAGAAAGGAACACGTCCGGCTCCTTGTCCCACACGGAAGGTGGCAGCCCTGAAAGCTGTTGCTGGTCTTCACCGTCCCCCTGCAGCCTATTCACAGGCACAACAGGATCTGGGACCCGGGCTTGCCCAGAGGAGGAACATCTCATGGCTCTCGTCCTCGGCAGGGCCTGTATCCAGAAAGACACGTCCGGCTCCTTGTCCCACACGGAAGGTGGCAGCCGTGAAAGCTGTTGCTGGTCTTCACCGTCCCCCTGCAGCCTATTCACAGGCACAACAGGATCTGGGACCCGGGCTTGCCCAGAGGAGGAACATCTCATGGCTCTCGTCCTCGGCAGAGCCTGTTTCCGAAAAGGCACACATAGGTCTCCTTGTCCCACACGGAAGGTGGCAGCCCTGAAAGCTGTTGCTGGTCTTCACCGTCCCCCTGCAGCCTATTCACAGGCACAACAGGATTTGGGACCCGGGCTTGCCCAGAGGAGGAACATCTCATGGCTCTCGTCCTCGGCACGGCCTGTTTCCAGAAAGGAACACGTCCGGCTCATTGTCCCACACGGAAGGTGGCAGCCCTGAAAGCTGTTGCTGGTCTTCACCGTCCCCCTGCAGCCTATTCACAGGCACAACAGGATCTGGGACCCGGGCTTGGCCAGAGGAGGAACATCTCATTGCTCTCGTCCTCGGCAGGGCCTGTATCAAGAAGGACACGTCCGGCTCCTTGTCCCACACGGAAGGTGGCAGCCCTGAAAGCTGTTGCTGGTCTTCACCGTGCCCCTGCAGCCTCTTCACAGGCACAACAGGATCTGGGACCCGGGCTTGCCCAGAGGAGGAACATCTCATGGCTCTCGTCCTCGGCAGGGCCTGTTTCCAAAAAGGCACAAGACCGGCTCATTGTCCCACACGGAAGGTGGCAGCCCTGAAAGCTGTTGCTGGTCTTCACCATCCCCCTGCAGCCTATTCACAGGCACAAAAGGATCTGGGACCCGGGCATGCCCAGAGGAGGAACATCTCATGGCTCTCGTCCTCGGCAGAGCCTGATTCCGAGAAGGCACACGTCCGGCTCCTTGTCCCACACGGAAGGTGGCAGCCCTGAAAGCTGTTACTGGTCTTCACCGTCCCCCTGCAGCCTATTCACAGGCACAACAGGATCTGGGACCCGGGCTTGGCCAGAGGAGGAACATCTCATGGCTCTCGTCCTCGGCACGGCCTGTTTCCAGAAAGGAACACGTCCGGCTCCTTGTCCCACAGTGAAGGTGGCAGCCGTGAAAGCTGTTGCTGGTGTTCACCGTCCCCCTGCAGCCTATTCACAGGCACAACAGGATCTGGGACCCGGGCTTGCCCAGAGGAGGAAAATCTCATGGCTCTCGTCCTCGGCAGAGCTTGTTTCCGAAAAGGCACACGTCCGGCTCCTTGTCCCACACGGAAGGTGGCAGCCCTGGAAGCTGTTGCTGGTGTTCACCGTCCCCCTGCAGCCTATTCACAGGCACAACAGGATCTGGGACCCGGGCTTGCCCAGAGGAGGAACATCTCATGGCTCTCGTCCTCGGCAGAGCCTGATTCCGAAAAGGCACACGTCCGGCTCCTTATCCCACACGGAAGGTGGCAGCCCTGAAAGCTGTTGCTGGTGTTCACCGTCCCCCTGCAGCCTATTCACAGGCACAACAGGATCTGGGACCCGGGCTTGGCCAGAGGAGGAACATCTCATGGCTCTCGTCCTCGGCAGAGCTTGTTTCCGAAAAGGCACACGTCCGGCTCCTTGTCCCACAGTGAAGGTGGCAGCCCTGGAAGCTGTTGCTGGTCTTCACCGTCCCCCTGCAGCCTATTCACAGGCACAACAGGATCTGGGACCCGGGCTTGGCCAGAGGAGGAACATCTCATGGCTCTCGTCCTCGGCACGGCCTGTTTCCAGAAAGGAACACGTCCGGCTCCTTGTCCCACAGTGAAGGTGGCAGCCGTGAAAGCTGTTGCTGGTGTTCACCGTCCCCCTGCAGCCTATTCACAGGCACAACAGGATCTGGGACCCGGGCTTGCCCAGAGGAGGAACATCTCATGGCTCTCGTCCCCGGCACGGCCTGTTTCCAGAAAGGCACACGTCCGGCTCCTTGTCCCACAGTGAAGGTGGCAGCCCTGAAAGCTGTTGCTGGTCTTCACCGTCCCCCTGCAGCCTATTCACAGGCACAACAGGATTCAGGACCGGGGCTTGCCCAGAGGAGGAACATCTCATGGCTCTCGTCCTCGGCAGAGCCTGTTTCCGAAAAGGTACACGTCCGGCTCCTTGTCCCACACGGAAGGTGGCAGCCCTGAAAGCTGTTGCTGGTCTTCACCGTCCCCCTGCAGCCTATTCACAGGCACAACAGGATTCAGGAGCCAGGCTTGCCCAGAGGAGGAACATCTCATGGCTCTCGTCCTCGGCACGGCCTGTTTCCAGAAAGGAACACGTCCGGCTCCTTGTCCCACACGGAAGGTGGCAGCCCTGAAAGCTGTTGCTGGTCTTCACCGTCCCCCTGCAGCCTATTCACAGGCACAACAGGATCTGGGACCCGGGCTTGCCCAGAGGAGGAACATCTCATGGCTCTCGTCCTATGCAGGGCCTGTATCCAGAAAGACACGTCCGGCTCCTTGTCCCACACGGAAGGTGGCAGCCGTGAAAGTTGTTGCTGGTCTTCACCGTCCCCCTGCAGCCTATTCACAGGCACAACAGGATTCAGGACCCGGGCTTGCCCAGAGGAGGAACATCTCATGGCTCTCATCCTCGGCAGAGCCTGTTTCCGAAAAGGCACACGTCCGGCTCCTTGTCCCACACGGAAGGTGGCAGCCCTGAAAGCTGTTGCTGGTCTTCACCGTCCCCCTGCAGCCTATTCACAGGCACAACAGGATTTGGGACCCGGGCTTGCCCAGAGGAGGAACATCTCATGGCTCTCGTCCTCGGCACGGCCTGTTTCCAGAAAGGAACACGTCCGGCTCATTGTCCCACACGGAAGGTGGCAGCCCTAAAAGCTGTTGCTGGTCTTCACCGTCCCCCTGCAGCCTATTCACAGGCACAACAGGATCTGGGACCCGGGCTTGGCCAGAGGAGGAACATCTCATGGCTCTCGTCCTCGGCAGGGCCTGTATCAAGAAGGACACGTCCGGCTCCTTGTCCCACACGGAAGGTGGCAGCCCTGAAAGCTGTTGCTGGTCTTCACCGTCCCCCTGCAGCCTCTTCACAGGCACAAAAGGATCTGGGACCCGGGCATGCCCAGAGGAGGAACATCTCATGGCTCTCGTCCTCGGCAGAGCCTGATTCCGAGAAGGCACACGTCCGGCTCCTTGTCCCACACGGAAGGTGGCAGCCCTGAAAGCTGTTACTGGTCTTCACCGTCCCCCTGCAGCCTATTCACAGGCACAACAGGATCTGGGACCCGGGCTTGGCCAGAGGAGGAACATCTCATGGCTCTCGTCCTCGGCACGGCCTGTTTCCAGAAAGGAACACGTCCGGCTCCTTGTCCCACAGTGAAGGTGGCAGCCGTGAAAGCTGTTGCTGGTGTTCACCGTCCCCCTGCAGCCTATTCACAGGCACAACAGGATCTGGGACCCGGGCTTGCCCAGAGGAGGAAAATCTCATGGCTCTCGTCCTCGGCAGAGCTTGTTTCCGAAAAGGCACACGTCCGGCTCCTTGTCCCACACGGAAGGTGGCAGCCCTGGAAGCTGTTGCTGGTCTTCACCGTCCCCCTGCAGCCTATTCACAGGCACAACAGGATCTGGGACCCGGGCTTGCCCAGAGGAGGAACATCTCATGGCTCTCGTCCTCGGCAGAGCCTGATTCCGAAAAGGCACACGTCCGGCTCCTTATCCCACACGGAAGGTGGCAGCCCTGAAAGCTGTTGCTGGTGTTCACCGTCCCCCTGCAGCCTATTCACAGGCACAACAGGATCTGGGACCCGGGCTTGGCCAGAGGAGGAACATCTCATGGCTCTCGTCCTCGGCAGAGCTTGTTTCCGAAAAGGCACACGTCCGGCTCCTTGTCCCACAGTGAAGGTGGCAGCCCTGGAAGCTGTTGCTGGTCTTCACCGTCCCCCTGCAGCCTATTCACAGGCACAACAGGATCTGGGACCCGGGCTTGCCCAGAGGTGGAACATCTCATGGCTCTCGTCCTCGGCAGGGCCTGTTTCCAAAAAGGCACAAGACCGGCTCATAGTCCCACACGGAAGGTGGCAGCCGTGAAAGCTGTTGCTGGTCTTCACCGTCCCCCTGCAGCCTATTCACAGGCACAACAGGATTCAGGACCCGGGCTTGCCCAGAGGTGGAACATCTCATGGCTCTCGTCCTCGGCAGGGCCTGTTTCCAAAAAGGCACAAGACCGGCTCATTGTCCCACACTTAAGGTGGCAGCCCTGAAAGCTGTTGCTGGTCTTCACCGTCCCCCTGCAGCCTATTCACAGGCACAACAGGATTCAGGACCCGGGCTTGCCCAGAGGAGGAACATCTCATGGCTCTCGTCCTCGGCAGAGCCTGTTTCCGAAAAGGCACACATACGTCTCCTTGTCCCACACGGAAGGTGGCAGCCCTGAAAGCTGTTGCTGGTGTTCACCGTCCCCCTGCAGCCTATTCACAGGCACAACAGGATTTGGGACCCGGGCTTGCCCAGAGGAGGAACATCTCATGGCTCTCGTTCTCGGCACGGCCTGTTTCCAGAAAGGAACACGTCCGGCTCATTGTCCCACACGGAAGGTGGCAGCCCTGAAAGCTGTTGCTGGTCTTCACCGTCCCCCTGCAGCCTATTCACAGGCACAACAGGATCTGGGACCCGGGCTTGCCCAGAGGAGGAACATCTCATGGCTCTCGTTCTCGGCAGGGCCTGTTTCCGAAAAGGCACACGTCCGGCTCCTTGTCCCACACGGAAGGTGGCAGCCCTGAAAGCTGTTGCTGGTCTTCACCGTCCCCCTGCAGCCTATTCACAGGCACAACAGGATTCAGGACCGGGGCTTGCCCAGAGGTGGAACATCTCATGGCTCTCGTCCTCGGCAGGGCCTGTTTCCAAAAAGGCACACGTCCGGCTCCTTGTCCCACACGGAAGGTGGCAGCCGTGAAAGCTGTTGCTGGTCTTCACCGTCCCCCTGCAGCCTATTCACAGGCACAACAGGATTCAGGACCGGGGCTTGCCCAGAGGAGGAACATCTCATGGCTCTCGTCCTCGGCAGAGCCTGTTTCCGAAAAGGTACACGTCCGGCTCCTTGTCCCACACGTAAGGTGGCAGCCCTGAAAGCTGTTGCTGGTCTTCACCGTCCCCCTGCAGCCTATTCACAGGCACAACAGGATCTGGGACCCGGGCTTGGCCAGAGGAGGAACATCTCATGGCTCTCGTCCTCGGCACGGCCTGTTTCCAGAAAGGAACACGTCCGGCTCCTTGTCCCACACGGAAGGTGGCAGCCCTGAAAGCTGTTGCTGGTCTTCACCGTCCCCCTGCAGCCTATTCACAGGCACAACAGGATCTGGGACCCGGGCTTGCCCAGAGGAGGAACATCTCATGGCTCTCGTCCTCGGCAGGGCCTGTATCCAGAAAGACACGTCCGGCTCCTTGTCCCACACGGAAGGTGGCAGCCGTGAAAGTTGTTGCTGGTCTTCACCGTCCCCCTGCAGCCTATTCACAGGCACAACAGGATTCAGGACCCGGGCTTGCCCAGAGGAGGAACATCTCATGGCTCTCGTCCTCGGCAGAGCCTGTTTCCAAAAAGGCACACATACGTCTCCTTGTCCCACACGGAAGGTGGCAGCCCTGAAAGCTGTTGCTGGTCTTCACCGTCCCCCTGCAGCCTATTCACAGGCACAACAGGATTTGGGACCCGGGCTTGCCCAGAGGAGGAACATCTCATGGCTCTCGTCCTCGGCACGGCCTGTTTCCAGAAAGGAACACGTCCGGCTCATTGTCCCACACGGAAGGTGGCAGCCCTGAAAGCTGTTGCTGGTCTTCACCGTCCCCCTGCAGCCTATTCACAGGCACAACAGGATCTGGGACCCGGGCTTGGCCAGAGGAGGAACATCTCATGGCTCTCGTCCTCGGCAGGGCCTGTATCAAGAAAGACACGTCCGGCTCCTTGTCCCACACGGAAGGTGGCAGCCCTGAAAGCTGTTGCTGGTCTTCACCGTCCCCCTGCAGCCTCTTCACAGGCACAACAGGATCTGGGACCCGGGATTGCCCAGAGGAGGAACATCTCATGGCTCTCGTCCTCGGCACGGCCTGTTTCCAAAAAGGCACAAGACCGGCTCATTGTCCCACACGGAAGGTGGCAGCCCTGAAAGCTGTTGCTGGTCTTCACCATCCCGCTGCAGCCTATTCACAGGCACAACAGGATTCAGGACCCGGGCTTGCCCAGAGGAGGAACATCTCATGGCTCTCGTCCTCGGCAGAGCCTGTTTCCGAAAAGGCACACATCCGGCTCCTTGTCCAACACGGAAGGTGGCAGCCCTGAAAGCTGTTGCTGGTCTTCACCGTCCCCCTGCAGCCTATTCATAGGAACAACATGATTTGGGACCCGGGCTTGCCCAGAGGAGGAACATCTCATGGCTCTCGTCCTCGGCACGGCCTGTTTCCAGAAAGGAACACGTCCGGCTCCTTGTCCCACAGTGAAGGTGGCAGCCGTGAAAGCTCTTGCTGGTGTTCACCGTCCCCCTGCAGCCTATTCACAGGCACAACAGGATCTGGGACCCGGGCTTGCCCAGAGGAGGAACATCTCATGGCTCTCGTCCTCGGCAGAGCTTGTTTCCGAAAAGGCACACGTCCGGCTCCTTGTCCCACACGGAAGGTGGCAGCCGTGAAAGCTGTTGCTGGTCTTCACCGTCCCCCTGCAGCCTATTCACAGGCACAACAGGATCTGGGACCCGGGCTTGGCCAGAGGAGGAACATCTCATGGCTCTCGTCCTCGGCAGGGCCTGTTTCCGAAAAGGCACACGTCCGGCTCCTTGTCCCACAGTGAAGGTGGCAGCCCTGAAAGCTGTTGCTGGTCTTCACCGTCCCCCTGCAGCCTATTCACAGGCACAACAGGATCTGAGACCCGGGCTTGCCCAGAGGAGGAACATCTCATGGCTCTCGTCCTCGGCAGAGCTTGTTTCCAGAAAGGCACACGTCCGGCTCCTTGTCCCACACGGAAGGTGGCAGCCCTGGAAGCTGTTGCTGGTCTTCACCGTCCCCCTGCAGCCTATTCACAGGCACAACAGGATCTGGGACCCGGGCTTGCCCAGAGGAGGAACATCTCATGGCTCTCGTCCTCGGCATGGCCTGTTTCCATAAAGGCACAAGACCGGCTCATAGTCCCACACGGAAGGTGGCAGCCCTGAAAGCTGTTGCTGATCTTCATCGTCCCCCTGCAGCCTATTCACAGGCACAACAGGATTCAGGACCCGGGCTTGCCCAGAGGAGGAACATCTCATGGCTCTCGTCCTCGGCAGAGCTTGTTTCCGAAAAGGCACACGTCCGGCTCCTTGTCCCACAGTGAAGGTGGCAGCCGTGAAAGCTGTTGCTGGTCTTCACCGTCCCCCCGCAGCCTATTCACAGGCAGAACAGGATCTGGGACCCGGGCTTGCCCAGAGGAGGAACATCTCATGGCTCTCGTCCTCGGCAGAGCTTGTTTCCGATAAGGCACATGTCCGGCTCCTTGTCCCACACGGAAGGTGGCAGCCCTGGAAGCTGTTGCTGGTCTTCACCGTCTCCCTGCAGCCTATTCACAGGCCCAACAGGATCTGGGACCCGGGCTTGCCCAGAGGAGGAACATCTCATGGCTCTCGTCCTCGGCAGAGCCTGTTTCCGAAAAGGTACACGTCCGGCTCCTTGTCCCACACGGAAGGTGGCAGCCCTGAAAGCTGTTGCTGGTCTTCACCGTCCCCCTGCAGCCTATTCACAGGCACAACAGGATCTGGGACCCGGGCTTGGCCAGAGGAGGAACATCTCATGGCTCTCGTCCTCGGCACGGCCTGTTTCCAGAAAGGAACACGTCCGGCTCCTTGTCCCACAGTGAAGGTGGCAGCCGTGAAAGCTGTTGCTGGTGTTCACCGTCCCCCTGCAGCCTATTCACAGGCACAACAGGATCTGGGACCCGGGCTTGCCCAGAGGAGGAACATCTCATGGCTCTCGTCCCCGGCACGGCCTGTTTCCAGAAAGGCACACGTCCGGCTCCTTGTCCCACACGGAAGGTGGCAGCCGTGAAAGCTGTTGCTGGTCTTCACCGTCCCCCTGCAGCCTATTCACAGGCACAACAGGATTCAGGACCGGGGCTTGCCCAGAGGAGGAACATCTCATGGCTCTCGTCCTCGGCAGAGCCTGTTTCCGAAAAGGTACACGTCCGGCTCCTTGTCCCACACGGAAGGTGGCAGCCCTGAAAGCTGTTGCTGGTCTTCACCGTCCCCCTGCAGCCTATTCACAGGCACAACAGGATTCAGGAGCCAGGCTTGCCCAGAGGAGGAACATCTCATGGCTCTCGTCCTCGGCACGGCCTGTTTCCAGAAAGGAACACGTCCGGCTCCTTGTCCCACACGGAAGGTGGCAGCCCTGAAAGCTGTTGCTGGTCTTCACCGTCCCCCTGCAGCCTATTCACAGGCACAACAGGATCTGGGACCCGGGCTTGCCCAGAGGAGGAACATCTCATGGCTCTCGTCCTCGGCAGGGCCTGTATCCAGAAAGACACGTCCGGCTCCTTGTCCCACACGGAAGGTGGCAGCCGTGAAAGTTGTTGCTGGTCTTCACCGTCCCCCTGCAGCCTATTCACAGGCACAACAGGATTCAGGACCCGGGCTTGCCCAGAGGAGGAACATCTCATGGCTCTCGTCCTCGGCAGAGCCTGTTTCCGAAAAGGCACACATACGTCTCCTTGTCCCACACGGAAGGTGGCAGCCCTGAAAGCTGTTGCTGGTCTTCACCGTCCCCCTGCAGCCTATTCACAGGCACAACAGGATTTGGGACCCGGGCTTGCCCAGAGGAGGAACATCTCATGGCTCTCGTCCTCAGCACGGCCTGTTTCCAGAAAGGAACACGTCCGGCTCATTGTCCCACACGGAAGGTGGCAGCCCTGAAAGCTGTTGCTGGTCTTCACCGTCCCCCTGCAGCCTATTCACAGGCACAACAGGATCTGGGACCCGGGCTTGGCCAGAGGAGGAACATCTCATGGCTCTCGTCCTCGGCAGGGCCTGTATCAAGAAAGAGACGTCCGGCTCCTTGTCCCACACGGAAGGTGGCAGCCCTGAAAGCTGTTGCTGGTCTTCATCGTCCCCCTGCAGCCTATTCACAGGCACAACAGGATTCAGGACCCGGGCTTGCCCAGAGGAGGAACATCTCATGGCTCTCGTCCTCGGCAGAGCTTGTTTCCGAAAAGGCACACGTCCGGCTCCTTGTCCCACAGTGAAGGTGGCAGCCGTGAAAGCTGTTGCTGGTCTTCACCGTCCCCCTGCAGCCTATTCACAGGCAGAACAGGATCTGGGACCCGGGCTTGCCCAGAGGAGGAACATCTCATGGCTCTCGTCCTCGGCAGAGCTTGTTTCCGATAAGGCACATGTCCGGCTCCTTGTCCCACACGGAAGGTGGCAGCCCTGGAAGCTGTTGCTGGTCTTCACCGTCTCCCTGCAGCCTATTCACAGGCCCAACAGGATCTGGGACCCGGGCTTGCCCAGAGGAGGAACATCTCATGGCTCTCGTCCTCGGCAGAGCCTGTTTCCGAAAAGGTACACGTCCGGCTCCTTGTCCCACACGGAAGGTGGCAGCCCTGAAAGCTGTTGCTGGTCTTCACCGTCCCCCTGCAGCCTATTCACAGGCACAACAGGATCTGGGACCCGGGCTTGCCCAGAGGAGGAACATCTCATGGCTCTCGTCCTCGGCAGAGCTTGTTTCCGAAAAGGCACACGTCCGGCTCCTTGTCCCACACGGAAGGTGGCAGCCGTGAAAGCTGTTGCTGGTCTTCACCGTCCCCCTGCAGCCTATTCACAGGCACAACAGGATCTGGGACCCGGGCTTGCCCAGAGGAGGAACATCTCATGGCTCTCGTCCTCGGCAGATCCTGTTTCCATAAAGGCACAAGACCGGCTCCTTGTCCCACACGGAAGGTGGCAGCCCTGAAAGCTGTTGCTGGTCTTCACCGTCCCCCTGCAGCCTATTCACAGGCACAACAGGATCTGGGACCCGGGCTTGCCCAGAGGAGGAACATCTCATGGCTCTCGTCCTCGGCAGAGCTGTTTCTGAAAAGGCACACTTCCGGCTCCTTGTCCCACACGGAAGGTGGCAGCCGTGAAAGCTGTTGCTGGTCTTCACCGTCCCCCTGCAGCCTATTCACAGGCACAACAGGATCTGGGACCCGGGCTTGCCCAGAGGAGGAACATCTCATGTCTCTCGTCCTCGGCAGATCCTGTTTCCGAAAATGCACACGTCCGGCTCCTTGTCCCACACGGAAGGTGGCAGCCCTGAAAGCTGTTGCTGGTCTTCACCGTCCCCCTGTAGCCTATTCACAGGCACAACAGGATCTGGGACCCGGGCTTGCCCATAGGAGGAACATCTCATGGCTCTCGTCCTCGGCAGATCCTGTTTCCGAAAATGCACACGTCCGGCTCCTTGTCCCACACGGAAGGTGGCAGCCCTGAAAGCTGTTGCTGGTCTTCACCGTCCCCCTGCAGCCTATTCACAGGCACAACAGGATCTGGGACTCGGGCTTGCCCAGAGGAGGAACATCTCATGGCTCTCGTCCTCGGCAGAGCTTGTTTCCGAAAAGGCACATGTCCGGCTCCTTGTCCCACACGGAAGGTGGCAGCCCTGAAAGCTGTTGCTGGTCTTCACCGTCCCCCTGCAGCCTATTCACAGGCACAACAGGATCTGGGACCCGGGCTTGGCCAGAGGAGGAACATCTCATGGCTCTCGTTCTCGGCACGGCCTGTTTCCAGAAAGGAACACGTCCGGCTCCTTGTCCCACAGTGAAGGTGGCAGCCGTGAAAGCTGTTGCTGGTGTTCACCGTCCCCCTGCAGCCTATTGACAGGCACAACAGGATTCAGGACCGGGGCTTGCCCAGAGGAGGAACATCTCATGGCTCTCGTCCTCGGCAGAGCCTGTTTCCGAAAAGGTACACGTCCGGCTCCTTGTCCCACACGGAAGGTGGCAGCCCTGAAAGCTGTTGCTGGTCTTCACCGTCCCCCTGCAGCCTATTCACAGGCACAACAGGATTCAGGAGCCAGGCTTGCCCAGAGGAGGAACATCTCATGGCTCTCGTCCTCGGCACGGCCTGTTTCCAGAAAGGAACACGTCCGGCTCCTTGTCCCACACGGAAGGTGGCAGCCCTGAAAGCTGTTGCTGGTCTTCACCGTCCCCCTGCAGCCTATTCACAGGCACAACAGGATCTGGGACCCGGGCTTGCCCAGAGGAGGAACATCTCATGGCTCTCGTCCTCGGCAGGGCCTGTATCCAGAAAGACACGTCCGGCTCCTTGTCCCACACGGAAGGTGGCAGCCGTGAAAGTTGTTGCTGGTCTTCACCGTCCCCCTGCAGCCTATTCACAGGCACAACAGGATTCAGGACCCGGGCTTGCCCAGAGGAGGAACATCTCATGGCTCTCGTCCTCGGCAGAGCCTGTTTCCGAAAAGGCACACATACGTCTCCTTGTCCCACACGGAAGGTGGCAGCCCTGAAAGCTGTTGCTGGTCTTCACCGTCCCCCTGCAGCCTATTCACAGGCACAACAGGATTTGGGACCCGGGCTTGCCCAGAGGAGGAACATCTCATGGCTCTCGTCCTCGGCACGGCCTGTTTCCAGAAAGGAACACGTCCGGCTCATTGTCCCACACGGAAGGTGGCAGCCCTGAAAGCTGTTGCTGGTCTTCACCGTCCCCCTGCAGCCTATTCACAGGCACAACAGGATCTGGGACCCGGGCTTGGCCAGAGGAGGAACATCTCATGGCTCTCGTCCTCGGCAGGGCCTGTATCAAGAAAGACACGTCCGGCTCCTTGTCCCACACGGAAGGTGGCAGCCCTGAAAGCTGTTGCTGGTCTTCACCGTCCCCCTGCAGCCTCTTCACAGGCACAACAGGATCTGGGACCCGGGCTTGCCCAGAGGAGGAACATCTCATGGCTCTCGTCCTCGGCAGGGCCTGTTTCCAAAAAGGCACAAGACCGGCTCATTGTCCCACAGTGAAGGTGGCAGCCCTGAAAGCTGTTGCTGGTCTTCACCATCCCCCTGCAGCCTATTCACAGGCACAACAGGATTCAGGACCCGGGCTTGCCCAGAGGAGGAACATCTCATGGCTCTCGTCCTCGGCAGAGCTTGTTTCCGAAAAGGCACACGTCCGGCTCCTTGTCCCACACGGAAGGTGGCAGCCGTGAAAGCTGTTGCTGGTCTTCACCGTCCCCCTGCAGCCTATTCACAGGCACAACAGGATCTGGGACCCGGGCTTGGCCAGAGGAGGAACATCTCATGGCTCTCGTCCTCGGCAGGGCCTGTTTCCGAAAAGGCACACGTCCGGCTCCTTGTCCCACAGTGAAGGTGGCAGCCCTGAAAGCTGTTGCTGGTCTTCACCGTCCCCCTGCAGCCTATTCACAGGCACAACAGGATCTGGGACCCGGGCTTGCCCAGAGGAGGAACATCTCATGGCTCTCGTCCTCGGCAGAGCTTGTTTCCAGAAAGGCACACGTCCGGCTCCTTGTCCCACACGGAAGGTGGCAGCCCTGGAAGCTGTTGCTGGTCTTCACCGTCCCCCTGCAGCCTATTCACAGGCACAACAGGATCTGGGACCCGGGCTTGCCCAGAGGAGGAACATCTCATGGCTCTCGTCCTCGGCAGGGCCTGTTTCCATAAAGGCACAAGACCGGCTCATAGTCCCACACGGAAGGTGGCAGCCCTGAAAGCTGTTGCTGGTCTTCATCGTCCCCCTGCAGCCTATTCACAGGCACAACAGGATTCAGGACCCGGGCTTGCCCAGAGGAGGAACATCTAATGGCTCTCGTCCTCGGCAGAGCTTGTTTCCGAAAAGGCACACGTCCGGCTCCTTGTCCCACACTGAAGGTGGCAGCCCTGAAAGCTGTTGCTGGTCTTCACCGTCCCCCTGCAGCCTATTCACAGGCAGAACAGGATCTGGGACCCGGGCTTGCCCAGAGGAGGAACATCTCATGGCTCTCGTCCTCGGCAGAGCTTGTTTCCGATAAGGCACATGTCCGGCTCCTTGTCCCACACGGAAGGTGGCAGCCCTGGAAGCTGTTGCTGGTCTTCACCGTCTCCCTGCAGCCTATTCACAGGCCCAACAGGATCTGGGACCCGGGCTTGCCCAGAGGAGGAACATCTCATGGCTCTCGTCCTCGGCAGAGCCTGTTTCCGAAAAGGTACACGTCCGGCTCCTTGTCCCACACGGAAGGTGGCAGCCCTGAAAGCTGTTGCTGGTCTTCACCGTCCCCCTGCAGCCTATTCACAGGCACAACAGGATCTGGGACCCGGGCTTGCCCAGAGGAGGAACATCTCATGGCTCTCGTCCTCGGCAGCGCCTGTTTCCAGAAAGGAACACGTCCGGCTCCTTGTCCCACAGTGAAGGTGGCAGCCGTGAAAGCTGTTGCTGGTGTTCACCGTCCCCCTGCAGCCTATTCACAGGCACAACAGGATCTGGGACCCGGGCTTGCCCAGAGGAGGAACATCTCATGGCTCTCGTCCTCGGCAGAGCTTGTTTCCGAAAAGGCACACGTCCGGCTCCTTGTCCCACACGGAAGGTGGCAGCCGTGAAAGCTGTTGCTGGTCTTCACCGTCCCCCTGCAGCCTATTCACAGGCACAACAGGATCTGGGACCCGGGCTTGCCCAGAGGAGGAACATCTCATGGCTCTCGTCCTCGGCAGATCCTGTTTCCATACAGGCACAAGACCGGCTCCTTGTCCCACACGGAAGGTGGCAGCCCTGAAAGCTGTTGCTGGTCTTCACCGTCCCCCTGCAGCCTATTCACAGGCACAACAGGATCTGGGACCCGGGCTTGCCCAGAGGAGGAACATCTCATGGCTCTCGTCCTCGGCAGAGCTGTTTCTGAAAAGGCACACGTCCGGCTCCTTGTCCCACACGGAAGGTGGCAGCCGTGAAAGCTGTTGCTGGTCTTCACCGTCCCCCTGCAGCCTATTCACAGGCACAACAGGATCTGGGACCCGGGCTTGCCCAGAGGAGGAACATCTCATGTCTCTCGTCCTCGGCAGATCCTGTTTCCGAAAATGCACACGTCCGGCTCCTTGTACCACACGGAAGGTGGCAGCCCTGAAAGCTGTTGCTGGTCTTCACCGTCCCCCTGTAGCCTATTCACAGGCACAACAGGATCTGGGACCCGGGCTTGCCCAGAGGAGGAACATCTCATGGCTCTCGTCCTCGGCAGAGCCTGTTTCCGAAAAGGCAGTCATCTGGCTCCTTGTCCCACACGGAAGGTGGCAGCCCTGAAAGCTGTTGCTGGTCTTCACCGTCCCCCTGCAGCCTATTCACAGGCACAACAGGATCTGGGACCCGGGCTTGCCCAGAGGAGGAACATCTCATGGCTCTCGTCCTCGGCAGAGCTTGTTTCCGAAAAGGCACATGTCCGGCTCCTTGTCCCACACGGAAGGTGGCAGCCCTGAAAGCTGTTGCTGGTCTTCACCGTCCCCCTGCAGCCTATTCACAGGCACAACAGGATCTGGGGCCCGGGCTTGGCCAGAGGAGGAACATCTCATGGCTCTCGTCCTCGGCACGGCCTGTTTCCAGAAAGGAACACGTCCGGCTCCTTGTCCCACAGTGAAGGTGGCAGCCGTGAAAGCTGTTGCTGGTGTTCACCGTCCCCCTGCAGCCTATTCACAGGCACAACAGGATCTGGGACCCGGGCTTGCCCAGAGGAGGAACATCTCATGGCTCTCGTCCTCGGCAGAGCTTGTTTCCGAACAGGCACACGTCCGGCTCCTTGTCCCACACGGAAGGTGGCAGCCGTGAAAGCTGTTGCTGGTCTTCACCGTCCCCCTGCAGCCTATTCACAGGCACAACAGGATCTGGGACCCGGGCTTGCCCAGAGGAGGAACATCTCATGGCTCTCGTCCTCGGCAGGGCCTGTTTCCGAAAATGCACACGTCCGGCTCCTTGTCCCACACGGAAGGTGGCAGCCCTGAAAGCTGTTGCTGGTCTTCACCGTCCCCCTGTAGCCTATTCACAGGCACAACAGGATCTGGGACCCGGGCTTGGCCAGAGGAGGAACATCTCATGGCTCTCGTCCTCGGCAGAGCCTGTTTCCGAAAAGGCAGTCATCTGGCTCCTTGTCCCACACGGAAGGTGGCAGCCCTGAAAGCTGTTGCTGGTCTTCACCGTCCCCCTGCAGCCTATTCACAGGCACAACAGGATCTGGGACCCGGGCTTGCCCAGAGGAGGAACATCTCATGGCTCTCGTCCTCGGCAGAGCTTGTTTCCGAAAAGGCACATGTCCGGCTCCTTGTCCCACACGGAAGGTGGCAGCCCTGAAAGTTGTTGCTGGTCTTCACCGTCCCCCTGCAGCCTATTCACAGGCACAAAAGGATTTGGAGGCGGGCTTGCCCAGAGGAGGAACATCTCATGGCTCTCGTCCTCGGCAGAGCTTGTTTCCGAAAAGGCACACATCCGGCTCCTTGTCCCACACGGAAGGTGGCAGCCCTGAAAGCTGTTGCTGGTCTTCACCGTCCCCCTGCAGCCTATTCACAGGCCCAACAGGATCTGGGACCCGGGCTTGCCCAGAGGAGGAACATCTCATGGCTCTCGTCCTCGGCAGAGCCTGTTTCCGAAAAGGTACACTTCCGGCTCCTTGTCCCACACGGAAGGTGGCAGCCCTAAAAGCTGTTGCTGGTCTTCACCGTCCCCCTGCAGCCTATTCACAGGCACAACAGGATTCAGGACCCGGGCTTGCCCAGAGGAGGAACATCTCATGGCTCTCGTCCTCGGCACGGCCTGTTTCCAGAAAGGCACACGTCCGGCTCCTTGTACACACGGAAGGTGGCAGCCCTGAAAGCTGTTGCTGGTCTTCACCGTCCCCCTGCAGCCTATTCACAGGCACAACAGGATTCAGGACCGGGGCTTGCCCAGAGGAGGAACATCTCATGGCTCTCGTCCTCGGCAGAGCCTGTTTCCGAAAAGGTACACGTCCGGCTCCTTGTCCCACACGGAAGGTGGCAGCCCTGAAAGCTGTTGCTGGTCTTCACCGTCCCCCTGCAGCCTATTCACAGGCACAACAGGATTTGGGACCCGGGCTTGGCCAGAGGAGGAACATCTCATGGCTCTCGTCCTCGGCACGGCCTTTTTCCAGAACGGCACACGTCCGGCTCCTTATCCCACACGGAAGGTGGCAGCCCTGAAAGCTGTTGCTGGTCTTCACCGTCCCCCTGCAGCCTATTCACAGGCACAACAGGATCTGGGACCCGGGCTTGGCCAGAGGAGGAACATCTCATGGCTCTGGTCCTCGGCAGAGCTTGTTTCCGAAAATGCACACGTCCGGCTCCTTGTCCCACAGTGAAGGTGGCAGCCCTGGAAGCTGTTGCTGGTCTTCACCGTCCCCCTGCAGCCTATTCACAGGCACAACAGGATCTGGGACCCGGGCTTGCCCAGAGGAGGAACATCTCATGGCTCTCGTCCTCGGCAGGGCCTGTTTCCATAAAGGCACAAGACCGGCTCATAGTCCCACACGGAAGGTGGCAGCCGTGAAAGCTGTTGCTGGTCTTCACCGTCCCCCTGCAGCCTATTCACAGGCACAACAGGATCTGGGACCCGGGCTTGCCCAGAGGAGGAACATCTCATGGCTCTCGTCCTCGGCAGGGCCTGTTTCCATAAAGGCACACGTCCGGCTCCTTGTCCCACACGGAAGGTGGCAGCCGTGAAAGCTGTTGCTGGTCTTCACCGTCCCCCTGCAGCCTATTCACAGGCACAACAGGATCTGGGACCCGGGCTTGCCCAGAGGAGGAACATCTCATGGCTCTCGTCCTCGGCAGGGCCTGTTTCCGAAAAGGCACACGTCCGGCTCCTTGTCCCACAGTGAAGGTGGCAGCCCTGAAAGCTGTTGCTGGTCTTCACCGTCCCCCTGCAGCCTATTCACAGGCACAACAGGATCTGGGACCCGGGCTTGCCCAGAGGAGGAACATCTCATGGCTCTCGTCCTCGGCAGAGCTTGTTTCCAGAAAGGCACACGTCCGGCTCCTTGTCCCACACGGAAGATGGCAGCCCTGGAAGCTGTTGCTGGTCTTCACCGTCCCCCTGCAGCCTATTCACAGGCACAACAGGATCTGGGACCCGGGCTTGCCCAGAGGAGGAACATCTCATGGCTCTCGTCCTCGGCAGGGCCTGTTTCCATAAAGGCACAAGACCGGCTCATAGTCCCACACGGAAGGTGGCAGCCCTGAAAGCTGTTGCTGGTCTTCATCGTCCCCCTGCAGCCTATTCACAGGCACAACAGGATTCAGGACCCGGGCTTGCCCAGAGGAGGAACATCTCATGGCTCTCGTCCTCGGCAGAGCTTGTTTCCGAAAAGGCACACGTCCGGCTCCTTGTCCCACAGTGAAGGTGGCAGCCGTGAAAGCTGTTGCTGGTCTTCACCGTCCCCCTGCAGCCTATTCACAGGCAGAACAGGATCTGGGACCCGGGCTTGCCCAGAGGAGGAACATCTCATGGCTCTCGTCCTCGGCAGAGCTTGTTTCCGATAAGGCACATGTCCGGCTCCTTGTCCCACACGGAAGGTGGCAGCCCTGGAAGCTGTTGCTGGTCTTCACCGTCTCCCTGCAGCCTATTCACAGGCCCAACAGGATCTGGGACCCGGGCTTGCCCAGAGGAGGAACATCTCATGGCTCTCGTCCTCGGCAGAGCCTGTTTCCGAAAAGGTACACGTCCGGCTCCTTGTCCCACACGGAAGGTGGCAGCCCTGAAAGCTGTTGCTGGTCTTCACCGTCCCCCTGCAGCCTATTCACAGGCACAACAGGATCTGGGACCCGGGCTTGCCCAGAGGAGGAACATCTCATGGCTCTCGTCCTCGGCACGGCCTGTTTCCAGAAAGGAACACGTCCGGCTCCTTGTCCCACAGTGAAGGTGGCAGCCGTGAAAGCTGTTGCTGGTGTTCACCGTCCCCCTGCAGCCTATTCACAGGCACAACAGGATCTGGGACCCGGGCTTGCCCAGAGGAGGAACATCTCATGGCTCTCGTCCTCGGCAGAGCTTGTTTCCGAAAAGGCACACGTCCGGCTCCTTGTCCCACACGGAAGGTGGCAGCCGTGAAAGCTGTTGCTGGTCTTCACCGTCCCCCTGCAGCCTATTCACAGGCACAACAGGATCTGGGACCCGGGCTTGCCCAGAGGAGGAACATCTCATGTCTCTCGTCCTCGGCAGATCCTGTTTCCGAAAATGCACACGTCCGGCTCCTTGTCCCACACGGAAGGTGGCAGCCGTGAAAGCTGTTGCTGGTCTTCACCGTCCCCCTGTAGCCTATTCACAGGCACAACAGGATCTGGGACCCGGGCTTGCCCATAGGAGGAACATCTCATGGCTCTCGTCCTCGGCAGAGCCTGTTTCCGAAAAGGCAGTCATCTGGCTCCTTGTCCCACACGGAAGGTGGCAGCCCTGAAAGCTGTTGCTGGTCTTCACCATCCCCCTGCAGCCTATTCACAGGCACAACAGGATCTGGGACCCGGGCTTGCCCAGAGGAGGAACATCTCATGGCTCTCGTCCTCGGCAGAGCTTGTTTCCGAGAAGGCACATGTCCGGCTCCTTGTCCCACACGGAAGGTGGCAGCCCTGAAAGCTGTTGCTGGTCTTCACCGTCCCCCTGCAGCCTATTCACAGGCACAACAGGATCTGGGACCCGGGCTTGGCCAGAGGAGGAACATCTCATGGCTCTCGTCCTCGGCACGGCCTGTTTCCAGAAAGGAACACGTCCGGCTCCTTGTCCCACAGTGAAGGTGGCAGCCGTGAAAGCTGTTGCTGGTGTTCACCGTCCCCCTGCAGCCTATTGACAGGCACAACAGGATTCAGGACCGGGGCTTGCCCAGAGGAGGAACATCTCATGGCTCTCGTCCTCGGCAGAGCCTGTTTCCGAAAAGGTACACGTCCGGCTCCTTGTCCCACACGGAAGGTGGCAGCCCTGAAAGCTGTTGCTGGTCTTCACCGTCCCCCTGCAGCCTATTCACAGGCACAACAGGATTCAGGAGCCAGGCTTGCCCAGAGGAGGAACATCTCATGGCTCTCGTCCTCGGCACGGCCTGTTTCCAGAAAGGAACACGTCCGGCTCCTTGTCCCACAGTGAAGGTGGCAGCCCTGAAAGCTGTTGCTGGTCTTCACCGTCCCCCTGCAGCCTATTCACAGGCACAACAGGATCTGGGACCCGGGCTTGCCCAGAGGAGGAACATCTCATGGCTCTCGTCCTCGGCAGGGCCTGTATCCAGAAAGACACGTCCGGCTCCTTGTCCCACACGGAAGGTGGCAGCCGTGAAAGTTGTTGCTGGTCTTCACCGTCCCCCTGCAGCCTATTCACAGGCACAACAGGATTCAGGACCCGGGCTTGCCCAGAGGAGGAACATCTCATGGCTCTCGTCCTCGGCAGAGCCTGTTTCCGAAAAGGCACACATACGTCTCCTTGTCCCACACGGAAGGTGGCAGCCCTGAAAGCTGTTGCTGGTCTTCACCGTCCCCCTGCAGCCTATTCACAGGCACAACAGGATTTGGGACCCGGGCTTGCCCAGAGGAGGAACATCTCATGGCTCTCGTCCTCGGCACGGCCTGTTTCCAGAAAGGAACACGTCCGGCTCATTGTCCCACACGGAAGGTGGCAGCCCTGAAAGCTGTTGCTGGTCTTCACCGTCCCCCTGCAGCCTATTCACAGGCACAACAGGATCTGGGACCCGGGCTTGGCCAGAGGGGGAACATCTCATGGCTCTCGTCCTCGGCAGGGCCTGTATCAAGAAAGACACGTCCGGCTCCTTGTCCCACACGGAAGGTGGCAGCCCTGAAAGCTGTTGCTGGTCTTCACCGTCCCCCTGCAGCCTCTTCACAGGCACAACAGGATCTGGGACCCGGGCTTGCCCAGAGGAGGAACATCTCATGGCTCTCGTCCTCGGCAGGGCCTGTTTCCAAAAAGGCACAAGACCGGCTCATTGTCCCACAGTGAAGGTGGCAGCCCTGAAAGCTGTTGCTGGTCTTCACCATCCCCCTGCAGCCTATTCACAGGCACAACAGGATTCAGGACCCGGGCTTGCCCAGAGGAGGAACATCTCATGGCTCTCGTCCTCGGCAGAGCTTGTTTCCGAAAAGGCACACGTCCGGCTCCTTGTCCCACAGTGAAGGTGGCAGCCGTGAAAGCTGTTGCTGGTCTTCACCGTCCCCCTGCAGCCTATTCACAGGCAGAACAGGATCTGGGACCCGGGCTTGCCCAGAGGAGGAACATCTCATGGCTCTCGTCCTCGGCAGAGCTTGTTTCCGATAAGGCACATGTCCGGCTCCTTGTCCCACAGGGAAGGTGGCAGCCCTGGAAGCTGTTGCTGGTCTTCACCGTCTCCCTGCAGCCTATTCACAGGCCCAACAGGATCTGGGACCCGGGCTTGCCCAGAGGAGGAACATCTCATGGCTCTCGTCCTCGGCAGAGCCTGTTTCCGAAAAGGTACACGTCCGGCTCCTTGTCCCACACGGAAGGTGGCAGCCCTGAAAGCTGTTGCTGGTCTTCACCGTCCCCCTGCAGCCTATTCACAGGCACAACAGGATCTGGGACCCGGGCTTGCCCAGAGGAGGAACATCTCATGGCTCTCGTCCTCGGCACGGCCTGTTTCCAGAAAGGAACACGTCCGGCTCCTTGTCCCACAGTGAAGGTGGCAGCCGTGAAAGCTGTTGCTGGTGTTCACCGTACCCCTGCAGCCTATTCACAGGCAAAACAGGATCTGGGACCCGGGCTTGCCCAGAGGAGGAACATCTCATGGCTCTCGTCCTCGGCAGAGCTTGTTTCCGAAAAGGCACACGTCCGGCTCCTTGTCCCACACGGAAGGTGGCAGCCGTGAAAGCTGTTGCTGGTCTTCACCGTCCCCCTGCAGCCTATTCACAGGCACAACAGGATCTGGGACCCGGGCTTGCCCAGAGGAGGAACATCTCATGGCTCTCGTCCTCGGCAGATCCTGTTTCCATAAAGGCACAAGACCGGCTCCTTGTCCCACACGGAAGGTGGCAGCCCTGAAAGCTGTTGCTGGTCTTCACCGTCCCCCTGCAGCCTATTCACAGGCACAACAGGATCTGGGACCCGGGCTTGCCCAGAGGAGGAACATCTCATGGCTCTCGTCCTCGGCAGAGCTGTTTCTGAAAAGGCACACGTCCGGCTCCTTGTCCCACACGGAAGGTGGCAGCCGTGAAAGCTGTTGCTGGTCTTCACCGTCCCCCTGCAGCCTATTCACAGGCACAACAGGATCTGGGACCCGGGCTTGCCCAGAGGAGGAACATCTCATGTCTCTCGTCCTCGGCAGATCCTGTTTCCGAAAATGCACACGTCCGGCTCCTTGTCCCACACGGAAGGTGGCAGCCCTGAAAGCTGTTGCTGGTCTTCACCGTCCCCCTGTAGCCTATTCACAGGCACAACAGGATCTGGGACCCGGGCTTGCCCAGAGGAGGAACATCTCATGGCTCTCGTCCTCGGCAGAGCCTGTTTCCGAAAAGGCAGTCATCTGGCTCCTTGTCCCACACGGAAGGTGGCAGCCCTGAAAGCTGTTGCTGGTCTTCACCGTCCCCCTGCAGCCTATTCACAGGCACAACAGGATCTGGGACCCGGGCTTGCCCAGAGGAGGAACATCTCATGGCTCTCGTCCTCGGCAGAGCTTGTTTCCGAAAAGGCACATGTCCGGCTCCTTGTCCCACACGGAAGGTGGCAGCCCTGAAAGCTGTTGCTGGTCTTCACCGTCCCCCTGCAGCCTATTCACAGGCACAACAGGATCTGGGACCCGGGCTTGCCCAGAGGAGGAACATCTCATGGCTCTCGTCCTCGGCAGAGCTTGTTTCCGAAAAGGCACACGTCCGGCTACTTGTCCCACACGGAAGGTGGCAGCCGTGAAAGCTGTTGCTGGTCTTCACCGTCCCCCTGCAGCCTATTCACAGGCACAACAGGATCTGGGACCCGGGCTTGCCCAGAGGAGGAACATCTCATGGCTCTCGTCCTCGGCAGGGCCTGTTTCCGAAAATGCACACGTCCGGCTCCTTGTCCCACACGGAAGGTGGCAGCCCTGAAAGCTGTTGCTGGTCTTCACCGTCCCCCTGTAGCCTATTCACAGGCACAACAGGATCTGGGACCCGGGCTTGCCCAGAGGAGGAACATCTCATGGCTCTCGTCCTCGGCAGAGCCTGTTTCCGAAAAGGCAGTCATCTGGCTCCTTGTCCCACACGGAAGGTGGCAGCCCTGAAAGCTGTTGCTGGTCTTCACCGTCCCCCTGCAGCCTATTCACAGGCACAACAGGATCTGGGACCCGGGCTTGCCCAGAGGAGGAACATCTCATGGCTCTCGTCCTCGGCAGAGCTTGTTTCCGAAAAGGCACATGTCCGGCTCCTTGTCCCACACGGAAGGTGGCAGCCCTGAACGTTGTTGCTGGTCTTCACCGTCCCCCTGCAGCCTATTCACAGGCACAACAGGATTCAGGACCCGGGCTTGCCCAGAGGAGGAACATCTCATGGCTCTCGTCCTCGGCACGGCCTGTTTCCAGAAAGGCACACGTCCGGCTCCTTGTCCCACACGGAAGGTGGCAGCCCTGAAAGCTGTTGCTGGTCTTCACCGTCCCCCTGCAGCCTATTCACAGGCACAACAGGATTCAGGACCGGGGCTTGCCCAGAGGAGGAACATCTCATGGCTCTCGTCCTCGGCAGAGCCTGTTTCCGAAAAGGTACACGTCCGGCTCCTTGTCCCACACGGAAGGTGGCAGCCCTGAAAGCTGTTGCTGGTCTTCACCGTCCCCCTGCAGCCTATTCACAGGCACAACAGGATTTGGGACCCGGGCTTGGCCAGAGGAGGAACATCTCATGGCTCTCGTCCTCGGCACGGCCTTTTTCCAGAACGGCACACGTCCGGCTCCTTATCCCACACGGAAGGTGGCAGCCCTGAAAGCTGTTGCTGGTCTTCACCGTCCCCCTGCAGCCTATTCACAGGCACAACAGGATCTGGGACCCGGGCTTGGCCAGAGGAGGAACATCTCATGGCTCTGGTCCTCGGCAGAGCTTGTTTCCGAAAATGCACACGTCCGGCTCCTTGTCCATAAGTGAAGGTGGCAGCCCTGGAAGCTGTTGCTGGTCTTCACCGTCCCCCTGCAGCCTATTCACAGGCACAACAGGATCTGGGACCCGGGCTTGCCCAGAGGAGGAACATCTCATGGCTCTCGTCCTCGGCAGGGCCTGTTTCCATAAAGGCACAAGACCGGCTCATAGTCCCACACGGAAGGTGGCAACCGTGAAAGCTGTTGCTGGTCTTCACCGTCCCCCTGCAGCCTATTCACAGGCACAACAGGATCTGGGACCCGGGCTTGCCCAGAGGAGGAACATCTCATGGCTCTCGTCCTCGGCAGAGCTTGTTTCCGAAAAGGCACACGTCCGGCTCCTTGTCCCACAGTGAAGGTGGCAGCCGTGAAAGCTGTTGCTGGTCTTCACCGTCCCCCTGCAGCCTATTCACAGGCAGAACAGGATCTGGGACCCGGGCTTGCCCAGAGGAGGAACATCTCATGGCTCTCGTCCTCGGCAGAGCTTGTTTCCGAAAAGGCACACGTCCGGCTCCTTGTCCCACACGGAAGGTGGCAGCCGTGAAAGCTGTTGCTGGTCTTCACCGTCCCCCTGCAGCCTATTCACAGGCACAACAGGATCTGGGACCCGGGCTTGGCCAGAGGAGGAACATCTCATGGCTCTCGTCCTCGGCACGGACTGTTTCCAGAAAGGAAAACGTCCGGCTCCTTGTCCCACAGTGAAGGTGGCAGCCCTGAAAGCTGTTGCTGGTCTTCACCGTCCCCCTGCAGCCTATTCACAGGCACAACAGGATCTGGGACCCGGGCTTGCCCAGAGGAGGAACATCTCATGGCTCTCGTCCTCGGCAGAGCTTGTTTCCGAAAAGGCACACGTCCGGCTCCTTGTCCCACAGTGAAGGTGGCAGCCCTGGAAGCTGTTGCTGGTCTTCACCGTCCCCCTGCAGCCTATTCACAGGCACAACAGGATCTGGGACCCGGGCTTGCCCAGAGGAGGAACATCTCATGGCTCTCGTCCTCGGCAGGGCCTGTTTCCATAAAGGCACAAGTCCGGCTCATAGTCCCACACGGAAGGTGGCAGCCGTGAAAGCTGTTGCTGGTCTTCACCGTCCCCCTGCAGCCTATTCACAGGCACAACAGGATTCAGGACCCGGGCTTGCCCAGAGGTGGAACATCTCATGGCTCTCGTCCTCGGCAGGGCCTGTTTCCAAAAAGGCACAAGACCGGCTCATTGTCCCACACGGAAGGTGGCAGCCCTGAAAGCTGTTGCTGGTCTTCACCGTCCCCCTGCAGCCTATTCACAGGCACAACAGGATTCAGGACCCGGGCTTGCCCAGAGGAGGAACATCTCATGGCTCTCGTCCTCGGCAGAGCCTGTTTCCGAAAAGGCACACATACGGCTCCTTGTCCCACACGGAAGGTGGCAGCCCTGAAAGCTGTTGCTGGTCTTCACCGTCCCCCTGCAGCCTATTCACAGGCACAACAGGATCTGGGACCCGGGCTTGCCCAGAGGAGGAACATCTCATGGCTCTCGTCCTCGGCAGGGCCTGTTTCCAAAAAGGCACAAGACTGGCTCCTTGTCCCACACGGAAGGTGACAGCCGTGAAAGCTGTTGCTGGTCTTCACCGTCCCCCTGCAGCCTATTCACAGGCACAACAGGATCTGGGACCCGGGCTTGCCCAGAGGAGGAACATCTCATGGCTCTCGTCCCCGGCAGGGCCTGTTTCCAGAAAGGCACACGTCCGGCTCCTTGTCCCACACGGAAGGTGGCAGCCCTGAAAGCTGTTGCTGGTCTTCACCGTCCCCCTGCAGCCTATTCACAGGCACAACAGGATTCAGGACCGGGGCTTGCCCAGAGGAGGAACATCTCATGGCTCTCGTCCTCGGCACGGCCTGTTTCCGAGAAGACACACATCCGGCTCATTGTCCCACATGGAAGGTGGCAGCCCTGAAAGCTGTTGCTGGTCTTCACCGTCCCCCTGCAGCCTATTCACAGGCCCAATAGGATCTGGGACCCGGGCTTGCCCAGAGGAGGAACATCTCATGGCTCTCGTCCTCGGCAGAGCCTGTTTCCGAAAAGGTACACGTCCGGCTCCTTGTCCCACACGGAAGGTGGCAGCCCTGAAAGCTGTTGCTGGTCTTCACCGTCCCCCTGCAGCCTATTCACAGGCACAACAGGATCTGGGACCCGGCCTTGCCCAGAGGAGGAACATCTCATGGCTCTCGTCCTCAGCACGGCCTTTTTCCAGAAAGGAACACGTCCGGCTCCTTGTCCCACAGTGAAGGTGTCAGCCGTGAAAGCTGTTGCTGGTGTTCACCGTCCCCCTGCAGCCTATTCACAGGCACAACAGGATCTGGGACCCGGGCTTGCCCAGAGGAGGAACATCTCATGGCTCTCGTCCTCGGCAGAGCTTGTTTCCGAAAAGGCACACGTCCGGCTCCTTGTCCCACACGGAAGGTGGCAGCCGTGAAAGCTGTTGCTGGTCTTCACCGTCCCCCTGCAGCCTATTCACAGGCACAACAGGATCTGGGACCCGGGCTTGCCCAGAGGAGGAACATCTCATGGCTCTCGTCCTCGGCAGGGCCTGTTTCCATAAAGGCACAAGACCGGCTCATTGTCCCACACGGAAGGTGGCAGCCGTGAAAGCTGTTGCTGGTCTTCACCGTCCCCCTGCAGCCTATTCACAGGCACAACAGGATTCAGGACCCGGGCTTGCCCAGAGGAGGAACATCTCATGGCTCTCGTCCTCGGCAGAGCCTGTTTCCGAAAAGGCACACATACGGCTCCTTGTCCCACACGGAAGTTGGCAGCCCTGAAAGCTGTTGCTGGTCTTCACCGTCCCCCTGCAGCCTATTCACAGGCACAACAGGATTTGGGACCCAGGCTTGCCCAGAGGAGGAACATCTCATGGCTCTCGTCCTCGGCACGGCCTGTTTCCAGAAAGGAACACGTCCGGCTCCTTGTCCCACAGTGAAGGTGGCAGCCGTTAAAGCTGTTGCTGGTCTTCACCGTCCCCCTGCAGCCTATTCACAGGCCCAACAGGATCTGGGACCCGGGCTTGCCCAGAGGAGGAACATCTCATGGCTCTCGTCCTCGGCAGGGCCTGTTTCCAAAAAGGCACAAGACTGGCTCCTTGTCCCACACGGAAGGTGACAGCCGTGAAAGCTGTTGCTGGTCTTCACCGTCCCCCTGCAGCCTATTCACAGGCACAACAGGATCTGGGACCCGGGCTTGCCCAGAGGAGGAACATCTCATGGCTCTCGTCCCCGGCACGGCCTGTTTCCAGAAAGGCACACGTCCGGCTCCTTGTCCCACACGGAAGGTGGCAGCCGTGAAAGCTGTTGCTGGTCTTCACCGTCCCCCTGCAGCCTATTCACAGGCACAACAGGATTCAGGACCGGGGCTTGCCCAGAGGAGGAACATCTCATGGCTCTCGTCCTCGGCAGAGCCTGTTTCCGAAAAGGTACACGTCCGGCTCCTTGTCCCACACGGAAGGTGGCAGCCCTGAAAGCTGTTGCTGGTCTTCACCGTCCCCCTGCAGCCTATTCACAGGCACAACAGGATCTGGGACCCGGGCTTGCCCAGAGGAGGAACATCTCATGGCTCTCGTCCTCGGCACGGCCTGTTTCCAGAAAGGAACACGTCCGGCTCCTTGTCCCACAGTGAAGGTGGCAGCCGTGAAAGCTCTTGCTGGTGTTCACCGTCCCCCTGCAGCCTATTCACAGGCACAACAGGATCTGGGACCCGGGCTTGCCCAGAGGAGGAAGATCTCATGGCTCTCGTCCTCGGCAGAGCTTGTTTCCGAAAAGGCACACGTCCGGCTCCTTGTCCCACACGGAAGGTGGCAGCCGTGAAAGCTTTTGCTGGTCTTCACCGTCCCCCTGCAGCCTATTCACAGGCAGAACAGGATCTGGGACCCGGGCTTGCCCAGAGGAGGAACATCTCATGGCTCTCGTCCTCGGCAGGGCCTGTTTCCATAAAGGCACAAGACCGGCTCCTTGTCCCACACGGAAGGTGGCAGCCCTGAAAGCTGTTGCTGGTCTTCACGGTCCCCCTGCAGCCTATTCACAGGCACAACAGGATCTGGGACCCGGGCTTCCCCAGAGGAGGAACATCTCATGGCTCTCGTCCTCGGCAGAGCTGTTTCTGAAAAGGCACACGTCCGGCTCCTTGTCCCACACGGAAGGTGGCAGCCCTGGAAGCTGTTGCTGGTCTTCACCGTCCCCCTGCAGCCTATTCACAGGCACAACAGGATCTGGGACCCGGGCTTGCCCAGAGGAGGAACATCTCATGGCTCTCGTCCTCGGCAGATCCTTTTTCCGAAAATGCACACGTCCGGCTCCTTGTCCCACAGTGAAGTTGGCAGCCGGTAAAGCTGTTGCTGGTCTTCACCATCCCCCTGCAGCCTATTCACAGGCACAACAGGATTCAGGACCGGGGCTTGCCCAGAGGAGGAACATCTCATGGCTCTCGTCCTCGGCACGGCCTGTTTCCGAGAAGACACACATCCGGCTCATTGTCCCACATGGAAGGTGGCAGCCCTGAAAGCTGTTGCTGGTCTTCACCGTCCCCCTGCAGCCTATTCACAGGCCCAATAGGATCTGGGACCCGGGCTTGCCCAGAGGAGGAACATCTCATGGCTCTCGTCCTCGGCAGAGCCTGTTTCCGAAAAGGTACACGTCCGGCTCCTTGTCCCACACGGAAGGTGGCAGCCCTGAAAGCTGTTGCTGGTCTTCACCGTCCCCCTGCAGCCTATTCACAGGCACAACAGGATCTGGGACCCGGCCTTGCCCAGAGGAGGAACATCTCATGGCTCTCGTCCTCAGCACGGCCTTTTTCCAGAAAGGAACACGTCCGGCTCCTTGTCCCACAGTGAAGGTGTCAGCCGTGAAAGCTGTTGCTGGTGTTCACCGTCCCCCTGCAGCCTATTCACAGGCACAACAGGATCTGGGACCCGGGCTTGCCCAGAGGAGGAACATCTCATGGCTCTCGTCCTCGGCAGAGCTTGTTTCCGAAAAGGCACACGTCCGGCTCCTTGTCCCACACGGAAGGTGGCAGCCGTGAAAGCTGTTGCTGGTCTTCACCGTCCCCCTGCAGCCTATTCACAGGCACAACAGGATCTGGGACCCGGGCTTGCCCAGAGGAGGAACATCTCATGGCTCTCGTCCTCGGCAGGGCCTGTTTCCATAAAGGCACAAGACCGGCTCATTGTCCCACACGGAAGGTGGCAGCCGTGAAAGCTGTTGCTGGTCTTCACCGTCCCCCTGCAGCCTATTCACAGGCACAACAGGATTCAGGACCCGGGCTTGCCCAGAGGAGGAACATCTCATGGCTCTCGTCCTCGGCAGAGCCTGTTTCCGAAAAGGCACACATACGGCTCCTTGTCCCACACGGAAGTTGGCAGCCCTGAAAGCTGTTGCTGGTCTTCACCGTCCCCCTGCAGCCTATTCACAGGCACAACAGGATTTGGGACCCAGGCTTGCCCAGAGGAGGAACATCTCATGGCTCTCGTCCTCGGCACGGCCTGTTTCCAGAAAGGAACACGTCCGGCTCCTTGTCCCACAGTGAAGGTGGCAGCCGTTAAAGCTGTTGCTGGTCTTCACCGTCCCCCTGCAGCCTATTCACAGGCCCAACAGGATCTGGGACCCGGGCTTGCCCAGAGGAGGAACATCTCATGGCTCTCGTCCTCGGCAGGGCCTGTTTCCAAAAAGGCACAAGACTGGCTCCTTGTCCCACACGGAAGGTGACAGCCGTGAAAGCTGTTGCTGGTCTTCACCGTCCCCCTGCAGCCTATTCACAGGCACAACAGGATCTGGGACCCGGGCTTGCCCAGAGGAGGAACATCTCATGGCTCTCGTCCCCGGCACGGCCTGTTTCCAGAAAGGCACACGTCCGGCTCCTTGTCCCACACGGAAGGTGGCAGCCGTGAAAGCTGTTGCTGGTCTTCACCGTCCCCCTGCAGCCTATTCACAGGCACAACAGGATTCAGGACCGGGGCTTGCCCAGAGGAGGAACATCTCATGGCTCTCGTCCTCGGCAGAGCCTGTTTCCGAAAAGGTACACGTCCGGCTCCTTGTCCCACACGGAAGGTGGCAGCCCTGAAAGCTGTTGCTGGTCTTCACCGTCCCCCTGCAGCCTATTCACAGGCACAACAGGATCTGGGACCCGGGCTTGCCCAGAGGAGGAACATCTCATGGCTCTCGTCCTCGGCAGAGCCTGTTTCCGAAAAGGTACACGTCCGGCTCCTTGTCCCACAGTGAAGGTGGCAGCCGTGAAAGCTCTTGCTGGTGTTCACCGTCCCCCTGCAGCCTATTCACAGGCACAACAGGATCTGGGACCCGGGCTTGCCCAGAGGAGGAAGATCTCATGGCTCTCGTCCTCGGCAGAGCTTGTTTCCGAAAAGGCACACGTCCGGCTCCTTGTCCCACACGGAAGGTGGCAGCCGTGAAAGCTTTTGCTGGTCTTCACCGTCCCCCTGCAGCCTATTCACAGGCAGAACAGGATCTGGGACCCGGGCTTGCCCAGAGGAGGAACATCTCATGGCTCTCGTCCTCGGCAGGGCCTGTTTCCATAAAGGCACAAGACCGGCTCCTTGTCCCACACGGAAGGTGGCAGCCCTGAAAGCTGTTGCTGGTCTTCACGGTCCCCCTGCAGCCTATTCACAGGCACAACAGGATCTGGGACCCGGGCTTCCCCAGAGGAGGAACATCTCATGGCTCTCGTCCTCGGCAGAGCTGTTTCTGAAAAGGCACACGTCCGGCTCCTTGTCCCACACGGAAGGTGGCAGCCCTGGAAGCTGTTGCTGGTCTTCACCGTCCCCCTGCAGCCTATTCACAGGCACAACAGGATCTGGGACCCGGGCTTGCCCAGAGGAGGAACATCTCATGGCTCTCGTCCTCGGCAGATCCTTTTTCCGAAAATGCACACGTCCGGCTCCTTGTCCCACAGTGAAGTTGGCAGCCGGTAAAGCTGTTGCTGGTCTTCACCATCCCCCTGCAGCCTATTCACAGGCACAACAGGATCTGGGACCCGGGCTTGCCCAGAGGAGGAACATCTCATGGCTCTCGTCCTCGGCAGGGCCTGTTTCCAAAAAGGCACAAGACTGGCTCCATGTCCCACACGGAAGGTGACAGCCGTGAAAGCTGTTGCTGGTGTTCACCGTCCCCCTGCAGCCTATTCACAGGCACAACAGGATCTGGGACCCAGGCTTGCACAGAGGAGGAACATCTCATGGCTCTCGTCCCCGGCACGGCCTGTTTCCAGAAAGGCACACGTCCGGCTCCTTGTCCCACACGGAAGGTGGCAGCCCTGAAAGCTGTTGCTGGTCTTCACCGTCCCCCTGCAGCCTATTCACAGGCACAACAGGATTCAGGACCGGGGCTTGCCCAGAGGAGGAACATCTCATGGCTCTCGTCCTCGGCACGGCCTGTTTCCGAGAAGACACACATCCGGCTCATTGTCCCACATGGAAGGTGGCAGCCCTGGAAGCTGTTGCTGGTCTTCACCGTCTCCCTGCAGCCTATTCACAGGCCCAACAGGATCTGGGACCCGGGCTTGCCCAGAGGAGGAACATCTCATGGCTCTCGTCCTCGGCAGAGCCTGTTTCCGAAAAGGTACACGTCCGGCTCCTTGTCCCACACGGAAGGTGGCAGCCCTGAAAGCTGTTGCTGGTCTTCACCGTCCCCCTGCAGCCTATTCACAGGCACAACAGGATTCAGGACCGGGGCTTGCCCAGAGGAGGAACATCTCATGGCTCTCGTCCTCGGCAGAGCCTGTTTCCGAAAAGGTACACGTCCGGCTCCTTGTCCCACACGGAAGGTGGCAGCCCTGAAAGCTGTTGCTGGTCTTCACCGTCCCCCTGCAGCCTATTCACAGGCACAACAGGATCTGGGACCCGGGCTTGCCCAGAGGAGGAACATCTCATGGCTCTCGTCCTCGGCACGGCCTGTTTCCAGAAAGGAACACGTCCGGCTCCTTGTCCCACAGTGAAGGTGGCAGCCGTGAAAGCTCTTGCTGGTGTTCACCGTCCCCCTGCAGCCTATTCACAGGCACAACAGGATCTGGGACCCGGCCTTGCCCAGAGGAGGAACATCTCATGGCTCTCGTCCTCGGCAGATCCTGTTTCCATAAAGGCACAAGACCGGCTCATTGTCCCACACGGAAGGTGGCAGCCCTGAAAGCTGTTGCTGGTCTTCACCGTCCCCCTGCAGCCTATTCACAGGCACAACAGGATCTGGGACCCGGGCTTGGCCAGAGGAGGAACATCTCATGGCTCTCGTCCTCGGCAGAGCTTGTTTCCGAAAAGGCACACGTCCGGCTCCTTGTCCCACACGGAAGATGGCAGCCCTGGAAGCTCTTGCTGGTCTTCACCGTCCCCCTGCAGCCTATTCACAGGCACAACAGGATCTGGGACCCGGCCTTGCCCAGAGGAGGAACATCTCATGGCTCTCGTCCTCGGCAGATCCTGTTTCCGAAAATGCACACGTCCGGCTCCTTGTCCCACACGGAAGGTGGCAGCCCTGAAAGCTGTTGCTGGTCTTCACCGTCCCCCTGCAGCCTATTCACAGGCACAACAGGATCTGGGACCCGGCCTTGCCCAGAGGAGGAACATCTCATGGCTCTCGTCCTCGGCAGATCCTGTTTCCGAAAATGCACACGTCCGGCTCCTTGTCCCACAGGGAAGGTGGCAGCCCTGAAAGCTGTTGCTGGTCTTCACCGTCCCCCTGCAGCCTATTCACAGGCACAACAGGATCTGGGACCCGGGCTTGCCCAGAGGAGGAACATCTCATGGCTCTCGTCCTCGGCAGAGCTTGTTTCCGAAAAGGCACACGTCCGGCTCCTTGTCCCACACGGAAGGTGGCAGCCCTGGAAGCTGTTGCTGGTCTTCACCGTCCCCCTGCAGCCTATTCACAGGCACAACAGGATCTGGGACCCGAGCTTGCCCAGAGGAGGAACATCTCATGGCTCTCGTTCTCGGCAGAGCCTGATTCCGAAAAGGCACACGTCCGGCTCCTTATCCCACACGGAAGGTGGCAGCCCTGAAAGCTGTTGCTGGTCTTCACCGTCCCCCTGCAGCCTATTCACAGGCACAACAGGATCTGGGACCCGGGCTTGGCCAGAGGAGGAACATCTCATGGGTCTCGTCCTCGGCACAGCCTGTTTCCAGAAAGGCACACGTCCGGCTCCTTGTCCCACAGTGAAGGTGGCAGCCGTGAAAGCTGTTGCTGGTGTTCACCGTCCCCCTGCAGCCTATTCACAGGCACAACAGGATCTGGGACCCGGGCTTGCCCAGAGGAGGAACATCTCATGGCTCTCGTCCTCGGCAGAGCCTGTTTCCGAAAAGGCACACGTCCGGCTCCTTATCCCACACGGAAGGTGGCAGCCCTGAAAGCTGTTGCTGGTCTTCACCGTCCCCCTGCAGCCTATTCACAGGCACAACAGGATCTGGGACCCGGGCTTGCCCAGAGGAGGAACATCTCATGGCTCTCGTCCTCGGCAGGGCCTGTTTCCATAAAGGCACAAGACCGGCTCATTGTCCCACACGGAATGTGGCAGCCCTGAAAGCTGTTGCTGGTCTTCACCGTCCCCCTGCAGCCTATTCACAGGCACAACAGGATTTTGACCCGGGCTTGCCCAGAGGAGGAACATCTCATGGCTCTCGTCCTCGGCAGAGCCTGATTCCGAAAAGGCACACGTCCGGCTCCTTGTCCCACAGTGAAGGTGGCAGCCCTGAAAGCTGTTGCTGGTCTTCACCGTCCCCCTGCAGCCTATTCACAGGCACAACAGGATCTGGGACCCGGGCTTGCCCAGAGGAGGAACATCTCATGGCTCTCGTCCTCGGCACGGCCTGTTTCCAGAAAGGCACACGTCCGGCTCCTTGTCCCACAGTGAAGGTGGCAGCCCTGAAAGCTGTTGCTGGTCTTCACCGTCCCCCTGCAGCCTATTCACAGGCACAACAGGATCTGGGACCCGGGCTTGCCCAGAGGAGGAACATCTCATGGCTCTCGTCCTTGGCAGAGCTTGTTTCCGAAAAGGCACACGTCCGGCTCCTTGTCCCACACGGAAGGTGGCAGCCCTGGAAGCTGTTGCTGGTCTTCACCGTCCCCCTGCAGCCTATTCACAGGCACAACAGGATCTGGGACCCGGGCTTGCCCAGAGGAGGAACATCTCATGGCTCTCGTCCTCGGCAGATCCTGTTTCCGAAAATGCACACGTCCGGCTCCTTGTCCCACACGGAAGGTGGCAGCCCTGAAAGCTGTTGCTGGTCTTCAACGTCCCCCTGCAGCCTATTCACAGGCACAACAGGATCTGGGACTCGGGCTTGCCCTGAGGAGGAACATCTCATGGCTCTCGTCCTCGGCAGGGCCTGTATCCAGAAAGACACGTCCGGCTCCTTGTCCCACACGGAAGGTGGCAGCCCTGAAAGCTGTTGCTGGTCTTCACCGTCCCCCTGCAGCCTATTCACAGGCACAACAGGATTTGGACCCGGGCTTGCCCAGAGGAGGAACATCTCATGGCTCTCGTCCTCGGCAGAGCCTGATTCCGAAAAGGCACACGTCCGGCTCCTTATCCCACACGGAAGGTGGCAGCCCTGAAAGCTGTTGCTGGTCTTCAACGTCCCCCTGCAGCCTATTCACAGGCACAACAGGATCTGGGACCCGGGCTTGGCCAGAGGAGGAACATCTCATGGCTCTCGTCCTCAGCACGTCCTGTTTCCAGAAAGGCACACGTCCGGCTCCTTGTCCCACACGGAAGGTGGCAGCCCTGGAAGCTGTTGCTGGTCTTCACCGTCCCCCTGCAGCCTATTCACAGGCACAACAGGATCTGGGACCCGGGCTTGCCCAGAGGAGGAACATCTCATGGCTCTCGTCCTCGGCAGAGCCTGATTCCGAAAAGGCACACGTCCGGCTCCTTATCCCACACGGAAGGTGGCAGCCCTGAAAGCTGTTGCTGGTGTTCACCGTCCCCCTGCAGCCTATTCACAGGCACAACAGGATCTGGGACCCGGGCTTGGCCAGAGGAGGAACATCTCATGGCTCTCGTCCTCGGCAGAGCTTGTTTCCGAAAAGGCACACGTCCGGCTCCTTTTCCCACAGTGACGGTGGCAGCCCTGGAAGCTGTTGCTGGTCTTCACCGTCCCCCTGCAGCCTATTCACAGGCACAACAGGATCTGGGACCCGGGCTTGCCCAGAGGTGGAACATCTCATGGCTCTCGTCCTCGGCAGGGCCTGTTTCCATAAAGGCACAAGACCGGCTCATAGTCCCACACGGAAGGTGGCAGCCGTGAAAGCTGTTGCTGGTCTTCACCGTCCCCCTGCAGCCTATTCACAGGCACAACAGGATTCAGGACCCGGGCTTGCCCAGAGGAGGAACATCTCATGGCTCTCGTCCTCGGCAGGGCCTGTTTCCAAAAAGGCACAAGACCGGCTCATTGTCCCACACGGAAGGTGGCAGCCCTGAAAGCTGTTGCTGGTCTTCACCGTCCCCCTGCAGCCTATTCACAGGCACAACAGGATTCAGGACCCGGGCTTGCCCAGAGGAGGAACATCTCATGGCTCTCGTCCTCGGCAGAGCCTGTTTCCGAAAAGGCACACATACGTCTCCTTGTCCCACACGGAAGGTGGCAGCCCTGAAAGCTGTTGCTGGTGTTCACCGTCCCCCTGCAGCCTATTCACAGGCACAACAGGATTTGGGACCCGGGCTTGCCCAGAGGAGGAACATCTCATGGCTCTCGTCCTCGGCACGGCCTGTTTCCAGAAAGGAACACGTCCGGCTCCTTGTCCCACAGTGAAGGTGGCAGCCCTGAAAGCTGTTGCTGGTCTTCACCGTCCCCCTGCAGCCTATTCACAGGCACAACAGGATCTGGGACCCGGGCTTGCCCAGAGGAGGAACATCTCATGGCTCTCGTCCTCGGCAGGGCCTGTTTCCAAAAAGGCACAAGACTGGCTCCTTGTCCCACACGGAATGTGACAGCCGTGAAAGCTGTTGCTGGTCTTCACCGTCCCCCTGCAGCCTATTCACAGGCACAACAGGATCTGGGACCCGGGCTTGCCCAGAGGAGGAACATCTCATGGCTCTCGTCCCCGGCACGGCCTGTTTCCAGAAAGGCACACGTCCGGCTCCTTGTCCCACACGGAAGGTGGCAGCCGTGAAAGCTGTTGCTGGTCTTCACCGTCCCCCTGCAGCCTATTCACAGGCACAACAGGATTCAGGACCGGGGCTTGCCCAGAGGAGGAACATCTCATGGCTCTCGTCCTCGGCAGAGCCTGTTTCCGAAAAGGTACACGTCCGGCTCCTTGTCCCACACGGAAGGTGGCAGCCCTGAAAGCTGTTGCTGGTCTTCACCGTCCCCCTGCAGCCTATTCACAGACACAACAGGATTCAGGAGCCAGGCTTGCCCAGAGGAGGAACATCTCATGGCTCTCGTCCTCGGCAGAGCCTGTTTCCGAAAAGGCACACATACGTCTCCTTGTCCCACACGGAAGGTGGCAGCCCTGAAAGTTGTTGCTGGTCTTCACCGTCCCCCTGCAGCCTATTCACAGGCACAACAGGATTTGGGACCCGGGCTTGCCCAGAGGAGGAACATCTCATGGCTCTCGTCCTCGGCACGGCCTGTTTCCAGAAAGGAACACGTCCGGCTCATTGTCCCACACGGAAGGTGGCAGCCCTGAAAGCTGTTGCTGGTCTTCACCGTCCCCCTGCAGCCTATTCACAGGCACAACAGGATCTGGGACCCGGGCTTGCCCAGAGGAGGAACATCTCATGGCTCTCGTCCTCGGCAGGGCCTGTATCAAGAAAGACACGTCCGGCTCCTTGTCCCACACGGAAGGTGGCAGCCCTGAAAGCTGTTGCTGGTCTTCACCGTCCCCCTGCAGCCTCTTGACAGGCACAACAGGATCTGGGACCCGGGCTTGCCCAGAGGAGGAACATCTCATGGCTCTCGTCCTCGGCAGGGCCTGTTTCCAGAAAGGCACACGTCCGGCTCCTTGTCCCACACGGAAGGTGGCAGCCCTGAAAGCTGTTGCTGGTCTTCACCATCCCCCTGCAGCCTATTCACAGGCACAAAAGGATCTGGGACCCGGGCATGCCCAGAGGAGGAACATCTCATGGCTCTCGTCCTCGGCAGAGCCTGATTCCGAGAAGGCACACGTCCGGCTCCTTGTCCCACACGGAAGGTGGCAGCCCTGAAAGCTGTTACTGGTCTTCACCGTCCCCCTGCAGCCTATTCACAGGCACAACAGGATCTGGGACCCGGGCTTGCCCAGAGGAGGAACATCTCATGGCTCTCGTCCTCGGCACGGCCTGTTTCCAGAAAGGAACACGTCCGGCTCCTTGTCCCACAGTGAAGGTGGCAGCCGTGAAAGCTGTTGCTGGTGTTCACCGTCCCCCTGCAGCCTATTCACAGGCACAACAGGATCTGGGACCCGGGCTTGCCCAGAGGAGGAACATCTCATGGCTCTCGTCCTCGGCAGAGCTTGTTTCCGAAAATGCACACGTCCGGCTCCTTGTCCCACAGGGAAGGTGGCAGCCCTGAAAGCTGTTGCTGGTCTTCACCGTCCCCCTGCAGCCTATTCACAGGCACAACAGGATCTGGGACCCGGGCTTGCCCAGAGGAGGAACATCTCATGGCTCTCGTCCTCGGCAGAGCTTGTTTCCGAAAAGGCACACGTCCGGCTCCTTGTCCCACACGGAAGGTGGCAGCCCTGGAAGCTGTTGCTGGTCTTCACCGTCCCCCTGCAGCCTATTCACAGGCACAACAGGATCTGGGACCCGAGCTTGCCCAGAGGAGGAACATCTCATGGCTCTCGTTCTCGGCAGAGCCTGATTCCGAAAAGGCACACGTCCGGCTCCTTATCCCACACGGAAGGTGGCAGCCCTGAAAGCTGTTGCTGGTCTTCACCGTCCCCCTGCAGCCTATTCACAGGCACAACAGGATCTGGGACCCGGGCTTGGCCAGAGGAGGAACATCTCATGGGTCTCGTCCTCGGCACAGCCTGTTTCCAGAAAGGCACACGTCCGGCTCCTTGTCCCACAGTGAAGGTGGCAGCCGTGAAAGCTGTTGCTGGTGTTCACCGTCCCCCTGCAGCCTATTCACAGGCACAACAGGATCTGGGACCCGGGCTTGCCCAGAGGAGGAACATCTCATGGCTCTCGTCCTCGGCAGAGCCTGTTTCCGAAAAGGCACACGTCCGGCTCCTTATCCCACACGGAAGGTGGCAGCCCTGAAAGCTGTTGCTGGTCTTCACCGTCCCCCTGCAGCCTATTCACAGGCACAACAGGATCTGGGACCCGGGCTTGCCCAGAGGAGGAACATCTCATGGCTCTCGTCCTCGGCAGGGCCTGTTTCCATAAAGGCACAAGACCGGCTCATTGTCCCACACGGAATGTGGCAGCCCTGAAAGCTGTTGCTGGTCTTCACCGTCCCCCTGCAGCCTATTCACAGGCACAACAGGATTTTGACCCGGGCTTGCCCAGAGGAGGAACATCTCATGGCTCTCGTCCTCGGCAGAGCCTGATTCCGAAAAGGCACACGTCCGGCTCCTTGTCCCACAGTGAAGGTGGCAGCCCTGAAAGCTGTTGCTGGTCTTCACCGTCCCCCTGCAGCCTATTCACAGGCACAACAGGATCTGGGACCCGGGCTTGCCCAGAGGAGGAACATCTCATGGCTCTCGTCCTCGGCACGGCCTGTTTCCAGAAAGGCACACGTCCGGCTCCTTGTCCCACAGTGAAGGTGGCAGCCCTGAAAGCTGTTGCTGGTCTTCACCGTCCCCCTGCAGCCTATTCACAGGCACAACAGGATCTGGGACCCGGGCTTGCCCAGAGGAGGAACATCTCATGGCTCTCGTCCTTGGCAGAGCTTGTTTCCGAAAAGGCACACGTCCGGCTCCTTGTCCCACACGGAAGGTGGCAGCCCTGGAAGCTGTTGCTGGTCTTCACCGTCCCCCTGCAGCCTATTCACAGGCACAACAGGATCTGGGACCCGGGCTTGCCCAGAGGAGGAACATCTCATGGCTCTCGTCCTCGGCAGATCCTGTTTCCGAAAATGCACACGTCCGGCTCCTTGTCCCACACGGAAGGTGGCAGCCCTGAAAGCTGTTGCTGGTCTTCAACGTCCCCCTGCAGCCTATTCACAGGCACAACAGGATCTGGGACTCGGGCTTGCCCTGAGGAGGAACATCTCATGGCTCTCGTCCTCGGCAGGGCCTGTATCCAGAAAGACACGTCCGGCTCCTTGTCCCACACGGAAGGTGGCAGCCCTGAAAGCTGTTGCTGGTCTTCACCGTCCCCCTGCAGCCTATTCACAGGCACAACAGGATTTGGACCCGGGCTTGCCCAGAGGAGGAACATCTCATGGCTCTCGTCCTCGGCAGAGCCTGATTCCGAAAAGGCACACGTCCGGCTCCTTATCCCACACGGAAGGTGGCAGCCCTGAAAGCTGTTGCTGGTCTTCAACGTCCCCCTGCAGCCTATTCACAGGCACAACAGGATCTGGGACCCGGGCTTGCCCAGAGGAGGAACATCTCATGGCTCTCGTCCTCGGCAGAGCCTGATTCCGAAAAGGCACACGTCCGGCTCCTTATCCCACACGGAAGGTGGCAGCCCTGAAAGCTGTTGCTGGTGTTCACCGTCCCCCTGCAGCCTATTCACAGGCACAACAGGATCTGGGACCCGGGCTTGGCCAGAGGAGGAACATCTCATGGCTCTCGTCCTCGGCAGAGCTTGTTTCCGAAAAGGCACACGTCCGGCTCCTTTTCCCACAGTGACGGTGGCAGCCCTGGAAGCTGTTGCTGGTCTTCACCGTCCCCCTGCAGCCTATTCACAGGCACAACAGGATCTGGGACCCGGGCTTGCCCAGAGGTGGAACATCTCATGGCTCTCGTCCTCGGCAGGGCCTGTTTCCATAAAGGCACAAGACCGGCTCATAGTCCCACACGGAAGGTGGCAGCCGTGAAAGCTGTTGCTGGTCTTCACCGTCCCCCTGCAGCCTATTCACAGGCACAACAGGATTCAGGACCCGGGCTTGCCCAGAGGTGGAACATCTCATGGCTCTCGTCCTCGGCAGGGCCTGTTTCCAAAAAGGCACAAGACCGGCTCATTGTCCCACACGGAAGGTGGCAGCCCTGAAAGCTGTTGCTGGTCTTCACCGTCCCCCTGCAGCCTATTCACAGGCACAACAGGATTCAGGACCCGGGCTTGCCCAGAGGAGGAACATCTCATGGCTCTCGTCCTCGGCAGAGCCTGTTTCCGAAAAGGCACACATACGTCTCCTTGTCCCACACGGAAGGTGGCAGCCCTGAAAGCTGTTGCTGGTGTTCACCGTCCCCCTGCAGCCTATTCACAGGCACAACAGGATTTGGGACCCGGGCTTGCCCAGAGGAGGAACATCTCATGGCTCTCGTCCTCGGCACGGCCTGTTTCCAGAAAGGAACACGTCCGGCTCCTTGTCCCACAGTGAAGGTGGCAGCCCTGAAAGCTGTTGCTGGTGTTCACCGTCCCCCTGCAGCCTATTCACAGGCACAACAGGATCTGGGACCCGGGCTTGCCCAGAGGAGGAACATCTCATGGCTCTCATCCTCGGCAGGACCTGTTTCCAAAAAGGCACAAGACTGGCTCCTTGTCCCACACGGAATGTGACAGCCGTGAAAGCTGTTGCTGGTCTTCACCGTCCCCCTGCAGCCTATTCACAGGCACAACAGGATCTGGGACCCGGGCTTGCCCAGAGGAGGAACATCTCATGGCTCTCGTCCCCGGCACGGCCTGTTTCCAGAAAGGCACACGTCCGGCTCCTTGTCCCACACGGAAGGTGGCAGCCGTGAAAGCTGTTGCTGGTCTTCACCGTCCCCCTGCAGCCTATTCACAGGCACAACAGGATTCAGGACCGGGGCTTGCCCAGAGGAGGAACATCTCATGGCTCTCGTCCTCGGCAGAGCCTGTTTCCGAAAAGGTACACGTCCGGCTCCTTGTCCCACACGGAAGGTGGCAGCCCTGAAAGCTGTTGCTGGTCTTCACCGTCCCCCTGCAGCCTATTCACAGACACAACAGGATTCAGGAGCCAGGCTTGCCCAGAGGAGGAACATCTCATGGCTCTCGTCCTCGGCAGAGCCTGTTTCCGAAAAGGCACACATACGTCTCCTTGTCCCACACGGAAGGTGGCAGCCCTGAAAGCTGTTGCTGGTCTTCACCGTCCCCCTGCAGCCTATTCACAGGCACAACAGGATTTGGGACCCGGGCTTGCCCAGAGGAGGAACATCTCATGGCTCTCGTCCTCGGCACGGCCTGTTTCCAGAAAGGAACACGTCCGGCTCATTGTCCCACACGGAAGGTGGCAGCCCTGAAAGCTGTTGCTGGTCTTCACCGTCCCCCTGCAGCCTATTCACAGGCACAACAGGATCTGGGACCCGGGCTTGCCCAGAGGAGGAACATCTCATGGCTCTCGTCCTCGGCAGGGCCTGTATCAAGAAAGACACGTCCGGCTCCTTGTCCCACACGGAAGGTGGCAGCCCTGAAAGCTGTTGCTGGTCTTCACCGTCCCCCTGCAGCCTCTTGACAGGCACAACAGGATCTGGGACCCGGGCTTGCCCAGAGGAGGAACATCTCATGGCTCTCGTCCTCGGCAGGGCCTGTTTCCAGAAAGGCACACGTCCGGCTCCTTGTCCCACACGGAAGGTGGCAGCCCTGAAAGCTGTTGCTGGTCTTCACCATCCCCCTGCAGCCTATTCACAGGCACAAAAGGATCTGGGACCCGGGCATGCCCAGAGGAGGAACATCTCATGGCTCTCGTCCTCGGCAGAGCCTGATTCCGAGAAGGCACACGTCCGGCTCCTTGTCCCACACGGAAGGTGGCAGCCCTGAAAGCTGTTACTGGTCTTCACCGTCCCCCTGCAGCCTATTCACAGGCACAACAGGATCTGGGACCCGGGCTTGCCCAGAGGAGGAACATCTCATGGCTCTCGTCCTCGGCACGGCCTGTTTCCAGAAAGGAACACGTCCGGCTCCTTGTCCCACAGTGAAGGTGGCAGCCGTGAAAGCTGTTGCTGGTGTTCACCGTCCCCCTGCAGCCTATTCACAGGCACAACAGGATCTGGGACCCGGGCTTGCCCAGAGGAGGAAAATCTCATGGCTCTCGTCCTCGGCAGAGCTTGTTTCCGAAAAGGCACACGTCCGGCTCCTTGTCCCACACGGAAGGTGGCAGCCCTGGAAGCTGTTGCTGGTCTTCACCGTCCCCCTGCAGCCTATTCACAGGCACAACAGGATCTGGGACCCGGGCTTGCCCAGAGGAGGAACATCTCATGGCTCTCGTCCTCGGCAGAGCCTGATTCCGAAAAGGCACACGTCCGGCTCCTTATCCCACACGGAAGGTGGCAGCCCTGAAAGCTGTTGCTGGTGTTCACCGTCCCCCTGCAGCCTATTCACAGGCACAACAGGATCTGGGACCCGGGCTTGGCCAGAGGAGGAACATCTCATGGCTCTCGTCCTTGGCAGAGCTTGTTTCCGAAAAGGCACACGTCCGGCTCCTTGTCCCACAGTGAAGGTGGCAGCCCTGGAAGCTGTTGCTGGTCTTCACCGTCCCCCTGCAGCCTATTCACAGGCACAACAGGATCTGGGACCCGGGCTTGCCCAGAGGTGGAACATCTCATGGCTCTCGTCCTCGGCAGGGCCTGTTTCCATAAAGGCACAAGACCGGCTCATAGTCCCACACGGAAGGTGGCAGCCGTGAAAGCTGTTGCTGGTCTTCACCGTCCCCCTGCAGCCTATTCACAGGCACAACAGGTTTCAGGACCCGGGCTTGCCCAGAGGTGGAACATCTCATGGCTCTCGTCCTCGGCAGGGCCTGTTTCCAAAAAGGCACAAGACCGGCTCATTGTCCCACACGGAAGGTGGCAGCCCTGAAAGCTGTTGCTGGTCTTCACCGTCCCCCTGCAGCCTATTCACAGGCACAACAGGATTCAGGACCCGGGCTTGCCCAGAGGAGGAACATCTCATGGCTCTCGTCCTCGGCAGAGCCTGTTTCCGAAAAGGCACACATACGTCTCCTTGTCCCACACGGAAGGTGGCAGCCCTGAAAGCTGTTGCTGGTGTTCACCGTCCCCCTGCAGCCTATTCACAGGCACAACAGGATTTGGGACCCGGGCTTGCCCAGAGGAGGAACATCTCATGGCTCTCGTCCTCGGCACGGCCTGTTTCCAGAAAGGAACACGTCCGGCTCATTGTCCCACACGGAAGGTGGCAGCCCTGAAAGCTGTTGCTGGTCTTCACCGTCCCCCTGCAGCCTATTCACAGGCACAACAGGATCTGGGACCCGGGCTTGCCCAGAGGAGGAACATCTCATGGCTCTCGTCCTCGGCAGGGCCTGTTTCCAAAAAGGCACAAGACTGGCTCCTTGTCCCACACGGAATGTGACAGCCGTGAAAGCTGTTGCTGGTCTTCACCGTCCCCCTGCAGCCTATTCACAGGCACAACAGGATCTGGGACCCGGGCTTGCCCAGAGGAGGAACATCTCATGGCTCTCGTCCCCGGCACGGCCTGTTTCCAGAAAGGCACACGTCCGGCTCCTTGTCCCACACGGAAGGTGGCAGCCGTGAAAGCTGTTGCTGGTCTTCACCGTCCCCCTGCAGCCTATTCACAGGCACAACAGGATTCAGGACCGGGGCTTGCCCAGAGGAGGAACATCTCATGGCTCTCGTCCTCGGCAGAGCCTGTTTCCGAAAAGGTACACGTCCGGCTCCTTGTCCCACACGGAAGGTGGCAGCCCTGAAAGCTGTTGCTGGTCTTCACCGTCCCCCTGCAGCCTATTCACAGGCACAACAGGATTCAGGAGCCAGGCTTGCCCAGAGGAGGAACATCTCATGGCTCTCGTCCTCGGCACGGCCTGTTTCCAGAAAGGAACACGTCCGGCTCCTTGTCCCACACGGAAGGTGGCAGCCCTGAAAGCTGTTGCTGGTCTTCACCGTCCCCCTGCAGCCTATTCACAGGCACAACAGGATCTGGGACCCGGGCTTGCCCAGAGGAGGAACATCTCATGGCTCTCGTCCTCGGCAGGGCCTGTATCCAGAAAGACACGTCCGGCTCCTTGTCCCACACGGAAGGTGGCAGCCGTGAAAGTTGTTGCTGGTCTTCACCGTCCCCCTGCAGCCTATTCACAGGCACAACAGGATTCAGGACCCGGGCTTGCCCAGAGGAGGAACATCTCATGGCTCTCGTCCTCGGCAGAGCCTGTTTCCGAAAAGGCACACATACGTCTCCTTGTCCCACACGGAAGGTGGCAGCCCTGAAAGCTGTTGCTGGTCTTCACCGTCCCCCTGCAGCCTATTCACAGGCACAACAGGATTTGGGACCCGGGCTTGCCCAGAGGAGGAACATCTCATGGCTCTCGTCCTCGGCACGGCCTGTTTCCAGAAAGGAACACGTCCGGCTCATTGTCCCACACGGAAGGTGGCAGCCCTGAAAGCTGTTGCTGGTCTTCACCGTCCCCCTGCAGCCTATTCACAGGCACAACAGGATCTGGGACCCGGGCTTGGCCAGAGGAGGAACATCTCATGGCTCTCGTCCTCGGCAGGGCCTGTATCAAGAAAGACACGTCCGGCTCCTTGTCCCACACGGAAGGTGGCAGCCCTGAAAGCTGTTGCTGGTCTTCACCGTCCCCCTGCAGCCTCTTCACAGGCACAACAGGATCTGGGACCCGGGCTTGCCCAGAGGAGGAACATCTCATGGCTCTCGTCCTCGGCAGGGCCTGTTTCCAAAAAGGCACAAGACCGGTTCATTGTCCCACACGGAAGGTGGCAGCCCTGAAAGCTGTTGCTGGTCTTCACCATCCCCCTGCAGCCTATTCACAGGCACAACAGGATTCAGGACCCGGGCTTGCCCAGAGGAGGAACATCTCATGGCTCTCGTCCTCGGCAGAGCCTGTTTCCGAAAAGGCACACATCCGGCTCCTTGTCCAACACGGAAGGTGGCAGCCCTGAAAGCTGTTGCTGGTCTTCACCGTCCCCCTGCAGCCTATTCATAGGAACAACATGATTTGGGACCCGGGCTTGCCCAGAGGAGGAACATCTCATGGCTCTCGTCCTCGGCACGGCCTGTTTCCAGAAAGGAACACGTCCGGCTCCTTGTCCCACAGTGAAGGTGGCAGCCGTGAAAGCTCTTGCTGGTGTTCACCGTCCCCCTGCAGCCTATTCACAGGCACAACAGGATCTGGGACCCGGGCTTGCCCAGAGGAGGAACATCTCATGGCTCTCGTCCTCGGCAGAGCTTGTTTCCGAAAAGGCACACGTCCGGCTCCTTGTCCCACACGGAAGGTGGCAGCCGTGAAAGCTGTTGCTGGTCTTCACCGTCCCCCTGCAGCCTATTCACAGGCACAACAGGATCTGGGACCCGGGCTTGGCCAGAGGAGGAACATCTCATGGCTCTCGTCCTCGGCAGAGCTTGTTTCCGAAAAGGCACACGTCCGGCTCCTTGTCCCACAGTGAAGGTGGCAGCCCTGAAAGCTGTTGCTGGTCTTCACTGTCCCCCTGCAGCCTATTCACAGGCACAACAGGATCTGGGACCCGGGCTTGCCCAGAGGAGGAACATCTCATGGCTCTCGTCCTCGGCAGAGCTTGTTTCCAGAAAGGCACACGTCCGGCTCCTTGTCCCACACGGAAGGTGGCAGCCCTGGAAGCTGTTGCTGGTCTTCACCGTCCCCCTGCAGCCTATTCACAGGCACAACAGGATCTGGGACCCGGGCTTGCCCAGAGGAGGAACATCTCATGGCTCTCGTCCTCGGCAGGGCCTGTTTCCATAAAGGCACAAGACCGGCTCATAGTCCCACACGGAAGGTGGCAGCCCTGAAAGCTGTTGCTGGTCTTCATCGTCCCCCTGCAGCCTATTCACAGGCACAACAGGATTCAGGACCCGGGCTTGCCCAGAGGTGAAACATCTCATGGCTCTCGTCCTCGGCAGGGCCTGTTTCCAAAAAGGCACAAGACCGGCTCATTGTCCCACACGGAAGGTGGCAGCCCTGAAAGCTGTTGCTGGTCTTCACCGTCCCCCTGCAGCCTATTCACAGGCACAACAGGATTCAGGACCCGGGCTTGCCCAGAGGAGGAACATCTCATGGCTCTCGTCCTCGGCAGAGCCTGTTTCCGAAAAGGCACACATACGGCTCCTTGTCCCACACGGAAGGTGGCAGCCCTGAAAGCTGTTGCTGGTCTTCACCGTCCCCCTGCAGCCTATTCACAGGCACAACAGGATTCAGGACCCGGGCTTGCCCAGAGGAGGAACATCTCATGGCTCTCGTCCTCGGCAGAGCCTGTTTCCGAAAAGGCACACATACGTCTCCTTGTCCCACACGGAAGGTGGCAGCCCTGAAAGCTGTTGCTGGTCTTCACCGTCCCCCTGCAGCCTATTCACAGGCACAACAGGATTTGGGACCCGGGCTTGCCCAGAGGAGGAACATCTCATGGCTCTCGTCCTCGGCACGGCCTGTTTCCAGAAAGGAACACGTCCGGCTCATTGTCCCACACGGAAGGTGGCAGCCCTGAAAGCTGTTGCTGGTCTTCACCGTCCCCCTGCAGCCTATTCACAGGCACAACAGGATCTGGGACCCGGGCTTGCCCAGAGGAGGAACATCTCATGGCTCTCGTCCTCGGCAGGGCCTGTTTCCAAAAAGGCACAAGACTGGCTCCTTGTCCCACACGGAATGTGACAGCCGTGAAAGCTGTTGCTGGTCTTCACCGTCCCCCTGCAGCCTATTCACAGGCACAACAGGATCTGGGACCCGGGCTTGCCCAGAGGAGGAACATCTCATGGCTCTCGTCCCCGGCACGGCCTGTTTCCAGAAAGGCACACGTCCGGCACCTTGTCCCACACGGAAGGTGGCAGCCGTGAAAGCTGTTGCTGGTCTTCACCGTCCCCCTGCAGCCTATTCACAGGCACAACAGGATTCAGGACCGGGGCTTGCCCAGAGGAGGAACATCTCATGGCTCTCGTCCTCGGCAGAGCCTGTTTCCAAAAAGGTACACGTCCGGCTCCTTGTCCCACACGGAAGGTGGCAGCCCTGAAAGCTGTTGCTGGTCTTCACCGTCCCCCTGCAGCCTATTCACAGGCACAACAGGATTCAGGAGCCAGGCTTGCCCAGAGGAGGAACATCTCATGGCTCTCGTCCTCGGCACGGCCTGTTTCCAGAAAGGAACACGTCCGGCTCCTTGTCCCACAGTGAAGGTGGCAGCCGTGAAAGCTCTTGCTGGTGTTCACCGTCCCCCTGCAGCCTATTCACAGGCACAACAGGATCTGGGACCCGGGCTTGCCCAGAGGAGGAACATCTCATGGCTCTCGTCCTCGGCAGAGCCTGTTTCCGAAAAGGCACACATACGTCTCCTTGTCCCACACGGAAGGTGGCAGCCCTGAAAGCTGTTGCTGGTCTTCACCGTCCCCCTGCAGCCTATTCACAGGCACAACAGGATTTGGGACCCGGGCTTGCCCAGAGGAGGAACATCTCATGGCTCTCGTCCTCGGCACGGCCTGTTTCCAGAAAGGAACACGTCCGGCTCATTGTCCCACACGGAAGGTGGCAGCCCTGAAAGCTGTTGCTGGTCTTCACCGTCCCCCTGCAGCCTATTCACAGGCACAACAGGATCTGGGACCCCGGCTTGGCCAGAGGAGGAACATCTCATGGCTCTCGTCCTCGGCAGGGCCTGTATCAAGAAAGACACGTCCGGCTCCTTGTCCCACACGGAAGGTGGCAGCCCTGAAAGCTGTTGCTGGTCTTCACCGTCCCCCTGCAGCCTCTTCACAGGCACAACAGGATCTGGGACCCGGGCTTGCCCAGAGGAGGAACATCTCATGGCTCTCGTCCTCGGCAGGGCCTGTTTCCAAAAAGGCACAAGACCGGCTCATTGTCCCACACGGAAGGTGGCAGCCCTGAAAGCTGTTGCTGGTCTTCACCATCCCCCTGCAGCCTATTCACAGGCACAACAGGATTCAGGACCCGGGCTTGCCCAGAGGAGGAACATCTCATGGCTCTCGTCCTCGGCAGAGCCTGTTTCCGAAAAGGCACACGTCCGGCTCCTTGTCCAACACGGAAGGTGGCAGCCCTGAAAGCTGTTGCTGGTCTTCACCGTCCCCCTGCAGCCTATTCATAGGAACAACATGATTTGGGACCCGGGCTTGCCCAGAGGAGGAACATCTCATGGCTCTCGTCCTCGGCACGGCCTGTTTCCAGAAAGGAACACGTCCGGCTCCTTGTCCCACAGTGAAGGTGGCAGCCGTGAAAGCTCTTGCTGGTGTTCACCGTCCCCCTGCAGCCTATTCACAGGCACAACAGCATCTGGGACCCGGGCTTGCCCAGAGGAGGAACATCTCATGGCTCTCGTCCTCGGCAGAGCTTGTTTCCGAAAAGGCACACGTCCGGCTCCTTGTCCCACACGGAAGGTGGCAGCCGTGAAAGCTTTTGCTGGTCTTCACCGTCCCCCTGCAGCCTATTCACAGGCACAACAGGATCTGGGACCCGGGCTTGCCCAGAGGAGGAACATCTCATGGCTCTCGTCCTCGGCAGGGCCTGTTTCCATAAAGGCACAAGACCGGCTCCTTGTCCCACACGGAAGGTGGCAGCCCTGAAAGCTGTTGCTGGTCTTCACCGTCCCCCTGCAGCCTATTCACAGGCACAACAGGATCTGGGACCCGGGCTTGGCCAGAGGAGGAACATCTCATGGCTCTCGTCCTCGGCAGAGCTGTTTCTGAAAAGGCACACGTCCGGCTCCTTGTCCCACACGGAAGGTGGCAGCCCTGAAAGCTGTTGCTGGTCTTCACCGTCCCCCTGCAGCCTATTCACAGGCACAACAGGATTCAGGACCCGGGCTTGCCCAGAGGAGGAACATCTCATGGCTCTCGTCCTCGGCAGATCCTGTTTCCGAAAATGCACACGTCCGGCTCCTTTTCCCACAAGGAAGGTGGCAGCCCTGAAAGCTGTTGCTGGTCTTCACCATCCCCCTGCAGCCTATTCACAGGCACAACAGGATCTGGGACCCGGGCTTGCCCAGAGGAGGAACATCTCATGGCTCTTGTCCTCGGCAGAGCCTGTTTCCGAAAAGGCACTCATCTGGCTCCTTGTCCCACACGGAAGGTGGCAGCCCTGAAAGCTGTTGCTGGTCTTCACCGTCCCCCTGCAGCCTATTCACAGGCACAACAGGATCTGGGACCCGGGCTTGCCCAGAGGAGGAACATCTCATGGCTCTCGTCCTCGTCAGAGCTTGTTTCCGAAAAGGCACACGTCCGGCTCCTTGTCCCACACGGAAGGTGGCAGCCCTGAAAGTTGTTGCTGGTCTTCACCGTCCCCCTGCAGCCTATTCACAGGCACAAAAGGATTTGGAGGCGGGCTTGCCCAGAGGAGGAACATCTCATGGCTCTCGTCCTCGGCAGAGCCTGTTTCCGAAAAGGCACACATCCGGCTCCTTGTCCCACACGGAAGGTGGCAGCCCTGAAAGCTGTTGCTGGTCTTCACCGTCCCCCTGCAGCCTATTCACAGGCACAACAGGATCTGGGACCCGGGCTTGCCCAGAGGAGGAACATCTCATGGCTCTCGTCCTCGGCAGAGCCTGTTTCTGAAAAGGCACACATCCGGCTCCTTGTCCCACACGGAAGGTGGCAGCCCTGAAAGCTGTTGCTGGTCTTCACCGTCCCCCTGCAGCCTATTCACAGGCACAACAGGATCTGGGACCCGGGCTTGGCCAGAGGAGGAACATCTCATGGCTCTCGTCCTCGGCAGGGCCTGTATCAAGAAAGACACGTCCGGCTCCTTGTCCCACACGGAAGGTGGCAGCCCTGAAAGCTGTTGCTGGTCTTCACCGTCCCCCTGCAGCCTCTTCACAGGCACAACAGGATCTGGGACCCGGGCTTGCCCAGAGGAGGAACATCTCATGGCTCTCGTCCTCGGCAGGGCCTGTTTCCAAAAAGGCACAAGACCGGCTCATTGTCCCACATGGAAGGTGGCAGCCCTGAAAGCTGTTGCTGGTCTTCACCGTCCCCCTGCAGCCTATTCACAGGCACAACAGGATTCAGGACCCGGGCTTGCCCAGAGGAGGAACATCTCATGGCTCTCGTCCTCGGCAGAGCCTTTTTCCGAAAAGGCATACGTCCGGCTCCTTGTCCAACACGGAAGGTGGCAGCCCTGAAAGCTGTTGCTGGTCTTCACCGTCCCCCTGCAGCCTATTCATAGGAACAACATGATTTGGGACCCGGGCTTGCCCAGAGGAGGAACATCTCATGGCTCTCGTCCTCGGCACGGCCTGTTTCCAGAAAGGAACACGTCCGGCTCCTTGTCCCACAGTGAAGGTGGCAGCCGTGAAAGCTCTTGCTGCTGTTCACCGTCCCCCTGCAGCCTATTCACAGGCACAACAGGATCTGGGACCCGGGCTTGCCCAGAGGAGGAACATCTCATGGCTCTCGTCCTCGGCAGAGCTTGTTTCCGAAAAGGCACACGTCCGGCTCCTTGTCCCACACGGAAGGTGGCAGCAGTGAAAGCTGTTGCTGGTCTTCACCGTCCCCCTGCAGCCTATTCACAGGCAGAACAGGATCTGGGACCCGGGCTTGCCCAGAGGAGGAACATCTCATGGCTCTCGTCCTCGGCAGGGCCTGTTTCCATAAAGGCACAAGACCGGCTCCTTGTCCCACACGGAAGGTGGCAGCCCTGAAAGCTGTTGCTGGTCTTCACCGTCCCCCTGCAGCCTATTCACAGGCACAACAGGATCTGGGACCCGGGCTTCCCCAGAGGAGGAACATCTCATGGCTCTCGTCCTCGGCAGAGCTGTTTCTGAAAAGGCACACGTCCGGCTCCTTGTCCCACACGGAAGGTGGCAGCCCTGAAAGCTGTTGCTGGTCTTCACCGTCCCCCTGCAGCCTATTCACAGGCACAACACGATTCAGGACCCAGGCTTGCCCAGAGGAGGAACATCTCATGGCTCTCGTCCTCGGCAGATCCTGTTTCCGAAAATGCACACGTCCGGCTCCTTGTCCCACACGGAAGGTGTCAGCCCTGAAAGCTGTTGCTGGTCTTCACCGTCCCCCTGCAGCCTATTCACAGGCACAACAGGATCTGGGACCCGGGCTTGCCCAGAGGAGGAACATCTCATGGCTCTCGTCCTCGGCAGAGCCTGTTTCCGAAAAGGCACTCATGTGGCTCCTTGTCCCACACGGAAGGTGGCAGCCCTGAAAGCTGTTGCTGGTCTTCACCGTCCCCCTGCAGCCTATTCACAGGCACAACAGGATCTGGGACCCGGGCTTGCCCAGAGGAGGAACATCTCATGGCTCTCGTCCTCGGCAGAGCTTGTTTCCGAAAAGGCACACGTCCGGCTCCTTGTCCCACACGGAAGGTGGCAGCCCTGAAAGTTGTTGCTGGTCTTCACCGTCCCCCTGCAGCCTATTCACAGGCACAAAAGGATTTGGAGGCGGGCTTGCCCAGAGGAGGAACATCTCATGGCTCTCGTCCTCGGCAGAGCCTGTTTCCGAAAAGGCACACATCCGGCTCCTTGTCCCACACGGAAGGTGGCAGCCCTGAAAGCTGTTGCTGGTCTTCACCGTCCCCCTGCAGCCTATTCACAGGCACAACAGGATCTGGGACCCGGGCTTGCCCAGAGGAGGAACATCTCATGGCTCTCGTCCTCGGCAGAGCCTGTTTCTGAAAAGGCACACATCCGGCTCCTTGTCCCACACGGAAGGTGGCAGCCCTGAAAGCTGTTGCTGGTCTTCACCGTCCCCCTGCAGCCTATTAACAGGCACAACAGGATTCAGGAGCCAGGCTTGCCCAGAGGAGGAACATCTCATGGCTCTCGTCCTCGGCACGGCCTGTTTCCAGAAAGGAACACGTCCGGCTCCTTGTCCCACAGTGAAGGTGGCAGCCGTGAAAGCTCTTGCTGGTGTTCACCGTCCCCCTGCAGCCTATTCACAGGCACAACAGGATCTGGGACCCGGGCTTGCCCAGAGGAGGAACATCTCATGGCTCTCGTCCTCGGCAGGGCCTTTATCCAGAAAGACACGTCCGGCTCCTTGACCCACACGGAAGGTGGCAGCCGTGAAAGTTGTTGCTGGTCTTCACCGTCCCCCTGCAGCCTATTCACAGGCACAACAGGATTCAGGACCCGGGCTTGCCCAGAGGAGGAACATCTCATGGCTCTCGTCCTCGGCAGAGCCTGTTTCCGAAAAGGCACACATACGTCTCCTTGTCCCACACGGAAGGTGGCAGCCCTGAAAGCTGTTGCTGGTCTTCACCGTCCCCCTGCAGCCTATTCACAGGCACAACAGGATTTGGGACCCGGGCTTGCCCAGAGGAGGAACATCTCATGGCTCTCGTCCTCGGCACGGCCTGTTTCCAGAAAGGAACACGTCCGGCTCATTGTCCCACACGGAAGGTGGCAGCCCTGAAAGCTGTTGCTGGTCTTCACCGTCCCCCTGCAGCCTATTCACAGGCACAACAGGATCTGGGACCCCGGCTTGGCCAGAGGAGGAACATCTCATGGCTCTCGTCCTCGGCAGGGCCTGTATCAAGAAAGACACGTCCGGCTCCTTGTCCCACACGGAAGGTGGCAGCCCTGAAAGCTGTTGCTGGTCTTCACCGTCCCCCTGCAGCCTCTTCACAGGCACAACAGGATCTGGGACCCGGGCTTGCCCAGAGGAGGAACATCTCATGGCTCTCGTCCTCGGCAGGGCCTGTTTCCAAAAAGGCACAAGACCGGCTCATTGTCCCACACGGAAGGTGGCAGCCCTGAAAGCTGTTGCTGGTCTTCACCATCCCCCTGCAGCCTATTCACAGGCACAACAGGATTCAGGACCCGGGCTTGCCCAGAGGAGGAACATCTCATGGCTCTCGTCCTCGGCAGAGCCTGTTTCCGAAAAGGCACACGTCCGGCTCCTTGTCCAACACGGAAGGTGGCAGCCCTGAAAGCTGTTGCTGGTCTTCACCGTCCCCCTGCAGCCTATTCATAGGAACAACATGATTTGGGACCCGGGCTTGCCCAGAGGAGGAACATCTCATGGCTCTCGTCCTCGGCACGGCCTGTTTCCAGAAAGGAACACGTCCGGCTCCTTGTCCCACAGTGAAGGTGGCAGCCGTGAAAGCTCTTGCTGGTGTTCACCGTCCCCCTGCAGCCTATTCACAGGCACAACAGCATCTGGGACCCGGGCTTGCCCAGAGGAGGAACATCTCATGGCTCTCGTCCTCGGCAGAGCTTGTTTCCGAAAAGGCACACGTCCGGCTCCTTGTCCCACACGGAAGGTGGCAGCCGTGAAAGCTTTTGCTGGTCTTCACCGTCCCCCTGCAGCCTATTCACAGGCAGAACAGGATCTGGGACCCGGGCTTGCCCAGAGGAGGAACATCTCATGGCTCTCGTCCTCGGCAGGGCCTGTTTCCATAAAGGCACAAGACCGGCTCCTTGTCCCACACGGAAGGTGGCAGCCCTGAAAGCTGTTGCTGGTCTTCACCGTCCCCCTGCAGCCTATTCACAGGCACAACAGGATCTGGGACCCGGGCTTGGCCAGAGGAGGAACATCTCATGGCTCTCGTCCTCGGCAGAGCTGTTTCTGAAAAGGCACACGTCCGGCTCCTTGTCCCACACGGAAGGTGGCAGCCCTGGAAGCTGTTGCTGGTCTTCACCGTCCCCCTGCAGCCTATTCACAGGCACAACAGGATTTGGGACCCGGGCTTGCCCAGAGGAGGAACATCTCATGTCTCTCGTCCTCGGCAGATCCTGTTTCCGAAAATGCACACGTCCGGCTCCTTTTCCCACAAGGAAGGTGGCAGCCCTGAAAGCTGTTGCTGGTCTTCACCGTCCCCCTGCAGCCTATTCACAGGCACAACAGGATCTGGGACCCGGGCTTGCCCAGAGGAGGAACATCTCATGGCTCTTGTCCTCGGCAGAGCCTGTTTCCGAAAAGGCACTCATCTGGCTCCTTGTCCCACACGGAAGGTGGCAGCCCTGAAAGCTGTTGCTGGTCTTCACCGTCCCCCTGCAGCCTATTCACAGGCACAACAGGATCTGGGACCCGGGCTTGCCCAGAGGAGGAACATCTCATGGCTCTCGTCCTCGGCAGAGCTTGTTTCCGAAAAGGCACACGTCCGGCTCCTTGTCCCACACGGAAGGTGGCAGCCCTGAAAGTTGTTGCTGGTCTTCACCGTCCCCCTGCAGCCTATTCACAGGCACAAAAGGATTTGGAGGCGGGCTTGCCCAGAGGAGGAACATCTCATGGCTCTCGTCCTCGGCAGAGCCTGTTTCCGAAAAGGCACACATCCGGCTCCTTGTCCCACACGGAAGGTGGCAGCCCTGAAAGCTGTTGCTGGTCTTCACCGTCCCCCTGCAGCCTATTCACAGGCACAACAGGATCTGGGACCCGGGCTTGCCCAGAGGAGGAACATCTCATGGCTCTCGTCCTCGGCAGAGCCTGTTTCTGAAAAGGCACACATCCGGCTCCTTGTCCCACACGGAAGGTGGCAGCCCTGAAAGCTGTTGCTGGTCTTCACCGTCCCCCTGCAGCCTATTCACAGGCACAACAGGATCTGGGACCCGGGCTTGGCCAGAGGAGGAACATCTCATGGCTCTCGTCCTCGGCAGGGCCTGTATCAAGAAAGACACGTCCGGCTCCTTGTCCCACACGGAAGGTGGCAGCCCTGAAAGCTGTTGCTGGTCTTCACCGTCCCCCTGCAGCCTCTTCACAGGCACAACAGGATCTGGGACCCGGGCTTGCCCAGAGGAGGAACATCTCATGGCTCTCGTCCTCGGCAGGGCCTGTTTCCAAAAAGGCACAAGACCGGCTCATTGTCCCACACGGAAGGTGGCAGCCCTGAAAGCTGTTGCTGGTCTTCACCGTCCCCCTGCAGCCTATTCACAGGCACAACAGGATTCAGGACCCGGGCTTGCCCAGAGGAGGAACATCTCATGGCTCTCGTCCTCGGCAGAGCCTTTTTCCGAAAAGGCATACGTCCGGCTCCTTGTCCAACACGGAAGGTGGCAGCCCTGAAAGCTGTTGCTGGTCTTCACCGTCCCCCTGCAGCCTATTCATAGGAACAACATGATTTGGGACCCGGGCTTGCCCAGAGGAGGAACATCTCATGGCTCTCGTCCTCGGCACGGCCTGTTTCCAGAAAGGAACACGTCCGGCTCCTTGTCCCACAGTGAAGGTGGCAGCCGTGAAAGCTCTTGCTGCTGTTCACCGTCCCCCTGCAGCCTATTCACAGGCACAACAGGATCTGGGACCCGGGCTTGCCCAGAGGAGGAACATCTCATGGCTCTCGTCCTCGGCAGAGCTTGTTTCCGAAAAGGCACACGTCCGGCTCCTTGTCCCACACGGAAGGTGGCAGCAGTGAAAGCTTTTGCTGGTCTTCACCGTCCCCCTGCAGCCTATTCACAGGCACAACACGATTCAGGACCCAGGCTTGCCCAGAGGAGGAACATCTCATGGCTCTCGTCCTCGGCAGATCCTGTTTCCGAAAATGCACACGTCCGGCTCCTTGTCCCACACGGAAGGTGTCAGCCCTGAAAGCTGTTGCTGGTCTTCACCGTCCCCCTGCAGCCTATTCACAGGCACAACAGGATCTGGGACCCGGGCTTGCCCAGAGGAGGAACATCTCATGGCTCTCGTCCTCGGCAGAGCCTGTTTCCGAAAAGGCACTCATCTGGCTCCTTGTCCCACACGGAAGGTGGCAGCCCTGAAAGCTGTTGCTGGTCTTCACCGTCCCCCTGCAGCCTATTCACAGGCACAACAGGATCTGGGACCCGGGCTTGCCCAGAGGAGGAACATCTCATGGCTCTCGTCCTCGGCAGAGCTTGTTTCCGAAAAGGCACACGTCCGGCTCCTTGTCCCACACGGAAGGTGGCAGCCCTGAAAGTTGTTGCTGGTCTTCACCGTCCCCCTGCAGCCTATTCACAGGCACAAAAGGATTTGGAGGCGGGCTTGCCCAGAGGAGGAACATCTCATGGCTCTCGTCCTCGGCAGAGCCTGTTTCCGAAAAGGCACACATCCGGCTCCTTGTCCCACACGGAAGGTGGCAGCCCTGAAAGCTGTTGCTGGTCTTCACCGTCCCCCTGCAGCCTATTCACAGGCACAACAGGATCTGGGACCCGGGCTTGCCCAGAGGAGGAACATCTCATGGCTCTCGTCCTCGGCAGAGCCTGTTTCTGAAAAGGCACACATCCGGCTCCTTGTCCCACACGGAAGGTGGCAGCCCTGAAAGCTGTTGCTGGTCTTCACCGTCCCCCTGCAGCCTATTCACAGGCACAACAGGATCTGGGACCCGGGCTTGGCCAGAGGAGGAACATCTCATGGCTCTCGTCCTCGGAAGGGCCTGTAACAAGAAAGACACGTCCGGCTCCTTGTCCCACACGGAAGGTGGCAGCCCTGAAAGCTGTTGCTGGTCTTCACCGTCCCCCTGCAGCCTCTTCACAGGCACAACAGGATCTGGGACCCGGGCTTGCCCAGAGGAGGAACATCTCATGGCTCTCGTCCTCGGCAGGGCCTGTTTCCAAAAAGGCACAAGACCGGCTCATTGTCCCACACGGAAGGTGGCAGCCCTGAAAGCTGTTGCTGGTCTTCACCATCCCCCTGCAGCCTATTCACAGGCACAACAGGATTCAGGACCCGGGCTTGCCCAGAGGAGGAACATCTCATGGCTCTCGTCCTCGGCAGAGCCTGTTTCCGAAAATGCACACGTCCGGCTCCTTGTCCCACACGGAAGGTGGCAGCCCTGAAAGCTGTTGCTGGTCTTCACCGTCCCCCTGCAGCCTATTCACAGGCACAACAGGATCTGGGACCCGGGCTTGCCCAGAGGAGGAACATCTCATGGCTCTCGTCCTCGGCAGAGCCTGTTTCCGAAAAGGCACTCATCTGGCTCCTTGTCCCACACGGAAGGTGGCAGCCCTGAAAGCTGTTGCTGGTCTTCACCGTCCCCCTGCAGCCTATTCACAGGCACAACAGGATCTGGGACCCGGGCTTGCCCAGAGGAGGAACATCTCATGGCTCTCGTCCTCGGCAGAGCTTGTTTCCGAAAAGGCACACGTCCGGCTCCTTGTCCCACACGGAAGGTGGCAGCCCTGAAAGTTGTTGCTGGTCTTCACCGTCCCCCTGCAGCCTATTCACAGGCACAAAAGGATTTGGAGGCGGGCTTGCCCAGAGGAGGAACATCTCATGGCTCTCGTCCTCGGCAGAGCCTGTTTCCGAAAAGGCACACATCCGGCTCCTTGTCCCACACGGAAGGTGGCAGCCCTGAAAGCTGTTGCTGGTCTTCACCGTCCCCCTGCAGCCTATTCACAGGCACAACAGGATCTGGGACCCGGGCTTGCCCATAGGAGGAACATCTCATGGCTCTCGTCCTCGGCAGAGCCTGTTTCTGAAAAGGCACACATCCGGCTCCTTGTCCCACACGGAAGGTGGCAGCCCTGAAAGCTGTTGCTGGTCTTCACCGTCCCCCTGCAGCCTATTCACAGGCACAACAGGATCTGGGACCCGGTCTTGGCCAGAGGAGGAACATCTCATGGCTCTCGTCCTCGGCAGGGCCTGTATCAAGAAAGACACGTCCGGCTCCTTGTCCCACACGGAAGGTGGCAGCCCTGAAAGCTGTTGCTGGTCTTCAACGTCCCCCTGCAGCCTCTTCACAGGCACAACAGGATCTGGGACCCGGGCTTGCCCAGAGGAGGAACATCTCATGGCTCTCGTCCTCGGCAGGGCCTGTTTCCAAAAAGGCACAAGACCGGCTCATTGTCCCACACGGAAGGTGGCAGCCCTGAAAGCTGTTGCTGGTCTTCACCATCCCCCTGCAGCCTATTCACAGGCACAACAGGATTCAGGACCCGGGCTTGCCCAGAGGAGGAACATCTCATGGCTCTCGTCCTCGGCAGAGCCTGTTTCCGAAAAGGCACACATCCGGCTCCTTGTCCCACACGGAAGGTGGCAGCCCTGAAAGCTGTTGCTGGTCTTCACCGTCCCCCTGCAGCCTATTCACAGGCACAACAGGATTCAGGACCCGGGCTTGCCCAGAGGAGGAACATCTCATGGCTCTCGTCCTCGGCAGAGCCTGTTTCCGAAAAGGCACACATACGTCTCCTTGTCCCACACGGAAGGTGGCAGCCCTGAAAGCTGTTGCTGGTCTTCACCGTCCCCCTGCAGCCTATTCACAGGCACAACAGGATTTGGGACCCGGGCTTGCCCAGAGGAGGAACATCTCATGGCTCTCGTCCTCGGCAGGGCCTGTTTCCAAAAAGGCACAAGACCGGCTCATTGTCCCACACGGAAGGTGGCAGCCCTGAAAGCTGTTGCTGGTCTTCACCGTCCCCCTGCAGCCTATTCACAGGCACAACAGGATCTGGGACCCGGGCTTGCCCAGAGGAGGAACATCTCATGGCTCTTGTCCTCGGCAGAGCCTGTTTCCGAAAAGGCACTCATCTGGCTCCTTGTCCCACACGGAAGGTGGCAGCCCTGAAAGCTGTTGCTGGTCTTCACCGTCCCCCTGCAGCCTATTCACAGGCACAACAGGATCTGGGACCCGGGCTTGCCCAGAGGAGGAACATATCATGGCTCTCGTCCTCGGCAGAGCTTGTTTCCGAAAAGGCACACGTCCGGCTCCTTGTCCCACACGGAAGGTGGCAGCCCTGAAAGTTGTTGCTGGTCTTCACCGTCCCCCTGCAGCCTATTCACAGGCACAAAAGGATTTGGACGCGGGCTTGCCCAGAGGAGGAACATCTCATGGCTCTCGTCCTCGGCAGAGCCTGTTTCCGAAAAGGCACACATCCGGCTCCTTGTCCCACACGGAAGGTGGCAGCCCTGAAAGCTGTTGCTGGTCTTCACCGTCCCCCTGCAGCCTATTCACAGGCACAACAGGATCTGGGACCCGGGCTTGCCCAGAGGAGGAACATCTCATGGCTCTCGTCCTCGGCAGAGCCTGTTTCTGAAAAGGCACACATCCGGCTCCTTGTCCCACACGGAAGGTGGCAGCCCTGAAAGCTGTTGCTGGTCTTCACCGTCCCCCTGCAGCCTATTCACAGGCACAACAGGATCTGGGACCCGGGCTTGGCCAGAGGAGGAACATCTCATGGCTCTCGTCCTCGGCAGGGCCTGTATCAAGAAAGACACGTCCGGCTCCTTGTCCCACACGGAAGGTGGCAGCCCTGAAAGCTGTTGCTGGTCTTCACCGTCCCCCTGCAGCCTCTTCACAGGCACAACAGGATCTGGGACCCGGGCTTGCCCAGAGGAGGAACATCTCATGGCTCTCGTCCTCGGCAGGGCCTGTTTCCAAAAAGGCACAAGACCGGCTCATTGTCCCACACGGAAGGTGGCAGCCCTGAAAGCTGTTGCTGGTCTTCACCGTCCCCCTGCAGCCTATTCACAGGCACAACAGGATTCAGGACCCGGGCTTGCCCAGAGGAGGAACATCTCATGGCTCTCGTCCTCGGCAGAGCCTTTTTCCGAAAAGGCATACGTCCGGCTCCTTGTCCAACACGGAAGGTGGCAGCCCTGAAAGCTGTTGCTGGTCTTCACCGTCCCCCTGCAGCCTATTCATAGGAACAACATGATTTGGGACCCGGGCTTGCCCAGAGGAGGAACATCTCATGGCTCTCGTCCTCGGCACGGCCTGTTTCCAGAAAGGAACACGTCCGGCTCCTTGTCCCACAGTGAAGGTGGCAGCCGTGAAAGCTCTTGCTGCTGTTCACCGTCCCCCTGCAGCCTATTCACAGGCACAACAGGATCTGGGACCCGGGCTTGCCCAGAGGAGGAACATCTCATGGCTCTCGTCCTCGGCAGAGCTTGTTTCCGAAAAGGCACACGTCCGGCTCCTTGTCCCACACGGAAGGTGGCAGCAGTGAAAGCTTTTGCTGGTCTTCACCGTCCCCCTGCAGCCTATTCACAGGCACAACACGATTCAGGACCCAGGCTTGCCCAGAGGAGGAACATCTCATGGCTCTCGTCCTCGGCAGATCCTGTTTCCGAAAATGCACACGTCCGGCTCCTTGTCCCACACGGAAGGTGTCAGCCCTGAAAGCTGTTGCTGGTCTTCACCGTCCCCCTGCAGCCTATTCACAGGCACAACAGGATCTGGGACCCGGGCTTGCCCAGAGGAGGAACATCTCATGGCTCTCGTCCTCGGCAGAGCCTGTTTCCGAAAAGGCACTCATCTGGCTCCTTGTCCCACACGGAAGGTGGCAGCCCTGAAAGCTGTTGCTGGTCTTCACCGTCCCCCTGCAGCCTATTCACAGGCACAACAGGATCTGGGACCCGGGCTTGCCCAGAGGAGGAACATCTCATGGCTCTCGTCCTCGGCAGAGCTTGTTTCCGAAAAGGCACACGTCCGGCTCCTTGTCCCACACGGAAGGTGGCAGCCCTGAAAGTTGTTGCTGGTCTTCACCGTCCCCCTGCAGCCTATTCACAGGCACAAAAGGATTTGGAGGCGGGCTTGCCCAGAGGAGGAACATCTCATGGCTCTCGTCCTCGGCAGAGCCTGTTTCCGAAAAGGCACACATCCGGCTCCTTGTCCCACACGGAAGGTGGCAGCCCTGAAAGCTGTTGCTGGTCTTCACCGTCCCCCTGCAGCCTATTCACAGGCACAACAGGATCTGGGACCCGGGCTTGCCCAGAGGAGGAACATCTCATGGCTCTCGTCCTCGGCAGAGCCTGTTTCAGAAAAGGCACACATCCGGCTCCTTGTCCCACACGGAAGGTGGCAGCCCTGAAAGCTGTTGCTGGTCTTCACCGTCCCCCTGCAGCCTATTCACAGGCACAACAGGATCTGGGACCCGGGCTTGGCCAGAGGAGGAACATCTCATGGCTCTCGTCCTCGGAAGGGCCTGTAACAAGAAAGACACGTCCGGCTCCTTGTCCCACACGGAAGGTGGCAGCCCTGAAAGCTGTTGCTGGTCTTCACCGTCCCCCTGCAGCCTCTTCACAGGCACAACAGGATCTGGGACCCGGGCTTGCCCAGAGGAGGAACATCTCATGGCTCTCGTCCTCGGCAGGGCCTGTTTCCAAAAAGGCACAAGACCGGCTCATTGTCCCACACGGAAGGTGGCAGCCCTGAAAGCTGTTGCTGGTCTTCACCATCCCCCTGCAGCCTATTCACAGGCACAACAGGATTCAGGACCCGGGCTTGCCCAGAGGAGGAACATCTCATGGCTCTTGTCCTCGGCAGAGCCTGTTTCCGAAAATGCACACGTCCGGCTCCTTGTCCCACACGGAAGGTGGCAGCCCTGAAAGCTGTTGCTGGTCTTCACCGTCCCCCTGCAGCCTATTCACAGGCACAACAGGATCTGGGACCCGGGCTTGCCCAGAGGAGGAACATCTCATGGCTCTCGTCCTCGGCAGAGCCTGTTTCCGAAAAGGCACTCATCTGGCTCCTTGTCCCACACGGAAGGTGGCAGCCCTGAAAGCTGTTGCTGGTCTTCACCGTCCCCCTGCAGCCTATTCACAGGCACAACAGGATCTGGGACCCGGGCTTGCCCAGAGGAGGAACATCTCATGGCTCTCGTCCTCGGCAGAGCTTGTTTCCGAAAAGGCACACGTCCGGCTCCTTGTCCCACACGGAAGGTGGCAGCCCTGAAAGTTGTTGCTGGTCTTCACCGTCCCCCTGCAGCCTATTCACAGGCACAAAAGGATTTGGAGGCGGGCTTGCCCAGAGGAGGAACATCTCATGGCTCTCGTCCTCGGCAGAGCCTGTTTCCGAAAAGGCACACATCCGGCTCCTTGTCCCACACGGAAGGTGGCAGCCCTGAAAGCTGTTGCTGGTCTTCACCGTCCCCCTGCAGCCTATTCACAGGCACAACAGGATCTGGGACCCGGGCTTGCCCATAGGAGGAACATCTCATGGCTCTCGTCCTCGGCAGAGCCTGTTTCTGAAAAGGCACACATCCGGCTCCTTGTCCCACACGGAAGGTGGCAGCCCTGAAAGCTGTTGCTGGTCTTCACCGTCCCCCTGCAGCCTATTCACAGGCACAACAGGATCTGGGACCCGGTCTTGGCCAGAGGAGGAACATCTCATGGCTCTCGTCCTCGGCAGGGCCTGTATCAAGAAAGACACGTCCGGCTCCTTGTCCCACACGGAAGGTGGCAGCCCTGAAAGCTGTTGCTGGTCTTCAACGTCCCCCTGCAGCCTCTTCACAGGCACAACAGGATCTGGGACCCGGGCTTGCCCAGAGGAGGAACATCTCATGGCTCTCGTCCTCGGCAGGGCCTGTTTCCAAAAAGGCACAAGACCGGCTCATTGTCCCACACGGAAGGTGGCAGCCCTGAAAGCTGTTGCTGGTCTTCACCATCCCCCTGCAGCCTATTCACAGGCACAACAGGATTCAGGACCCGGGCTTGCCCAGAGGAGGAACATCTCATGGCTCTCGTCCTCGGCAGAGCCTGTTTCCGAAAAGGCACACATCCGGCTCCTTGTCCCACACGGAAGGTGGCAGCCCTGAAAGCTGTTGCTGGTCTTCACCGTCCCCCTGCAGCCTATTCACAGGCACAACAGGATTCAGGACCCGGGCTTGCCCAGAGGAGGAACATCTCATGGCTCTCGTCCTCGGCAGAGCCTGTTTCCGAAAAGGCACACATACGTCTCCTTGTCCCACACGGAAGGTGGCAGCCCTGAAAGCTGTTGCTGGTCTTCACCGTCCCCCTGCAGCCTATTCACAGGCACAACAGGATTCAGGACCCGGGCTTGCCCAGAGGAGGAACATCTCATGGCTCTCGTCCTCGGCAGAGCCTGTTTCCGAAAAGGCACACATCCGGCTCCTTGTCCCACACGGAAGGTGGCAGCCCTGAAAGCTGTTGCTGGTCTTCACCGTCCCCCTGCAGCCTATTCACAGGCACAACAGGATTCAGGACCCGGGCTTGCCCAGAGGAGGAACATCTCATGGCTCTCGTCCTCGGCAGAGCCTGTTTCCGAAAAGGCACACATACGTCTCCTTGTCCCACACGGAAGGTGGCAGCCCTGAAAGCTGTTGCTGGTCTTCACCGTCCCCCTGCAGCCTATTCACAGGCACAACAGGATTTGGGACCCGGGCTTGCCCAGAGGAGGAACATCTCATGGCTCTCGTCCTCGGCAGGGCCTGTTTCCAAAAAGGCACAAGACCGGCTCATTGTCCCACACGGAAGGTGGCAGCCCTGAAAGCTGTTGCTGGTCTTCACCGTCCCCCTGCAGCCTATTCACAGGCACAACAGGATTCAGGACCCGGGCTTGCCCAGAGGAGGAACATCTCATGGCTCTCGTCCTCGGCAGAGCCTTTTTCCGAAAAGGCATACGTCCGGCTCCTTGTCCAGCACGGAAGGTGGCAGCCCTGAAAGCTGTTGCTGGTCTTCACCGTCCCCCTGCAGCCTATTCATAGGAACAACATGATTTGGGACCCGGGCTTGCCCAGAGGAGGAACATCTCATGGCTCTCGTCCTCGGCACGGCCTGTTTCCAGAAAGGAACACGTCCGGCTCCTTGTCCCACAGTGAAGGTGGCAGCCGTGAAAGCTCTTGCTGCTGTTCACCGTCCCCCTGCAGCCTATTCACAGGCACAACAGGATCTGGGACCCGGGCTTGCCCAGAGGAGGAACATCTCATGGCTCTCGTCCTCGGCAGAGCTTGTTTCCGAAAAGGCACACGTCCGGCTCCTTGTCCCACACGGAAGGTGGCAGCAGTGAAAGCTTTTGCTGGTCTTCACCGTCCCCCTGCAGCCTATTCACAGGCAGAACAGGATCTGGGACCCGGGCTTGCCCAGAGGAGGAACATCTCATGGCTCTCGTCCTCGGCAGGGCCTGTTTCCATAAAGGCACAAGACCGGCTCCTTGTCCCACACGGAAGGTGGCAGCCCTGAAAGCTGTTGCTGGTCTTCACCGTCCCCCTGCAGCCTATTCACAGGCACAACAGGATCTGGGACCCGGGCTTCCCCAGAAGAGGAACATCTCATGGCTCTCGTCCTCGGCAGAGCTGTTTCTGAAAAGGCACACGTCCGGCTCCTTGTCCCACACGGAAGGTGGCAGCCCTGAAAGCTGTTGCTGGTCTTCACCGTCCCCCTGCAGCCTATTCACAGGCACAACACGATTCAGGACCCAGGCTTGCCCAGAGGAGGAACATCTCATGGCTCTCGTCCTCGGCAGATCCTGTTTCCGAAAATGCACACGTCCGGCTCCTTGTCCCACACGGAAGGTGTCAGCCCTGAAAGCTGTTGCTGGTCTTCACCGTCCCCCTGCAGCCTATTCACAGGCACAACAGGATCTGGGACCCGGGCTTGCCCAGAGGAGGAACATCTCATGGCTCTCGTCCTCGGCAGAGCCTGTTTCCGAAAAGGCACTCATCTGGCTCCTTGTCCCACACGGAAGGTGGCAGCCCTGAAAGCTGTTGCTGGTCTTCACCGTCCCCCTGCAGCCTATTCACAGGCAGAACAGGATCTGGGACCCGGGCTTGCCCAGAGGAGGAACATCTCATGGCTCTCGTCCTCGGCAGGGCCTGTTTCCATAAAGGCACAAGACCGGCTCCTTGTCCCACACGGAAGGTGGCAGCCCTGAAAGCTGTTGCTGGTCTTCACCGTCCCCCTGCAGCCTATTCACAGGCACAACAGGATCTGGGACCCGGTCTTGGCCAGAGGAGGAACATCTCATGGCTCTCGTCCTCGGCAGGGCCTGTATCAAGAAAGACACGTCCGGCTCCTTGTCCCACACGGAAGGTGGCAGCCCTGAAAGCTGTTGCTGGTCTTCAACGTCCCCCTGCAGCCTCTTCACAGGCACAACAGGATCTGGGACCCGGGCTTGCCCAGAGGAGGAACATCTCATGGCTCTCGTCCTCGGCAGGGCCTGTTTCCAAAAAGGCACAAGACCGGCTCATTGTCCCACACGGAAGGTGGCAGCCCTGAAAGCTGTTGCTGGTCTTCACCATCCCCCTGCAGCCTATTCACAGGCACAACAGGATTCAGGACCCGGGCTTGCCCAGAGGAGGAACATCTCATGGCTCTCGTCCTCGGCAGAGCCTGTTTCCGAAAAGGCACACATCCGGCTCCTTGTCCCACACGGAAGGTGGCAGCCCTGAAAGCTGTTGCTGGTCTTCACCGTCCCCCTGCAGCCTATTCACAGGCACAACAGGATTCAGGACCCGGGCTTGCCCAGAGGAGGAACATCTCATGGCTCTCGTCCTCGGCAGAGCCTGTTTCCGAAAAGGCACACATACGTCTCCTTGTCCCACACGGAAGGTGGCAGCCCTGAAAGCTGTTGCTGGTCTTCACCGTCCCCCTGCAGCCTATTCACAGGCACAACAGGATTCAGGACCCGGGCTTGCCCAGAGGAGGAACATCTCATGGCTCTCGTCCTCGGCAGAGCCTGTTTCCGAAAAGGCACACATCCGGCTCCTTGTCCCACACGGAAGGTGGCAGCCCTGAAAGCTGTTGCTGGTCTTCACCGTCCCCCTGCAGCCTATTCACAGGCACAACAGGATTCAGGACCCGGGCTTGCCCAGAGGAGGAACATCTCATGGCTCTCGTCCTCGGCAGAGCCTGTTTCCGAAAAGGCACACATACGTCTCCTTGTCCCACACGGAAGGTGGCAGCCCTGAAAGCTGTTGCTGGTCTTCACCGTCCCCCTGCAGCCTATTCACAGGCACAACAGGATTTGGGACCCGGGCTTGCCCAGAGGAGGAACATCTCATGGCTCTCGTCCTCGGCAGGGCCTGTTTCCAAAAAGGCACAAGACCGGCTCATTGTCCCACACGGAAGGTGGCAGCCCTGAAAGCTGTTGCTGGTCTTCACCGTCCCCCTGCAGCCTATTCACAGGCACAACAGGATTCAGGACCCGGGCTTGCCCAGAGGAGGAACATCTCATGGCTCTCGTCCTCGGCAGAGCCTTTTTCCGAAAAGGCATACGTCCGGCTCCTTGTCCAGCACGGAAGGTGGCAGCCCTGAAAGCTGTTGCTGGTCTTCACCGTCCCCCTGCAGCCTATTCATAGGAACAACATGATTTGGGACCCGGGCTTGCCCAGAGGAGGAACATCTCATGGCTCTCGTCCTCGGCACGGCCTGTTTCCAGAAAGGAACACGTCCGGCTCCTTGTCCCACAGTGAAGGTGGCAGCCGTGAAAGCTCTTGCTGCTGTTCACCGTCCCCCTGCAGCCTATTCACAGGCACAACAGGATCTGGGACCCGGGCTTGCCCAGAGGAGGAACATCTCATGGCTCTCGTCCTCGGCAGAGCTTGTTTCCGAAAAGGCACACGTCCGGCTCCTTGTCCCACACGGAAGGTGGCAGCAGTGAAAGCTTTTGCTGGTCTTCACCGTCCCCCTGCAGCCTATTCACAGGCAGAACAGGATCTGGGACCCGGGCTTGCCCAGAGGAGGAACATCTCATGGCTCTCGTCCTCGGCAGGGCCTGTTTCCATAAAGGCACAAGACCGGCTCCTTGTCCCACACGGAAGGTGGCAGCCCTGAAAGCTGTTGCTGGTCTTCACCGTCCCCCTGCAGCCTATTCACAGGCACAACAGGATCTGGGACCCGGGCTTCCCCAGAAGAGGAACATCTCATGGCTCTCGTCCTCGGCAGAGCTGTTTCTGAAAAGGCACACGTCCGGCTCCTTGTCCCACACGGAAGGTGGCAGCCCTGAAAGCTGTTGCTGGTCTTCACCGTCCCCCTGCAGCCTATTCACAGGCACAACACGATTCAGGACCCAGGCTTGCCCAGAGGAGGAACATCTCATGGCTCTCGTCCTCGGCAGATCCTGTTTCCGAAAATGCACACGTCCGGCTCCTTGTCCCACACGGAAGGTGTCAGCCCTGAAAGCTGTTGCTGGTCTTCACCGTCCCCCTGCAGCCTATTCACAGGCACAACAGGATCTGGGACCCGGGCTTGCCCAGAGGAGGAACATCTCATGGCTCTCGTCCTCGGCAGAGCCTGTTTCCGAAAAGGCACTCATCTGGCTCCTTGTCCCACACGGAAGGTGGCAGCCCTGAAAGCTGTTGCTGGTCTTCACCGTCCCCCTGCAGCCTATTCACAGGCACAACAGGATCTGGGACCCGGGCTTGCCCAGAGGAGGAACATCTCATGGCTCTCGTCCTCGGCAGAGCTTGTTTCCGAAAAGGCACACGTCCGGCTCCTTGTCCCACACGGAAGGTGGCAGCCCTGAAAGCTTTTGCTGGTCTTCACCGTCCCCCTGCAGCCTATTCACAGGCAGAACAGGATCTGGGACCCGGGCTTGCCCAGAGGAGGAACATCTCATGGCTCTCGTCCTCGGCAGGGCCTGTTTCCATAAAGGCACAAGACCGGCTCCTTGTCCCACACGGAAGGTGGCAGCCCTGAAAGCTGTTGCTGGTCTTCACCGTCCCCCTGCAGCCTATTCACAGGCACAACAGGATCTGGGACCCGGGCTTGGCCAGAGGAGGAACATCTCATGGCTCTCGTCCTCGGCAGAGCCTGTTTCCGAAAAGGCACACATCCGGCTCCTTGTCCCACACGGAAGGTGGCAGCCCTGAAAGCTGTTGCTGGTCTTCACCGTCCCCCTGCAGCCTATTCACAGGCACAACAGGATTCAGGACCCGGGCTTGCCCAGAGGAGGAACATCTCATGGCTCTCGTCCTCGGCAGAGCCTGTTTCCGAAAAGGCACACATACGTCTCCTTGTCCCACACGGAAGGTGGCAGCCCTGAAAGCTGTTGCTGGTCTTCACCGTCCCCCTGCAGCCTATTCACAGGCACAACAGGATTTGGGACCCGGGCTTGCCCAGAGGAGGAACATCTCATGGCTCTCGTCCTCGGCAGGGCCTGTTTCCAAAAAGGCACAAGACCGGCTCATTGTCCCACACGGAAGGTGGCAGCCCTGAAAGCTGTTGCTGGTCTTCACCGTCCCCCTGCAGCCTATTCACAGGCACAACAGGATTCAGGACCCGGGCTTGCCCAGAGGAGGAACATCTCATGGCTCTCGTCCTCGGCAGAGCCTTTTTCCGAAAAGGCATACGTCCGGCTCCTTGTCCAGCACGGAAGGTGGCAGCCCTGAAAGCTGTTGCTGGTCTTCACCGTCCCCCTGCAGCCTATTCAGAGGAACAACATGATTTGGGACCCGGGCTTGCCCAGAGGAGGAACATCTCATGGCTCTCGTCCTCGGCACGGCCTGTTTCCAGAAAGGAACACGTCCGGCTCCTTGTCCCACAGTGAAGGTGGCAGCCGTGAAAGCTCTTGCTGCTGTTCACCGTCCCCCTGCAGCCTATTCACAGGCACAACAGGATCTGGGACCCGGGCTTGCCCAGAGGAGGAACATCTCATGGCTCTCGTCCTCGGCAGAGCCTGTTTCCGAAAAGGCACACGTCCGGCTCCTTGTCCCACACGGAAGGTGGCAGCAGTGAAAGCTTTTGCTGGTCTTCACCGTCCCCCTGCAGCCTATTCACAGGCAGAACAGGATCTGGGACCCGGGCTTGCCCAGAGGAGGAACATCTCATGGCTCTCGTCCTCGGCAGGGCCTGTTTCCATAAAGGCACAAGACCGGCTCCTTGTCCCACACGGAAGGTGGCAGCCCTGAAAGCTGTTGCTGGTCTTCACCGTCCCCCTGCAGCCTATTCACAGGCACAACAGGATCTGGGACCCGGGCTTCCCCAGAAGAGGAACATCTCATGGCTCTCGTCCTCGGCAGAGCTGTTTCTGAAAAGGCACACGTCCGGCTCCTTGTCCCACACGGAAGGTGGCAGCCCTGAAAGCTGTTGCTGGTCTTCACCGTCCCCCTGCAGCCTATTCACAGGCACAACACGATTCAGGACCCAGGCTTGCCCAGAGGAGGAACATCTCATGGCTCTCGTCCTCGGCAGATCCTGTTTCCGAAAATGCACACGTCCGGCTCCTTGTCCCACACGGAAGGTGTCAGCCCTGAAAGCTGTTGCTGGTCTTCACCGTCCCCCTGCAGCCTATTCACAGGCACAACAGGATCTGGGACCCGGGCTTGCCCAGAGGAGGAACATCTCATGGCTCTCGTCCTCGGCAGAGCCTGTTTCCGAAAAGGCACTCATCTGGCTCCTTGTCCCACACGGAAGGTGGCAGCCCTGAAAGCTGTTGCTGGTCTTCACCGTCCCCCTGCAGCCTATTCACAGGCACAACAGGATCTGGGACCCGGGCTTGCCCAGAGGAGGAACATCTCATGGCTCTCGTCCTCGGCAGAGCTTGTTTCCGAAAAGGCACACGTCCGGCTCCTTGTCCCACACGGAAGGTGGCAGCCCTGAAAGTTGTTGCTGGTCTTCACCGTCCCCCTGCAGCCTATTCACAGGCACAAAAGGATTTGGAGGCGGGCTTGCCCAGAGGAGGAACATCTCATGGCTCTCGTCCTCGGCAGAGCCTGTTTCCGAAAAGGCACACATCCGGCTCCTTGTCCCACACGGAAGGTGGCAGCCCTGAAAGCTGTTGCTGGTCTTCACCGTCCCCCTGCAGCCTATTCACAGGCACAACAGGATCTGGGACCCGGGCTTGCCCATAGGAGGAACATCTCATGGCTCTCGTCCTCGGCAGAGCCTGTTTCTGAAAAGGCACACATCCGGCTCCTTGTCCCACACGGAAGGTGGCAGCCCTGAAAGCTGTTGCTGGTCTTCACCGTCCCCCTGCAGCCTATTCACAGGCACAACAGGATCTGGGACCCGGTCTTGGCCAGAGGAGGAACATCTCATGGCTCTCGTCCTCGGCAGGGCCTGTATCAAGAAAGACACGTCCGGCTCCTTGTCCCACACGGAAGGTGGCAGCCCTGAAAGCTGTTGCTGGTCTTCACCGTCCCCCTGCAGCCTCTTCACAGGCACAACAGGATCTGGGACCCGGGCTTGCCCAGAGGAGGAACATCTCATGGCTCTCGTCCTCGGCAGGGCCTGTTTCCAAAAAGGCACAAGACCGGCTCATTGTCCCACACGGAAGGTGGCAGCCCTGAAAGCTGTTGCTGGTCTTCACCATCCCCCTGCAGCCTATTCACAGGCACAACAGGATTCAGGACCCGGGCTTGCCCAGAGGAGGAACATCTCATGGCTCTCGTCCTCGGCAGAGCCTGTTTCCGAAAAGGCACACATCCGGCTCCTTGTCCCACACGGAAGGTGGCAGCCCTGAAAGCTGTTGCTGGTCTTCACCGTCCCCCTGCAGCCTATTCACAGGCACAACAGGATTCAGGACCCGGGCTTGCCCAGAGGAGGAACATCTCATGGCTCTCGTCCTCGGCAGAGCCTGTTTCCGAAAAGGCACACATACGTCTCCTTGTCCCACACGGAAGGTGGCAGCCCTGAAAGCTGTTGCTGGTCTTCACCGTCCCCCTGCAGCCTATTCACAGGCACAACAGGATCTGGGACCCGGGCTTGCCCAGAGGAGGAACATCTCATGGCTCTCGTCCTCGGCAGGGCCTGTTTCCATAAAGGCACAAGACTGGCTCCTTGTCCCACACGGAATGTGACAGCCGTGAAAGCTGTTGCTGGTCTTCACCGTCCCCCTGCAGCCTATTCACAGGCAAAACAGGATCTGGGACCCGGGCTTGCCCAGAGGAGGAACATCTCATGGCTCTCGTCCCCGGCACGGCCTGTTTCCAGAAAGGTACACGTCCGGCTCCTTGTCCCACACGGAAGGTGGCAGCCCTGAAAGCTGTTGCTGGTCTTCACCGTCCCCCTGCAGCCTATTCACAGGCACAACAGGATTCAGGAGCCAGGCTTGCCCAGAGGAGGAACATCTCATGGCTCTCGTCCTCGGCACGGCCTGTTTCCAGAAAGGAACACGTCCGGCTCCTTGTCCCACAGTGAAGGTGGCAGCCGTGAAAGCTCTTGCTGGTGTTCACCGTCCCCCTGCAGCCTATTCACAGGCACAACAGGATCTGGGACCCGGGCTTGCCCAGAGGAGGAACATCTCATGGCTGTCGTCCTCGGCAGGGCCTGTATCCAGAAAGACACGTCCGGCTCCTTGACCCACACGGAAGGTGGCAGCCGTGAAAGTTGTTGCTGGTCTTCACCGTCCCCCTGCAGCCTATTCACAGGCACAACAGGATTCAGGACCCGGGCTTGCCCAGAGGAGGAACATCTCATGGCTCTCGTCCTCGGCAGAGCTTGTTTCCGAAAAGGCACACATACGTCTCCTTGTCCCACACGGAAGGTGGCAGCCCTGAAAGCTGTTGCTGGTCTTCACCGTCCCCCTGCAGCCTATTCACAGGCACAACAGCATTTGGGACCCGGGCTTGCCCAGAGGAGGAACATCTCATGGCTCTCGTCCTCGGCACGGCCTGTTTCCAGAAAGGAACACGTCCGGCTCATTGTCCCACACGGAAGGTGGCAGCCCTGAAAGCTGTTGCTGGTCTTCACCGTCCCCCTGCAGCCTATTCACAGGCACAACAGGATCTGGGACCCCGGCTTGGCCAGAGGAGGAACATCTCATGGCTCTCGTCCTCGGCAGGGAATGTATCAAGAAAGACACGTCCGGCTCCTTGTCCCACAGTGAAGGTGGCAGCCCTGAAAGCTGTTGCTGGTCTTCACCGTCCCCCTGCAGCCTCTTCACAGGCACAACAGGATCTGGGACCCGGGCTTGCCCAGAGGAGGAACATCTCATGGCTCTCGTCCTCGGCAGGGCCTGTTTCCAAAAAGGCACAAGACCGGCTCATTGTCCCACACGGAAGGTGGCAGCCCTGAAAGCTGTTGCTGGTCTTCACCATCCCCCTGCAGCCTATTCACAGGCACAACAGGATTCAGGACCCGGGCTTGCCCAGAGGAGGAACATCTCATGGCTCTCGTCCTCGGCAGAGCCTGTTTCCGAAAAGGCACACATCCGGCTCCTTGTCCAACACGGAAGGTGGCAGCCCTGAAAGCTGTTGCTGGTCTTCACCGTCCCCCTGCAGCCTATTCATAGGAACAACATGATTTGGGACCCGGGCTTGCCCAGAGGAGGAACATCTCATGGCTCTCGTCCTCGGCACGGCCTGTTTCCAGAAAGGAACACGTCCGGCTCCTTGTCCCACAGTGAAGGTGGCAGCCGTGAAAGCTCTTGCTGCTCTTCACCGTCCCCCTGCAGCCTATTCACAGGCACAACAGGATCTGGGACCCGGGCTTGCCCAGAGGAGGAACATCTCATGGCTCTCGTCCTCGGCAGAGCTTGTTTCCGAAAAGGCACACGTCCGGCTCCTTGTCCCACACGGAAGGTGGCAGCCGTGAAAGCTTTTGCTGGTCTTCACCGTCCCCCTGCAGCCTATTCACAGGCAGAACAGGATCTGGGACCCGGGCTTGCCCAGAGGAGGAACATCTCATGGCTCTCGTCCTCGGCAGGGCCTGTTTCCATAAAGGCACAAGACCGGCTCCTTGTCCCACACGGAAGGTGGCAGCCCTGAAAGCTGTTGCTGGTCTTCACCGTCCCCCTGCAGCCTATTCACAGGCACAACAGGATCTGGGACCCGGGCTTGGCCAGAGGAGGAACATCTCATGGCTCTCGTCCTCGGCAGAGCTGTTTCTGAAAAGGCACACGTCCGGCTCCTTGTCCCACACGGAAGGTGGCAGCCCTGAAAGCTGTTGCTGGTCTTCACCGTCCCCCTGCAGCCTATTCCCAGGCACAACACGATTCAGGACCCGGGCTTGCCCAGAGGAGGAACATCTCATGGCTCTCGTCCTCGGCAGATCCTGTTTCCGAAAATGCACACGTCCGGCTCCTTTTCCCACAAGGAAGGTGGCAGCCCTGAAAGCTGTTGCTGGTCTTCACCGTCCCCCTGCAGCCTATTCACAGGCACAACAGGATCTGGGACCCGGGCTTGCCCAGAGGAGGAACATCTCATGGCTCTCGTCCTCGGCAGAGCCTGTTTCCGAAAAGGCACTCATCTGGCTCCTTGTCCCACACGGAAGGTGGCAGCCCTGAAAGCTGTTGCTGGTGTTCACCGTCCCCCTGCAGCCTATTCACAGGCACAACAGGATCTGGGACCCGGGCTTGCCCAGAGGAGGAACATCTCATGGCTCTCGTCCTCGGCAGAGCTTGTTTCCGAAAAGGCACACGTCCGGCTCCTTGTCCCACACGGAAGGTGGCAGCCCTGAAAGTTGTTGCTGGTCTTCACCGTCCCCCTGCAGCCTATTCACAGGCACAAAAGGATTTGGAGGCGGGCTTGCCCAGAGGAGGAACATCTCATGGCTCTCGTCCTCGGCAGAGCCTGTTTCCGAAAAGGCACACATCCGGCTCCTTGTCCCATACGGAAGGTGGCAGCCCTGAAAGCTGTTGCTGGTCTTCACCGTCCCCCTGCAGCCTATTCACAGGCACAACAGGATCTGGGACCCGGGCTTGCCCAGAGGAGGAACATCTCATGGCTCTCGTCCTCGGCAGAGCCTGTTTCTGAAAAGGCACACATCCGGCTCCTTGTCCCACACGGAAGGTGGCAGCCCTGAAAGCTGTTGCTGGTCTTCACCGTCCCCCTGCAGCCTATTCACAGGCACAACAGGATCTGGGACCCGGGCTTGGCCAGAGGAGGAACATCTCATGGCTCTCGTCCTCGGCAGGGCCTGTATCAAGAAAGACACGTCCGGCTCCTTGTCCCACACGGAAGGTGGCAGCCCTGAAAGCTGTTGCTGGTCTTCACCGTCCCCCTGCAGCCTCTTCACAGGCACAACAGGATCTGGGACCCGGGCTTGGCCAGAGGAGGAACATCTCATGGCTCTCGTCCTCGGCAGGGCCTGTTTCCAAAAAGGCACAAGACCGGCTCATTGTCCCACACGGAAGGTGGCAGCCCTGAAAGCTGTTGCTGGTCTTCACCATCCCCCTGCAGCCTATTCACAGGCACAACAGGATTCAGGACCCGGGCTTGCCCAGAGGAGGAACATCTCATGGCTCTCGTCCTCGGCAGAGCCTGTTTCCGAAAAGGCACACAATCGGCTCCTTGTCCAACACGGAAGGTGGCAGCCCTGAAAGCTGTTGCTGGTCTTCACCGTCCCCCTGCAGCCTATTCATAGGAACAACATGATTTGGGACCCGGGCTTGCCCAGAGGAGGAACATCTCATGGCTCTCGTCCTCGGCACGGCCTGTTTCCAGAAAGGAACACGTCCGGCTCCTTGTCCCACAGTGAAGGTGGCAGCCGTGAAAGCTCTTGCTGCTGTTCACCGTCCCCCTGCAGCCTATTCACAGGCACAACAGGATCTGGGACCCGGGCTTGCCCAGAGGAGGAACATCTCATGGCTCTCGTCCTCGGCAGAGCTTGTTTCCGAAAAGGCACACGTCCGGCTCCTTGTCCCACACGGAAGGTGGCAGCCGTGAAAGCTTTTGCTGGTCTTCACCGTCCCCCTGCAGCCTATTCACAGGCAGAACAGGATCTGGGACCCGGGCTTGCCCAGAGGAGGAACATCTCATGGCTCTCGTCCTCGGCAGGGCCTGTTTCCATAAAGGCACAAGACCGGCTCCTTGTCCCACACGGAAGGTGGCAGCCCTGAAAGCTGTTGCTGGTCTTCACCGTCCCCCTGCAGCCTATTCACAGGCACAACAGGATCTGGGACCCGGGCTTCCCCAGAGGAGGAACATCTCATGGCTCTCGTCCTCGGCAGAGCTGTTTCTGAAAAGGCACACGTCCGGCTCCTTGTCCCACACGGAAGGTGGCAGCCCTGAAAGCTGTTGCTGGTCTTCACCGTCCCCCTGCAGCCTATTCACAGGCACAACACGATTCAGGACCCAGGCTTGCCCAGAGGAGGAACATCTCATGGCTCTCGTCCTCGGCAGATCCTGTTTCCGAAAATGCACACGTCCGGCTCCTTGTCCCACACGGAAGGTGGCAGCCCTGAAAGCTGTTGCTGGTCTTCACCGTCCCCCTGCAGCCTATTCACAGGCACAACAGGATCTGGGACCCGGGCTTGCCCAGAGGAGGAACATCTCATGGCTCTCGTCCTCGGCAGAGCCTGTTTCCGAAAAGGCACTCATCTGGCTCCTTGTCCCACACGGAAGGTGGCAGCCCTGAAAGCTGTTGCTGGTCTTCACCGTCCCCCTGCAGCCTATTCACAGGCACAACAGGATCTGGGACCCGGGCTTGCCCAGAGGAGGAACATCTCATGGCTCTCGTCCTCGGCAGAGCTTGTTTCCGAAAAGGCACACGTCCGGCTCCTTGTCCCACACGGAAGGTGGCAGCCCTGAAAGTTGTTGCTGGTCTTCACCGTCCCCCTGCAGCCTATTCACAGGCACAAAAGGATTTGGAGGCGGGCTTGCCCAGAGGAGGAACATCTCATGGCTCTCGTCCTCGGCAGAGCCTGTTTCTGAAAAGGCACACGTCCGGCTCCTTTTCCCACACGGAAGGTGGCAGCCCTGAAAGCTGTTGCTGGTCTTCACCGTCCCCCTGCAGCCTATTCACAGGCACAACAGGATCTGGGACCCGGCCTTGCCCAGAGGAGGAACATCTCATGGCTCTCGTCCTCGGCAGGGCCTGTATCAAGAAAGACACGTCCGGCTCCTTGTCCCACACGGAAGGTGGCAGCCCTGAAAGCTGTTGCTGGTCTTCACCGTCCCCCTGCAGCCTCTTCACAGGCACAACAGGATCTGGGACCCGGGCTTGCCCAGAGGAGGAACATCTCATGGCTCTCGTCCTCGGCAGGGCCTGTTTCCAAAAAGGCACAAGACCGGCTCATTGTCCCACACGGAAGGTGGCAGCCCTGAAAGCTGTTGCTGGTCTTCACCATCCCCCTGCAGCCTATTCACAGGCACAACAGGATTCAGGACCCGGGCTTGCCCAGAGGAGGAACATCTCATGGCTCTCGTCCTCGGCAGAGCCTGTTTCCGAAAAGGCACACATCCGGCTCCTTGTCCAACACGGAAGGTGGCAGCCCTGAAAGCTGTTGCTGGTCTTCACCGTCCCCCTGCAGCCTATTCATAGGAACAACATGATTTGGGACCCGGGCTTGCCCAGAGGAGGAACATCTCATGGCTCTCGTCCTCGGCACGGCCTGTTTCCAGAAAGGAACACGTCCGGCTCCCTGTCCCACAGTGAAGGTGGCAGCCGTGAAAGCTCTTGCTGGTGTTCACCGTCCCCCTGCAGCCTATTCACAGGCACAACAGGATCTGGGACCCGGGCTTGCCCAGAGGAGGAACATCTCATGGCTCTCGTCCTCGGCAGAGCTTGTTTCCGAAAAGGCACACGTCCGGCTCCTTGTCCCACACGGAAGGTGGCAGCCCTGAAAGCTTTTGCTGGTCTTCACCGTCCCCCTGCAGCCTATTCACAGGCAGAACAGGATCTGGGACCCGGGCTTGCCCAGAGGAGGAACATCTCATGGCTCTCGTCCTCGGCAGGGCCTGTTTCCATAAAGGCACAAGACCGGCTCCTTGTCCCACACGGAAGGTGGCAGCCCTGAAAGCTGTTGCTGGTCTTCACCGTCCCCCTGCAGCCTATTCACAGGCACAACACGATTCAGGACCCGGGCTTGCCCAGAGGAGGAACATCTCATGGCTCTCGTCCTCGGCAGATCCTGTTTCCGAAAATGCACACGTCCGGCTCCTTTTCCCACAAGGAAGGTGGCAGCCCTGAAAGCTGTTGCTGGTCTTCACCGTCCCCCTGCAGCCTATTCACAGGCACAACAGGATCTGGGACCCGGGCTTGCCCAGAGGAGGAACATCTCATGGCTCTCGTCCTCGGCAGAGCCTGTTTCCGAAAAGGCACTCATCTGGCTCCTTGTCCCACACGGAAGGTGGCAGCCCTGAAAGCTGTTGCTGGTCTTCACCGTCCCCCTGCAGCCTATTCACAGGCACAACAGGATCTGGGACCCGGGCTTGCCCAGAGGAGGAACATCTCATGGCTCTCGTCCTCGGCAGAGCTTGTTTCCGAAAAGGCACACGTCCGGCTCCTTGTCCCACACGGAAGGTGGCAGCCCTGAAAGTTGTTGCTGGTCTTCACCGTCCCCCTGCAGCCTATTCACAGGCACAAAAGGATTTGGAGGCGGGCTTGCCCAGAGGAGGAACATCTCATGGCTCTCGTCCTCGGCAGAGCCTGTTTCCGAAAAGGCACACATCCGGCTCCTTGTCCCACACGGAAGGTGGCAGCCCTGAAAGCTGTTGCTGGTCTTCACCGTCCCCCTGCAGCCTATTCACAGGCACAACAGGATCTGGGACCCGGGCTTGGCCAGAGGAGGAACATCTCATGGCTCTCGTCCTCGGCAGGGCCTGTATCAAGAAAGACACGTCCGGCTCCTTGTCCCACACGGAAGGTGGCAGCCCTGAAAGCTGTTGCTGGTCTTCACCGTCCCCTTGCAGCCTCCTCACAGGCACAACAGGATCTGGGACCCGGCCTTGCCCAGAGGAGGAACATCTCATGGCTCTCGTCCTCGGCAGGGCCTGTTTCCAAAAAGGCACAAGACCGGCTCATTGTCCCACACGGAAGGTGGCAGCCCTGAAAGCTGTTGCTGGTCTTCACCATCCCCCTGCAGCCTATTCACAGGCACAACAGGATTCAGGACCCGGGCTTGCCCAGAGGAGGAACATCTCATGGCTCTCGTCCTCGGCAGAGCCTGTTTCCGAAAAGGCACACATCCGGCTCCTTGTCCAACACGGAAGGTGGCAGCCCTGAAAGCTGTTGCTGGTCTTCACCGTCCCCCTGCAGCCTATTCATAGGAACAACATGATTTGGGACCCGGGCTTGCCCAGAGGAGGAACATCTCATGGCTCTCGTCCTCGGCACGGCCTGTTTCCAGAAAGGAACACGTCCGGCTCCTTGTCCCACAGTGAAGGTGGCAGCCGTGAAAGCTCTTGCTGGTGTTCACCGTCCCCCTGCAGCCTATTCACAGGCACAACAGGATCTGGGACCCGGGCTTGCCCAGAGGAGGAACATCTCATGGCTCTCGTCCTCGGCAGAGCTTGTTTCCGAAAAGGCACACGTCCGGCTCCTTGTCCCACACGGAAGGTGGCAGCCGTGAAAGCTTTTGCTGGTCTTCACCGTCCCCCTGCAGCCTATTCACAGGCAGAACAGGATCTGGGACCCGGGCTTGCCCAGAGGAGGAACATCTCATGGCTCTCGTCCTCGGCAGGGCCTGTTTCCATAAAGGCACAAGACCGGCTCCTTGTCCCACACGGAAGGTGGCAGCCCTGAAAGCTGTTGCTGGTCTTCACCGTCCCCCTGCAGCCTATTCACAGGCACAACAGGATCTGGGACCCGGGCTTCCCCAGAGGAGGAACATCTCATGGCTCTCGTCCTCGGCAGAGCTGTTTCTGAAAAGGCACACGTCCGGCTCCTTGTCCCACACGGAAGGTGGCAGCCCTGAAAGCTGTTGCTGGTCTTCACCGTCCCCCTGCAGCCTATTCACAGGCACAACAGGATTCAGGACCCGGGCTTGCCCAGAGGAGGAACATCTCATGGCTCTCGTCCTCGGCAGATCCTGTTTCCGAAAATGCACACGTCCGGCTCCTTGTCCCACACGGAAGGTGGCAGCCCTGAAAGCTGTTGCTGGTCTTCACCGTCCCCCTGCAGCCTATTCACAGGCACAACAGGATCTGGGACCCGGGCTTGCCCAGAGGAGGAACATCTCATGGCTCTCGTCCTCGGCAGAGCCTGTTTCCGAAAAGGCACTCATCTGGCTCCTTGTCCCACACGGAAGGTGGCAGCCCTGAAAGCTGTTGCTGGTCTTCACCGTCCCCCTGCAGCCTATTCACAGGCACAACAGGATCTGGGACCCGGGCTTGCCCAGAGGAGGAACATCTCATGGCTCTCGTCCTCGGCAGAGCTTGTTTCCGAAAAGGCACACGTCCGGCTCCTTGTCCCACACGGAAGGTGGCAGCCCTGAAAGTTGTTGCTGGTCTTCACCGTCCCCCTGCAGCCTATTCACAGGCACAAAAGGATTTGGAGGCGGGCTTGCCCAGAGGAGGAACATCTCATGGCTCTCGTCCTCGGCAGAGCCTGTTTCCGAAAAGGCACACGTCCGGCTCCTTGTCCCACACGGAAGGTGGCAGCCCTGAAAGCTGTTGCTGGTCTTCACCGTCCCCCTGCAGCCTATTCACAGGCACAACAGGATCTGGGACCCGGGCTTGCCCAGAGGAGGAACATCTCATGGCTCTCGTCCTCGGCAGAGCCTGTTTCTGAAAAGGCACACATCCGGCTCCTTGTCCCACACGGAAGGTGGCAGCCCTGAAAGCTGTTGCTGGTCTTCACCGTCCCCCTGCAGCCTATTCACAGGCACAACAGGATCTGGGACCCGGGCTTGGCCAGAGGAGGAACATCTCATGGCTCTCGTCCTCGGCAGGGCCTGTATCAAGAAAGACACGTCCGGCTCCTTGTCCCACACGGAAGGTGGCAGCCCTGAAAGCTGTTGCTTGTCTTCACCGTCCCCCTGCAGCCTCTTCACAGGCACAACAGGATCTGGGACCCGGCCTTGCCCAGAGGAGGAACATCTCATGGCTCTCGTCCTCGGCAGGGCCTGTTTCCAAAAAGGCACAAGACCGGCTCATTGTCCCACACGGAAGGTGGCAGCCCTGAAAGCTGTTGCTGGTCTTCACCATCCCCCTGCAGCCTATTCACAGGCACAACAGGATTCAGGACCCGGGCTTGCCCAGAGGAGGAACATCTCATGGCTCTCGTCCTCGGCAGAGCCTGTTTCCGAAAAGGCACACATCCGGCTCCTTGTCCAACACGGAAGGTGGCAGCCCTGAAAGCTGTTGCTGGTCTTCACCGTCCCCCTGCAGCCTATTCATAGGAACAACATGATTTGGGACCCGGGCTTGCCCAGAGGAGGAACATCTCATGGCTCTCGTCCTCGGCACGGCCTGTTTCCAGAAAGGAACACGTCCGGCTCCTTGTCCCACAGTGAAGGTGGCAGCCGTGAAAGCTCTTGCTGGTGTTCACCGTCCCCCTGCAGCCTATTCAGAGGCACAACAGGATCTGGGACCCGGGCTTGCCCAGAGGAGGAACATCTCATGGCTCTCGTCCTCGGCAGAGCTTGTTTCCGAAAAGGCACACGTCCGGCTCCTTGTCCCACACGGAAGGTGGCAGCCGTGAAAGCTTTTGCTGGTCTTCACCGTCCCCCTGCAGCCTATTCACAGGCAGAACAGGATCTGGGACCCGGGCTTGCCCAGAGGAGGAACATCTCATGGCTCTCGTCCTCGGCAGGGCCTGTTTCCATAAAGGCACAAGACCGGCTCCTTGTCCCACACGGAAGGTGGCAGCCCTGAAAGCTGTTGCTGGTCTTCACCGTCCCCCTGCAGCCTATTCACAGGCACAACAGGATCTGGGACCCGGGCTTCCCCAGAGGAGGAACATCTCATGGCTCTCGTCCTCGGCAGAGCTGTTTCTGAAAAGGCACACGTCCGGCTCCTTGTCCCACACGGAAGGTGGCAGCCCTGAAAGCTGTTGCTGGTCTTCACCGTCCCCCTGCAGCCTATTCACAGGCACAACACGATTCAGGACCCGGGCTTGCCCAGAGGAGGAACATCTCATGGCTCTCGTCCTCGGCAGATCCTGTTTCCGAAAATGCACACGTCCGGCTCCTTGTCCCACACGGAAGGTGGCATCCCTGAAAGCTGTTGCTGGTCTTCACCGTCCCCCTGCAGCCTATTCACAGGCACAACAGGATCTGGGACCCGGGCTTGCCCAGAGGAGGAACATCTCATGGCTCTCGTCCTCGGCAGAGCCTGTTTCCGAAAAGGCACTCATCTGGCTCCTTGTCCCACACGGAAGGTGGCAGCCCTGAAAGCTGTTGCTGGTCTTCACCGTCCCCCTGCAGCCTATTCACAGGCACAACAGGATCTGGGACCCGGGCTTGCCCAGAGGAGGAACATCTCATGGCTCTCGTCCTCGGCAGAGCTTGTTTCCGAAAAGGCACACGTCCGGCTCCTTGTCCCACACGGAAGGTGGCAGCCCTGAAAGTTGTTGCTGGTCTTCACCGTCCCCCTGCAGCCTATTCACAGGCACAAAAGGATTTGGAGGCGGGCTTGCCCAGAGGAGGAACATCTCATGGCTCTCGTCCTCGGCAGAGCCTGTTTCCGAAAAGGCACACATCCGGCTCATAGTCCCACACGGAAGGTGGCAGCCCTGAAAGCTGTTGCTGGTCTTCACCGTCCCCCTGCAGCCTATTCACAGGCACAACAGGATCTGGGACCCGGGCTTGCCCAGAGGAGGAACATCTCATGGCTCTCGTCCTCGGCAGAGCCTGTTTCTGAAAAGGCACACATCCGGCTCCTTGTCCCACACGGAAGGTGGCAGCCCTGAAAGCTGTTGCTGGTCTTCACCGTCCCCCTGCAGCCTATTCACAGGCACAACAGGATCTGGGACCCGGGCTTGGCCAGAGGAGGAACATCTCATGGCTCTCGTCCTCGGCAGGGCCTGTATCAAGAAAGACACGTCCGGCTCCTTGTCCCACACGGAAGGTGGCAGCCCTGAAAGCTGTTGCTGGTCTTCACCGTCCCCCTGCAGCCTCTTCACAGGCACAACAGGATCTGGGACCCGGGCTTGCCCAGAGGAGGAACATCTCATGGCTCTCGTCCTCGGCAGGGCCTGTTTCCAAAAAGGCACAAGACCGGCTCATTGTCCCACACGGAAGGTGGCAGCCCTGGAAGCTGTTGCTGGTCTTCACCATCCCCCTGCAGCCTATTCACAGGCACAACAGGATTCAGGACCCGGGCTTGCCCAGAGGAGGAACATCTCATGGCTCTCGTCCTCGGCAGAGCCTGTTTCCGAAAAGGCACACATCCGGCTCCTTGTCCAACACGGAAGGTGGCAGCCCTGAAAGCTGTTGCTGGTCTTCACCGTCCCCCTGCAGCCTATTCATAGGAACAACATGATTTGGGACCCGGGCTTGCCCAGAGGAGGAACATCTCATGGCTCTCGTCCTCGGCACGGCCTGTTTCCAGAAAGGAACACGTCCGGCTCCTTGTCCCACAGTGAAGGTGGCAGCCGTGAAAGCTCTTGCTGGTGTTCACCGTCCCCCTGCAGCCTATTCACAGGCACAACAGGATCTGGGACCCGGGCTTGCCCAGAGGAGGAACATCTCATGGCTCTCGTCCTCGGCAGAGCTTGTTTCCGAAAAGGCACACGTCCGGCTCCTTGTCCCACACGGAAGGTGGCAGCCCTGGAAGCTGTTGCTGGTCTTCACCGTCCCCCTGCAGCCTATTCACAGGCAGAACAGGATCTGGGACCCGGGCTTGCCCAGAGGAGGAACATCTCATGGCTCTCGTCCTCGGCAGGGCCTGTTTCCATAAAGGCACAAGACCGGCTCTTTGTCCCACACGGAAGGTGGCAGCCCTGAAAGCTGTTGCTGGTCTTCACCGTCCCCCTGCAGCCTATTCACAGGCACAACAGGATCTGGGACCCGGGCTTGGCCAGAGGAGGAACATCTCATGGCTCTCGTCCTCGGCAGAGCTGTTTCTGAAAAGGCACACGTCCGGCTCCTTGTCCCACACGGAAGGTGGCAGCCCTGAAAGCTGTTGCTGGTCTTCACCGTCCGCCTGCAGCCTATTCACAGGCACAACAGGATCTGGGACCCGGGCTTGGCCAGAGGAGGAACATCTCATGGCTCTCGTCCTCGGCAGGGCCTGTATCAAGAAAGACACGTCTGGCTCCTTGTCCCACACGGAAGGTGGCAGCCCTGAAAGCTGTTGCTGGTCTTCACCGTCCCCCTGCAGCTTATTCACAGGCACAACAGGATTCAGGACCCGGGCTTGCCCAGAGGAGGAACATCTCATGGCTCTCGTCCTCGGCAGAGCCTGTTTCCGAAAAGGCACACATCCGGCTCCTTGTCCAACACGGAAGGTGGCAGCCCTGAAAGCTGTTGCTGGTCTTCACCGTCCCCCTGCAGCCTATTCATAGGAACAACATGATTTGGGACCCGGGCTTGCCCAGAGGAGGAACATCTCATGGCTCTCGTCCTCGGCACGGCCTGTTTCCAGAAAGGAACACGTCCGGCTCCTTGTCCCACACTGAAGGTGGCAGCCCTGAAAGCTGTTGCTGGTCTTCACCGTCCCCCTGCAGCCTATTCACAGGCACAACAGGATCTGGGACCCGGGCTTGCCCAGAGGAGGAACATCTCATGGCTCTCGTCCCCGGCAGGGCCTGTTTCCATAAAGGCACAAGACCGGCGCATAGTCCCACACGGAAGGTGGCAGCCCTGAAAGCTGTTGCTGGTCTTCACCGTCCCCCTGCAGCCTATTCACAGGCACAACAGGATTCAGGACCCGGGCTTGCCCAGAGGTGGAACATCTCATGGCTCTCGTCCTCGGCAGGGCCTGTTTCCAAAAAGGCACAAGACCGGCTCATTGTCCCACACGGAAGGTGGCAGCCCTGAAAGCTGTTGCTGGTCTTCACCGTCCCCCTGCAGCCTATTCACAGGCACAACAGGATTCAGGACCCGGGCTTGCCCAGAGGGGGAACATCTCATGGCTCTCGTCCTCGGCAGAGCCTGATTCCGAAAAGGCACACATACGGCTCCTTGTCCCACACGGAAGTTGGCAGCCCTGAAAGCTGTTGCTGGTCTTCACCGTCCCCCTGCAGCCTATTCACAGGCACAACAGGATTTGGGACCCGGGCTTGCCCAGAGGAGGAACATCTCATGGCTCTCGTCCTCGGCACGGCCTGTTTCCAGAAAGGAACACGTCCGGCTCCTTGTCCCACAGTGAAGGTGTCCCCCGTGAAAGCTGTTGCTGGTGTTCAACGTCCCCCTGCAGCCTATTCACAGGCACAACAGGATCTGGGACCCGGGCTTGCCCAGAGGAGGAACATCTCATGGCTCTCGTCCTCGGCAGGGCCTGTTTCCAAAAAGGCACACGTCCGGCTCCTTGTCCCACACGGAAGGTGACAGCCGTGAAAGCTGTTGCTGGTCTTCACCGTCCCCCTGCAGCCTATTCACAGGCACAACAGGATCTGGGACCCGGGCTTCCCCAGAGGAGGAACATCTCATGGCTCTCGTCCTCGGCAGAGCTGTTTCTGAAAAGGCACACGTCCGGCTCCTTGTCCCACACGGAAGGTGGCAGCCCTGGAAGCTGTTGCTGGTCTTCACCGTCCCCCTGCAGCCTATTCACAGGCACAACAGGATCTGGGACCCGGGCTTGCCCAGAGGAGGAACATCTCATGGCTCTCGTCCTCGGCAGATCCTGTTTCCGAAAATGCACACGTCCGGCTCCTTGTCCCACACTGAAGGTGGCAGCCCTGAAAGCTGTTGCTGGTCTTCACCGTCCCCCTGCAGCCTATTCACAGGCACAACAGGATCTGGGACCCGGGCTTGCCCAGAGGAGGAACATCTCATGGCTCTCGTCCTCGGCACGGCCTGTTTCCAAAAAGGCACAAGACTGGCTCCTTGTCCCACACGGAAGGTGACAGCCCTGAAAGCTGTTGCTGGTCTTCACCGTCCCCCTGCAGCCTATTCACAGGCACAACAGAATCTGGGACCCGGGCTTGCCCAGAGGAGGAACATCTCATGGCTCTCGTCCTCGGCACGGCCTGTTTCCAGAAAGGAACACGTCCGGCTCCTTGTCCCACACTGAAGGTGGCAGCCCTGAAAGCTGTTGCTGGTCTTCACCGTCCCCCTGCAGCCTATTCACAGGCACAACAGGATCTGGGACCCGGGCTTGCCCAGAGGAGGAACATCTCATGGCTCTCGTCCTCGGCAGAGCTTGTTTCCGAAAAGGCACACGTCCGGCTCCTTGTCCCACACGGAAGGTGGCAGCCGTGAAAGCTGTTGCTGGTCTTCACCGTCCCCCTGCAGCCTATTCACAGGCAGAACAGGATCTGGGACCCGGGCTTGCCCAGAGGAGGAACATCTCATGGCTCTCGTCCTCGGCAGAGCTTGTTTCCGAAAAGGCACACGTCCGGCTCCTTGTCCCACACGGAAGGTGGCAGCCCTGGAAGCTGTTGCTGGTCTTCACCGTCCCCCTGCAGCCTATTCACAGGCACAACAGGATCTGGGACCCGGGCTTGCCCAGAGGAGGAACATCTCATGGCTCTCGTCCTCGGCAGGGCCTGTTTCCATAAAGGCACAAGACCGGCTCATAGTCCCACAAGGAAGGTGGCAGCCGTGAAAGCTGTTGCTGGTCTTCACCGTCCCCCTGCAGCCTATTCACAGGCACAACAGGATTCAGGACCCGGGCTTGCCCAGAGGTGGAACATCTCATGGCTCTCGTCCTCGGCAGGGCCTGTTTACAAAAAGGCACAAGACCGGCTCCTTGTCCCACACGGAAGGTGGCAGCCCTGAAAGCTGTTGCTGGTCTTCACCGTCCCCCTGCAGCCTATTCACAGGCACAACAGGATTCAGGACCCGGGCTTGCCCAGAGGAGGAACATCTCATGGCTCTCGTCCTCGGCAGAGCCTGTTTCCGAAAAGGCACACATACGGCTCCTTGTCCCACACGGAAGGTGGCAGCCCTGAAAGCTGTTGCTGGTCTTCACCGTCCCCCTGCAGCCTATTCACAGGCACAACAGGATTTGGGACCCGGGCTTGCCCAGAGGAGGAACATCTCATGGCTCTCGTCCTCGGCACGGCCTGTTTCCAGAAAGGAACACGTCCGGCTCATTGTCCCACACGGAAGGTGGCAGCCCTGAAAGCTGTTGCTGGTGTTCACCGTCCCCCTGCAGCCTATTCACAGGCACAACAGGATCTGGGACCCGGGCTTGGCCAGAGGAGGAACATCTCATGGCTCTCGTCCTCGGCAGGGCCTGTTTCCATAAATGCACAAGACCGGCTCATAGTCCCACACGGAAGGTGGCAGCCCTGAAAGCTGTTGCTGGTCTTCACCGTCCCCCTGCAGCCTATTCACAGGCACAACACGATTCAGGACCCGGGCTTGCCCAGAGGTGGAACATCTCATGGCTCTCGTCCTCGGCAGGGCCTGTTTCCAAAAAGGCACAAGACCGGCTCCTTGTCCCACACGGAAGGTGGCAGCCGTGAAAGCTGTTGCTGGTCTTCACCGTCCCCCTGCAGCCTATTCACAGGCACAACAGGATCTGGGACCCGGGCTTGCCCAGAGGAGGAACATCTCATGGCTCTCGTCCTCGGCAGAGCCTGTTTCCGAAAAGGCACACATCCGGCTCCTTGTCCCACACGGAAGGTGGCAGCCCTGAAAGCTGTTGCTGGTCTTCACCGTCCCCCTGCAGCCTATTCACAGGCACAACAGGATCTGGGACCCGGGCTTGCCCAGAGGAGGAACATCTCATGGCTCTCGTCCTCGGCAGAGACTGTTTCTGAAAAGGCACACATCCGGCTCCTTGTCCCACACGGAAGGTGGCAGCCCTGAAAGCTGTTGCTGGTCTTCACCGTCCCCCTGCAGCCTATTCACAGGCACAACAGGATCTGGGACCCGGGCTTGGCCAGAGGAGGAACATCTCATGGCTCTCGTCCTCGGCAGGGCCTGTATCAAGAAAGACACGTCCGGCTCCTTGTCCCACACGGAAGGTGGCAGCCCTGAAAGCTGTTGCTGGTCTTCACCGTCCCCCTGCAGCCTATTCACAGGCACAACAGGATCTGGGACCCGGCCTTGCCCAGAGGAGGAACATCTCATGGCTCTCGTCCTCGGCAGGGCCTGTTTCCAAAAAGGCACAAGACCGGCTCATTGTCCCACACGGAAGGTGGCAGCCCTGAAAGCTGTTGCTGGTCTTCACCATACCCCTGCAGCCTATTCACAGGCACAACAGGATTCAGGACCCGGGCTTGCCCAGAGGAGGAACATCTCATGGCTCTCGTCCTCGGCAGAGCCTGTTTCCGAAAAGGCACACATCCGGCTCCTTGTCCCACACGGAAGGTGGCAGCCCTGAAAGCTGTTGCTGGTCTTCACCGTCCCCCTGCAGCCTATTCATAGGAACAACATGATTTGGGACCCGGGCTTGCCCAGAGGAGGAACATCTCATGGCTCTCGTCCTCGGCACGGCCTGTTTCCAGAAAGGAACACGTCCGGCTCCTTGTCCCACAGTGAAGGTGGCAGCCGTGAAAGCTCTTGCTGGTGTTCACCGTCCCCCTGCAGCCTATTCACAGGCACAACAGGATCTGGGACCCGGGCTTGCCCAGAGGAGGAACATCTCATGGCTCTCGTCCTCGGCAGAGCTTGTTTCCGAAAAGGCACACGTCCGGCTCCTTGTCCCACAGTGAAGGTGGCAGCCGTGAAAGCTGTTGCTGGTCTTCACCGTCCCCCTGCAGCCTATTCACAGGCAGAACAGGATCTGGGACTCGGGCTTGCCCAGAGGAGGAACATCTCATGGCTCTCGTCCTCGGCAGAGCTTGTTTCCGAAAAGGCACACGTCCGGCTCCTTGTCCCACACGGAAGGTGGCAGCCGTGAAAGCTGTTGCTGGTCTTCACCGTCCCCCTGCAGCCTATTCACAGGCACAACAGGATCTGGGACCCGGGCTTGCCCAGAGGAGGAACATCTCATGGCTCTCGTCCTCGGCAGAGACTGTTTCTGAAAAGGCACACATCCGGCTCCTTGTCCCACACGGAAGGTGGCAGCCCTGAAAGCTGTTGCTGGTCTTCACCGTCCCCCTGCAGCCTATTCACAGGCACAACAGGATCTGGGACCCGGGCTTGGCCAGAGGAGGAACATCTCATGGCTCTCGTCCTCGGCAGGGCCTGTATCAAGAAAGACACGTCCGGCTCCTTGTCCCACACGGAAGGTGGCAGCCCTGAAAGCTGTTGCTGGTCTTCACCGTCCCCCTGCAGCCTCTTCACAGGCACAACAGGATCTGGGACCCGGGCTTGCCCAGAGGAGGAACATCTCATGGCTCTCGTCCTCGGCAGGGCCTGTTTCCAAAAAGGCACAAGACCGGCTCATTGTCCCACACGGAAGGTGGCAGCCCTGAAAGCTGTTGCTGGTCTTCACCATACCCCTGCAGCCTATTCACAGGCACAACAGGATTCAGGACCCGGGCTTGGCCAGAGGAGGAACATCTCATGGCTCTCGTCCTCGGCAGAGCCTGTTTCCGAAAAGGCACACATCCGGCTCCTTGTCCAACACGGAAGGTGGCAGCCCTGAAAGCTGTTGCTGGTCTTCACCGTCCCCCTGCAGCCTATTCATAGGAACAACATGATTTGGGACCCGGGCTTGCCCAGAGGAGGAACATCTCATGGCTCTCGTCCTCGGCACGGCCTGTTTCCAGAAAGGAACACGTCCGGCTCCTTGTCCCACAGTGAAGGTGGCAGCCGTGAAAGCTCTTGCTGGTGTTCACCGTCCCCCTGCAGCCTATTCACAGGCACAACAGGATCTGGGACCCGGGCTTGCCCAGAGGAGGAACATCTCATGGCTCTCGTCCTCGGCAGAGCTTGTTTCCGAAAAGGCACACGTCCGGCTCCTTGTCCCACAGTGAAGGTGGCAGCCGTGAAAGCTGTTGCTGGTCTTCACCGTCCCCCTGCAGCCTATTCACAGGCAGAACAGGATCTGGGACTCGGGCTTGCCCAGAGGAGGAACATCTCATGGCTCTCGTCCTCGGCAGAGCTTGTTTCCGAAAAGGCACACGTCCGGCTCCTTGTCCCACACGGAAGGTGGCAGCCGTGAAAGCTGTTGCTGGTCTTCACCGTCCCCCTGCAGCCTATTCACAGGCACAACAGGATCTGGGACCCAGGCTTGCCCAGAGGAGGAACATCTCATGGCTCTCGTCCTCGGCAGGGCCTGTTTCCATAAAGGCACAAGACCGGCGCATAGTCCCACACGGAAGGTGGCAGCCCTGAAAGCTGTTGCTGGTCTTCACCGTCCCCCTGCAGCCTATTCACAGGCACAACAGGATTCAGGACCCGGGCTTGCCCAGAGGTGGAACATCTCATGGCTCTCGTCCTCGGCAGGGCCTGTTTCCAAAAAGGCACAAGACCGGCTCATTGTCCCACACGGAAGGTGGCAGCCCTGAAAGCTGTTGCTGGTCTTCACCGTCCCGCTGCAGCCTATTCACAGGCACAACAGGATTCAGGACCCGGGCTTGCCCAGAGGGGGAACATCTCATGGCTCTCGTCCTCGGCAGAGCCTGATTCCGAAAAGGCACACATACGGCTCCTTGTCCCACACGGAAGTTGGCAGCCCTGAAAGCTGTTGCTGGTCTTCACCGTCCCCCTGCAGCCTATTCACAGGCACAACAGGATCTGGGACCCGGGCTTGCCCAGAGGAGGAACATCTCATGGCTCTCGTCCTCGGCAGATCCTGTTTCCGAAAATGCACACGTCCGGCTCCTTGTCCCACACTGAAGGTTGCAGCCCTGAAAGCTGTTGCTGGTCTTCACCGTCCCCCTGCAGCCTATTCACAGGCACAACAGGATCTGGGACCCGGGCTTGCCCAGAGGAGGAACATCTCATGGCTCTCGTCCTCGGCAGGGCCTGTTTCCAAAAAGGCACAAGACCGGCTCCTTGTCCCACACGGAAGGTGACAGCCGTGAAAGCTGTTGCTGGTCTTCACCGTCCCCCTGCAGCCTATTCACAGGCACAACAGAATCTGGGACCCGGGCTTGCCCAGAGGAGGAACATCTCATGGCTCTCGTCCTCGGCACGGCCTGTTTCCAGAAAGGAACACGTCCGGCTCCTTGTCCCACAGTGAAGGTGTCAGCCGTGAAAGCTGTTGCTGGTGTTCACCGTCCCCCTGCAGCCTATTCACAGGCACAACAGGATCTGGGACCCGGGCTTGCCCAGAGGAGGAACATCTCATGGCTCTCGTCCTCGGCAGAGCTTGTTTCCGAAAAGGCACACATCCGGCTCCTTGTCCCACAGTGAAGGTGGCAGCCGTGAAAGCTGTTGCTGGTCTTCACCGTCCCCCTGCAGCCTATTCACAGGCAGAACAGGATCTGGGACCCGGGCTTGCCCAGAGGAGGAACATCTCATGGCTCTCGTCCTCGGCAGAGCTTGTTTCCGAAAAGGCACACGTCCGGCTCCTTGTCCCACAGTGAAGGTGGCAGCCCTGGAAGCTGTTGCTGGTCTTCACCGTCCCCCCGCAGCCTATTCACAGGCACAACAGGATCTGGGACCCGGGCTTGCCCAGAGGAGGAACATCTCATGGCTCTCGTCCTCGGCAGGGCCTGTTTCCATAAAGGCACAAGACCGGCTCATAGTCCCACACGGAAGGTGGCAGCCGTGAAAGCTGTTGCTGGTCTTCACCGTCCCCCTGCAGCCTATTCACAGGCACAACAGGATTCAGGACCCGGGCTTGCCCAGAGGTGGAACATCTCATGGCTCTCGTCCTCGGCAGGGCCTGTTTACAAAAAGGCACAAGACCGGCTCATTGTCCCACACGGAAGGTGGCAGCCCTGAAAGCTGTTGCTGGTCTTCACTGTCCCCCTGCAGCCTATTCACAGGCACAACAGGATTCAGGACCCGGGCTTGCCCAGAGGAGGAACATCTCATGGCTCTCGTCCTCGGCAGAGCCTGTTTCCGAAAAGGCACACATACGGCTCCTTGTCCCACACGGAAGGTGGCAGCCCTGAAAGCTGTTGCTGGTCTTCACCGTCCCCCTGCAGCCTATTCACAGGCACAACAGGATTTGGGACCCGGGCTTGCCCAGAGGAGGAACATCTCATGGCTCTCGTCCTCGGCACGGCCTGTTTCCAGAAAGGAACACGTCCGGCTCATTGTCCCACACGGAAGGTGGCAGCCCTGAAAGCTGTTGCTGGTCTTCACCGTCCCCCTGCAGCCTATTCACAGGCACAACAGGATCTGGGACCCGGGCTTGCCCAGAGGAGGAACATCTCATGGCTCTCGTCCTCGGCAGGGCCTGTTTCCATAAAGGCACAAGACCGGCTCATAGTCCCACACGGAAGGTGGCAGCCCTGAAAGCTGTTGCTGGTCTTCACCGTCCCCCTGCAGCCTATTCACAGGCACAACACGATTCAGGACCCGGGCTTGCCCAGAGGTGGAACATCTCATGGCTCTCGTCCTCGGCAGGGCCTGTTTCCAAAAAGGCACAAGACCGGCTCCTTGTCCCACACGGAAGGTGGCAGCCCTGAAAGCTGTTGCTGGTCTTCACCGTCCCCCTGCAGCCTATTCACAGGCACAACAGGATTCAGGACCCGGACTTGCCCAGAGGAGGAACATCTCATGGCTCTCGTCCTCGGCAGAGCCTGTTTCCAAAAGGCACACATACGGATCCTTGTCCCACACGGAAGGTGGCAGCCCTGAAAGCTGTTGCTGGTCTTCACCGTCCCCCTGCAGCCTATTCACAGGCACAACAGGATTTGGGACCCGGGCTTGCCCAGAGGAGGAACATCTCATGGCTCTCGTCCTCGGCACGGCCTGTTTCCAGAAAGGAACACGTCCGACTCCTTGTCCCACAGTGAAGGTGGCAGCCGTTAAAGCTGTTGCTGGTCTTCACCGTCCCCCTGCAGCCTATTCACAGGCACAACAGGATTCAGGACCCGGGCTTGCCCAGAGGAGGAACATCTCATGGCTCTCGTCCTCGGCACGGCCTGTTTCCGAGAAGACACACATCCGGCTCCTTGTCCCACAGTGAAGGTGGCAGCCCTGAAAGCTGTTGCTGGTCTTCACCGTCCCCCTGCAGCCTATTCACAGGCCCAACAGGATCTGGGACCCGGGCTTGCCCAGAGGAGGAACATCTCATGGCTCTCGTCCTCGGCAGAGCCTGTTTCCGAAAAGGTACACATCCGGCTCCTTGTCCCACACGGAAGGTGGCAGCCCTGAAAGCTGTTGCTGGTCTTCACCGTCCCCCTGCAGCCTATTCACAGGCACAACAGGATCTGGGACCCGGGCTTGGCCAGAGGAGGAACATCTCATGGCTCTCGTCCTCGGCACGGCCTTTTTCCAGAAAGGAACACGTCCGGCTCCTTGTCCCACAGTGAAGGTGTCAGCCGTGAAAGCTGTTGCTGGTGTTCACCGTCCCCCTGCAGCCTATTCACAGGCACAACAGGATCTGGGACCCGGGCTTGCCCAGAGGAGGAACATCTCATGGCTCTCGTCCTCGGCAGAGCTTGTTTCCGAAAAGGCACACGTCCGGCTCCTTGTCCCACACGGAAGGTGGCAGCCGTGAAAGCTGTTGCTGGTCTTCACCGTCCCCCTGCAGCCTATTCACAGGCACAACAGGATCTGGGACCCGGGCTTGCCCAGAGGAGGAACATCTCATGGCTCTCGTCCTCGGCAGGGCCTGTTTCCATAAAGGCACAAGACCGACTTATTGTCCCACACGGAAGGTGGCAGCCCTGAAAGCTGTTCCTGGTCTTCACCGTCCCCCTGCAGCCTATTCACAGGCACAACAGGATCTGGGACCCGGGCTTGCCCAGAGGTGGAACATCTCATGGCTCTCGTCCTCGGCAGGGCCTTTTTCCAAAAAGGCACAAGACCGGCTCATTGTCCCACACGGAAGGTGGCAGCCCTGAAAGCTGTTGCTGGTCTTCACCGTCCCCCTGCAGCCTATTCACAGGCACAACAGGATTCAGGACCCGGGCTTGCCCAGAGGAGGAACATCTCATGGCTCTCGTCCTCGGCAGAGCCTGATTCCGAAAAGGCACACATACGGCTCCTTGTCCCACACGGAAGTTGGCAGCCCTGAAAGCTGTTGCTGGTCTTCACCGTCCCCCTGCAGCCTATTCACAGGCACAACAGGATTTGGGACCCGGGCTTGCCCAGAGGAGGAACATCTCATGGCTCTCGTCCTCGGCACGGCCTGTTTCCAGAAAGGAACACGTCCGGCTCCTTGTCCCACAGTGAAGGTGGCAGCCGTTAAAGCTGTTGCTGGTCTTCACCGTCCCCCTGCAGCCTATTCACAGGCACAACAGGATCTGGGACCCGGGCTTGCCCAGAGGAGGAACATCTCATGGCTCTCGTCCTCGGCAGGGCCTGTTTCCAAAAAGGCACAAGACTGGCTCCGTGTCCCACACGGAAGGTGACAGCCGTGAAAGCTGTTGCTGGTCTTCACCGTCCCCCTGCAGCCTATTCACAGGCACAACAGGATCTGGGACCCGGGCTTGCCCAGAGGAGGAACATCTCATGGCTCTCGTCCCCGGCACGGCCTGTTTCCAGAAAGGCACACGTCCGGCTCCTTGTCCCACACGGAAGGTGGCAGCCGTGAAAGCTGTTGCTGGTCTTCACCATCCCCCTGCAGCCTATTCACAGGCACAACAGGATTCAGGACCGGGGCTTGCCCAGAGGAGGAACATCTCATGGCTCTCGTCCTCGGCAGAGCCTGTTTCCGAAAAGGTACACGTCCGGCTCCTTGTCCCACACGGAAGGTGGCAGCCCTGAAAGCTGTTGCTGGTCTTCACGGTCCCCCTGCAGCCTATTCACAGGCACAACAGGATCTGGGACCCGGGCTTGCCCAGAGGAGGAACATCTCATGGCTCTCGTCCTCGGCAGAGCTGTTTCTGAAAAGGCACACGTCCGGCTCCTTGTCCCACACTGAAGGTGGCAGCCCTGGAAGCTGTTGCTGGTCTTCACCGTCCCCCTGCAGCCTATTCACAGGCACAACAGGATCTGGGACCCGGCCTTGCCCAGAGGAGGAACATCTCATGGCTCTCGTCCTCGGCAGATCCTGTTTCCGAAAATGCACACGTCCGGCTCCTTGTCCCACACTGAAGGTGGCAGCCCTGAAAGCTGTTGCTGGTCTTCACTGTCCCCCTGCAGCCTATTCACAGGCACAACAGGATCTGGGACCCGGGCTTGGCCAGAGGAGGAACATCTCATGGCTCTCGTCCTCGGCAGGGCCTGTTTCCAAAAAGGCACAAGACTGGCTCCTTGTCCCACACGGAAGGTGACAGCCGTGAAAGCTGTTGCTGGTCTTCACCGTCCCCCTGCAGCCTATTCACAGGCACAACAGGATCTGGGACCCGGGCTTGCCCAGAGGAGGAACATCTCATGGCTCTCGTCCTCGGCACGGCCTGTTTCCATAAAGGCACAAGACCGGCTCCTTGTCCCACAGTGAAGGTGTCAGCCGTGAAAGCTGTTGCTGGTCTTCACCGTCCCCCTGCAGCCTATTCACAGGCACAACAGGATCTGGGACCCGGGCTTGCCCAGAGGAGGAACATCTCATGGCTCTCGTCCTCGGCAGAGCTTGTTTCCGAGAAGGCACACGTCCGGCTCCTTGTCCCACAGTGAAGGTGGCAGCCGTGAAAGCTGTTGCTGGTCTTCACCGTCCCCCTGCAGCCTATTCACAGGCAGAACAGGATCTGGGACCCGGGCTTGCCCAGAGGAGGAACATCTCATGGCTCTCGTCCTCGGCAGAGCTTGTTTCCGAAAAGGCACACGTCCGGCTCCTTGTCCCACAGTGAAGGTGGCAGCCCTGGAAGCTGTTGCTGGTCTTCACCGTCCCCCTGCAGCCTATTCACAGGCACAACAGGATCTGGGACCCGGGCTTGCCCAGAGGTGGAACATCTCATGGCTCTCGTCCTCGGCAGGGCCTGTTTCCATAAAGGCACAAGACCGGCTCATAGTCCCACACGGAAGGTGGCAGCCGTGAAAGCTGTTGCTGGTCTTCACCGTCCCCCTGCAGCCTATTCACAGGCACAACAGGATTCAGGACCCGGGCTTGCCCAGAGGTGGAACATCTCATGGCTCTCGTCCTCGGCAGGGCCTGTTTCCAAAAAGGCACAAGACCGGCTCCTTGTCCCACACGGAAGGTGGCAGCCCTGAAAGCTGTTGCTGGTCTTCACCGTCCCCCTGCAGCCTATTCACAGGCACAACAGGATTCAGGACCCGGGCTTGCCCAGAGGAGGAACATCTCATGGCTCTCGTCCTCGGCAGAGCCTGTTTCCGAAAAGGCACACATACGGCTCCTTGTCCCACACGGAAGGTGGCAGCCCTGAAAGCTGTTGCTGGTCTTCACCGTCCCCCTGCAGCCTATTCACAGGCACAACAGGATTTGGGACCCGGGCTTGCCCAGAGGAGGAACATCTCATGGCTCTCGTCCTCGGCACGGCCTGTTTCCAGAAAGGAACACGTCCGGCTCATTGTCCCACACGGAAGGTGGCAGCCCTGAAAGCTGTTGCTGGTCTTCACCGTCCCCCTGCAGCCTATTCACAGGCACAACAGGATCTGGGACCCGGGCTTGCCCAGAGGAGGAACATCTCATGGCTCTCGTCCCCGGCACGGCCTGTTTCCAAAAAGGCACAAGACTGGCTCCTTGTCCCACACGGAAGGTGACAGCCGTGAAAGCTGTTGCTGGTCTTCACCGTCCCCCTGCAGCCTATTCACAGGCACAACAGGATCTGGGACCCGGGCTTGCCCAGAGGAGGAACATCTCATGGCTCTCGTCCCCGGCACGGCCTGTTTCCAGAAAGGCACACGTCCGGCTCCTTGTCCCACACGGAAGGTGGCAGCCGTGAAAGCTGTTGCTGGTCTTCACCGTCCCCCTGCAGCCTATTCACAGGCACAACAGGATTCAGGACCGGGGCTTGCCCAGAGGAGGAACATCTCATGGCTCTCGTCCTCGGCAGAGCCTGTTTCCGAAAAGGTACACGTCCGGCTCCTTGTCCCACACGGAAGGTGGCAGCCCTGAAAGCTGTTGCTGGTCTTCACCGTCCCCCTGCAGCCTATTCACAGGCACAACAGGATTTGGACGCGGGCTTGCCCAGAGGAGGAACATCTCATGGCTCTCGTCCTCGGCAGAGCCTGTTTCTGAAAAGGCACACATCCGGCTCCTTGTCCCACACGGAAGGTGGCAGCCCTGAAAGCTGTTGCTGGTCTTCACTGTCCGCCTGCAGCCTATTCACAGGCACAACAGGATCTGGGACCCGGGCTTGGCCAGAGGAGGAACATCTCATGGCTCTCGTCCTCGGCACGGCCTGTATCAAGAAAGACACGTCCGGCTCCTTGTCCCACACGGAAGGTGGCAGCCCTGAAAGCTGTTGCTGGTCTTCACCGTCCCCCTGCAGCTTATTCACAGGCACAACAGGATTCAGGACCCGGGCTTGCCCAGAGGAGGAACATCTCATGGCTCTCGTCCTCGGCAGAGCCTGTTTCCGAAAAGGCACACATCCGGCTCCTTGTCCCACACGGAAGGTGGCAGCCCTGAAAGCTGTTGCTGGTCTTCACCGTCCCCCTGCAGCCTATTCATAGGAACAACATGATTTGGGACCCGGGCTTGCCCAGAGGAGGAACATCTCATGGCTCTCGTCCTCGGCACGGCCTTTTTCCAGAAAGGAACACGTCCGGCTCCTTGTCCCACAGTGAAGGTGGCAGCCCTGAAAGCTGTTGCTGGTCTTCACCGTCCCCCTGCAGCCTATTCACAGGCACAACAGGATTCAGGACCCGGGCTTGCCCAGAGGAGGAACATCTCATGGCTCTCGTCCTCGGCACGGCCTTTTTCCAGAAAGGAACACGTCCGGCTCCTTGTCCCACAGTGAAGGTGTCAGCCGTGAAAGCTGTTGCTGGTGTTCACCGTCCCCCTGCAGCCTATTCACAGGCACAACAGGATCTGGGACCCGGGCTTGCCCAGAGGAGGAACATCTCATGGCTCTCGTCCTCGGCAGAGCTTGTTTCCGAAAAGGCACACGTCCGGCTCCTTGTCCCACACGGAAGGTGGCAGCCGTGAAAGCTGTTGCTGGTCTTCACCGTCCCCCTGCAGCCTATTCACAGGCACAACAGGATCTGGGACCCGGGCTTGCCCAGAGGAGGAACATCTCATGGCTCTCGTCCTCGGCAGGGCCTGTTTCCATAAAGGCACAAGACCGGCGCATAGTCCCACACGGAAGGTGGCAGCCCTGAAAGCTGTTGCTGGTCTTCACCGTCCCCCTGCAGCCTATTCACAGGCACAACACGATTCAGGACCCGGGTTGCCCAGAGGTGGAACATCTCATGGCTCTCGTCCTCGGCAGGGCCTGTTTCCAAAAAGGCACAAGACCGGCTCATTGTCCCACACGGAAGGTGGCAGCCCTGAAAGCTGTTGCTGGTCTTCACCGTCCCCCTGCAGCCTATTCACAGGCACAACAGGATTCAGGACCCGGGCTTGCCCAGAGGGGGAACATCTCATGGCTCTCGTCCTCGGCAGAGCCTGATTCCGAAAAGGCACACATACGGCTCCTTGTCCCACACGGAAGTTGGCAGCCCTGAAAGCTGTTGCTGGTCTTCACCGTCCCCCTGCAGCCTATTCACAGGCACAACAGGATTTGGGACCCGGGCTTGCCCAGAGGAGGAACATCTCATGGCTCTCGTCCTCGGCACGGCCTGTTTCCAGAAAGGAACACGTCCGGCTCCTTGTCCCACAGTGAAGGTGGCAGCCGTTAAAGCTGTTGCTGGTCTTCACCGTCCCCCTGCAGCCTATTCACAGGCACAACAGGATCTGGGACCCGGGCTTGCCCAGAGGAGGAACATCTCATGGCTCTCGTCCTCGGCAGGGCCTGTTTCCAAAAAGGCACAAGACTGGCTCCTTGTCCCACACGGAAGGTGACAGCCGTGAAAGCTGTTGCTGGTCTTCACCGTCCCCCTGCAGCCTATTCACAGGCACAACAGGATCTGGGACCCGGGCTTGCCCAGAGGAGGAACATCTCATGGCTCTCGTCCCCGGCACGGCCTGTTTCCAGAAAGGCACACGTCCGGCTCCTTGTCCCACACGGAAGGTGGCAGCCGTGAAAGCTGTTGCTGGTCTTCACCGTCCCCCTGCAGCCTATTCACAGGCACAACAGGATTCAGGACCGGGGCTTGCCCAGAGGAGGAACATCTCATGGCTCTCGTCCTCGGCAGAGCCTGTTTCCGAAAAGGTACACGTCGGGCTCCTTGTCCCACACGGAAGGTGGCAGCCCTGAAAGCTGTTGCTGGTCTTCACGGTCCCCCTGCAGCCTATTCACAGGCACAACAGGATCTGGGACCCGGGCTTGCCCAGAGGAGGAACATCTCATGGCTCTCGTCCTCGGCAGAGCTGTTTCTGAAAAGGCACACGTCCGGCTCCTTGTCCCACACGGAAGGTGGCAGCCCTGGAAGCTGTTGCTGGTCTTCACCGTCCCCCTGCAGCCTATTCACAGGCACAACAGGATCTGGGACCCGGGCTTGCCCAGAGGAGGAACATCTCATGGCTCTCGTCCTCGGCAGATCCTGTTTCCGAAAATGCACACGTCCGGCTCCTTGTCCCACACTGAAGGTTGCAGCCCTGAAAGCTGTTGCTGGTCTTCACCGTCCCCCTGCAGCCTATTCACAGGCACAACAGGATCTGGGACCCCGGCTTGCCCAGAGGAGGAACATCTCATGGCTCTCGTCCTCGGCAGGGCCTGTTTCCAATAAGGCACAAGACTGGCTCCTTGTCCCACACGGAAGGTGACAGCCGTGAAAGCTGTTGCTGGTCTTCACCGTCCCCCTGCAGCCTATTCACAGGCACAACAGAATCTGGGACCCGGGCTTGCCCAGAGGAGGAACATCTCATGGCTCTCGTCCTCGGCACGGCCTGTTTCCAGAAAGGAACACGTCCGGCTCCTTGTCCCACAGTGAAGGTGTCAGCCGTGAAAGCTGTTGCTGGTGTTCACCGTCCCCCTGCAGCCTATTCACAGGCACAACAGGATCTGGGACCCGGGCTTGCCCAGAGGAGGAACATCTCATGGCTCTCGTCCTCGGCAGAGCTTGTTTCCGAAAAGGCACACATCCGGCTCCTTGTCCCACAGTGAAGGTGGCAGCCCTGAAAGCTGTTGCTGGTCTTCACCGTCCCCCTGCAGCCTATTCACAGGCAGAACAGGATCTGGGACCCGGGCTTGCCCAGAGGAGGAACATCTCATGGCTCTCGTCCTCGGCAGATCTTGTTTCCGAAAAGGCACACGTCCGGCTCCTTGTCCCACAGTGAAGGTGGCAGCCCTGGAAGCTGTTGCTGGTCTTCACCGTCCCCCTGCAGCCTATTCACAGGCACAACAGGATCTGGGACCCGGGCTTGCCCAGAGGAGGAACATCTCATGGCTCTCGTCCTCGGCAGGGCCTGTTTCCATAAAGGCACAAGACCGGCTCATAGTCCCACACGGAAGGTGGCAGCCGTGAAAGCTGTTGCTGGTCTTCACCGTCCCCCTGCAGCCTATTCACAGGCACAACAGGATTCAGGACCCGGGCTTGCCCAGAGGTGGAACATCTCATGGCTCTCGTCCTCGGCAGGGCCTGTTTACAAAAAGGCACAAGACCGGCTCATTGTCCCACACGGAAGGTGGCAGCCCTGAAAGCTGTTGCTGGTCTTCACCGTCCCCCTGCAGCCTATTCACAGGCACAACAGGATTCAGGACCCGGGCTTGCCCAGAGGAGGAACATCTCATGGCTCTCGTCCTCGGCAGAGCCTGTTTCCGAAAAGGCACACATACGGCTCCTTGTCCCACACGGAAGGTGGCAGCCCTGAAAGCTGTTGCTGGTCTTCACCGTCCCCCTGCAGCCTATTCACAGGCACAACAGGATTTGGGACCCGGGCTTGCCCAGAGGAGGAACATCTCATGGCTCTCGTCCTCGGCACGGCCTGTTTCCAGAAAGGAACACGTCCGGCTCATTGTCCCACACGGAAGGTGGCAGCCCTGAAAGCTGTTGCTGGTCTTCACCGTCCCCCTGCAGCCTATTCACAGGCACAACAGGATCTGGGACCCGGGCTTGCCCAGAGGAGGAACATCTCATGGCTCTCGTCCTCGGCAGGGCCTGTTTCCATAAAGGCACAAGACCGGCTCATAGTCCCACACGGAAGGTGGCAGCCCTGAAAGCTGTTGCTGGTCTTCACCGTCCCCCTGCAGCCTATTCACAGGCACAACACGATTCAGGACCCGGGCTTGCCCAGAGGTGGAACATCTCATGGCTCTCGTCCTCGGCAGGGCCTGTTTCCAAAAAGGCACACATCCGGCTCCTTGTCCAACACGGAAGGTGGCAGCCCTGAAAGCTGTTGCTGGTCTTCACCGTCCCCCTGCAGCCTATTCACAGGCACAACAGGATTCAGGACCCGGACTTGCCCAGAGGAGGAACATCTCATGGCTCTCGTCCTCGGCAGAGCCTGTTTCCGAAAAGGCACACATACGGATCCTTGTCCCACACGGAAGGTGGCAGCCCTGAAAGCTGTTGCTGGTCTTCACCGTCCCCCTGCAGCCTATTCACAGGCACAACAGGATTTGGGACCCGGGCTTGCCCAGAGGAGGAACATCTCATGGCTCTCGTCCTCGGCACGGCCTGTTTCCAGAAAGGAACACGTCCGGCTCCTTGTCCCACAGTGAAGGTGGCAGCCGTTAAAGCTGTTGCTGGTCTTCACCGTCCCCCTGCAGCCTATTCACAGGCACAACAGGGTTCAGGACCGGGGCTTGCCCAGAGGAGGAACATCTCATGGCTCTCGTCCTCGGCACGGCCTGTTTCCAGAAAGGAACACATCCGGCTCATTGTCCCACATGGAAGGTGGCAGCCCTGAAAGCTGTTGCTGGTCTTCACCGTCCCCCTGCAGCCTATTCACAGGCCCAACAGGATCTGGGACCCGGGCTTGCCCAGAGGAGGAACATCTCATGGCTCTCGTCCTCGGCAGAGCCTGTTTCCGAAAAGGTACACATCCGGCTCCTTGTCCCACACGGAAGGTGGCAGCCCTGAAAGCTGTTGCTGGTCTTCACCGTCCCCCTGCAGCCTATTCACAGGCACAACAGGATCTGGGACCCGGGCTTGGCCAGAGGAGGAACATCTCATGGCTCTCGTCCTCGGCACGGCCTTTTTCCAGAAAGGAACACGTCCGGCTCCTTGTCCCACAGTGAAGGTGTCAGCCGTGAAAGCTGTTGCTGGTGTTCACCGTCCCCCTGCAGCCTATTCACAGGCACAACAGGATCTGGGACCCGGGCTTGCCCAGAGGAGGAACATCTCATGGCTCTCGTCCTCGGCAGAGCTGTTTCTGAAAAGGCACACGTCCGGCTCCTTGTCCCACACGGAAGGTGGCAGCCGTGAAAGCTGTTGCTGGTCTTCACCGTCCCCCTGCAGCCTATTCACAGGCACAACAGGATCTGGGACCCGGGCTTGCCCAGAGGAGGAACATCTCATGGCTCTCGTCCTCGGCAGGGCCTGTTTCCATAAAGGCACAAGACCGGCTCATAGTCCCACACGGAAGGTGGCAGCCCTGAAAGCTGTTGCTGGTCTTCACCGTCCCCCTGCAGCCTATTCACAGGCACAACAGGATCTGGGACCCGGGCTTGCCCAGAGGTGGAACATCTCATGGCTCTCGTCCTCGGCAGGGCCTTTTTCCAAAAAGGCACAAGACCGGCTCATTGTCCCACACGGAAGGTGGCAGCCCTGAAAGCTGTTGCTGGTCTTCACCGTCCCCCTGCAGCCTATTCACAGGCACAACAGGATTCAGGACCCGGGCTTGCCCAGAGGAGGAACATCTCATGGCTCTCGTCCTCGGCAGAGCCTGATTCCGAAAAGGCACACATACGGCTCCTTGTCCCACACGGAAGTTGGCAGCCCTGAAAGCTGTTGCTGGTCTTCACCGTCCCCCTGCAGCCTATTCACAGGCACAACAGGATTTGGGACCCGGGCTTGCCCAGAGGAGGAACATCTCATGGCTCTCGTCCTCGGCACGGCCTGTTTCCAGAAAGGAACACGTCCGGCTCCTTGTCCCACAGTGAAGGTGGCAGCCGTTAAAGCTGTTGCTGGTCTTCACCGTCCCCCTGCAGCCTATTCACAGGCACAACAGGATCTGGGACCCGGGCTTGCCCAGAGGAGGAACATCTCATGGCTCTCGTCCTCGGCAGGGCCTGTTTCCATAAAGGCACAAGACCGGCTCATAGTCCCACACGGAAGGTGGCAGCCCTGAAAGCTGTTGCTGGTCTTCACCGTCCCCCTGCAGCCTATTCACAGGCACAACACGATTCAGGACCCGGGCTTGCCCAGAGGTGGAACATCTCATGGCTCTCGTCCTCGGCAGGGCCTGTTTCCAAAAAGGCACACATCCGGCTCCTTGTCCAACACGGAAGGTGGCAGCCCTGAAAGCTGTTGCTGGTCTTCACCGTCCCCCTGCAGCCTATTCACAGGCACAACAGGATTCAGGACCCGGACTTGCCCAGAGGAGGAACATCTCATGGCTCTCGTCCTCGGCAGAGCCTGTTTCCGAAAAGGCACACATACGGATCCTTGTCCCACACGGAAGGTGGCAGCCCTGAAAGCTGTTGCTGGTCTTCACCGTCCCCCTGCAGCCTATTCACAGGCACAACAGGATTTGGGACCCGGGCTTGCCCAGAGGAGGAACATCTCATGGCTCTCGTCCTCGGCACGGCCTGTTTCCAGAAAGGAACACGTCCGGCTCCTTGTCCCACAGTGAAGGTGGCAGCCGTTAAAGCTGTTGCTGGTCTTCACCGTCCCCCTGCAGCCTATTCACAGGCACAACAGGGTTCAGGACCGGGGCTTGCCCAGAGGAGGAACATCTCATGGCTCTCGTCCTCGGCACGGCCTGTTTCCAGAAAGGAACACATCCGGCTCATTGTCCCACATGGAAGGTGGCAGCCCTGAAAGCTGTTGCTGGTCTTCACCGTCCCCCTGCAGCCTATTCACAGGCCCAACAGGATCTGGGACCCGGGCTTGCCCAGAGGAGGAACATCTCATGGCTCTCGTCCTCGGCAGAGCCTGTTTCCGAAAAGGTACACATCCGGCTCCTTGTCCCACACGGAAGGTGGCAGCCCTGAAAGCTGTTGCTGGTCTTCACCGTCCCCCTGCAGCCTATTCACAGGCACAACAGGATCTGGGACCCGGGCTTGGCCAGAGGAGGAACATCTCATGGCTCTCGTCCTCGGCACGGCCTTTTTCCAGAAAGGAACACGTCCGGCTCCTTGTCCCACAGTGAAGGTGTCAGCCGTGAAAGCTGTTGCTGGTGTTCACCGTCCCCCTGCAGCCTATTCACAGGCACAACAGGATCTGGGACCCGGGCTTGCCCAGAGGAGGAACATCTCATGGCTCTCGTCCTCGGCAGAGCTTGTTTCCGAAAAGGCACACGTCCGGCTCCTTGTCCCACACGGAAGGTGGCAGCCGTGAAAGCTGTTGCTGGTCTTCACCGTCCCCCTGCAGCCTATTCACAGGCACAACAGGATCTGGGACCCGGGCTTGCCCAGAGGAGGAACATCTCATGGCTCTCGTCCTCGGCAGGGCCTGTTTCCATAAAGGCACAAGACCGGCTCATAGTCCCACACGGAAGGTGGCAGCCCTGAAAGCTGTTGCTGGTCTTCACCGTCCCCCTGCAGCCTATTCACAGGCACAACAGGATCTGGGACCCGGGCTTGCCCAGAGGTGGAACATCTCATGGCTCTCGTCCTCGGCAGGGCCTTTTTCCAAAAAGGCACAAGACCGGCTCATTGTCCCACACGGAAGGTGGCAGCCCTGAAAGCTGTTGCTGGTCTTCACCGTCCCCCTGCAGCCTATTCACAGGCACAACAGGATTCAGGACCCGGGCTTGCCCAGAGGAGGAACATCTCATGGCTCTCGTCCTCGGCAGAGCCTGATTCCGAAAAGGCACACATACGGCTCCTTGTCCCACACGGAAGTTGGCAGCCCTGAAAGCTGTTGCTGGTCTTCACCGTCCCCCTGCAGCCTATTCACAGGCACAACAGGATTTGGGACCCGGGCTTGCCCAGAGGAGGAACATCTCATGGCTCTCGTCCTCGGCACGGCCTGTTTCCAGAAAGGAACACGTCCGGCTCCTTGTCCCACAGTGAAGGTGGCAGCCGTTAAAGCTGTTGCTGGTCTTCACCGTCCCCCTGCAGCCTATTCACAGGCACAACAGGATCTGGGACCCGGGCTTGCCCAGAGGAGGAACATCTCATGGCTCTCGTCCCCGGCACGGCCTGATTCCAGAAAGGCACACGTCCGGCTCCTTGTCCCACACGGAAGGTGGCAGCCGTGAAAGCTGTTGCTGGTCTTCACCGTCCCCCTGCAGCCTATTCACAGGCACAACAGGATTCAGGACCGGGGCTTGCCCAGAGGAGGAACATCTCATGGCTCTCGTCCTCGGCAGAGCCTGTTTCCGAAAAGGTACACGTCCGGCTCCTTGTCCCACACGGAAGGTGGCAGCCCTGAAAGCTGTTGCTGGTCTTCACCGTCCCCCTGCAGCCTATTCACAGGCACAACAGGATCTGGGACCCGGGCTTCCCCAGAGGAGGAACATCTCATGGCTCTCGTCCTCGGCAGAGCTGTTTCTGAAAAGGCACACGTCCGGCTCCTTGTCCCACACGGAAGGTGGCAGCCCTGGAAGCTGTTGCTGGTCTTCACCGTCCCCCTGCAGCCTATTCACAGGCACAACAGGATCTGGGACCCGGGCTTGCCCAGAGGAGGAACATCTCATGGCTCTCGTCCTCGGCAGATCCTGTTTCCGAAAATGCACACGTCCGGCTCCTTGTCCCACACTGAAGGTGGCAGCCCTGAAAGCTGTTGCTGGTCTTCACCGTCCCCCTGCAGCCTATTCACAGGCACAACAGGATCTGGGACCCGGGCTTGGCCAGAGGAGGAACATCTCATGGCTCTCGTCCTCGGCAGGGCCTGTTTCCAAAAAGGCACAAGACTGGCTCCTTGTCCCACACGGAAGGTGACAGCCGTGAAAGCTGTTGCTGGTCTTCACCGTCCCCCTGCAGCCTATTCACAGGCACAACAGGATCTGGGACCCGGGCTTGCCCAGAGGAGGAACATCTCATGGCTCTCGTCCTCGGCACGGCCTGTTTCCAGAAAGGAACACGTCCGGCTCCTTGTCCCACAGTGAAGGTGTCAGCCGTGAAAGCTGTTGCTGGTCTTCACCGTCCCCCTGCAGCCTATTCACAGGCACAACAGGATCTGGGACCCGGGCTTGCCCAGAGGAGGAACATCTCATGGCTCTCGTCCTCGGCAGAGCTTGTTTCCGAGAAGGCACACGTCCGGCTCCTTGTCCCACAGTGAAGGTGGCAGCCGTGAAAGCTGTTGCTGGTCTTCACCGTCCCCCTGCAGCCTATTCACAGGCAGAACAGGATCTGGGACTCGGGCTTGCCCAGAGGAGGAACATCTCATGGCTCTCGTCCTCGGCAGAGCTTGTTTCCGAAAAGGCACACGTCCGGCTCCTTGTCCCACACGGAAGGTGGCAGCCCTGGAAGCTGTTGCTGGTCTTCACCGTCCCCCTGCAGCCTATTCACAGGCACAACAGGATCTGGGACCCGGGCTTGCCCAGAGGTGGAACATCTCATGGCTCTCGTCCTCGGCAGGGCCTGTTTCCATAAAGGCACAAGACCGGCTCATATTCCCACACGGAAGGTGGCAGCCGTGAAAGCTGTTGCTGGTCTTCACCGTCCCCCTGCAGCCTATTCACAGGCACAACAGGATTCAGGACCCGGGCTTGCCCAGAGGTGGAACATCTCATGGCTCTCGTCCTCGGCAGGGCCTGTTTCCAAAAAGGCACAAGACCGGCTCATTGTCCCACACGGAAGGTGGCAGCCCTGAAAGCTGTTGCTGGTCTTCACCGTCCCCCTGCAGCCTATTCACAGGCACAACAGGATTCAGGACCCGGGCTTGTCCAGAGGAGGAACATCTCATGGCTCTCGTCCTCGGCAGAGCCTGTTTCCGAAAAGGCACACATACGGCTCCTTGTCCCACACGGAAGGTGGCAGCCCTGAAAGCTGTTGCTGGTCTTCACCGTCCCCCTGCAGCCTATTCACAGGCACAACAGGATTTGGGACCCGGGCTTGCCCAGAGGAGGAACATCTCATGGCTCTCGTCCTCGGCACGGCCTGTTTCCAGAAAGGAACACGTCCGGCTCATTGTCCCACACGGAAGGTGGCAGCCCTGAAAGCTGTTGCTGGTCTTCACCGTCCCCCTGCAGCCTATTCACAGGCACAACAGGATCTGGGACCCGGGCTTGCCCAGAGGAGGAACATCTCATGGCTCTCGTCCTCGGCAGGGTCTGTTTCCAAAAAGGCACAAGACTGGCTCCTTGTCCCACACGGAAGGTGACAGCCGTGAAAGCTGTTGCTGGTCTTCACCGTCCCCCTGCAGCCTATTCACAGGCACAACAGGATCTGGGACCCGGGCTTGCCCAGAGGAGGAACATCTCATGGCTCTCGTCCCCGGCACGGCCTGTTTCCAGAAAGGCACACGTCCGGCTCCTTGTCCCACACGGAAGGTGGCAGCCGTGAAAGCTGTTGCTGGTCTTCACCGTCCCCCTGCAGCCTATTCACAGGCACAACAGGATTCAGGACCGGGGCTTGCCCAGAGGAGGAACATCTCATGGCTCTCGTCCTCGGCAGAGCCTGTTTCCGAAAAGGTACACGTCCGGCTCCTTGTCCCACACGGAAGGTGGCAGCCCTGAAAGCTGTTGCTGGTCTTCACCGTCCCCCTGCAGCCTATTCACAGGCACAACAGGATCTGGGACCCGGGCTTGGCCAGAGGAGGAACATCTCATGGCTCTCGTCCTCGGCACGGCCTGTTTCCAGAAAGGAACACGTCCGGCTCCTTGTCCCACAGTGAAGGTGGCAGCCCTGAAAGCTCTTGCTGGTGTTCACCGTCCCCCTGCAGCCTATTCACAGGCACAACAGGATCTGGGACCCGGGCTTGCCCAGAGGAGGAACATCTCATGGCTCTCGTCCTCGGCAGAGCTTGTTTCCGAAAAGGCACACGTCCGGCTCCTTGTCCCACACGGAAGGTGGCAGCCCTGAAAGCTGTTGCTGGTCTTCACCGTCCCCCTGCAGCCTATTCACAGGCACAACAGGATCTGGGACCCGGGCTTGCCCAGAGGAGGAACATCTCATGGCTCTCGTCCTCGGCAGGGCCTGTTTCCATAAAGGCACAAGACCGGCTCCTTGTCCCACACGGATGGTGGCAGCCCTGAAAGCTGTTGCTGGTCTTCACCGTCCCCCTGCAGCCTATTCACAGGCACAACAGGATCTGGGACCCGGGCTTGCCCAGAGGAGGAACATCTCATGGCTCTCGTCCTCGGCAGAGCTGTTTCTGAAAAGGCACACGTCCGGCTCCTTGTCCCACACGGAAGGTGGCAGCCCTGGAAGCTGTTGCTGGTCTTCACCGTCCCCCTGCAGCCTATTCACAGGCACAACAGGATCTGGGACCCGGGCTTGCCCAGAGGAGGAACATCTCATGGCTCTCGTCCTCGGCAGAGCCTGTTTCCGAAAAGGCACTCATCTGGCTCCTTGTCCCACACGGAAGGTGGCAGCCCTGAAAGCTGTTGCTGGTCTTCACCGTCCCCCTGCAGCCTATTCACAGGCACAACAGGATTTGGACGCGGGCTTGCCCAGAGGAGGAACATCTCATGGCTCTCGTCCTTGGCAGAGCTTGTTTCCGAAAAGGCACACGTCCGGCTCCTTGTCCCACACGGAAGGTGGCAGCCCTGAAAGTTGTTGCTGGTCTTCACCGTCCCCCTGCAGCCTATTCACAGGCACAACAGGATCTGGGACCCGGGCTTGGCCAGAGGAGGAACATCTCATGGCTCTCGTCCTCGGCAGAGCCTGTTTCCTAAAAGGCACACATCCGGCTCCTTGTCCCACACGGAAGGTGGCAGCCCTGAAAGCTGTTGCTGGTCTTCACCGTCCCCCTGCAGCCTATTCACAGGCACAACAGGATCTGGGACCCGGGCTTGCCCAGAGGAGGAACATCTCATGGCTCTCGTCCTCGGCAGAGCCTGTTTCTGAAAAGGCACACATCCGGCTCCTTGTCCCACACGGAAGGTGGCAGCCCTGAAAGCTGTTGCTGGTCTTCACCGTCCCCCTGCAGCCTATTCACAGGCACAACAGGATCTGGGACCCGGGCTTAGCCAGAGGAGGAACATCTCATGGCTCTCGTCCTCGGCAGGGCCTGTATCAAGAAAGACACGTCCGGCTCCTTGTCCCACACGGAAGGTGGCAGCCCTGAAAGCTGTTGCTGGTCTTCACCGTCCCCCTGCAGCCTCTTCACAGGCACAACAGGATCTGGGACCCGGGCTTGCCCAGAGGAGGAACATCTCATGGCTCTCGTCCTCGGCAGGGGCTGTTTCCAAAAAGGCCCAAGACCGGCTCATTGTCCCACACGGAAGGTGGCAGCCCTGAAAGCTGTTGCTGGTCTTCACCATCCCCCTGCAGCCTATTCACAGGCACAACAGGATTCAGGACCCGGGCTTGCCCAGAGGAGGAACATCTCATGGCTCTCGTCCTCGGCAGAGCCTGTTTCCGAAAAGGCACACATCCGGCTCCTTGTCCAACACGGAAGGTGGCAGCCCTGAAAGCTGTTGCTGGTCTTCACCGTCCCCCTGCAGCCTATTCATAGGAACAACATGATTTGGGACACGGGCTTGCCCAGAGGAGGAACATCTCATGGCTCTCGTCCTCGGCACGGCCTGTTTCCAGAAAGGAACACGTCCGGCTCCTTATCCCACAGTGAAGGTGGCAGCCGTGAAAGCTCTTGCTGGTGTTCACCGTCCCCCTGCAGCCTATTCACAGGCACAACAGGATCTGGGACCCGGGCTTGCCCAGAGGAGGAACATCTCATGGCTCTCGTCCTCGGCAGAGCTTTTTTCCGAAAAGCCACACGTCCGGCTCCTTGTCCCACACGGAAGGTGGCAGCCGTGAAAGCTTTTGCTGGTCTTCACCGTCCCCCTGCAGCCTATTCACAGGCAGAACAGGATCTGGGACCCGGGCTTGGCCAGAGGAGGAACATCTCATGGCTCTCGTCCTCGGCAGGGCCTGTTTCCATAAAGGCACAAGACCGGCTCCTTGTCCCACACGGAAGGTGGCAGCCCTGAAAGCTGTTGCTGGTCTTCACCGTCCCCCTGCAGCCTATTCACAGGCACAACAGGATCTGGGACCCGGGCTTCCCCAGAGGAGGAACATCTCATGGCTCTCGTCCTCGGCAGAGCTGTTTCTGAAAAGGCACACGTCCGGCTCCTTGTCCCACACGGAAGGTGGCAGCCCTGGAAGCTGTTGCTGGTCTTCACCGTCCCCCTGCAGCCTATTCACAGGCACAACAGGATCTGGGACCCGGGCTTGCCCAGAGGAGGAACATCTCATGGCTCTCGTCCTCGGCAGATCCTGTTTCCGAAAATGCACACGTCCGGCTCCTTGTCCCACACGGAAGGTGGCAGCCCTGAAAGCTGTTGCTGGTCTTCACCGTCCCCCTGTAGCCTATTCACAGGCACAACAGGATCTGGGACCCGGGCTTGCCCAGAGGAGGAACATCTCATGGCTCTCGTCCTCGGCAGAGCCTGTTTCCGAAAAGGCACTCATCTGGCTCCTTGTCCCACACGGAAGGTGGCAGCCCTGAAAGCTGTTGCTGGTCTTCACCGTCCCCCTGCAGCCTATTCACAGGCACAACAGGATCTGGGACCCGGGCTTGCCCAGAGGAGGAACATCTCATGGCTCTCGTCCTCGGCAGAGCTTGTTTCCGAAAAGGCACACGTCCGGCTCCTTGTCCCACACGGAAGGTGGCAGCCCTGAAAGTTGTTGCTGGTCTTCACCGTCCCCCTGCAGCCTATTCACAGGCACAAAAGGATTTGGAGGCGGGCTTGCCCAGAGGAGGAACATCTCATGGCTCTCGTCCTCGGCAGAGCCTGTTTCCGAAAAGGCACACATCCGGCTCCTTGTCCCACACGGAAGGTGGCAGCCCTGAAAGCTGTTGCTGGTCTTCACCGTCCCCCTGCAGCCTATTCACAGGCACAACAGGATCTGGGACCCGGGCTTGCCCAGAGGAGGAACATCTCATGGCTCTCGTCCTCGGCAGAGCCTGTTTCTGAAAAGGCACACATCCGGCTCCTTGTCCCACACGGAAGGTGGCAGCCCTGAAAGCTGTTGCTGGTCTTCACCGTCCCCCTGCAGCCTATTCACAGGCACAACAGGATCTGGGACCCGGGCTTGCCCAGAGGAGGAACATCTCATGGCTCTCGTCCTCGGCAGGGCCTGTTTCCGAAAACGCACACGTCCGGCTCCTTGTCCCACACGGAATGTGGCAGCCCTGAAAGCTGTTGCTGGTCTTCACCGTCCCCCTGCAGCCTATTCACAGGCACAACAGGATCTGGGACCCGGGCTTGCCCAGAGGAGGAACATCTCATGGCTCTCGTCCTCGGCAGAGCCTGATTCCGAAAAGGCACAAGACCGGCTCATTGTCCCACACGGAAGGTGGCAGCCCTGAAAGCTGTTGCTGGTCTTCACCATCCCCCTGCAGCCTATTCACAGGCACAACAGGATTCAGGACCCGGGCTTGCCCAGAGGAGGAACATCTCATGGCTCTCGTCCTCGGCAGAGCCTGTTTCCGAAAAGGCACACATCCGGCTCCTTGTCCAATACGGAAGGTGGCAGCCCTGAAAGCTGTTGCTGGTCTTCACCGTCCCCCTGCAGCCTATTCATAGGAACAACATGATTTGGGACCCGGGCTTGCCCAGAGGAGGAACATCTCATGGCTCTCGTCCTCGGCACGGCCTGTTTCCAGAAAGGAACACGTCCGGCTCCTTGTCCCACACTGAAGGTGGCAGCCCTGAAAGCTGTTGCTGGTCTTCACCGTCCCCCTGCAGCCTATTCACAGGCACAACAGGATTCAGGACCCGGGCTTGCCCAGAGGAGGAACATCTCATGGCTCTCGTCCTCGGCAGAGCCTGTTTCCGAAAAGGCACACATACGGCTCCTTGTCCCACAGTGAAGGTGGCAGCCCTGAAAGCTGTTGCTGGTCTTCACCGTCCCCCTGCAGCCTATTCACAGGCACAACAGGATTTGGGACCCGGGCTTGGCCAGAGGAGGAACATCTCATGGCTCTCGTCCTCGGCACGGCCTGTTTCCAGAAAGGAACACGTCCGGCTCCTTGTCCCACAGTGAAGGTGGCAGCCGTTAAAGCTGTTGCTGGTCTTCACCGTCCCCCTGCAGCCTATTCACAGGCACAACAGGATCTGGGACCCGGGCTTGCCCAGAGGAGGAACATCCAATGGCTCTCGTCCTCGGCAGGGTCTGTTTCCAAAAAGGCACAAGACTGGCTCCTTGTCCCACACGGAAGGTGACAGCCGTGAAAGCTGTTGCTGGTCTTCACCGTCCCCCTGCAGCCTATTCACAGGCACAACAGGATTTGGACGCGGGCTTGCCCAGAGGAGGAACATCTCATGGCTCTCGTCCTCGGCAGAGCCTGTTTCCGAAAAGGCACACATCCGGCTCCTTGTCCCACACGGAAGGTGGCAGCCCTGAAAGCTGTTGCTGGTCTTCACCGTCCCCCTGCAGCCTATTCACAGGCACAACAGGATCTGGGACCCGGGCTTGCCCAGAGGAGGAACATCTCATGGCTCTCGTCCTCGGCAGAGCCTGTTTCCGAAAAGGCACTCATCTGGCTCCTTGTCCCACACGGAAGGTGGCAGCCCTGAAAGCTGTTGCTGGTCTTCACCGTCCCCCTGCAGCCTATTCACAGGCACAACAGGATTTGGACGCGGGCTTGCCCAGAGGAGGAACATCTCATGGCTCTCGTCCTCGGCAGAGCTTGTTTCCGAAAAGGCACACGTCCGGCTCCTTGTCCCACACGGAAGGTGGCAGCCCTGAAAGTTGTTGCTGGTCTTCACCGTCCCCCTGCAGCCTATTCACAGGCACAACAGGATCTGGGACCCGGGCTTGGCCAGAGGAGGAACATCTCATGGCTCTCGTCCTCGGCAGAGCCTGTTTCCGAAAAGGCACACATCCGGCTCCTTGTCCCACACGGAAGGTGGCAGCCCTGAAAGCTGTTGCTGGTCTTCACCGTCCCCCTGCAGCCTATTCACAGGCACAACAGGATCTGGGACCCGGGCTTGCCCAGAGGAGGAACATCTCATGGCTCTCGTCCTCGGCAGAGCCTGTTTCTGAAAAGGCACACATCCGGCTCCTTGTCCCACACGGAAGGTGGCAGCCCTGAAAGCTGTTGCTGGTCTTCACCGTCCCCCTGCAGCCTATTCACAGGCACAACAGGATCTGGGACCCGGGCTTGGCCAGAGGAGGAACATCTCATGGCTCTCGTCCTCGGCAGGGCCTGTATCAAGAAAGACACGTCCGGCTCCATGTCCCACACGGAAGGTGGCAGCCCTGAAAGCTGTTGCTGGTCTTCACCGTCCCCCTGCAGCCTCTTCACAGGCACAACAGGATCTGGGACCCGGGCTTGCCCAGAGGAGGAACATCTCATGGCTCTCGTCCTCGGCAGGGCCTGTTTCCAAAAAGGCACAAGACCGGCTCATTGTCCCACACGGAAGGTGGCAGCCCTGAAAGCTGTTGCTGGTCTTCACCATCCCCCTGCAGCCTATTCACAGGCACAACAGGATTCAGGACCCGGGCTTGCCCAGAGGAGGAACATCTCATGGCTCTCGTCCTCGGCAGAGCCTGTTTCCGAAAAGGCACACATCCGGCTCCTTGTCCCACACGGAAGGTGGCAGCCCTGAAAGCTGTTGCTGGTCTTCACCGTCCCCCTGCAGCCTATTCATAGGAACAACATGATTTGGGACCCGGGCTTGCCCAGAGGAGGAACATCTCATGGCTCTCGTCCTCGGCACGGCCTGTTTCCAGAAAGGAACACGTCCGGCTCCTTGTCCCACAGTGAAGGTGGCAGCCGTGAAAGCTCTTGCTGGTGTTCACCGTCCCCCTGCAGCCTATTCACAGGCACAACAGGATCTGGGACCCGGGCTTGCCCAGAGGAGGAACATCTCATGGCTCTCGTCCTCGGCAGAGCTTTTTTCCGAAAAGGCACACGTCCGGCTCCTTGTCCCACACGGAAGGTGGCAGCCGTGAAAGCTTTTCCTGGTCTTCACCGTCCCCCTGCAGCCTATTCACAGGCAGAACAGGATCTGGGACCCGGGCTTGCCCAGAGGAGGAACATCTCATGGCTCTCGTCCTCGGCAGGGCCTGTTTCCGAAAAGGCACACATCCGGCTCCTTGTCCCACACGGAAGGTGGCAGCCCTGAAAGCTGTTGCTGGTCTTCACCGTCCCCCTGCAGCCTATTCACAGGCACAACAGGATCTGGGACCCGGGCTTGGCCAGAGGAGGAACATCTCATGGCTCTCGTCCTCGGCAGAGCTGTTTCTGAAAAGGCACACGTCCGGCTCCTTGTCCCACACGGAAGGTGGCAGCCCTGGAAGCTGTTGCTGGTCTGCACCGTCCCCCTGCAGCCTATTCACAGGCACAACAGGATCTGGGACCCGGGCTTGCCCAGAGGAGGAACATCTCATGGCTCTCGTCCTCGGCAGATCCTGTTTCCGAAAATGCACACGTCCGGCTCCTTGTCCCACACGGAAGGTGGCAGCCCTGAAAGCTGTTGCTGGTCTTCACCGTCCCCCTGTAGCCTATTCACAGGCACAACAGGATCTGGGACCCGGGCTTGCCTAGAGGAGGAACATCTCATGGCTCTCGTCCTCGGCAGAGCCTGTTTCCGAAAAGGCACACGTCCGGCTCCTTGTCCCACACGGAAGGTGGCAGCCCTGAAAGCTGTTGGTGGTCTTCACCGTCCCCCTGCAGCCTATTCACAGGCACAACAGGATCTGGGACCCGGGCTTGCCCAGAGGAGGAACATCTCATGGCTCTCGTCCTCGGCAGAGCTTGTTTCCGAAAAGGCACACGTCCGGCTCCTTGTCCCACACGGAAGGTGGCAGCCCTGAAAGTTGTTGCTGGTCTTCACCGTCCCCCTGCAGCCTATTCACAGGCACAAAAGGATTTGGAGGCGGGCTTGCCCAGAGGAGGAACATCTCATGGCTCTCGTCCTCGGCAGAGCCTGTTTCCGAAAAGGCACACATCCGGCTCCTTGTCCCACACGGAAGGTGGCAGCCCTGAAAGCTGTTGCTGGTCTTCACCGTCCCCCTGCAGCCTATTCACAGGCACAACAGGATCTGGGACCCGGGCTTGCCCAGAGGAGGAACATCTCATGGCTCTCGTCCTCGGCAGAGCCTGATTCCGAAAAGGCACAAGACCGGTTCATTGTCCCACACGGAAGGTGGCAGCCCTGAAAGCTGTTGCTGGTCTTCACCGTCCCCCTGCAGCCTATTCACAGGCACAACAGGATTCAGGACCCGGGCTTGCCCAGAGGAGGAACATCTCATGGCTCTCGTCCTCGGCAGAGCCTGTTTCCGAAAAGGCACACATCCGGCTCCTTGTCCAACACGGAAGGTGGCAGCCCTGAAAGCTGTTGCTGGTCTTCACCGTCCCCCTGCAGCCTATTCATAGGAACAACATGATTTGGGACCCGGGCTTGCCCAGAGGAGGAACATCTCATGGCTCTCGTCCTCGGCACGGCCTGTTTCCAGAAAGGAACACGTCCGGCTCCTTGTCCCACACGGAAGGTGGCAGCCCTGAAAGCTGTTGCTGGTCTTCACCGTCCCCCTGCAGCCTATTCACAGGCACAACAGGATTCAGGACCCGGGCTTGCCCAGAGGAGGAACATCTCATGGCTCTCGTCCTCGGCAGAGCCTGTTTCCGAAAAGGCACACATACGGCTCCTTGTCCCACACGGAAGGTGGCAGCCCTGAAAGCTGTTGCTGGTCTTCACCGTCCCCCTGCAGCCTATTCACAGGCACAACAGGATTTGGGACCCGGGCTTGGCCAGAGGAGGAACATCTCATGGCTCTCGTCCTCGGCACGGCCTGTTTCCAGAAAGGAACACGTCCGGCTCCTTGTCCCACAGTGAAGGTGGCAGCCGTTAAAGCTGTTGCTGGTCTTCACCGTCCCCCTGCAGCCTATTCACAGGCACAACAGGATCTGGGACCCGGGCTTGCCCAGAGGAGGAACATCTCATGGCTCTCGTCATCGGCAGGGTCTGTTTCCAAAAAGGCACAAGACCGGCTCCTTGTCCCACACGGAAGGTGACAGCCGTGAAAGCTGTTGCTGGTCTTCACCGTCCCCCTGCAGCCTATTCACAGGCACAACAGGATCTGGGACCCGGGCTTGCCCATAGGAGGAACATCTCATGGCTCTCGTCCTCGGCAGAGCCTGTTTCCGAAAAGGCACACATCCGGCTCCTTGTCCCACACGGAAGGTGGCAGCCCTGAAAGCTGTTGCTGGTCTTCACCGTCCCCCTGCAGCCTATTCACAGGCACAACAGGATCTGGGACCCGGGCTTGGCCAGAGGAGGAACATCTCATGGCTCTCGTCCTCGGCAGAGCCTGTTTCTGAAAAGGCACACATCCGGCTCCTTGTCCCACACGGAAGGTGGCAGCCCTGAAAGCTGTTGCTGGTCTTCACCGTCCGCCTGCAGCCTATTCACAGGCACAACAGGATCTGGGACCCGGGCTTGGCCAGAGGAGGAACATCTCATGGCTCTCGTCCTCTGCAGGGCCTGTATCAAGAAAGACACGTCCGGCTCCTTGTCCCACACGGAAGGTGGCAGCCCTGAAAGCTGTTGCTGGTCTTCACCATCCCGCTGCAGCCTATTCACAGGCACAACAGGATTCGGGACCCGGGCTTGCCCAGACGTGGAATATCTCATGGCTCTCGTCCTTGGCAGGGCCTGTTTCCGAAAACGCACACGTCCGGCTCCTTGTCCCACACGGAATGTGGCAGCCGTGAAAGCTGTTGCTGGTCTTCACCGTCCCCCTGCAGCCTATTCACAGGCACAACAGGATTTGGACGCGGGCTTGCCCAGAGGAGGAACATCTCATGGTTCTCGTCCTCGTCAGAGCCTTTTTCCGAAAAGGCACACATCCGGCTCCTTGTCCCACACGGAAGGTGGCAGCCCTGAAAGCTGTTGCTGGTCTTCACCGTCCCCCTGCAGCCTATTCACAGGCACAACAGGATCTGGGACCCGGGCTTGGCCAGAGGAGGAACATCTCATGGCTCTCGTCCTCGGCAGGGCCTGTTTCCAAAAAGGCACAAGACCGGCTCATTGTCCCACTTGGAAGGTGGCAGCCCTGAAAGCTGTTGCTGGTCTTCACCGTCCCCCTGCAGCCTATTCACAGGCACAACAGGATTCAGGACCCGGGCTTGCCCAGAGGAGGAACATCTCATGGCTCTCGTCCTCGGCAGAGCCTGTTTCCGAAAAGGCACACATCCGGCTCCTTGTCCCACACGGAAGGTGGCAGCCCTGAAAGCTGTTGCTGGTCTTCACCGTCCCCCTGCAGCCTATTCACAGGCACAACAGGATCTGGGACCCGGGCTTGCCCAGAGGAGGAACATCTCATGGCTCTCGTCCTCGGCAGATCCTGTTTCCGAAAATGCACACGTCCGGCTCCTTGTCCCACACGGAAGGTGGCAGCCCTGAAAGCTGTTGCTGGTCTTCACCGTCCCCCTGTAGCCTATTCACAGGCACAACAGGATCTGGGACCCGGGCTTGCCCAGAGGAGGAACATCTCATGGCTCTCGTCCTCGGCAGAGCCTGTTTCCGAAAAGGCACTCATCTGGCTCCTTGTCCCACACGGAAGGTGGCAGCCCTGAAAGCTGTTGCTGGTCTTCACCGTCCCCCTGCAGCCTATTCACAGGCACAACAGGATCTGGGACCCGGGCTTGCCCAGAGGAGGAACATCTCATGGCTCTCGTCCTCGGCAGGGCCTGTTTCCGAAAAGGCACACGTCCGGCTCCTTGTCCCACACGGAAGGTGGCAGCCCTGAAAGTTGTTGCTGGTCTTCACCGTCCCCCTGCAGCCTATTCACAGGCACAAAAGGATTTGGAGGCGGGCTTGCCCAGAGGAGGAACATCTCATGGCTCTCGTCCTCGGCAGAGCCTGTTTCCGAAAAGGCACAAGACCGGTTCATTGTCCCACACGGAAGGTGGCAGCCCTGAAAGCTGTTGCTGGTCTTCACCGTCCCCCTGCAGCCTATTCACAGGCACAACAGGATTCAGGACCCGGGCTTGCCCAGAGGAGGAACATCTCATGGCTCTCGTCCTCGGCAGAGCCTGTTTCCGAAAAGGCACACATACGGCTCCTTGTCCAACACGGAAGGTGGCAGCCCTGAAAGCTGTTGCTGGTCTTCACCGTCCCCCTGCAGCCTATTCATAGGAACAACATGATTTGGGACCCGGGCTTGCCCAGAGGAGGAACATCTCATGGCTCTCGTCCTCGGCACGGCCTGTTTCCAGAAAGGAACACGTCCGGCTCCTTGTCCCACACTGAAGGTGGCAGCCCTGAAAGCTGTTGCTGGTCTTCACCGTCCCCCTGCAGCCTATTCACAGGCACAACAGGATTCAGGACCCGGGCTTGCCCAGAGGAGGAACATCTCATGGCTCTCGTCCTCAGCAGAGCCTGTTTCCGAAAAGGCACACATACGGCTCCTTGTCCCACACGGAAGGTGGCAGCCCTGAAAGCTGTTGCTGGTCTTCACCGTCCCCCTGCAGCCTATTCACAGGCACAACAGGATTTGGGACCCGGGCTTGGCCAGAGGAGGAACATCTCATGGCTCTCGTCCTCGGCACGGCCTGTTTCCAAAAAGGAACACGTCCGGCTCCTTGTCCCACAGTGAAGGTGGCAGCCGTTAAAGCTGTTGCTGGTCTTCACCGTCCCCCTGCAGCCTATTCACAGGCACAACAGGATCTGGGACCCGGGCTTGCCCAGAGGAGGAACATCTCATGGCTCTCGTCATCGGCAGGGTCTGTTTCCAAAAAGGCACAAGACCGGCTCCTTGTCCCACACGGAAGGTGGCAGCCCTGAAAGCTGTTGCTGGTCTTCACCGTCCCCCTGCAGCCTATTCACAGGCACAACAGGATCTGGGACCCGGGCTTGGCCAGAGGAGGAACATCTCATGGCTCTCGTCCTCGGCAGAGCCTGTTTCTGAAAAGGCACACATCCGGCTCCTTGTCCCACACGGAAGGTGGCAGCCCTGAAAGCTGTTGCTGGTCTTCACCGTCTGCCTGCAGCCTATTCACAGGCACAACAGGATCTGGGACCCGGGCTTGGCCAGAGGAGGAACATCTCATGGCTCTCGTCCTCGGCAGGGCCTGTATCAAGAAAGACACGTCCGGCTCCTTGTCCCACACGGAAGGTGGCAGCCCTGAAAGCTGTTGCTGGTCTTTACCATCCCGCTGCAGCCTATTCACAGGCACAACAGGATTCGGGACCCGGGCTTGCCCAGACGTGGAATATCTCATGGCTCTCGTCCTTGGCAGGGCCTGTTTCCGAAAACGCACACGTCCGGCTCCTTGTCCCACACGGAATGTGGCAGCCGTGAAAGCTGTTGCTGGTCTTCACCGTCCCCCTGCAGCCTATTCACAGGCACAACAGGATTTGGACGCGGGCTTGCCCAGAGGAGGAACATCTCATGGTTCTCGTCCTCGTCAGAGCCTTTTTCCGAAAAGGCACACATCCGGCTCCTTGTCCCACACGGAAGGTGGCAGCCCTGAAAGCTGTTGCTGGTCTTCACCGTCCCCCTGCAGCCTATTCACAGGCACAACAGGATCTGGGACCCGGGCTTGGCCAGAGGAGGAACATCTCATGGCTCTCGTCCTCGGCAGGGCCTGTTTCCAAAAAGGCACAAGACCGGCTCATTGTCCCACACGGAAGGTGGCAGCCCTGAAAGCTGTTGCTGGTCTTCACCGTCCCCCTGCAGCCTATTCACAGGCACAACAGGATTCAGGACCCGGGCTTGCCCAGAGGAGGAACATCTCATGGCTCTCGTCCTCGACAGAGCCTGTTTCCGAAAAGGCACACATCCGGCTCCTTGTCCCACACGGAAGGTGGCAGCCCTGAAAGCTGTTGCTGGTCTTCACCGTCCCCCTGCAGCCTATTCACAGGCACAACAGGATCTGGGACCCGGGCTTGCCCAGAGGAGGAACATCTCATGGCTCTCGTCCTCGGCAGATCCTGTTTCCGAAAATGCACACGTCCGGCTCCTTGTCCCACACGGAAGGTGGCAGCCCTGAAAGCTGTTGCTGGTCTTCACCGTCCCCCTGTAGCCTATTCACAGGCACAACAGGATCTGGGACCCGGGCTTGCCCAGAGGAGGAACATCTCATGGCTCTCGTCCTCGGCAGAGCCTGTTTCCGAAAAGGCACTCATCTGGCTCCTTGTCCCACACGGAAGGTGGCAGCCCTGAAAGCTGTTGCTGGTCTTCACCGTCCCCCTGCAGCCTATTCACAGGCACAACAGGATCTGGGACCCGGGCTTGCCCAGAGGAGGAACATCTCATGGCTCTCGTCCTCGGCAGAGCTTGTTTCCGAAAAGGCACACGTCCGGCTCCTTGTCCCACACGGAAGGTGGCAGCCCTGAAAGTTGTTGCTGGTCTTCACCGTCCCCCTGCAGCCTATTCACAGGCACAAAAGGATTTGGAGGCGGGCTTGCCCAGAGGAGGAACATCTCATGGCTCTCGTCCTCGGCAGAGCCTGTTTCCGAAAAGGCACACATCCGGCTCCTTGTCCCACACGGAAGGTGGCAGCCCTGAAAGCTGTTGCTGGTCTTCACCGTCCCCCTGCAGCCTATTCACAGGCACAACAGGATCTGGGACCCGGGCTTGCCCAGAGGAGGAACATCTCATGGCTCTCGTCCTCGGCAGAGCCTGTTTCTGAAAAGGCACACATCCGGCTTCTTGTCCCACACGGAAGGTGGCAGCCCTGAAAGCTGTTGCTGGTCTTCACCGTCCCCCTGCAGCCTATTCACAGGCACAACAGGATCGGGGACCCGGGCTTGCCCAGAGGAGGAACATCTCATGGCTCTCGTCCTCGGCAGGGCCTGTATCAAGAAAGACACGTCCGGCTCCTTGTCCCACACGGAAGGTGGCAGCCCTGAAAGCTGTTGCTGGTCTTCACCGTCCCCCTGCAGCCTATTCACAGGCACAACAGGATCTGGGACCCGGGCTTGCCCAGAGGAGGAACATCTCATGGCTCTCGTCCTCGGCAGAGCCTGATTCCGAAAAGGCACAAGACCGGTTCATTGTCCCACACGGAAGGTGGCAGCCCTGAAAGCTGTTGCTGGTCTTCACCGTCCCCCTGCAGCCTATTCACAGCCACAACAGGATTCAGGACCCGGGCTTGCCCAGAGGAGGAACATCTCATGGCTCTCGTCCTCGGCAGAGCCTGTTTCCGAAAAGGCACACATCCGGCTCCTTGTCCAACACGGAAGGTGGCAGCCCTGAAAGCTGTTGCTGGTCTTCACCGTCCCCCTGCAGCCTATTCATAGGAACAACATGATTTGGGACCCGGGCTTGCCCAGAGGAGGAACATCTCATGGCTCTCGTCCTCGGCACGGCCTGTTTCCAGAAAGGAACATGTCCGGCTCCTTGTCCCACACTGAAGGTGGCAGCCCTGAAAGCTGTTGCTGGTCTTCACCGTCCCCCTGCAGCCTATTCACAGGCACAACAGGATTCGGGACCCGGGCTTGCCCAGAGGAGGAACATCTCATGGCTCTCGTCCTCGGCAGAGCCTGATTCCGAAAAGGCACACATACGGCTCCTTGTCCCACACGGAAGGTGGCAGCCCTGAAAGCTGTTGCTGGTCTTCACCGTCCCCCTGCAGCCTATTCACAGGCACAACAGGATTTGGGACCCGGGCTTGGCCAGAGGAGGAACATCTCATGGCTCTCGTCCTCGGCACGGCCTGTTTCCAGAAAGGAACACGTCCGGCTCCTTGTCCCACAGTGAAGGTGGCAGCCGTTAAAGCTGTTGCTGGTCTTCACCGTCCCCCTGCAGCCTATTCACAGGCACAACAGGATCTGGGACCCGGGCTTGCCCAGAGGAGGAACATCTCATGGCTCTCGTCATCGGCAGAGTCTGTTTCCAAAAAGGCACAAGACCGGCTCCTTGTCCCACACGGAAGGTGACAGCCGTGAAAGCTGTTGCTGGTCTTCACCGTCCCCCTGCAGCCTATTCACAGGCACAACAGGATTTGGACGCGGGCTTGCCCAGAGGAGGAACATCTCATGGCTCTCGTCCTCGGCAGAGCCTGTTTCCGAAAAGGCACACATCCGGCTCCTTGTCCCACACGGAAGGTGGCAGCCCTGAAAGCTGTTGCTGGTCTTCACCGTCCCCCTGCAGCCTATTCACAGGCACAACAGGATCTGGGACCCGGGCTTGGCCAGAGGAGGAACATCTCATGGCTCTCGTCCTCGGCAGAGCCTGTTTCTGAAAAGGCACACATCCGGCTCCTTGTCCCACACGGAAGGTGGCAGCCCTGAAAGCTGTTGCTGGTCTTCACCGTCCGCCTGCAGCCTATTCACAGGCACAACAGGATCTGGGACCCGGGCTTGGCCAGAGGAGGAACATCTCATGGCTCTCGTCCTCGGCAGGGCCTGTATCAAGAAAGACACGTCCGGCTCCTTGTCCCACACGGAAGGTGGCAGCCCTGAAAGCTGTTGCTGGTCTTCACCATCCCGCTGCAGCCTATTCACAGGCACAACAGGATTCGGGACCCGGGCTTGCCCAGACGTGGAATATCTCATGGCTCTCGTCCTTGGCAGGGCCTGTTTCCGAAAACGCATACGTCCGGCTCCTTGTCCCACACGGAATGTGGCAGCCCTGAAAGCTGTTGCTGGTCTTCACCGTCCCCCTGCAGCCTATTCACAGGCACAACAGGATCTGGGACCCGGGCTTGGCCAGAGGAGGAACATCTCATGGCTCTCGTCCTCGGCAGGGCCTGTTTCCAAAAAGGCACAAGACCGGCTCATTGTCCCACACGGAAGGTGGCAGCCCTGAAAGCTGTTGCTGGTCTTCACCGTCCCCCTGCAGCCTATTCACAGGCACAACAGGATTCAGGACCCGGGCTTGCCCAGAGGAGGAACATCTCATGGCTCTCGTCCTCGGCAGAGCCTGTTTCCGAAAAGGCAAACATCCGGCTCCTTGTCCCACACGGAAGGTGGCAGCCCTGAAAGCTGTTGCTGGTCTTCACCGTCCCCCTGCAGCCTATTCACAGGCACAACAGGATCTGGGACCCGGGCTTGGCCAGAGGAGGAACATCTCATGGCTCTCGTCCTCGGCAGGGCCTGTATCAAGAAAGACACGTCCGGCTCCTTGTCCCACACGGAAGGTGGCAGCCCTGAAAGCTGTTGCTGGTCTTCACCGTCCCCCTGCAGCCTATTCACAGGCACAACAGGATCTGGGACCCGGGCTTGCCCAGAGGAGGAACATCTCATGGCTCTCGTCCTCGGCAGAGCCTGTTTCCGAAAAGGCACAAGACCGGTTCATTGTCCCACACGGAAGGTGGCAGCCCTGAAAGCTGTTGCTGGTCTTCACCGTCCCCCTGCAGCCTATTCACAGGCACAACAGGATTCAGGACCCGGGCTTGCCCAGAGGAGGAACATCTCATGGCTCTCGTCCTCGGCAGAGCCTGTTTCCGAAAAGGCACACATCCGGCTCCTTGTCCAACACGGAAGGTGGCAGCCCTGAAAGCTGTTGCTGGTCTTCACCGTCCCCCTGCAGCCTATTCATAGGAACAACATGATTTGGGACCCGGGCTTGCCCAGAGGAGGAACATCTCATGGCTCTCGTCCTCGGCACGGCCTGTTTCCAGAAAGGAACACGTCCGGCTCCTTGTCCCACACTGAAGGTGGCAGCCCTGAAAGCTGTTGCTGGTCTTCACCGTCCCCCTGCAGCCTATTCACAGGCACAACAGGATTCGGGACCCGGGCTTGCCCAGAGGAGGAACATCTCATGGCTCTCGTCCTCGGCAGAGCCTGTTTCCGAAAAGGCACACATACGGCTCCTTGTCCCACACGGAAGGTGGCAGCCCTGAAAGCTGTTGCTGGTCTTCACCGTCCCCCTGCAGCCTATTCACAGGCACAACAGGATTTGGGACCCGTGCTTGGCCAGAGGAGGAACATCTCATGGCTCTCGTCCTCGGCACGGCCTGTTTCCAGAAAGGAATACGTCCGGCTCCTTGTCCCACACGGAAGGTGGCAGCCCTGAAAGCTGTTGCTGGTCTTCACCATCCCGCTGCAGCCTATTCACAGGCACAACAGGATTCGGGACCCGGGCTTGCCCAGACGTGGAATATCTCATGGCTCTCGTCCTTGGCAGGGCCTGTTTCCGAAAACGCACACGTCCGGCTCCTTGTCCCACACGGAATGTGGCAGCCGTGAAAGCTGTTGCTGGTCTTCACCGTCCCCCTGCAGCCTATTCACAGGCACAACAGGATTTGGACGCGGGCTTGCCCAGAGGAGGAACATCTCATGGTTCTCGTCCTCGTCAGAGCCTTTTTCCGAAAAGGCACACATCCGGCTCCTTGTCCCACACGGAAGGTGGCAGCCCTGAAAGCTGTTGCTGGTCTTCACCGTCCCCCTGCAGCCTATTCACAGGCACAACAGGATCTGGGACCCGGGCTTGGCCAGAGGAGGAACATCTCATGGCTCTCGTCCTCGGCAGGGCCTGTTTCCAAAAAGGCACAAGACCGGCTCATTGTCCCACACGGAAGGTGGCAGCCCTGAAAGCTGTTGCTGGTCTTCACCGTCCCCCTGCAGCCTATTCACAGGCACAACAGGATCTGGGACCCGGGCTTGGCCAGAGGAGGAACATCTCATGGCTCTCGTCCTCGGCAGGGCCTGTATCAAGAAAGACACGTCCGGCTCCTTGTCCCACACGGAAGGTGGCAGCCCTGAAAGCTGTTGCTGGTCTTCACCGTCCCCCTGCAGCCTATTCACAGGCACAACAGGATCTGGGACCCGGGCTTGCCCAGAGGAGGAACATCTCATGGCTCTCGTCCTCGGCAGAGCCTGTTTCCGAGAAGGCACACGTCCGGCTCCTTGTCCCACACGGAAGGTGGCAGCCGTGAAAGCTGTTGCTGGTCTTCACCGTCCCCCTGCAGCCTATTCACAGGCACAACAGGATCTGGGACCCGGGCTTGCCCAGAGGAGGAACATCTCATGGCTCTCATCCCCGGTACGGCCTGTTTCCAGAAAGGCACACGTCCGGCTCCTTGTCCCACACGGAAGGTGGCAGCCGTGAAAGCTGTTGCTGGTCTTCACCGTCCCCCTGCAGCCTATTCACAGGCACAACAGGATCTGGGACCCGGCCTTGCCCAGAGGAGGAACATCTCATGGCTCTCGTCCTCGGCATAGCCTGTTTCCAAAAAGGCCCAAGACCGGCTCATTGTCCCACATGGAAGGTGGCAGCCGTGAAAGCTGTTGCTGGTCTTCACCGTCCCCCTGCAGCCTATTCACAGGCACAACAGGATTCAGGACCGGGGCTTGCCCAGAGGAGGAACATCTCATGGCTCTCGTCCTCGGCAGAGCCTGATTCCGAAAAGGCACACGTCCGGCTCCTTGTCCCACACGGATGGTGGCAGCCGTGAAAGCTGTTGCTGGTCTTCACCGTCCCCCTGCAGCCTATTCACAGGCACAACAGGATCTGGGACCCGGGCTTGGCCAGAGGAGGAACATCTCATGGCTCTCGTCCTCGGCACGGCCTGTTTCCAGAAAGGAACACGTCCGGCTCCTTGTCCCACAGTGAAGGCGGCAGCCGTGAAAGCTGTTGCTGGTGTTCACCGTCCCCCTGCAGCCTATTCACAGGCACAACAGGATCTGGGACCCGGGCTTGGCCAGAGGAGAAACATCTCATGGCTCTCGTCCTCGGCAGAGCTTGTTTCCGAAAAGGCACACGTCCGGCTCCTTGTCCCACACGGAAGGTGGCAGCCCTGGAAGCTGTTGCTGGTCTTCACCGTCCCCCTGCAGCCTATTCACAGGCACAACAGGATTCAGGACCCGGGCTTGCCCAGAGGAGGAACATCTCATGGCTCTCGTCCTCGGCAGGGCGTGTTTCCATAAAGGCACAAGACCGGCTCCTTGTCCAACACGGAAGGTGGCAGCCCTGAAAGTTGTTGCTGGTCTTCACCGTCCCCCTGCAGCCTATTCACAGGCACAACAGGATCTGGGACCCGGGCTTGGCCAGAGGAGGAACATCTCATGGCTCTCGTCCTCGGCAGGGCCTGTATCCAGAAAGACACGTCCGGCTCCTTGTCCCACACGGAAGGTGGCAGCCCTGAAAGCTGTTGCTGGTCTTCACCATCCCCCTGCAGCCTATTCACAGGCACAACAGGATTCGGGACCCGGGCTTGCCCAGAGGAGGAACATCTCATGGCTCTCGTCCTCGGCAGGGCCTGTTTCCGAAAACGCACACGTCCGGCTCCTTGTCCCACACGGAATGTGGCAGCCCTGAAAGCTGTTGCTGGTCTTCACCATCCCCCTGCAGCCTATTCACAGGCACAACAGGATCTGGGACCCGGGCTTGCCCAGAGGAGGAACATCTCATGGCTCTCGTCCTCGGCAGGCCTGTTTCCGAAAACGCACACGTCCGGCTCCTTGTCCCACACGGAATGTGGCAGCCCTGAAAGCTGTTGCTGGTCTTCACCGTCCCCCTGCAGCCTATTCACAGGCACAACAGGATTTGGACGCGGGCTTGCCCAGAGGAGGAACATCTTATGGTTCTCGTCCTCGTTAGAGCCTTTTTCCGAAAAGGCACACATCCGGCTACTTGTCCCACACGGAAGGTGGCAGCCCTGAAAGCTGTTGCTGGTCTTCACCGTCCCCCTGCAGCCTATTCACAGGCACAACAGGATCTGGGACCCGGGCTTGGCCAGAGGAGGAACATCTCATGGCTCTCGTCCTCGGCAGAGCTTGTTTCCGAAAAGGCACACGTCCGGCTCCTTGTCCCACACGGAAGGTGGCAGCCCTTGAAGCTCTTGCTGGTCTTCACCGTCCCCCTGCAGCCTATTCAGAGGCACAACAGGATTCAGGACCCGGGCTTGCCCAGAGGAGGAACATCTCATGGCTCTCGTCCTCGGCAGGGCCTGTTTCCGAAAACGCACACGTCCGGCTCCTTGTCCCACACGGAATGTGGCAGCCCTGAAAGCTGTTGCTGGTCTTCACCATCCCCCTGCAGCCTATTCACAGGCACAACAGGATCTGGGACCTGGGCTTGCCCAGAGGAGGAACATCTCATGGCTCTCGTCCTCGGCAGGGCCTGTTTCCAAAAAGGCACAAGACCGGCTCATTGTCCCACACGGAAGGTGGCAGCCCTGAAAGCTGTTGCTGGTCTTCACCGTCCCCCTGCAGCCTATTCACAGGCACAACAGGATCTGGGACCCGGGCTTGCCCAGAGGAGGAACATCTCATGGCTCTCGTCCTCGGCAGAGCCTGTTTCCGAAAAGGCACACATCCGGCTCCTTGTCCCACACGGAAGGTGGCAGCCCTGAAAGCTGTTGCTGGTCTTCACCGTCCCCCTGCAGCCTATTCACAGGCACAACAGGATCTGGGACCCGGGCTTGCCCAGAGGAGGAACATCTCATGGTTCTCGTCCTCGGCAGGGCCTGTATCAAGAAAGACACGTCCGGCTCCTTGTCCCACACGGAAGGTGGCAGCCCTGAAAGCTGTTGCTAGTCTTCACCGTCCCCCTGCAGCCTATTCACAGGCACAACAGGATTCAGGACCCGGGCTTGCCCAGAGGAGGAACATCTCATGGCTCTCGTCCTCGTCACGGCCTGTTTCCGAAAAGGCACACATCCGGCTCCTTGTCCCACACGGAAGGTGGCAGCCCTGAAAGCTGTTGCTGGTCTTCACCGTCCCCCTGCAGCCTATTCACAGGCACAACAGGATCTGGGACCCGGGCTTGGCCAGAGGAGGAACATCTCATGGCTCTCGTCCTCGGCACGGCCTGTTTCCAGAAAGGAACACGTCCGGCTCCTTGTCCCACAGTGAAGTTGGCAGCCGTGAAAGCTGTTGCTGGTGTTCACCGTCCCCCTGCAGCCTATTCACAGGCACAACAGGATCTGGGACCCGGCCTTGCCCAGAGGAGGAACATCTCATGGCTCTCGTCCTCGGCAGGGCCTGTATCCAGAAAGACACGTCCGGCTCCTTGTCCCACACGGAAGGTGGCAGCCCTGAAAGCTGTTGCTGGTGTTCACCATCCCCCTGCAGCCTATTCACAGGCACAACAGGATCTGGGACCCGGGCTTGCCCAGAGGAGGAACATCTCATGGCTCTCGTCCTCGGCAGAGCCTGATTCCGAAAAGGCACACGTCCGGCTCCTTGTCCCACACGGAAGGTGGCAGCCCTGAAAGCTGTTGCTGGTCTTCACCGTCCCCCTGCAGCCTATTCACAGGCACAACAGGATTCAGGACCCGGGCTTGCCCAGAGGAGGAACATCTCATGGCTCTCGTCCTCGGCAGGGCCTGTTTCCAAAAAGGCACAAGACCGGCTCATTGTCCCACACGGAAGGTGGCAGCCCTGAAAGCTGTTGCTGGTCTTCACCGTCCCCCTGCAGCCTATTCACAGGCACAACAGGATCTGGGACCCGGGCTTGCCCAGAGGAGGAACATCTCATGGCTCTCATCCTCAGCAGAGCCTATTTCCAAAAAGGCCCAAGACCGGCTCATTGTCCCACACGGAAGGTGGCAGCCCTGAAAGCTGTTGCTGGTCTTCACCGTCCCCCTGCAGCCTATTCACAGGCACAACAGGATCTGGGACCCGGGCTTGCCCAGAGGAGGAACATCTCATGGTTCTCGTCCTCGGCAGGGCCTGTATCAAGAAAGACACGTCCGGCTCCTTGTCCCACACGGAAGGTGGCAGCCCTGAAAGCTGTTGCTAGTCTTCACCGTCCCCCTGCAGCCTATTCACAGGCACAACAGGATTCAGGACCCGGGCTTGCCCAGAGGAGGAACATCTCATGGCTCTCGTCCTCGTCACGGCCTGTTTCCGAAAAGGCACACATCCGGCTCCTTGTCCCACACGGAAGGTGGCAGCCCTGAAAGCTGTTGCTGGTCTTCACCGTCCCCCTGCAGCCTATTCACAGGCACAACAGGATCTGGGACCCGGGCTTGGCCAGAGGAGGAACATCTCATGGCTCTCGTCCTCGGCACGGCCTGTTTCCAGAAAGGAACACGTCCGGCTCCTTGTCCCACAGTGAAGGCGGCAGCCGTGAAAGCTGTTGCTGGTGTTCACTGTCCCCCTGCAGCCTATTCACAGGCACAACAGGATCTGGGACCCGGCCTTGCCCAGAGGAGGAACATCTCATGGCTCTCGTCCTCGGCAGGGCCTGTATCCAGAAAGACACGTCCGGCTCCTTGTCCCACACGGAAGGTGGCAGCCCTGAAAGCTGTTGCTGGTGTTCACCATCCCCCTGCAGCCTATTCACAGGCACAACAGGATCTGGGACCCGGGCTTGCCCAGAGGAGGAACATCTCATGGCTCTCGTCCTCGGCAGAGCCTGATTCCGAAAAGGCACACGTCCGGCTCCTTGTCCAACACGGAAGGTGGCAGCCCTGAAAGCTGTTGCTGGTCTTCACCGTCCCCCTGCAGCCTATTCACAGGCACAACAGGATTCAGGACCCGGGCTTGCCCAGAGGAGTAACATCTCATGGCTCTCGTCCTCGGCAGGGCCTGTTTCCAAAAAGGCACAAGACCGGCTCATTGTCCCACACGGAAGGTGGCAGCCCTGAAAGCTGTTGCTGGTCTTCACCGTCCCCCTGCAGCCTATTCACAGGCACAACAGGATCTGGGACCCGGGCTTGCCCAGAGGAGGAACATCTCATGGCTCTCATCCTCAGCAGAGCCTATTTCCAAAAAGGCCCAAGACCGGCTCATTGTCCCACACGGAAGGTGGCAGCCCTGAAAGCTGTTGCTGGTCTTCACCGTCCCCCTGCAGCCTATTCACAGGCACAACAGGATCTGGGACCCGGGCTTGCCCAGAGGAGGAACATCTCATGGCTCTCGTCCTCGGCAGAGCCTGTTTCCGAAAAGGCACACATCCGGCTCCTTGTCCCACACGGAAGGTGGCAGCCCTGAAAGCTGTTGCTGGTGTTCACCGTCCCCCTGCAGCCTATTCACAGGCACAACAGGATCTGGGACCCGGGCTTGCCCAGAGGAGGAACATCTCATGGCTCTCGTCCTCGGCAGGGCCTGTATCAAGAAAGACACGTCCGGCTCCTTGTCCCACACGGAAGGTGGCAGCCCTGAAAGCTGTTGCTGGTCTTCACCGTCCCCCTGCAGCCTATTCACAGGCACAACAGGATCTGGGACCCGGGCTTGCCCAGAGGAGGAACATCTCATGGCTCTCATCCTCAGCAGAGCCTATTTCCAAAAAGGCCCAAGACCGGCTCATTGTCCCACACGGAAGGTGGCAGCCCTGAAAGCTGTTGCTGGTCTTCACCGTCCCCCTGCAGCCTATTCACAGGCACAACAGGATTCAGGACCCGGGCTTGCCCAGAGGAGGAACATCTCATGGCTCTCGTCCTCGTCACGGCCTGTTTCCGAAAAGGCACACATCCGGCTCCTTGTCCCACACGGAAGGTGGCAGCCCTGAAAGCTGTTGCTGGTGTTCACCGTCCCCCTGCAGCCTATTCACAGGCACAACAGGATCTGGGACCCGGGCTTGGCCAGAGGAGGAACATCTCATGGCTCTCGTCCTCGGCACGGCCTGTTTCCAGAAAGGAACACGTCCGGCTCCTTGTCCCACAGTGAAGGCGGCAGCCGTGAAAGCTGTTGCTGGTGTTCACCGTCCCCCTGCAGCCTATTCACAGGCACAACAGGATCTGGGACCCGGCCTTGCCCAGAGGAGGAACATCTCATGGCTCTCGTCCTCGGCAGGGCCTGTATCCAGAAAGACACGTCCGGCTCCTTGTCCCACACGGAAGGTGGCAGCCCTGAAAGCTGTTGCTGGTGTTCACCATCCCCCTGCAGCCTATTCACAGGCACAACAGGATCTGGGACCCGGGCTTGCCCAGAGGAGGAACATCTCATGGCTCTCGTCCTCGGCAGAGCCTGATTCCGAAAAGGCACACGTCCGGCTCCTTGTCCCACACGGAAGGTGGCAGCCCTGAAAGCTGTTGCTGGTCTTCACCGTCCCCCTGCACCCTATTCACAGGCACAACAGGATTCAGGACCCGGGCTTGCCCAGAGGAGTAACATCTCATGGCTCTCGTCCTCGGCAGGGCCTGTTTCCAAAAAGGCACAAGACCGGCTCATTGTCCCACACGGAAGGTGGCAGCCCTGAATGCTGTTGCTGGTCTTCACCGTCCCCCTGCAGCCTATTCACAGGCACAACAGGATCTGGGACCCGGGCTTGCCCAGAGGAGGAACATCTCATGGCTCTCATCCTCAGCAGAGCCTATTTCCAAAAAGGCCCAAGACCGGCTCATTGTCCCACACGGAAGGTGGCAGCCCTGAAAGCTGTTGCTGGTCTTCACCGTCCCCCTGCAGCCTATTCACAGGCACAACAGGATCTGGGACCCGGGCTTGCCCAGAGGAGGAACATCTCATGGCTCTCGTCCTCGGCAGAGCCTGTTTCCGAAAAGGCACACATCCGGCTCCTTGTCCCACACGGAAGGTGGCAGCCCTGAAAGCTGTTGCTGGTGTTCACCGTCCCCCTGCAGCCTATTCACAGGCACAACAGGATCTGGGACCCGGGCTTGCCCAGAGGAGGAACATCTCATGGCTCTCGTCCTCGGCAGGGCCTGTTTCCGAAAACGCACACGTCCGGCTCCTTGTCCCACACGGAATGTGGCAGCCCTGAAAGCTGTTGCTGGTCTTCACCGTCCCCCTGCAGCCTATTCACAGGCACAACAGGATTTGGACGCGGGCTTGCCCAGAGGAGGAACATCTCATGGTTCTCGTCCTCGTTAGAGCCTTTTTCCGAAAAGGCACACATCCGGCTCATTGTCCCACACGGAAGGTGGCAGCCCTGAAAGCTGTTGCTGGTCTTCACCGTCCCCCTGCAGCCTATTCACAGGCACAACAGGATTCAGGACCCGGGCTTGCCCAGAGGTGGAACATCTCATGGCTCTCGTCCTCGGCAGGGCCTGTATCCAGAAAGACACGTCCGGCTCCTTGTCCCACACGGAAGGTGGCAGCCCTGAAAGCTGTTGCTGGTCTTCACCGTCCCCCTGCAGCCTATTCACAGGCACAACAGGATCTGGGACCCGGGCTTGCCCAGAGGAGGAACATCTCATGGCTCTCATCCTCAGCAGAGCCTATTTCCAAAAAGGCCCAAGACCGGCTCATTGTCCCACACGGAAGGTGGCAGCCCTGAAAGCTGTTGCTGGTCTTCACCGTCCCCCTGCAGCCTATTCACAGGCACAACAGGATCTGGGACCCGGGCTTGCCCAGAGGAGGAACATCTCATGGCTCTCGTCCTCGGCAGAGCCTGTTTCCGAAAAGGCACACATCCGGCTCCTTGTCCCACACGGAAGGTGGCAGCCCTGAAAGCTGTTGCTGGTGTTCACCGTCCCCCTGCAGCCTATTCACAGGCACAACAGGATCTGGGACCCGGGCTTGCCCAGAGGAGGAACATCTCATGGCTCTCGTCCTCGGCAGGGCCTGTATCAAGAAAGACACGTCCGGCTCCTTGTCCCACACGGAAGGTGGCAGCCCTGAAAGCTGTTGCTGGTCTTCACCGTCCCCCTGCAGCCTATTCACAGGCACAACAGGATCTGGGACCCGGGCTTGCCCAGAGGAGGAACATCTCATGGCTCTCATCCTCAGCAGAGCCTATTTCCAAAAAGGCCCAAGACCGGCTCATTGTCCCACACGGAAGGTGGCAGCCCTGAAAGCTGTTGCTGGTCTTCACCGTCCCCCTGCAGCCTATTCACAGGCACAACAGGATTCAGGACCCGGGCTTGCCCAGAGGAGGAACATCTCATGGCTCTCGTCCTCGTCACGGCCTGTTTCCGAAAAGGCACACATCCGGCTCCTTGTCCCACACGGAAGGTGGCAGCCCTGAAAGCTGTTGCTGGTCTTCACCGTCCCCCTGCAGCCTATTCACAGGCACAACAGGATCTGGGACCCGGGCTTGGCCAGAGGAGGAACATCTCATGGCTCTCGTCCTCGGCACGGCCTGTTTCCAGAAAGGAACACGTCCGGCTCCTTGTCCCACAGTGAAGGCGGCAGCCGTGAAAGCTGTTGCTGGTGTTCACCGTCCCCCTGCAGCCTATTCACAGGCACAACAGGATCTGGGACCCGGGCTTGGCCAGAGGAGAAACATCTCATGGCTCTCGTCCTCGGCACAGCTTGTTTCCGAAAACGCACACGTCCGGCTCCTTGTCCCACACGGAGGGTGGCAGCCCTGGAAGCTGTTGCTGGTCTTCACCGTCCCCCTGCAGCCTATTCACAGGCACAACAGGATCTGGGACCCGGGCTTGCCCAGAGGAGGAACATCTCATGGCTCTCGTCCTCGGCAGCGCCTGTTTCCATAAAGGCACAAGACCGGCTCCTTGTCCCACACGGAAGGTGGCAGCCCTGAAAGCTGTTGCTGGTCTTCACCGTCCCCCTGCAGCCTATTCACAGGCACAACAGGATCTGGGACCCGGCCTTGCCCAGAGGAGGAACATCTCATGGCTCTCGTCCTCAGCAGGGCCTTTATCCAGAAAGACACGTCCGGCTCCTTGTCCCACACGGAAGGTGGCAGCCCTGAAAGCTGTTGCTGGTCTTCACCATCCCCCTGCAGCCTATTCACAGGCACAACAGGATCTGGGACCCGGGCTTGCCCAGAAGAGGAACATCTCATGGCTCTCGTCCTCGGCAGGGCCTGTTTCTGAAAACGCACACGTCCGGCTCCTTGTCCCACACGGAATGTGGCAGCCCTGAAAGCTGTTGCTGGTCTTCACCGTCCCCCTGCAGCCTATTCACAGGCACAACAGGATTTGGACGCGGGCTTGCCCAGAGGAGGAATATCTCATGGTTCTCGTCCTCGTTAGAGCCTTTTTCCGAAAAGGCACACATCCGGCTCCTTGTCCCACACGGAAGGTGGCAGCCCTGAAAGCTGTTGCTGGTCTTCACCGTCCCCCTGCAGCCTATTCACAGGCACAACAGGATTCAGGACCCGGGCTTGCCCAGAGGTGGAACATCTCATGGCTCTCGTCCTCGGCAGGGCCTGTTTCCAAAAAGGCACAAGACCGGCTCATTGTCCCACACGGAAGGTGGCAGCCCTGAAAGCTGTTGCTGGTCTTCACCGTCCCCCTGCAGCCTATTCACAGGCACAACAGGATCTGGGACCCGGGCTTGCCCAGAGGAGGAACATCTCATGGCTCTCGTCCTCGGCAGGGCCTGTATCCAGAAAGACACGTCCGGCTCCTTGTCCCACACGGAAGGTGGCAGCCCTGAAAGCTGTTGCTGGTGTTCACCGTCCCCCTGCAGCCTATTCACAGGCACAACAGGATTCAGGACCCGGGCTTGCCCAGAGGAGGAACATCTCATGGCTCTCGTCCTCGGCAGGGCCTGTTTCCGAAAAGGCACACATCCGGCTCCTTGTCCCACACGGAAGGTGGCAGCCCTGAAAGCTGTTGCTGGTCTTCACCGTCCCCCTGCAGCCTATTCACAGGCACAACAGGATCTGGGACCCGGGCTTGGCCAGAGGAGGAACATCTCATGGCTCTCGTCCTCGGCAGAGCCTTTTTCCGAGAAGGCACACATCCGGCTCCTTGTCCCACACGGAAGGTGGCAGCCCTGAAAGCTGTTGCTGGTCTTCACCGTCCCCCTGCAGCCTATTCACAGGCACAACAGGATTCATGACCCGGGCTTGCCCAGAGGAGGAACATCTCATGGCTCTCGTCCTCGGCAGAGCCTGATTCCGCAAAGGCACACGTCCAGCTCCTTGTCCCACACGGAAGGTGGCAGCCCTGAAAGCTGTTGCTGGTCTTCACCGTCCCCCTGCAGCCTATTCACAGGCACAACAGGATCTGGGACCCGGGCTTGCCCAGAGGAGGAACATCTCATGGCTCTCGTCCTCGGCACGGCCTGTTTCCAGAAAGGCACACGTCCGGCTCCTTGTCCCACACGGAAGGTGGCAGCCCTGAAAGCTGTTGCTGGTCTTCACCGTCCCCCTGCAGCCTATTCACAGGCACAACAGGATTCAGGACCCGGGCTTGCCCAGAGGAGGAACATCTCATGGCTCTCGTCCTCGGCAGGGCCTGTTTCCGAAAAGGCACACATCCGGCTCCTTGTCCCACACGGAAGGTGGCAGCCCTGAAAGCTGTTGCTGGTGTTCACCGTCCCCCTGCAGCCTATTCACAGGCACAACAGGATCTGGGACCCGGGCTTGGCCAGAGGAGGAACATCTCATGGCTCTCGTCCTCGGCAGAGCCTTTTTCCGAAAAGGCATACGTCCGGCTCCTTGTCCCACACGGAAGGTGGCAGCCCTGGAAGCTGTTGCTGGTCTTCACCGTCCCCCTGCAGCCTATTCACAGGCACAACAGGATCTGGGACCCGGGCTTGCCCAGAGGAGGAACATCTCATGGCTCTCGTCCTCGGCAGGGCCTGTTGCTGAAAACGCACACGTCCGGCTCCTTGTCCCACACGGAAGGTGGCAGCCCTGAAAGCTGTTGCTGGTCTTCACCATCCCGCTGCAGCCTATTCACAGGCACAACAGGATTCGGGACCCGGGCTTGCCCAGACGTGGAATATCTCATGGCTCTCGTCCTTGGCAGGGCCTGTTTCCGAAAACGCACACTTCCGGCTCCTTGTCCCACACGGAATGTGGCAGCCGTGAAAGCTGTTGCTGGTCTTCACCGTCCCCCTGCAGCCTATTCACAGGCACAACAGGATTTGGACGCGGGCTTGCCCAGAGGAGGAACATCTCATGGTTCTCGTCCTCGTCAGAGCCTTTTTCCGAAAAGGCACACATCCGGCTCCTTGTCCCACACGGAAGGTGGCAGCCCTGAAAGCTGTTGCTGGTCTTCACCGTCCCCCTGCAGCCTATTCACAGGCACAACAGGATCTGGGACCCGGGCTTGGCCAGAGGTGGAACATCTCATGGCTCTCGTCCTCGGCAGGGCCTGTTTCCAAAAAGGCACAAGACCGGCTCATTGTCCCACACGGAAGGTGGCAGCCCTGAAAGCTGTTGCTGGTCTTCACCGTCCCCCTGCAGCCTATTCACAGGCACAACAGGATCTGGGACCCGGGCTTGGCCAGAGGAGGAACATCTCATGGCTCTCGTCCTCGGCAGGGCCTGTATCAAGAAAGACACGTCCGGCTCCTTGTCCCACACGGAAGGTGGCAGCCCTGAAAGCTGTTGCTGGTCTTCACCGTCCCCCTGCAGCCTATTCACAGGCACAACAGGATCTGGGACCCGGGCTTGCCCAGAGGAGGAACATCTCATGGCTCTCGTCCTCGGCAGAGCCTGTTTCCGAGAAGGCACACATCCGGCTCCTTGTCCCACAGTGAAGGTGGCAGCCCTGAAAGCTGTTGCTGGTCTTCACCGTCCCCCTGCAGCCTATTCACAGGCACAACAGGATCTGGGACCCGGGCTTGCCCAGAGGAGGAACATCTCATGGCTCTCGTCCTCGGCAGAGCCTGTTTCCGAAAAGGCACTCATCCGGCTCCTTGTCCCACACGGAAGGTGGCAGCCCTGAAAGCTGTTGCTGGTCTTCACCGTCCCCCTGCAGCCTATTCACAGGCACAACAGGATTTGGGACCCGGGCTTGCCCAGAGGAGGAACATCTTTTGGCTCTCGTCCTCGGCAGAGCCTGTTTCCGAAAAGGTACATGTCCGGCTCCTTGTCCCACACGGAAGGTGGCAGCCCTGAAAGCTGTTGCTGGTCTTCACCGTCCCCCTGCAGCCTATTCACAGGCACAACAGGATCTGGGACCCGGGCTTGCCCAGAGGAGGAACATCTCATGGCTCTCATCCCCGGTACGGCCTGTTTCCAGAAAGGCACACGTCCGGCTCCTTGTCCCACACGGAAGGTGGCAGCCCTGAAAGCTGTTGCTGGTCTTCACCGTCCCCCTGCAGCCTATTCACAGGCACAACAGGATCTGGGACCCGGCCTTGCCCAGAGGAGGAACATCTCATGGCTCTCGTCCTCGGCATAGCCTGTTTCCTAAAAGGCCCAAGACCGGCTCATTGTCCCACATGGAAGGTGGCAGCCCTGAAAGCTGTTGCTGGTCTTCACCGTCCCCCTGCAGCCTATTCACAGGCACAACAGGATTCAGGACCCGGGCTTGCCCAGAGGAGGAACATCTCATGGCTCTCGTCCTCGGCAGAGCCTGATTCCGAAAAGGCACACGTCCGGCTCCTTGTCCCACACGGATGGTGGCAGCCCTGAAAGCTGTTGCTGGTCTTCACCGTCCCCCTGCAGCCTATTCACAGGCACAACAGGATCTGGGACCCGGGCTTGGCCAGAGGAGGAACATCTCATGGCTCTCGTCCTCGGCACGGCCTGTTTCCAGAAAGGAACACGTCCGGCTCCTTGTACCACAGTGAAGGCGGCAGCCGTGAAAGCTGTTGCTGGTGTTCACCGTCCCCCTGCAGCCTATTCACAGGCACAACAGGATCTGGGACCCGGGCTTGGCCAGAGGAGAAACATCTCATGGCTCTCGTCCTCGGCAGAGCTTGTTTCCGAAAAGGCACACGTCCGGCTCCTTGTCCCACACGGAAGGTGGCAGCCCTGGAAGCTGTTGCTGGTCTTCACCGTCCCCCTGCAGCCTATTCACAGGCACAACAGGATTCAGGACCCGGGCTTGCCCAGAGGAGGAACATCTCATGGCTCTCGTCCTCAGCAGGGCCTGTTTCCATAAAGGCACAAGACCGGCTCCTTGTCCCACACGGAAGGTGGCAGCCCTGAAAGCTGTTGCTGGTCTTCACCGTCCCCCTGCAGCCTATTCACAGGCACAACAGGATCTGGGACCCGGGCTTGGCCAGAGGAGGAACATCTCATGGCTCTCGTCCTCGGCAGGGCCTGTATCCAGAAAGACACGTCCGGCTCCTTGTCCCACACGGAAGGTGGCAGCCCTGAAAGCTGTTGCTGGTCTTCACCATCCCCCTGCAGCCTATTCACAGGCACAACAGGATTCGGGACCCGGGCTTGCCCAGAGGAGGAACATCTCATGGCTCTCGTCCTCGGCAGGGCCTGTTTCCGAAAACGCACACGTCCGGCTACTTGTCCCACACGGAATGTGGCAGCCCTGAAAGCTGTTGCTGGTCTTCACCATCCCCCTGCAGCCTATTCACAGGCACAACAGGATCTGGGACCCGGGCTTGCCCAGAGGAGGAACATCTCATGGCTCTCGTCCTCGGCAGGCCTGTTTCCGAAAACGCACACGTCCGGCTCCTTGTCCCACACGGAATGTGGCAGCCCTGAAAGCTGTTGCTGGTCTTCACCGTCCCCCTGCAGCCTATTCACAGGCACAACAGGATTTGGACGCGGGCTTGCCCAGAGGAGGAACATCTTATGGTTCTCGTCCTCGTTAGAGCCTTTTTCCGAAAAGGCACACTTCCGGCTACTTGTCCCACACGGAAGGTGGCAGCCCTGAAAGCTGTTGCTGGTCTTCACCGTCCCCCTGCAGCCTATTCACAGGCACAACAGGATCTGGGACCCGGGCTTGGCCAGAGGAGGAACATCTCATGGCTCTCGTCCTCGGCAGAGCTTGTTTCCGAAAAGGCACACGTCCGGCTCCTTGTCCCACACGGAAGGTGGCAGCCCTGGAAGCTGTTGCTGGTCTTCACCGTCCCCCTGCAGCCTATTCACAGGCACAACAGGATTCAGGACCCGGGCTTGCCCAGAGGAGGAACATCTCATGGCTCTCGTCCTCGGCAGAGCCTGATTCCGAAAAGGCACACGTCCGGCTCCTTGTCCCACACGGATGGTGGCAGCCCTGAAAGCTGTTGCTGGTCTTCACCGTCCCCCTGCAGCCTATTCACAGGCACAACAGGATCTGGGACCCGGGCTTGGCCAGAGGAGGAACATCTCATGGCTCTCGTCCTCGGCACGGCCTGTTTCCAGAAAGGAACACGTCCGGCTCCTTGTACCACAGTGAAGGCGGCAGCCGTGAAAGCTGTTGCTGGTGTTCACCGTCCCCCTGCAGCCTATTCACAGGCACAACAGGATCTGGGACCCGGGCTTGGCCAGAGGAGAAACATCTCATGGCTCTCGTCCTCGGCAGAGCTTGTTTCCGAAAAGGCACACGTCCGGCTCCTTGTCCCACACGGAAGGTGGCAGCCCTGGAAGCTGTTGCTGGTCTTCACCGTCCCCCTGCAGCCTATTCACAGGCACAACAGGATTCAGGACCCGGGCTTGCCCAGAGGAGGAACATCTCATGGCTCTCGTCCTCAGCAGGGCCTGTTTCCATAAAGGCACAAGACCGGCTCCTTGTCCCACACGGAAGGTGGCAGCCCTGAAAGCTGTTGCTGGTCTTCACCGTCCCCCTGCAGCCTATTCACAGGCACAACAGGATCTGGGACCCGGGCTTGGCCAGAGGAGGAACATCTCATGGCTCTCGTCCTCGGCAGGGCCTGTATCCAGAAAGACACGTCCGGCTCCTTGTCCCACACGGAAGGTGGCAGCCCTGAAAGCTGTTGCTGGTCTTCACCATCCCCCTGCAGCCTATTCACAGGCACAACAGGATTCGGGACCCGGGCTTGCCCAGAGGAGGAACATCTCATGGCTCTCGTCCTCGGCAGGGCCTGTTTCCGAAAACGCACACGTCCGGCTACTTGTCCCACACGGAATGTGGCAGCCCTGAAAGCTGTTGCTGGTCTTCACCGTCCCCCTGCAGCCTATTCACAGGCACAACAGGATCTGGGACCCGGGCTTGCCCAGAGGAGGAACATCTCATGGCTCTCGTCCTCGGCAGGCCTGTTTCCGAAAACGCACACGTCCGGCTCCTTGTCCCACACGGAATGTGGCAGCCCTGAAAGCTGTTGCTGGTCTTCACCGTCCCCCTGCAGCCTATTCACAGGCACAACAGGATTTGGACGCGGGCTTGCCCAGAGGAGGAACATCTTATGGTTCTCGTCCTCGTTAGAGCCTTTTTCCGAAAAGGCACACATCCGGCTACTTGTCCCACACGGAAGGTGGCAGCCCTGAAAGCTGTTGCTGGTCTTCACCGTCCCCCTGCAGCCTATTCACAGGCACAACAGGATCTGGGACCCGGGCTTGGCCAGAGGAGGAACATCTCATGGCTCTCGTCCTCGGCAGAGCTTGTTTCCGAAAAGGCACACGTCCGGCTCCTTGTCCCACACGGAAGGTGGCAGCCCTGGAAGCTGTTGCTGGTCTTCACCGTCCCCCTGCAGCCTATTCACAGGCACAACAGGATTCAGGACCCGGGCTTGCCCAGAGGAGGAACATCTCATGGCTCTCGTCCTCGGCAGGGCCTGTTTCCATAAAGGCACAAGACCGGCTCCTTGTCCCACACGGAAGGTGGCAGCCCTGAAAGCTGTTGCTGGTCTTCACCGTCCCCCTGCAGCCTATTCACAGGCACAACAGGATCTGGGACCCGGGCTTGGCCAGAGGAGGAACATCTCATGGCTCTCGTCCTCGGCAGGGCCTGTATCCAGAAAGACACGTCCGGCTCCTTGTCCCACACGGAAGGTGGCAGCCCTGAAAGCTGTTGCTGGTCTTCACCATCCCCCTGCAGCCTATTCACAGGCACAACAGGATTCGGGACCCGGGCTTGCCCAGAGGAGGAACATCTCATGGCTCTCGTCCTCGGCAGGGCCTGTTTCCGAAAACGCACACGTCCGGCTCCTTGTCCCACACGGAATGTGGCAGCCCTGAAAGCTGTTGCTGGTCTTCACCATCCCCCTGCAGCCTATTCACAGGCACAACAGGATCTGGGACCCGGGCTTGCCCAGAGGAGGAACATCTCATGGCTCTCGTCCTCGGCAGGCCTGTTTCCGAAATCGCACACGTCCGGCTCCTTGTCCCACACGGAATGTGGCAGCCCTGAAAGCTGTTGCTGGTCTTCACCGTCCCCCTGCAGCCTATTCACAGGCACAACAGGATTTGGACGCGGGCTTCCCCAGAGGAGGAACATCTTATGGTTCTCGTCCTCGTTAGAGCCTTTTTCCGAAAAGGCACACATCCGGCTCCTTGTCCCACACGGAAGGTGGCAGCCCTGAAAGCTGTTGCTGGTCTTCACCGTCCCCCTGCAGCCTATTCACAGGCACAACAGGATCTGGGACCCGGGCTTGCCCAGAGGAGGAACATCTCATGGCTCTCGTCCTCGGCAGAGCCTGTTTCCGAAAAGGCACACATCCGGCTCCTTGTCCCACACGGAAGGTGGCAGCCCTGAAAGCTGTTGCTGGTCTTCACCGTCCCCCTGCAGCCTATTCACAGGCACAACAGGATCTGGGACCCGGGCTTGGCCAGAGGAGGAACATCTCATGGCTCTCGTCCTCGGCACGGCCTGTTTCCAGAAAGGAACACGTCCGGCTCCTTGTCCCACAGTGAAGGCGGCAGCCGTGAAAGCTGTTGCTGGTGTTCACCGTCCCCCTGCAGCCTATTCACAGGCACAACAGGATCTGGGACCCGGCCTTGCCCAGAGGAGGAACATCTCATGGCTCTCGTCCTCGGCAGGGCCTGTATCCAGAAAGACACGTCCGGCTCCTTGTCCCACACGGAAGGTGGCAGCCCTGAAAGCTGTTGCTGGTGTTCACCATCCCCCTGCAGCCTATTCACAGGCACAACAGGATCTGGGACCCGGGCTTGCCCAGAGGAGGAACATCTCATGGCTCTCGTCCTCGTCACGGCCTGTTTCCGAAAAGGCACACATCCGGCTCCTTGTCCCACACGGAATGTGGCAGCCGTGAAAGCTGTTGCTGGTCTTCACCGTCCCCCTGCAGCCTATTCACAGGCACAACAGGATTTGGACGCGGGCTTGCCCAGAGGAGGAACATTTCATGGTTCTCGTCCTCGTCAGAGCCTTTTTCCGAAAAGGCACACATCCGGCTCCTTGTCCCACACGGAAGGTGGCAGCCCTGAAAGCTGTTGCTGGTCTTCACCGTCCCCCTGCAGCCTATTCACAGGCACAACAGGATCTGGGACCCGGGCTTGGCCAGAGGAGGAACATCTCATGGCTCTCGTCCTCGGCAGGGCCTGTTTCCAAAAAGGCACAAGACCGGCTCCTTGTCCCACACGGAAGGTGGCAGCCCTGAAAGCTGTTGCTGGTCTTCACCGTCCCCCTGCAGCCTATTCACAGGCACAACAGGATCTGGGACCCGGGCTTGGCCAGAGGAGGAACATCTCATGGCTCTCGTCCTCGGCAGGGCCTGTATCAAGAAAGACACGTCCGGCTCCTTGTCCCACACGGAAGGTGGCAGCCCTGAAAGCTGTTGCTGGTCTTCACCGTCCCCCTGCAGCCTATTCACAGGCACAACAGGATCTGGGACCGGGGCTTGCCCAGAGGAGGAACATCTCATGGCTCTCATCCTCGGCAGAGCCTGTTTCCGAGAAGGCACACGTCCGGCTCCTTGTCCCACACGGAAGGTGGCAGCCGTGAAAGCTGTTGCTGGTCTTCACCGTCCCCCTGCAGCCTATTCACAGGCACAACAGGATCTGGGACCCGGGCTTGCCCAGAGGAGGAACATCTCATGGCTCTCGTCCTCGGCAGAGCCTGTTTCCGAAAAGGCACTCATCCGGCTCCTTGTCCCACACGGAAGGTGGCAGCCCTGAAAGCTGTTGCTGGTCTTCACCGTCCCCCTGCAGCCTATTCACAGGCACAACAGGATTTGGGACCCGGGCTTGCCCAGAGGAGGAACATCTTTTGGCTCTCGTCCTCGGCAGAGCCTGTTTCCGAAAAGGCACTCATCCGGCTCCTTGTCCCACACGGAAGGTGGCAGCCCTGAAAGCTGTTGCTGGTCTTCACCGTCCCCCTGCAGCCTATTCACAGGCACAACAGGATTTGGGACCCGGGCTTGCCCAGAGGAGGAACATCTTTTGGCTCTCGTCCTCAGAACGGCCTGTTTCCAGAAAGGAACACGTCCGGCTCCTTGTCCCACACTGAAGGTGTCAGCCGTGAAAGCTGTTTCTGGTCTTCACCGTCCCCCTGCAGCCTATTCACAGGCACAACAGGATCTGGGACCCGGGCTTGCCCAGAGGAGGAACATCTCATGGCTCTCATCCCCGGTACGGCCTGTTTCCAGAAAGGCACACGTCCGGCTCCTTGTCCCACACGGAAGGTGGCAGCCGTGAAAGCTGTTGCTGGTCTTCACCGTCCCCCTGCAGCCTATTCACAGGCACAACAGGATCTGGGACCCGGCCTTGCCCAGAGGAGGAACATCTCATGGCTCTCGTCCTCGGCATAGCCTGTTTCCAAAAAGGCCCAAGACCGGCTCATTGTCCCACATGGAAGGTGGCAGCCCTGAAAGCTGTTGCTGGTCTTCACCGTCCCCCTGCAGCCTATTCACAGGCACAACAGGATTCAGGACCCGGGCTTGCCCAGAGGAGGAACATCTCATGGCTCTCGTCCTCGGCAGAGCCTGATTCCGAAAAGGCACACGTCCGGCTCCTTGTCCCACACGGATGGTGGCAGCCCTGAAAGCTGTTGCTGGTCTTCACCGTCCCCCTGCAGCCTATTCACAGGCACAACAGGATCTGGGACCCGGGCTTGGCCAGAGGAGGAACATCTCATGGCTCTCGTCCTCGGCACGGCCTGTTTCCAGAAAGGAACACGTCCGGCTCCTTGTCCCACAGTGAAGGCGGCAGCCGTGAAAGCTGTTGCTGGTGTTCACCGTCCCCCTGCAGCCTATTCACAGGCACAACAGGATCTGGGACCCGGGCTTGGCCAGAGGAGAAACATCTCATGGCTCTCGTCCTCGGCAGAGCTTGTTTCCGAAAAGGCACACGTCCGGCTCCTTGTCCCACACGGAAGGTGGCAGCCCTGGAAGCTGTTGCTGGTCTTCACCGTCCCCCTGCAGCCTATTCACAGGCACAACAGGATTCAGGACCCGGGCTTGCCCAGAGGAGGAACATCTCATGGCTCTCGTCCTCGGCAGGGCCTGTTTCCATAAAGGCACAAGACCGGCTCCTTGTCCCACACGGAAGGTGGCAGCCCTGAAAGCTGTTGCTGGTCTTCACCGTCCCCCTGCAGCCTATTCACAGGCACAACAGGATTTGGACGCGGGCTTCCCCAGAGGAGGAACATCTTATGGTTCTCGTCCTCGTTAGAGCCTTTTTCCGAAAAGGCACACATCCGGCTCCTTGTCCCACACGGAAGGTGGCAGCCCTGAAAGCTGTTGCTGGTCTTCACCGTCCCCCTGCAGCCTATTCACAGGCACAACAGGATCTGGGACCCGGCCTTGCCCAGAGGAGGAACATCTCATGGCTCTCGTCCTCGGCAGAGCCTGTTTCCGAAAAGGCACACATCCGGCTCCTTGTCCCACACGGAAGGTGGCAGCCCTGAAAGCTGTTGCTGGTCTTCACCGTCCCCCTGCAGCCTATTCACAGGCACAACAGGATCTGGGACCCGGGCTTGGCCATAGGAGGAACATCTCATGGCTCTCGTCCTCGGCACGGCCTGTTTCCAGAAAGGCACACGTCCGGCTCCTTGTCCCACAGTGAAGGCGGCAGCCGTGAAAGCTGTTGCTGGTGTTCACCGTCCCCCTGCAGCCTATTCACAGGCACAACAGGATCTGGGACCCGGCCTTGCCCAGAGGAGGAACATCTCATGGCTCTCGTCCTCGGCAGGGCCTGTATCCAGAAAGACACGTCCGGCTCCTTGTCCCACACGGAAGGTGGCAGCCCTGAAAGCTGTTGCTGGTGTTCACCATCCCCCTGCAGCCTATTCACAGGCACAACAGGATCTGGGACCCGGGCTTGCCCAGAGGAGGAACATCTCATGGCTCTCGTCCTCGTCACGGCCTGTTTCCGAAAAGGCACACATCCGGCTCCTTGTCCCACACGGAATGTGGCAGCCGTGAAAGCTGTTGCTGGTCTTCACCGTCCCCCTGCAGCCTATTCACAGGCACAACAGGATTTGGACGCGGGCTTGCCCAGAGGAGGAACATCTCATGGTTCTCGTCCTCGTCAGAGCCTTTTTCCGAAAAGGCACACATCCGGCTCCTTGTCCCACACGGAAGGTGGCAGCCCTGAAAGCTGTTGCTGGTCTTCACCGTCCCCCTGCAGCCTATTCTCAGGCACAACAGGATCTGGGACCCGGGCTTGGCCAGAGGAGGAACATCTCATGGCTCTCGTCCTCGGCAGGGCCTGTTTCCAAAAAGGCACAAGACCGGCTCCTTGTCCCACACGGAAGGTGGCAGCCCTGAAAGCTGTTGCTGGTCTTCACCGTCCCCCTGCAGCCTATTCACAGGCACAACAGGATCTGGGACCCGGGCTTGGCCAGAGGAGGAACATCTCATGGCTCTCGTCCTCGGCAGGGCCTGTATCAAGAAAGACACGTCCGGCTCCTTGTCCCACACGGAAGGTGGCAGCCCTGAAAGCTGTTGCTGGTCTTCACCGTCCCCCTGCAGCCTATTCACAGGCACAACAGGATCTGGGACCCGGGCTTGCCCAGAGGAGGAACATCTCATGGCTCTCATCCTCGGCAGAGCCTGTTTCCGAGAAGGCACACGTCCGGCTCCTTGTCCCACACGGAAGGTGGCAGCCGTGAAAGCTGTTGCTGGTCTTCACCGTCCCCCTGCAGCCTATTCACAGGCACAACAGGATCTGGGACCCGGGCTTGCCCAGAGGAGGAACATCTCATGGCTCTCGTCCTCGGCAGAGCCTGTTTCCGAAAAGGCACTCATCCGGCTCCTTGTCCCACACGGAAGGTGGCAGCCCTGAAAGCTGTTGCTGGTCTTCACCGTCCCCCTGCAGCCTATTCACAGGCACAACAGGATCTGGGACCCGGGCTTGCCCAGAGGAGGAACATCTTTTGGCTCTCGTCCTCGGCAGAGCCTGTTTCCGAAAAGGCACTCATCCGGCTCCTTGTCCCACACGGAAGGTGGCAGCCCTGAAAGCTGTTGCTGGTCTTCACCGTCCCCCTGCAGCCTATTCACAGGCACAACAGGATTTGGGACCCGGGCTTGCCCAGAGGAGGAACATCTTTTGGCTCTCGTCCTCAGAACGGCCTGTTTCCAGAAAGGAACACGTCCGGCTCCTTGTCCCACACTGAAGGTGTCAGCCGTGAAAGCTGTTTCTGGTCTTCACCGTCCCCCTGCAGCCTATTCACAGGCACAACAGGATCTGGGACCCGGGCTTGCCCAGAGGAGGAACATCTCATGGCTCTCATCCCCGGTACGGCCTGTTTCCAGAAAGGCACACGTCCGGCTCCTTGTCCCACACGGAAGGTGGCAGCCCTGAAAGCTGTTGCTGGTCTTCACCGTCCCCCTGCAGCCTATTCACAGGCACAACAGGATCTGGGACCCGGCCTTGCCCAGAGGAGGAACATCTCATGGCTCTCGTCCTCGGCATAGCCTGTTTCCAAAAAGGCCCAAGACCGGCTCATTGTCCCACATGGAAGGTGGCAGCCCTGAAAGCTGTTGCTGGTCTTCACCGTCCCCCTGCAGCCTATTCACAGGCACAACAGGATTCAGGACCCGGGCTTGCCCAGAGGAGGAACATCTCATGGCTCTCGTCCTCGGCAGAGCCTGATTCCGAAAAGGCACACGTCCGGCTCCTTGTCCCACACGGATGGTGGCAGCCCTGAAAGCTGTTGCTGGTCTTCACCGTCCCCCTGCAGCCTATTCACAGGCACAACAGGATCTGGGACCCGGGCTTGGCCAGAGGAGGAACATCTCATGGCTCTCGTCCTCGGCACGGCCTGTTTCCAGAAAGGAACACGTCCGGCTCCTTGTCCCACAGTGAAGGCGGCAGCCGTGAAAGCTGTTGCTGGTGTTCACCGTCCCCCTGCAGCCTATTCACAGGCACAACAGGATCTGGGACCCGGGCTTGGCCAGAGGAGAAACATCTCATGGCTCTCGTCCTCGGCAGAGCTTGTTTCCGAAAAGGCACACGTCCGGCTCCTTGTCCCACACGGAAGGTGGCAGCCCTGGAAGCTGTTGCTGGTCTTCACCGTCCCCCTGCAGCCTATTCACAGGCACAACAGGATTCAGGACCCGGGCTTGCCCAGAGGAGGAACATCTCATGGCTCTCGTCCTCGGCAGGGCCTGTTTCCATAAAGGCACAAGACCGGCTCCTTGTCCCACACGGAAGGTGGCAGCCCTGAAAGCTGTTGCTGGTCTTCACCGTCCCCCTGCAGCCTATTCACAGGCACAACAGGATCTGGGACCCGGGCTTGGCCAGAGGAGGAACATCTCATGGCTCTCGTCCTCGGCAGGGCCTGTATCCAGAAAGACACGTCCGGCTCCTTGTCCCACACGGAAGGTGGCAGCCCTGAAAGCTGTTGCTGGTCTTCACCATCCCCCTGCAGCCTATTCACAGGCACAACAGGATTCGGGACCCGGGCTTGCCCAGAGGAGGAACATCTCATGGCTCTCGTCCTCGGCAGGGCCTGTTTCCGAAAACGCACACGTCCGGCTCCTTGTCCCACACGGAATGTGGCAGCCCTGAAAGCTGTTGCTGGTCTTCACCATCCCCCTGCAGCCTATTCACAGGCACAACAGGATCTGGGACCCGGGCTTGCCCAGAGGAGGAACATCTCATGGCTCTCGTCCTCGGCAGGCCTGTTTCCGAAAACGCACACGTCCGGCTCCTTGTCCCACACGGAATGTGGAAGCCCTGAAAGCTGTTGCTGGTCTTCACCGTCCCCCTGCAGCCTATTCACAGGCACAACAGGATTTGGAAGCGGGCTTGCCCAGAGGAGGAACATCTTATGGTTCTCGTCCTCGTTAGAGCCTTTTTCCGAAAAGGCACACATCCGGCTACTTGTCCCACACGGAAGGTGGCAGCCCTGAAAGCTGTTGCTGGTCTTCACCGTCCCCCTGCAGCCTATTCACAGGCACAACAGGATCTGGGACCCGGGCTTGGCCAGAGGAGGAACATCTCATGGCTCTCGTCCTCGGCAGAGCTTGTTTCCGAAAAGGCACACGTCCGGCTCCTTGTCCCACACGGAAGGTGGCAGCCCTGGAAGCTGTTGCTGGTCTTCACCGTCCCCCTGCAGCCTATTCACAGGCACAACAGGATTCAGGACCCGGGCTTGCCCAGAGGAGGAACATCTCATGGCTCTCGTCCTCGGCAGGGCCTGTTTCCATAAAGGCACAAGACCGGCTCCTTGTCCCACACGGAAGGTGGCAGCCCTGAAAGCTGTTGCTGGTCTTCACCGTCCTCCTGCAGCCTATTCACAGGCACAACAGGATTCGGGACCCGGGCTTGGCCAGAGGAGGAACATCTCATGGCTCTCGTCCTCGGCAGGGCCTGTATCCAGAAAGACACGTCCGGCTCCTTGTCCCACACGGAAGGTGGCAGCCCTGAAAGCTGTTGCTGGTCTTCACCATCCCCCTGCAGCCTATTCACAGGCACAACAGGATTCGGGACCCGGGCTTGCCCAGAGGAGGAACATCTCATGGCTCTCGTCCTCGGCAGGGCCTGTTTCCGAAAACGCACACGTCCGGCTCCTTGTCCCACACGGAATGTGGCAGCCCTGAAAGCTGTTGCTGGTCTTCACCATCCCCCTGCAGCCTATTCACAGGCACAACAGGATCTGGGACCCGGCCTTGCCCAGAGGAGGAACATCTCATGGCTCTCGTCCTCGGCATAGCCTGTTTCCAAAAAGGCCCAAGACCGGCTCATTGTCCCACATGGAAGGTGGCAGCCCTGAAAGCTGTTGCTGGTCTTCACCGTCCCCCTGCAGCCTATTCACAGGCACAACAGGATTCAGGACCCGGGCTTGCCCAGAGGAGGAACATCTCATGGCTCTCGTCCTCGGCAGAGCCTGATTCCGAAAAGGCACACGTCCGGCTCCTTGTCCCACACGGATGGTGGCAGCCCTGAAAGCTGTTGCTGGTCTTCACCGTCCCCCTGCAGCCTATTCACAGGCACAACAGGATCTGGGACCCGGGCTTGGCCAGAGGAGGAACATCTCATGGCTCTCGTCCTCGGCACGGCCTGTTTCCAGAAAGGAACACGTCCGGCTCCTTGTCCCACAGTGAAGGCGGCAGCCGTGAAAGCTGTTGCTGGTGTTCACCGTCCCCCTGCAGCCTATTCACAGGCACAACAGGATCTGGGACCCGGGCTTGGCCAGAGGAGAAACATCTCATGGCTCTCGTCCTCGGCAGAGCTTGTTTCCGAAAAGGCACACGTCCGGCTCCTTGTCCCACACGGAAGGTGGCAGCCCTGGAAGCTGTTGCTGGTCTTCACCGTCCCCCTGCAGCCTATTCACAGGCACAACAGGATTCAGGACCCGGGCTTGCCCAGAGGAGGAACATCTCATGGCTCTCGTCCTCGGCAGGGCCTGTTTCCATAAAGGCACAAGACCGGCTCCTTGTCCCACACGGAAGGTGGCAGCCCTGAAAGCTGTTGCTGGTCTTCACCGTCCCCCTGCAGCCTATTCACAGGCACAACAGGATTTGGACGCGGGCTTCCCCAGAGGAGGAACATCTTATGGTTCTCGTCCTCGTTAGAGCCTTTTTCCGAAAAGGCACACATCCGGCTCCTTGTCCCACACGGAAGGTGGCAGCCCTGAAAGCTGTTGCTGGTCTTCACCGTCCCGCTGCAGCCTATTCACAGGCACAACAGGATCTGGGACCCGGGCTTGCCCAGAGGAGGAACATCTCATGGCTCTCGTCCTCGGCAGAGCCTGTTTCCGAAAAGGCACACATCCGGCTCCTTGTCCCACACGGAAGGTGGCAGCCCTGAAAGCTGTTGCTGGTCTTCACCGTCCCCCTGCAGCCTATTCACAGGCACAACAGGATCTGGGACCCGGGCTTGGCCAGAGGAGGAACATCTCATGGCTCTCGTCCTCGGCACGGCCTGTTTCCAGAAAGGAACACGTCCGGCTCCTTGTCCCACAGTGAAGGCGGCAGCCGTGAAAGCTGTTGCTGGTGTTCACCGTCCCCCTGCAGCCTATTCACAGGCACAACAGGATCTGGGACCCGGCCTTGCCCAGAGGAGGAACATCTCATGGCTCTCGTCCTCGGCAGGGCCTGTATCCAGAAAGACACGTCCGGCTCCTTGTCCCACACGGAAGGTGGCAGCCCTGAAAGCTGTTGCTGGTGTTCACCATCCCCCTGCAGCCTATTCACAGGCACAACAGGATCTGGGACCCGGGCTTGCCCAGAGGAGGAACATCTCATGGCTCTCGTCCTCGTCACGGCCTGTTTCCGAAAAGGCACACATCCGGCTCCTTGTCCCACACGGAATGTGGCAGCCGTGAAAGCTGTTGCTGGTCTTCACCGTCCCCCTGCAGCCTATTCACAGGCACAACAGGATTTGGACGCGGGCTTGCCCAGAGGAGGAACATCTCATGGTTCTCGTCCTCGTCAGAGCCTTTTTCCGAAAAGGCACACATCCGGCTCCTTGTCCCACACGGAAGGTGGCAGCCCTGAAAGCTGTTGCTGGTCTTCACCGTCCCCCTGCAGCCTATTCTCAGGCACAACAGGATCTGGGACCCGGGCTTGGCCAGAGGAGGAACATCTCATGGCTCTCGTCCTCGGCAGGGCCTGTTTCCAAAAAGGCACAAGACCGGCTCCTTGTCCCACACGGAAGGTGGCAGCCCTGAAAGCTGTTGCTGGTCTTCACCGTCCCCCTGCAGCCTATTCACAGGCACAACAGGATCTGGGACCCGGGCTTGGCCAGAGGAGGAACATCTCATGGCTCTCGTCCTCGGCAGGGCCTGTATCAAGAAAGACACGTCCGGCTCCTTGTCCCACACGGAAGGTGGCAGCCCTGAAAGCTGTTGCTGGTCTTCACCGTCCCCCTGCAGCCTATTCACAGGCACAACAGGATCTGGGACCCGGGCTTGCCCAGAGGAGGAACATCTCATGGCTCTCATCCTCGGCAGAGCCTGTTTCCGAGAAGGCACACGTCCGGCTCCTTGTCCCACACGGAAGGTGGCAGCCGTGAAAGCTGTTGCTGGTCTTCACCGTCCCCCTGCAGCCTATTCACAGGCACAACAGGATCTGGGACCCGGGCTTGCCCAGAGGAGGAACATCTCATGGCTCTCGTCCTCGGCAGAGCCTGTTTCCGAAAAGGCACTCATCCGGCTCCTTGTCCCACACGGAAGGTGGCAGCCCTGAAAGCTGTTGCTGGTCTTCACCGTCCCCCTGCAGCCTATTCACAGGCACAACAGGATTTGGGACCCGGGCTTGCCCAGAGGAGGAACATCTTTTGGCTCTCGTCCTCGGCAGAGCCTGTTTCCGAAAAGGCACTCATCCGGCTCCTTGTCCCACACGGAAGGTGGCAGCCCTGAAAGCTGTTGCTGGTCTTCACCGTCCCCCTGCAGCCTATTCACAGGCACAACAGGATTTGGGACCCGGGCTTGCCCAGAGGAGGAACATCTTTTGGCTCTCGTCCTCAGAACGGCCTGTTTCCAGAAAGGAACACGTCCGGCTCCTTGTCCCACACTGAAGGTGTCAGCCGTGAAAGCTGTTTCTGGTCTTCACCGTCCCCCTGCAGCCTATTCACAGGCACAACAGGATCTGGGACCCGGGCTTGCCCAGAGGAGGAACATCTCATGGCTCTCATCCCCGGTACGGCCTGTTTCCAGAAAGGCACACGTCCGGCTCCTTGTCCCACACGGAAGGTGGCAGCCGTGAAAGCTGTTGCTGGTCTTCACCGTCCCCCTGCAGCCTATTCACAGGCACAACAGGATCAGGGACCCGGCCTTGCCCAGAGGAGGAACATCTCATGGCTCTCGTCCTCGGCATAGCCTGTTTCCAAAAAGGCCCAAGACCGGCTCATTGTCCCACATGGAAGGTGGCAGCCCTGAAAGCTGTTGCTGGTCTTCACCGTCCCCCTGCAGCCTATTCACAGGCACAACAGGATTCAGGACCCGGGCTTGCCCAGAGGAGGAACATCTCATGGCTCTCGTCCTCGACAGAGCCTGATTCCGAAAAGGCACACGTCCGGCTCCTTGTCCCACACGGATGGTGGCAGCCCTGAAAGCTGTTGCTGGTCTTCACCGTCCCCCTGCAGCCTATTCACAGGCACAACAGGATCTGGGACCCGGGCTTGGCCAGAGGAGGAACATCTCATGGCTCTCGTCCTCGGCACGGCCTGTTTCCAGAAAGGAACACGTCCGGCTCCTTGTCCCACAGTGAAGGCGGCAGCCGTGAAAGCTGTTGCTGGTGTTCACCGTCCCCCTGCAGCCTATTCACAGGCACAACAGGATCTGGGACCCGGGCTTGGCCAGAGGAGAAACATCTCATGGCTCTCGTCCTCGGCAGAGCTTGTTTCCGAAAAGGCACACGTCCGGCTCCTTGTCCCACACGGAAGGTGGCAGCCCTGGAAGCTGTTGCTGGTCTTCACCGTCCCCCTGCAGCCTATTCACAGGCACAACAGGATCTGGGACCCGGGCTTGCCCAGAGGAGGAACATCTCATGGCTCTCGTCCTCGGCAGGGCCTGTTTCCATAAAGGCACAAGACCGGCTCCTTGTCCCACACGGAAGGTGGCAGCCCTGAAAGCTGTTGCTGGTCTTCACCGTCCCCCTGCAGCCTATTCACAGGCACAACAGGATCTGGGACCCGGGCTTGGCCAGAGGAGGAACATCTCATGGCTCTCGTCCTCGGCAGGGCCTGTATCCAGAAAGACACGTCCGGCTCCTTGTCCCACACGGAAGGTGGCAGCCCTGAAAGCTGTTGCTGGTCTTCACCATCCCCCTGCAGCCTATTCACAGGCACAACAGGATTCGGGACCCGGGCTTGCCCAGAGGAGGAACATCTCATGGCTCTCGTCCTCGGCAGGGCCTGTTTCCGAAAACGCACACGTCCGGCTCCTTGTCCCACACGGAATGTGGCAGCCCTGAAAGCTGTTGCTGGTCTTCACCATCCCCCTGCAGCCTATTCACAGGCACAACAGGATCTGGGACCCGGGCTTGCCCAGAGGAGGAACATCTCATGGCTCTCGTCCTCGGCAGGCCTGTTTCCGAAAACGCACACGTCCGGCTCCTTGTCCCACACGGAATGTGGAAGCCCTGAAAGCTGTTGCTGGTCTTCACCGTCCCCCTGCAGCCTATTCACAGGCACAACAGGATTTGGAAGCGGGCTTGCCCAGAGGAGGAACATCTTATGGTTCTCGTCCTCGTTAGAGCCTTTTTCCGAAAAGGCACACATCCGGCTACTTGTCCCACACGGAAGGTGGCAGCCCTGAAAGCTGTTGCTGGTCTTCACCGTCCCCCTGCAGCCTATTCACAGGCACAACAGGATCTGGGACCCGGGCTTGGCCAGAGGAGGAACATCTCATGGCTCTCGTCCTCGGCAGAGCTTGTTTCCGAAAAGGCACACGTCCGGCTCCTTGTCCCACACGGAAGGTGGCAGCCCTGGAAGCTGTTGCTGGTCTTCACCGTCCCCCTGCAGCCTATTCACAGGCACAACAGGATTCTGGACCCGGGCTTGCCCAGAGGAGGAACATCTCATGGCTCTCGTCCTCGGCAGGGCCTGTTTCCATAAAGGCACAAGACCGGCTCCTTGTCCCACACGGAAGGTGGCAGCCCTGAAAGCTGTTGCTGGTCTTCACCGTCCTCCTGCAGCCTATTCACAGGCACAACAGGATTCTGGACCCGGGCTTGGCCAGAGGAGGAACATCTCATGGCTCTCGTCCTCGGGAGGGCCTGTATCCAGAAAGACACGTCCGGCTCCTTGTCCCACACGGAAGGTGGCAGCCCTGAAAGCTGTTGCTGGTCTTCACCATCCCCCTGCAGCCTATTCACAGGCACAACAGGATTCGGGACCCGGGCTTGCCCAGAGGAGGAACATCTCATGGCTCTCGTCCTCGGCAGGGCCTGTTTCCGAAAACGCACACGTCCGGCTCCTTGTCCCACACGGAATGTGGCAGCCCTGAAAGCTGTTGCTGGTCTTCACCATCCCCCTGCAGCCTATTCACAGGCACAACAGGATCTGGGACCCGGGCTTGCCCAGAGGAGGAACATCTCATGGCTCTCGTCCTCGGCAGGCCTGTTTCCGAAAACGCACACGTCCGGCTCCTTGTCCCACACGGAATGTGGCAGCCCTGAAAGCTGTTGCTGGTCTTCACCGTCCCCCTGCAGCCTATTCACAGGCACAACAGGATTTGGACGCGGGCTTGCCCAGAGGAGGAACATCTTATGGTTCTCGTCCTCGTTAGAGCCTTTTTCCGAAAAGGCACACATCCGGCTACTTGTCCCACACGGAAGGTGGCAGCCCTGAAAGCTGTTGCTGGTCTTCACCGTCCCCCTGCAGCCTATTCACAGGCACAACAGGATTCAGGACCCGGGCTTGCCCAGAGGTGGAACATCTCATGGCTCTCGTCCTCGGCAGGGCCTGTTTCCAAAAAGGCACAAGACCGGCTCATTGTCCCACACGGAAGGTGGCAGCCCTGAAAGCTGTTGCTGGTCTTCACCGTCCCCCTGCAGCCTATTCACAGGCACAACAGGATCTGGGACCCGGGCTTGCCCAGAGGAGGAACATCTCATGGCTCTCGTCCTCGGCAGAGCCTGTTTCCGAAAAGGCACACATCCGGCTCCTTGTCCCACACGGAAGGTGGCAGCCCTGAAAGCTGTTGCTGGTGTTCACCGTCCCCCTGCAGCCTATTCACAGGCACAACAGGATCTGGGACCCGGGCTTGCCCAGAGGAGGAACATCTCATGGCTCTCGTCCTCGGCAGGGCCTGTATCAAGAAAGACACGTCCGGCTCCTTGTCCCACACGGAAGGTGGCAGCCCTGAAAGCTGTTGCTAGTCTTCACCGTCCCCCTGCAGCCTATTCACAGGCACAACAGGATTCAGGACCCGGGCTTGCCCAGAGGAGGAACATCTCATGGCTCTCGTCCTCGTCACGGCCTGTTTCCGAAAAGGCACACATCCGGCTCCTTGTCCCACACGGAAGGTGGCAGCCCTGAAAGCTGTTGCTGGTCTTCACCGTCCCCCTGCAGCCTATTCACAGGCACAACAGGATCTGGGACCCGGGCTTGGCCAGAGGAGGAACATCTCATGGCTCTCGTCCTCGGCACGGCCTGTTTCCAGAAAGGAACACGTCCGGCTCCTTGTCCCACAGTGAAGGCGGCAGCCGTGAAAGCTGTTGCTGGTGTTCACCGTCCCCCTGCAGCCTATTCACAGGCACAACAGGATCTGGGACCCGGCCTTGCCCAGAGGAGGAACATCTCATGGCTCTCGTCCTCGGCAGGGCCTGTATCCAGAAAGACACGTCCGGCTCCTTGTCCCACACGGAAGGTGGCAGCCCTGAAAGCTGTTGCTGGTGTTCACCATCCCCCTGCAGCCTATTCACAGGCACAACAGGATTCAGGACCCGGGCTTGCCCAGAGGAGGAACATCTCATGGCTCTCGTCCTCGTCACGGCCTGTTTCCGAAAAGGCACACATCCGGCTCCTTGTCCCACACGGAAGGTGGCAGCCCTGAAAGCTGTTGCTGGTCTTCACCATCCCCCTGCAGCCTATTCACAGGCACAACAGGATCTGGGACCCGGGCTTGGCCAGAGGAGGAACATCTCATGGCTCTCGTCCTCGGCACGGCCTGTTTCCAGAAAGGAACACGTCCGGCTCCTTGTCCCACAGTGAAGGCGGCAGCCGTGAAAGCTGTTGCTGGTGTTCACCGTCCCCCTGCAGCCTATTCACAGGCACAACAGGATCTGGGACCCGGCCTTGCCCAGAGGAGGAACATCTCATGGCTCTCGTCCTCGGCAGGGCCTGTATCCAGAAAGACACGTCCGGCTCCTTGTCCCACACGGAAGGTGGCAGCCCTGAAAGCTGTTGCTGGTGTTCACCATCCCCCTGCAGCCTATTCACAGGCACAACAGGATTCAGGACCCGGGCTTTCCCAGAGGAGTAACATCTCATGGCTCTCGTCCTCGGCAGGGCCTGTATCCAGAAAGACACGTCCGGCTCCTTGTCCCACACGGAAGGTGGCAGCCCTGAAAGCTGTTGCTGGTCTTCACCGTCCCCCTGCAGCCTATTCACAGGCACAACAGGATCTGGGACCCGGGCTTGCCCAGAGGAGGAACATCTCATGGCTCTCATCCTCAGCAGAGCCTATTTCCAAAAAGGCCCAAGACCGGCTCATTGTCCCACACGGAAGGTGGCAGCCCTGAAAGCTGTTGCTGGTCTTCACCGTCCCCCTGCAGCCTATTCACAGGCACAACAGGATCTGGGACCCGGGCTTGCCCAGAGGAGGAACATCTCATGGCTCTCGTCCTCGGCAGAGCCTGTTTCCGAAAAGGCACACATCCGGCTCCTTGTCCCACACGGAAGGTGGCAGCCCTGAAAGCTGTTGCTGGTGTTCACCGTCCCCCTGCAGCCTATTCACAGGCACAACAGGATCTGGGACCCGGGCTTGCCCAGAGGAGGAACATCTCATGGCTCTCGTCCTCGGCAGGGCCTGTATCAAGAAAGACACGTCCGGCTCCTTGTCCCACACGGAAGGTGGCAGCCCTGAAAGGTGTTGCTGGTCTTCACCGTCCCCCTGCAGCCTATTCACAGGCACAACAGGATCTGGGACCCGGGCTTGCCCAGAGGAGGAACATCTCATGGCTCTCATCCTCAGCAGAGCCTATTTCCAAAAAGGCCCAAGACCGGCTCCTTGTCCCACACGGAAGGTGGCAGCCCTGAAAGCTGTTGCTGGTCTTCACCGTCCCCCTGCAGCCTATTCACAGGCACAACAGGATTCAGGACCCGGGCTTGCCCAGAGGAGGAACATCTCATGGCTCTCGTCCTCGGCAGGGCCTGTTTCCGAAAAGGCACACATCCGGCTCCTTGTCCCACACGGAAGGTGGCAGCCCTGAAAGCTGTTGCTGGTCTTCACCGTCCCCCTGCAGCCTATTCACAGGCACAACAGGATCTGGGACCCGGGCTTGGCCAGAGGAGGAACATCTCATGGCTCTCGTCCTCGGCACGGCCTGTTTCCAGAAAGAAACACGTCCGGCTCCTTGTCCCACAGTGAAGGCGGCAGCCGTGAAAGCTGTTGCTGGTGTTCACCGTCCCCCTGCAGCCTATTCACAGGCACAACAGGATCTGGGACCCGGCCTTGCCCAGAGGAGGAACATCTCATGGCTCTCGTCCTCGGCAGGGCCTGTATCCAGAAAGACACGTCCGGCTCCTTGTCCCACACGGAAGTTGGCAGCCCTGAAAGCTGTTGCTGGTGTTCACCATCCCCCTGCAGCCTATTCACAGGCACAACAGGATCTGGGACCCGGCCTTGCCCAGAGGAGGAACATCTCATGGCTCTCGTCCTCGGCAGAGCCTGATTCCGAAAAGGCACACGTCCGGCTCCTTGTCCCACACGGAAGGTGGCAGCCCTGAAAGCTGTTGCTGGTCTTCACCGTCCCCCTGCAGCCTATTCACAGGCACAACAGGATTCAGGACCCGGGCTTGCCCAGAGGAGTAACATCTCATGGCTCTCGTCCTCGGCAGGGCCTGTTTCCAAAAAGGCACAAGACCGGCTCATTGTCCCACACGGAAGGTGGCAGCCCTGAAAGCTGTTGCTGGTCTTCACCGTCCCCCTGCAGCCTATTCACAGGCACAACAGGATCTGGGACCCGGGCTTGGCCAGAGGAGGAACATCTCATGGCTCTCGTCCTCGGCAGGGCCTGTATCCAGAAAGACACGTCCGGCTCCTTGTCCCACACGGAAGGTGGCAGCCCTGAAAGCTGTTGCTGGTCTTCACCGTCCCCCTGCAGCCTATTCACAGGCACAACAGGATCTGGGACCCGGGCTTGCCCAGAGGAGGAACATCTCATGGCTCTCATCCTCAGCAGAGCCTATTTCCAAAAAGGCCCAAGACCGGCTCATTGTCCCACACGGAAGGTGGCAGCCCTGAAAGCTGTTGCTGGTCTTCACCGTCCCCCTGCAGCCTATTCACAGGCACAACAGGATCTGGGACCCGGGCTTGCCCAGAGGAGGAACATCTTATGGTTCTCGTCCTCGTTAGAGCCTGTTTCCGAAAATGCACACGTCCGGCTCCTTGTCCCACACGGAAGGTGGCAGCCCTGAAAGCTGTTGCTGGTGTTCACCGTCCCCCTGCAGCCTATTCACAGGCACAACAGGATCTGGGACCCGGGCTTGCCCAGAGGAGGAACATCTCATGGCTCTCGTCCTCGGCAGGGCCTGTTTCCGAAAACGCACACGTCCGGCTCCTTGTCCCACACGGAAGGTGGCAGCCCTGAAAGCTGTTGCTGGTCTTCACCGTCCCCCTGCAGCCTATTCACAGGCACAACAGGATTTGGACGCGGGCTTGCCCAGAGGAGGAACATCTCATGGTTCTCGTCCTCGTTAGAGCCTTTTTCCGAAAAGGCACACATCCGGCTCATTGTCCCACACGGAAGGTGGCAGCCCTGAAAGCTGTTGCTGGTCTTCACCGTCCCCCTGCAGCCTATTCACAGGCACAACAGGATCCGGGACCCGGGCTTGCCCAGAGGTGGAACATCTCATGGCTCTCGTCCTCGGCAGGGCCTGTATCCAGAAAGACACGTCCGGCTCCTTGTCCCACACGGAAGGTGGCAGCCCTGAAAGCTGTTGCTGGTCTTCACCGTCCCCCTGCAGCCTATTCACAGGCACAACAGGATCTGGGACCCGGGCTTGCCCAGAGGAGGAACATCTCATGGCTCTCATCCTCAGCAGAGCCTATTTCCAAAAAGGCCCAAGACCGGCTCATTGTCCCACACGGAAGGTGGCAGCCCTGAAAGCTGTTGCTGGTCTTCACCGTCCCCCTGCAGCCTATTCACAGGCACAACAGGATCTGGGACCCGGGCTTGCCCAGAGGAGGAACATCTCATGGCTCTCGTCCTCGGCAGAGCCTGTTTCCGAAAAGGCACACATCCGGCTCCTTGTCCCACACGGAAGGTGGCAGCCCTGAAAGCTGTTGCTGGTCTTCACCGTCCCCCTGCAGCCTATTCACAGGCACAACAGGATCTGGGACCCGGGCTTGCCCAGAGGAGGAACATCTCATGGCTCTCGTCCTCGGCAGGGCCTGTATCAAGAAAGACACGTCCGGCTCCTTGTCCCACACGGAAGGTGGCAGCCCTGAAAGCTGTTGCTGGTGTTCACCGTCCCCCTGCAGCCTATTCACAGGCACAACAGGATCTGGGACCCGGGCTTGGCCAGAGGAGGAACATCTCATGGCTCTCATCCTCAGCAGAGCCTATTTCCAAAAAGGCCCAAGACCGGCTCATTGTCCCACACGGAAGGTGGCAGCCCTGAAAGCTGTTGCTGGTCTTCACCGTCCCCCTGCAGCCTATTCACAGGCACAACAGGATTCAGGACCCGGGCTTGCCCAGAGGAGGAACATCTCATGGCTCTCGTCCTCGTCACGGCCTGTTTCCGAAAAGGCACACATCCGGCTCCTTGTCCCACACGGAAGGTGGCAGCCCTGAAAGCTGTTGCTGGTGTTCACCGTCCCCCTGCAGCCTATTCACAGGCACAACAGGATCTGGGACCCGGGCTTGGCCAGAGGAGGAACATCTCATGGCTCTCGTCCTCGGCACGGCCTGTTTCCAGAAAGGAACACGTCCGGCTCCTTGTCCCACAGTGAAGGCGGCAGCCTTGAAAGCTGTTGCTGGTGTTCACCGTCCCCCTGCAGCCTATTCACAGGCACAACAGGATCTGGGACCCGGGCTTGGCCAGAGGAGAAACATCTCATGGCTCTCGTCCTCGGCACAGCTTGTTTCCGAAAATGCACACGTCCGGCTCCTTGTCCCACACGGAGGGTGGCAGCCCTGGAAGCTGTTGCTGGTCTTCACCGTCCCCCTGCAGCCTATTCACAGGCACAACAGGATCTGGGACCCGGGCTTGCCCAGAGGAGGAACATCTCATGGCTCTCGTCCTCGGCAGCGCCTGTTTCCATAAAGGCACAAGACCGGCTCCTTGTCCCACACGGAAGGTGGCAGCCCTGAAAGCTGTTGCTGGTCTTCACCGTCCCCCTGCAGCCTATTCACAGGCACAACAGGATCTGGGACACGGCCTTGCCCAGAGGAGGAACATCTCATGGCTCTCGTCCTCAGCAGGGCCTTTATCCAGAAAGACACGTCCGGCTCCTTGTCCCACACGGAAGGTGGCAGCCCTGAAAGCTGTTGCTGGTCTTCACCATCCCCCTGCAGCCTATTCACAGGCACAACAGGATCTGGGACCCGGGCTTGCCCAGAGGAGGAACATCTCATGGCTCTCGTCCTCGGCAGGGCCTGTTTCTGAAAACGCACACGTCCGGCTCCTTGTCCCACACGGAAGGTGGCAGCCCTGAAAGCTGTTGCTGGTCTTCACCGTCCCCCTGCAGCCTATTCACAGGCACAACAGGATTTGGACGCGGGCTTGCCCAGAGGAGGAACATCTCATGGTTCTCGTCCTCGTTAGAGCCTTTTTCCGAAAAGGCACACATCCGGCTCCTTGTCCCACACGGAAGGTGGCAGCCCTGAAAGCTGTTGCTGGTCTTCACCGTCCCCCTGCAGCCTATTCACAGGCACAACAGGATTCAGGACCCGGGCTTGCCCAGAGGTGGAACATCTCATGGCTCTCGTCCTCGGCAGGGCCTTTTTCCAAAAAGGCACAAGACCGGCTCATTGTCCCACACGGAAGGTGGCAGCCCTGAAAGCTGTTGCTGGTCTTCACCGTCCCCCTGCAGCCTATTCACAGGCACAACAGGATCTGGGACCCGGGCTTGCCCAGAGGAGGAACATCTCATGGCTCTCGTCCTCGGCAGGGCCTGTATCCAGAAAGACACGTCCGGCTCCTTGTCCCACACGGAAGGTGGCAGCCCTGAAAGCTGTTGCTGGTCTTCACCGTCCCCCTGCAGCCTATTCACAGGCACAACAGGATCTGGGACCCGGGCTTGCCCAGAGGAGGAACATCTCATGGCTCTCATCCTCAGCAGAGCCTATTTTCAAAAAGGCCCAAGACCGGCTCATTGTCCCACACGGAAGGTGGCAGCCCTGAAAGCTGTTGCTGGTCTTCACCGTCCCCCTGCAGCCTATTCACAGGCACAACAGGATTCAGGACCAGGGCTTGCCCAGAGGAGGAACATCTCATGGCTCTCGTCCTCGGCAGGGCCTGTTTCCGAAAAGGCACACATCCGGCTCCTTGTCCCACACGGAAGGTGGCAGCCCTGAAAGCTGTTGCTGGTCTTCACCGTCCCCCTGCAGCCTATTCACAGGCACAACAGGATCTGGGACCCGGGCTTGGCCAGAGGAGGAACATCTCATGGCTCTCGTCCTCGGCAGAGCCTTTTTCCGAGAAGGCACACATCCGGCTCCTTGTCCCACACGGAAGGTGGCAGCCCTGAAAGCTGTTGCTGGTCTTCACCGTCCCCCTGCAGCCTATTCACAGGCACAACAGGATTCATGACCCGGGCTTGCCCAGAGGAGGAACATCTCATGGCTCTCGTCCTCGGCAGAGCCTGATTCCGCAAAGGCACACGTCCGGCTCCTTGTCCCACACGGAAGGTGGCAGCCCTGAAAGCTGTTGCTGGTCTTCACCGTCCCCCTGCAGCCTATTCACAGGCACAACAGGATCTGGGACCCGGGCTTGCCCAGAGGAGGAACATCTCATGGCTCTCGTCCTCGGCACGGCCTGTTTCCAGAAAGGCACACGTCCGGCTCCTTGTCCCACACGGAAGGTGGCAGCCCTGAAAGCTGTTGCTGGTCTTCACCGTCCCCCTGCAGCCTATTCACAGGCACAACAGGATTCAGGACCCGGGCTTGCCCAGAGGAGGAACATCTCATGGCTCTCGTCCTCGGCAGGGCCTGTTTCCGAAAAGGCACACATCCGGCTCCTTGTCCCACACGGAAGGTGGCAGCCCTGAAAGCTGTTGCTGGTGTTCACCGTCCCCCTGCAGCCTATTCACAGGCACAACAGGATCTGGGACCCGGGCTTGGCCAGAGGAGGAACATCTCATGGCTCTCGTCCTCGGCAGAGCCTTTTTCCGAAAAGGCATACGTCCGGCTCCTTGTCCCACACGGAAGGTGGCAGCCCTGGAAGCTGTTGCTGGTCTTCACCGTCCCCCTGCAGCCTATTCACAGGCACAACAGGATCTGGGACCCGGGCTTGCCCAGAGGAGGAACATCTCATGGCTCTCGTCCTCGGCAGGGCCTGTTGCTGAAAACGCACACGTCCGGCTCCTTGTCCCACACGGAATGTGGCAGCCCTGAAAGCTGTTGCTGGTCTTCACCGTCCCCCTGCAGCCTATTCACAGGCACAACAGGATTTGGACGCGGGCTTGGCCAGAGGAGGAACATCTCATGGTTCTCGTCCTCGTTAGAGCCTTTTTCCGAAAAGGCACACATCCGGCTACTTGTCCCACACGGAAGGTGGCAGCCCTGAAAGCTGTTGCTGGTCTTCATCGTCCCCCTGCAGCCTATTCACAGGCACAACAGGATTCAGGACCCGGGCTTGGCCAGAGGAGGAACATCTCATGGCTCTCGTCCTCGGCAGGGCCTGTTTCCAAAAAGGCACAAGACCGGCTCATTGTCCCACACGGAAGGTGGCAGCCCTGAAAGCTGTTGCTGGTCTTCACCGTCCCCCTGCAGCATATTCACAGGCACAACAGGATCTGGGACCCGGGCTTGCCCAGAGGAGGAACATCTCATGGCTCTCGTCCTCGGCAGGGCCTGAGTCCAGAAAGACACGTCCGGCTCCTTGTCCCACACGGAAGGTGGCAGCCCTGAAAGCTGTTGCTGGTCTTCACCGTCCCCCTGCAGCCTATTCACAGGCACAACAGGATTCAGGACCCGGGCTTGCCCAGAGGAGGAACATCTCATGGCTCTCGTCCTCGGCAGAGCCTGTTTCCGAAAAGGCACACATCCGGCTCCTTGTCCCACACGGAAGGTGGCAGCCCTGAAAGCTGTTGCTGGTGTTCACCGTCCCCCTGCAGCCTATTCACAGGCACAACAGGATCTGGGACCCGGGCTTGCCCAGAGGAGGAACATCTCATGGCTCTCGTCCTCGGCAGGGCCTGTTTCCATAAAGGCACAAGACCGGCTCCTTGTCCCACACGGAAGGTGGCAGCCCTGAAAGCTGTTGCTGGTCTTCACCGTCCCCCTGCAGCCTATTCACAGGCACAACAGGATCTGGGACCCGGGCTTGGCCAGAGGAGGAACATCTCATGGCTCTCGTCCTCGGCAGAGCCTTTTTCCGAGAAGGCACACATCCGGCTCCTTGTCCCACACGGAAGGTGGCAGCCCTGAAAGCTGTTGCTGGTCTTCACCGTCCCCCTGCAGCCTATTCACAGGCACAACAGGATTCATGACCCGGGCTTGCCCAGAGGAGGAACATCTCATGGCTCTTGTCCTCGGCAGAGCCTGATTCCGCAAAGGCACACGTCCGGCTCCTTGTCCCACACGGAAGGTGGCAGCCCTGAAAGCTGTTGCTGGTCTTCACCGTCCCCCTGCAGCCTATTCACAGGCACAACAGGATCTGGGACCCGGGCTTGCCCAGAGGAGGAACATCTCATGGCTCTCGTCCTCGGCACGGCCTGTTTCCAGAAAGGCACACGTCCGGCTCCTTGTCCCACACGGAAGGTGGCAGCCCTGAAAGCTGTTGCTGGTCTTCACCGTCCCCCTGCAGCCTATTCACAGGCACAACAGGATTCAGGACCCGGGCTTGCCCAGAGGAGGAACATCTCATGGCTCTCGTCCTCGGCAGGGCCTGTTTCCGAAAAGGCACACATCCGGCTCCTTGTCCCACACGGAAGGTGGCAGCCCTGAAAGCTGTTGCTGGTGTTCACCGTCCCCCTGCAGCCTATTCACAGGCACAACAGGATCTGGGACCCGGGCTTGGCCAGAGGAGGAACATCTCATGGCTCTCGTCCTCGGCAGAGCCTTTTTCCGAAAAGGCATACGTCCGGCTCCTTGTCCCACACGGAAGGTGGCAGCCCTGGAAGCTGTTGCTGGTCTTCACCGTCCCCCTGCAGCCTATTCACAGGCACAACAGGATCTGGGACCCGGGCTTGCCCAGAGGAGGAACATCTCATGGCTCTCGTCCTCGGCAGGGCCTGTTGCTGAAAACGCACACGTCCGGCTCCTTGTCCCACACGGAATGTGGCAGCCCTGAAAGCTGTTGCTGGTCTTCACCGTCCCCCTGCAGCCTATTCACAGGCACAACAGGATTTGGACGCGGGCTTGGCCAGAGGAGGAACATCTCATGGTTCTCGTCCTCGTTAGAGCCTTTTTCCTAAAAGGCACACATCCGGCTACTTGTCCCACACGGAAGGTGGCAGCCCTGAAAGCTGTTGCTGGTCTTCATCGTCCCCCTGCAGCCTATTCACAGGCACAACAGGATTCAGGACCCGGGCTTGCCCAGAGGTGGAACATCTCATGGCTCTCGTCCTCGGCAGGGCCTGTTTCCAAAAAGGCACAAGACCGGCTCATTGTCCCACACGGAAGGTGGCAGCCCTGAAAGCTGTTGCTGGTCTTCACCGTCCCCCTGCAGCATATTCACAGGCACAACAGGATCTGGGACCCGGGCTTGCCCAGAGGAGGAACATCTCATGGCTCTCGTCCTCGGCAGGGCCTGAGTCCAGAAAGACACGTCCGGCTCCTTGTCCCACACGGAAGGTGGCAGCCCTGAAAGCTGTTGCTGGTCTTCACCGTCCCCCTGCAGCCTATTCACAGGCACAACAGGATTCAGGACCCGGGCTTGCCCAGAGGAGGAACATCTCATGGCTCTCGTCCTAGGCAGAGCCTGTTTCCGAAAAGGCACACATCCGGCTCCTTGTCCCACACGGAAGGTGGCAGCCCTGAAAGCTGTTGCTGGTGTTCACCGTCCCCCTGCAGCCTATTCACAGGCACAACAGGATCTGGGACCCGGGCTTGCCCAGAGGAGGAACATCTCATGGCTCTCATCCTCAGCAGAGCCTATTTCCAAAATGGCCCAAGACCGGCTCATTGTCCCACACGGAAGGTGGCAGCCCTGAAAGCTGTTGCTGGTCTTCACCGTCCCCCTGCAGCCTATTCACAGGCACAACAGGATCTGGGACCCGGGCTTGCCCAGAGGAGGAACATCTCATGGCTCTCGTCCTCGGCAGGGCCTGTTTCCATAAAGGCACAAGACCGGCTCCTTGTCCCACACGGAAGGTGGCAGCCCTGAAAGCTGTTGCTGGTCTTCACCGTCCCCCTGCAGCCTATTCACAGGCACAACAGGATCTGGGACCCGGGCTTGCCCAGAGGAGGAACATCTCATGGCTCTCGTCCTCGGCAGGGCCTGTATCCAGAAAGACACGTCCGGCTCCTTGTCCCACACGGAAGGTGGCAGCCCTGAAAGCTGTTGCTGGTCTTCACCATCCCCCTGCAGCCTATTCACAGGCACAACAGGATTCAGGACCCGGGCTTGCCCAGAGGTGGAACATCTCATGGCTCTCGTCCTCGGCAGGGCCTGTTTCCGAAAACGCACACATACGGCTCCTTGTCCCACACGGAATGTGGCAGCCGTGAAAGCTGTTGCTGGTCTTCACCGTCCCCCTGCAGCCTATTCACAGGCACAACAGGATTTGGACGCGGGCTTGCCCAGAGGAGGAACATCTCATGGTTCTCGTCCTCGTCAGAGCCTGTTTCCGAAAAGGCACTCATCCGGCTCCTTGTCCCACACGGACGATGGCAGCCCTGAAAGCTGTTGCTGGTCTTCACTGTCCCCCTGCAGCCTATTCAGAGGCACAACAGGATCTGGGACCCGGGCTTGCCCAGAGGAGGAACATCTCATGGCTCTCGTCCTCGGCAGATCCTGTTTCCGAAACTGCAAACGTCCGGCTCCTTGTCCCACACGGAAGGTGGCAGCCCTGAAAGCTGTTGCTGGTCTTCACCGTCCCCCTGCAGCCTATTCACAGGCACAACAGGATCTGGGACCCGGGCTTGCCCAGAGGAGGAACATCTCATGGCTCTCGTCCTCGGCAGGGCCTGTTTCCGAAAAGGCACACATCCGGCTCCTTGTCCCACACGGAAGGTGGCAGCCCTGAAAGCTGTTGCTGGTCTTCACCGTCCCCCTGCAGCCTATTCACAGGCACAACAGGATTCAGGACCGGGGCTTGCCCAGAGGTGGAACATCTCATGGCTCTCGTCCTCGGCAGGGCCTGTTTCCAAAAAGGCACAAGACCGGCTCATTGTCCCACACGGAAGGTGGCAGCCCTGAAAGCTGTTGCTGGTCTTCACCGTCCCCCTGCAGCCTATTCACAGGCACAACAGGATCTGGGACCCGGGCTTGCCCAGAGGAGGAACATCTCATGGCTCTCGTCCTCGGCAGGGCCTGTATCCAGAAAGACACGTCCGGCTCCTTGTCCCACACGGAAGGTGGCAGCCCTGAAAGCTGTTGCTGGTCTTCACCGTCCCCCTGCAGCCTATTCACAGGCACAACAGGATCTGGGACCCGGGCTTGCCCAGAGGAGGAACATCTCATGGCTCTCGTCCTCGGCAGAGCCTTTTTCCGAAAAGGCATACGTCCGGCTCCTTGTCCCACACGGAAGGTGGCAGCCCTGGAAGCTGTTGCTGGTCTTCACCGTCCCCCTGCAGCCTATTCACAGGCACAACAGGATCTGGGACCCGGGCTTGCCCAGAGGAGGAACATCTCATGGCTCTCATCCTCAGCAGAGCCTATTTCCAAAAAGGCCCAAGACCGGCTCATTGTCCCACACGGAAGGTGGCAGCCCTGAAAGCTGTTGCTGGTCTTCACCGTCCCCCTGCAGCCTATTCACAGGCACAACAGGATTCAGGACCCGGGCTTGCCCAGAGGAGGAACATCTCATGGCTCTCGTCCTCGTCACGGCCTGTTTCCGAAAAGGCACACATCCGGCTCCTTGTCCCACACGGAAGGTGGCAGCCCTGAAAGCTGTTGCTGGTGTTCACCGTCCCCCTGCAGCCTATTCACAGGCACAACAGGATCTGGGACCCGGCCTTGCCCAGAGGAGGAACATCTCATGGCTCTCGTCCTCAGCAGGGCCTGTATCCAGAAAGACACGTCCGGCTCCTTGTCCCACACGGAATGTGGCAGCCCTGAAAGCTGTTGCTGGTCTTCACCGTCCCCCTGCAGCCTATTCACAGGCACAACAGGATTTGGACGCGGGCTTGCCCAGAGGAGGAACATCTCATGGTTCTCGTCCTCGTTAGAGCCTTTTTCCGAAAAGGCACACATCCGGCTACTGGTCCCACACGGAAGGTGGCAGCCCTGAAAGCTGTTGCTGGTCTTCACCGTCCCCCTGCAGCCTATTCACAGGCACAACAGGATTCAGGACCCGGGCTTGCCCAGAGGTGGAACATCTCATGGCTCTCGTCCTCGGCAGGGCCTGTTTCCAAAAAGGCACAAGACCGGCTCATTGTCCCACACGGAAGGTGGCAGCCCTGAAAGCTGTTGCTGGTCTTCACCGTCCCCCTGCAGCCTATTCACAGGCACAACAGGATCTGGGACCCGGGCTTGCCCAGAGGAGGAACATCTCATGGCTCTCGTCCTCGGCAGGGCCTGTATCCAGAAAGACACGTCCGGCTCCTTGTCCCACACGGAAGGTGGCAGCCCTGAAAGCTGTTGCTGGTCTTCACCGTCCCCCTGCAGCCTATTCACAGGCACAACAGGATCTGGGACCCGGGCTTGCCCAGAGGAGGAACATCTCATGGCTCTCATCCTCAGCAGAGCCTATTTCCAAAAAGGCCCAAGACCGGCTCATTGTCCCACACGGAAGGTGGCAGCCCTGAAAGCTGTTGCTGGTCTTCACCGTCCCCCTGCAGCCTATTCACAGGCACAACAGGATTCAGGACCCGGGCTTGCCCAGAGGAGGAACATCTCATGGCTCTCGTCCTCGGCAGGGCCTGTTTCCGAAAAGGCACACATCCGGCTCCTTGTCCCACACGGAAGGTGGCAGCCCTGAAAGCTGTTGCTGGTGTTCACCGTCCCCCTGCAGCCTATTCACAGGCACAACAGGATCTGGGACCCGGGCTTGGCCAGAGGAGGAACATCTCATGGCTCTCGTCCTCGGCAGAGCCTTTTTCCGAAAAGGCATACGTCCGGCTCCTTGTCCCACACGGAAGGTGGCAGCCCTGGAAGCTGTTGCTGGTCTTCACCGTCCCCCTGCAGCCTATTCACAGGCACAACAGGATCTGGGACCCGGGCTTGCCCAGAGGAGGAACATCTCATGGCTCTCGTCCTCGGCAGGGCCTGTTTCTGAAAACGCACACGTCCGGCTCCTTGTCCCACACGGAAGGTGGCAGCCCTGAAAGCTGTTGCTGGTCTTCACCGTCCCCCTGCAGCCTATTCACAGGCACAACAGGATCTGGGACCCGGGCTTGCCCAGAGGAGGAACATCTCATGGCTCTCGTCCTCGGCAGGGCCTGTATCCAGAAAGACACGTCCGGCTCCTTGTCCCACACGGAAGGTGGCAGCCCTGAAAGCTGTTGCTGGTCTTCACCATCCCCCTGCAGCCTATTCACAGGCACAACAGGATTCAGGACCCGGGCTTGCCCAGAGGTGGAACATCTCATGGCTCTCGTCCTCGGCAGGGCCTGTTTCCGAAAACGCACACATACGGCTCCTTGTCCCACACGGAATGTGGCAGCCGTGAAAGCTGTTGCTGGTCTTCACCGTCCCCCTGCAGCCTATTCACAGGCACAACAGGATTTGGACGCGGGCTTGCCCAGAGGAGGAACATCTCATGGTTCTCGTCCTCGTCAGAGCCTGTTTCCGAAAAGGCACTCATCCGGCTCCTTGTCCCACACGGACGATGGCAGCCCTGAAAGCTGTTGCTGGTCTTCACTGTCCCCCTGCAGCCTATTCAGAGGCACAACAGGATCTGGGACCCGGGCTTGCCCAGAGGAGGAACATCTCATGGCTCTCGTCCTCGGCAGATCCTGTTTCCGAAACTGCAAACGTCCGGCTCCTTGTCCCACACGGAAGGTGGCAGCCCTGAAAGCTGTTGCTGGTCTTCACCGTCCCCCTGCAGCCTATTCACAGGCACAACAGGATCTGGGACCCGGGCTTGCCCAGAGGAGGAACATCTCATGGCTCTCGTCCTCGGCAGGGCCTGTTTCCGAAAAGGCACACATCCGGCTCCTTGTCCCACACGGAAGGTGGCAGCCCTGAAAGCTGTTGCTGGTCTTCACCGTCCCCCTGCAGCCTATTCACAGGCACAACAGGATTCAGGACCGGGGCTTGCCCAGAGGTGGAACATCTCATGGCTCTCGTCCTCGGCAGGGCCTGTTTCCAAAAAGGCACAAGACCGGCTCATTGTCCCACACGGAAGGTGGCAGCCCTGAAAGCTGTTGCTGGTCTTCACCGTCCCCCTGCAGCCTATTCACAGGCACAACAGGATCTGGGACCCGGGCTTGCCCAGAGGAGGAACATCTCATGGCTCTCGTCCTCGGCAGGGCCTGTATCCAGAAAGACACGTCCGGCTCCTTGTCCCACACGGAAGGTGGCAGCCCTGAAAGCTGTTGCTGGTCTTCACCGTCCCCCTGCAGCCTATTCACAGGCACAACAGGATCTGGGACCCGGGCTTGCCCAGAGGAGGAACATCTCATGGCTCTCGTCCTCGGCAGAGCCTTTTTCCGAAAAGGCATACGTCCGGCTCCTTGTCCCACACGGAAGGTGGCAGCCCTGGAAGCTGTTGCTGGTCTTCACCGTCCCCCTGCAGCCTATTCACAGGCACAACAGGATCTGGGACCCGGGCTTGCCCAGAGGAGGAACATCTCATGGCTCTCATCCTCAGCAGAGCCTATTTCCAAAAAGGCCCAAGACCGGCTCATTGTCCCACACGGAAGGTGGCAGCCCTGAAAGCTGTTGCTGGTCTTCACCGTCCCCCTGCAGCCTATTCACAGGCACAACAGGATTCAGGACCCGGGCTTGCCCAGAGGAGGAACATCTCATGGCTCTCGTCCTCGTCACGGCCTGTTTCCGAAAAGGCACACATCCGGCTCCTTGTCCCACACGGAAGGTGGCAGCCCTGAAAGCTGTTGCTGGTGTTCACCGTCCCCCTGCAGCCTATTCACAGGCACAACAGGATCTGGGACCCGGCCTTGCCCAGAGGAGGAACATCTCATGGCTCTCGTCCTCAGCAGGGCCTGTATCCAGAAAGACACGTCCGGCTCCTTGTCCCACACGGAAGGTGGCAGCCCTGAAAGCTGTTGCTGGTCTTCACCATCCCCCTGCAGCCTATTCACAGGCACAACAGGATCTGGGACCCGGGCTTGCCCAGAAGAGGAACATCTCATGGCTCTCGTCCTCGGCAGGGCCTGTTTCTGAAAACGCACACGTCCGGCTCCTTGTCCCACACGGAATGTGGCAGCCCTGAAAGCTGTTGCTGGTCTTCACCGTCCCCCTGCAGCCTATTCACAGGCACAACAGGATTTGGACGCGGGCTTGCCCAGAGGAGGAACATCTCATGGTTCTCGTCCTCGTTAGAGCCTTTTTCCGAAAAGGCACACATCCGGCTACTGGTCCCACACGGAAGGTGGCAGCCCTGAAAGCTGTTGCTGGTCTTCACCGTCCCCCTGCAGCCTATTCACAGGCACAACAGGATTCAGGACCCGGGCTTGCCCAGAGGTGGAACATCTCATGGCTCTCGTCCTCGGCAGGGCCTGTTTCCAAAAAGGCACAAGACCGGCTCATTGTCCCACACGGAAGGTGGCAGCCCTGAAAGCTGTTGCTGGTCTTCACCGTCCCCCTGCAGCCTATTCACAGGCACAACAGGATCTGGGACCCGGGCTTGCCCAGAGGAGGAACATCTCATGGCTCTCGTCCTCGGCAGGGCCTGTATCCAGAAAGACACGTCCGGCTCCTTGTCCCACACGGAAGGTGGCAGCCCTGAAAGCTGTTGCTGGTCTTCACCGTCCCCCTGCAGCCTATTCACAGGCACAACAGGATCTGGGACCCGGGCTTGCCCAGAGGAGGAACATCTCATGGCTCTCATCCTCAGCAGAGCCTATTTCCAAAAAGGCCCAAGACCGGCTCATTGTCCCACACGGAAGGTGGCAGCCCTGAAAGCTGTTGCTGGTCTTCACCGTCCCCCTGCAGCCTATTCACAGGCACAACAGGATTCAGGACCCGGGCTTGCCCAGAGGAGGAACATCTCATGGCTCTCGTCCTCGGCAGGGCCTGTTTCCGAAAAGGCACACATCCGGCTCCTTGTCCCACACGGAAGGTGGCAGCCCTGAAAGCTGTTGCTGGTGTTCACCGTCCCCCTGCAGCCTATTCACAGGCACAACAGGATCTGGGACCCGGGCTTGGCCAGAGGAGGAACATCTCATGGCTCTCGTCCTCGGCAGAGCCTTTTTCCGAAAAGGCATACGTCCGGCTCCTTGTCCCACACGGAAGGTGGCAGCCCTGGAAGCTGTTGCTGGTCTTCACCGTCCCCCTGCAGCCTATTCACAGGCACAACAGGATCTGGGACCCGGGCTTGCCCAGAGGAGGAACATCTCATGGCTCTCGTCCTCGGCAGGGCCTGTTTCTGAAAACGCACACGTCCGGCTCCTTGTCCCACACGGAAGGTGGCAGCCCTGAAAGCTGTTGCTGGTCTTCACCGTCCCCCTGCAGCCTATTCACAGGCACAACAGGATCTGGGACCCGGGCTTGCCCAGAGGAGGAACATCTCATGGCTCTCGTCCTCGGCAGGGCCTGTATCCAGAAAGACACGTCCGGCTCTTTGTCCCACACGGAAGGTGGCAGCCCTGAAAGCTGTTGCTGGTCTTCACCATCCCCCTGCAGCCTATTCACAGGCACAACAGGATTCAGGACCCGGGCTTGCCCAGAGGTGGAACATCTCATGGCTCTCGTCCTCGGCAGGGCCTGTTTCCGAAAACGCACACATACGGCTCCTTGTCCCACACGGAATGTGGCAGCCGTGAAAGCTGTTGCTGGTCTTCACCGTCCCCCTGCAGCCTATTCACAGGCACAACAGGATTTGGACGCGGGCTTGCCCAGAGGAGGAACATCTCATGGTTCTCGTCCTCGTCAGAGCCTGTTTCCGAAAAGGCACTCATCCGGCTCCTTGTCCCACACGGACGATGGCAGCCCTGAAAGCTGTTGCTGGTCTTCACTGTCCCCCTGCAGCCTATTCAGAGGCACAACAGGATCTGGGACCCGGGCTTGCCCAGAGGAGGAACATCTCATGGCTCTCGTCCTCGGCAGATCCTGTTTCCGAAACTGCAAACGTCCGGCTCCTTGTCCCACACGGAAGGTGGCAGCCCTGAAAGCTGTTGCTGGTCTTCACCGTCCCCCTGCAGCCTATTCACAGGCACAACAGGATCTGGGACCCGGGCTTGCCCAGAGGAGGAACATCTCATGGCTCTCGTCCTCGGCAGGGCCTGTTTCCGAAAAGGCACACATCCGGCTCCTTGTCCCACACGGAAGGTGGCAGCCCTGAAAGCTGTTGCTGGTCTTCACCGTCCCCCTGCAGCCTATTCACAGGCACAACAGGATTCAGGACCGGGGCTTGCCCAGAGGTGGAACATCTCATGGCTCTCGTCCTCGGCAGGGCCTGTTTCCAAAAAGGCACAAGACCGGCTCATTGTCCCACACGGAAGGTGGCAGCCCTGAAAGCTGTTGCTGGTCTTCACCGTCCCCCTGCAGCCTATTCACAGGCACAACAGGATCTGGGACCCGGGCTTGCCCAGAGGAGGAACATCTCATGGCTCTCGTCCTCGGCAGGGCCTGTATCCAGAAAGACACGTCCGGCTCCTTGTCCCACACGGAAGGTGGCAGCCCTGAAAGCTGTTGCTGGTCTTCACCGTCCCCCTGCAGCCTATTCACAGGCACAACAGGATCTGGGACCCGGGCTTGCCCAGAGGAGGAACATCTCATGGCTCTCATCCTCAGCAGAGCCTATTTCCAAAAAGGCCCAAGACCGGCTCATTGTCCCACACGGAAGGTGGCAGCCCTGAAAGCTGTTGCTGGTCTTCACCGTCCCCCTGCAGCCTATTCACAGGCACAACAGGATTCAGGACCCGGGCTTGCCCAGAGGAGGAACATCTCATGGCTCTCGTCCTCGGCAGGGCCTGTTTCCGAAAAGGCACACATCCGGCTCCTTGTCCCACACGGAAGGTGGCAGCCCTGAAAGCTGTTGCTGGTGTTCACCGTCCCCCTGCAGCCTATTCACAGGCACAACAGGATCTGGGACCCGGGCTTGGCCAGAGGAGGAACATCTCATGGCTCTCGTCCTCGGCAGAGCCTTTTTCCGAAAAGGCATACGTCCGGCTCCTTGTCCCACACGGAAGGTGGCAGCCCTGGAAGCTGTTGCTGGTCTTCACCGTCCCCCTGCAGCCTATTCACAGGCACAACAGGATCTGGGACCCGGGCTTGCCCAGAGGAGGAACATCTCATGGCTCTCGTCCTCGGCAGGGCCTGTTTCTGAAAACGCACACGTCCGGCTCCTTGTCCCACACGGAAGGTGGCAGCCCTGAAAGCTGTTGCTGGTCTTCACCGTCCCCCTGCAGCCTATTCACAGGCACAACAGGATCTGGGACCCGGGCTTGCCCAGAGGAGGAACATCTCATGGCTCTCGTCCTCGGCAGGGCCTGTATCCAGAAAGACACGTCCGGCTCTTTGTCCCACACGGAAGGTGGCAGCCCTGAAAGCTGTTGCTGGTCTTCACCATCCCCCTGCAGCCTATTCACAGGCACAACAGGATTCAGGACCCGGGCTTGCCCAGAGGTGGAACATCTCATGGCTCTCGTCCTCGGCAGGGCCTGTTTCCGAAAACGCACACATACGGCTCCTTGTCCCACACGGAATGTGGCAGCCGTGAAAGCTGTTGCTGGTCTTCACCGTCCCCCTGCAGCCTATTCACAGGCACAACAGGATTTGGACGCGGGCTTGCCCAGAGGAGGAACATCTCATGGTTCTCGTCCTCGTCAGAGCCTGTTTCCGAAAAGGCACTCATCCGGCTCCTTGTCCCACACGGACGATGGCAGCCCTGAAAGCTGTTGCTGGTCTTCACTGTCCCCCTGCAGCCTATTCAGAGGCACAACAGGATCTGGGACCCGGGCTTGCCCAGAGGAGGAACATCTCATGGCTCTCGTCCTCGGCAGATCCTGTTTCCGAAACTGCAAACGTCCGGCTCCTTGTCCCACACGGAAGGTGGCAGCCCTGAAAGCTGTTGCTGGTCTTCACCGTCCCCCTGCAGCCTATTCACAGGCACAACAGGATCTGGGACCCGGGCTTGCCCAGAGGAGGAACATCTCATGGCTCTCGTCCTCGGCAGGGCCTGTTTCCGAAAAGGCACACATCCGGCTCCTTGTCCCACACGGAAGGTGGCAGCCCTGAAAGCTGTTGCTGGTCTTCACCGTCCCCCTGCAGCCTATTCACAGGCACAACAGGATTCAGGACCGGGGCTTGCCCAGAGGTGGAACATCTCATGGCTCTCGTCCTCGGCAGGGCCTGTTTCCAAAAAGGCACAAGACCGGCTCATTGTCCCACACGGAAGGTGGCAGCCCTGAAAGCTGTTGCTGGTCTTCACCGTCCCCCTGCAGCCTATTCACAGGCACAACAGGATCTGGGACCCGGGCTTGCCCAGAGGAGGAACATCTCATGGCTCTCGTCCTCGGCAGGGCCTGTATCCAGAAAGACACGTCCGGCTCCTTGTCCCACACGGAAGGTGGCAGCCCTGAAAGCTGTTGCTGGTCTTCACCGTCCCCCTGCAGCCTATTCACAGGCACAACAGGATCTGGGACCCGGGCTTGCCCAGAGGAGGAACATCTCATGGCTCTCATCCTCAGCAGAGCCTATTTCCAAAAAGGCCCAAGACCGGCTCATTGTCCCACACGGAAGGTGGCAGCCCTGAAAGCTGTTGCTGGTCTTCACCGTCCCCCTGCAGCCTATTCACAGGCACAACAGGATTCAGGACCCGGGCTTGCCCAGAGGAGGACCATCTCATGGCTCTCGTCCTCGGCAGGGCCTGTTTCCGAAAAGGCACACATCCGGCTCCTTGTCCCACACGGAAGGTGGCAGCCCTGAAAGCTGTTGCTGGTGTTCACCGTCCCCCTGCAGCCTATTCACAGGCACAACAGGATCTGGGACCCGGGCTTGGCCAGAGGAGGAACATCTCATGGCTCTCGTCCTCGGCAGAGCCTTTTTCCGAAAAGGCATACGTCCGGCTCCTTGTCCCACACGGAAGGTGGCAGCCCTGGAAGCTGTTGCTGGTCTTCACCGTCCCCCTGCAGCCTATTCACAGGCACAACAGGATCTGGGACCCGGGCTTGCCCAGAGGAGGAACATCTCATGGCTCTCGTCCTCGGCAGGGCCTGTTTCCTTAAAGGCACAAGTCCGGCTCCTTGTCCCACACGGAAGGTGGCAGCCCTGAAAGCTGTTGCTGGTCTTCACCGTCCCCCTGCAGCCTATTCACAGGCACAACAGGATCTGGGACCCGGGCTTGCCCAGAGGAGGAACATCTCATGGCTCTCGTCCTCGGCAGGGCCTGTATCCAGAAAGACACGTCCGGCTCCTTGTCCCACACGGAAGGTGGCAGCCCTGAAAGCTGTTGCTGGTCTTCACCGTCCCCCTGCAGCCTATTCACAGGCACAACAGGATTCAGGACCCGGGCTTGCCCAGAGGTGGAACATCTCATGGCTCTCGTCCTCGGCAGGGCCTGTTTCAGAAAACACACACATACGGCTCCTTGTCCCACACGGAATGTGGCAGCCGTGAAAGCTGTTGCTGGTCTTCACCGTCCCCCTGCAGCCTATTCACAGGCACAACAGGATTTGGACGCGGGCTTGCCCAGAGGAGGAACATCTCATGGTTCTCGTCCTCGTCAGAGCCTGTTTCCGAAAAGGCACTCATCCGGCTCCTTGTCCCACACGGAAGGTGGCAGCCCTGAAAGCTGTTGCTGGTCTTCACTGTCCCCCTGCAGCCTATTTAGAGGCACAACAGGATCTGGGACCCGGGCTTGGCCAGAGGAGGAACATCTCATGGCTCTCGTCCTCGGCAGATCCTGTTTCCGAAACGGCAAACGTCCGGCTCCTTGTCCCACACGGAAGGTGGCAGCCCTGAAAGCTGTTGCTGGTCTTCACCGTCCCCCTGCAGCCTATTCACAGGCACAACAGGATCTGGGACCCGGGCTTGCCCAGAGGAGGAACATCTCATGGCTCTCGTCCTCGGCAGGGCCTGTTTCCGAAAAGGCACACATCCGGCTCCTTGTCCCACACGGAAGGTGGCAGCCCTGAAAGCTGTTGCTGGTCTTCACCGTCCCCCTGCAGCCTATTCACAGGCACAACAGGATTCAGGACCCGGGCTTGCCCAGAGGAGGAACATCTCATGGCTCTCGTCCTCGGCAGACCCTGATTCCGAAAAGGCACACATCCGGCTCCTTGTCCCACACGGAAGGTGGCAGCCCTGAAAGCTGTTGCTGGTGTTCACCGTCCCCCTGCAGCCTATTCACAGGCACAACAGGATCTGGGACCCGGGCTTGGCCAGAGGAGGAACATCTCATGGCTCTCGTCCTCGGCAGAGCCTTTTTCCGAAAAGGCATACGTCCGGCTCCTTGTCCCACACGGAAGGTGGCAGCCCTGGAAGCTGTTGCTGGTCTTCACCGTCCCCCTGCAGCCTATTCACAGGCACAACAGGATCTGGGACCCGGGCTTGCCCAGAGGAGGAACATCTCATGGCTCTCGTCCTCGGCAGGGCCTGTTTCTGAAAACGCACACGTCCGGCTCCTTGTCCCACACGGAAGGTGGCAGCCCTGAAAGCTGTTGCTGGTCTTCACCGTCCCCCTGCAGCCTATTCACAGGCACAACAGGATCTGGGACCCGGGCTTGCCCAGAGGAGGAACATCTCATGGCTCTCGTCCTCGGCAGGGCCTGTATCCAGAAAGACACGTCCGGCTCTTTGTCCCACACGGAAGGTGGCAGCCCTGAAAGCTGTTGCTGGTCTTCACCATCCCCCTGCAGCCTATTCACAGGCACAACAGGATTCAGGACCCGGGCTTGCCCAGAGGTGGAACATCTCATGGCTCTCGTCCTCGGCAGGGCCTGTTTCCGAAAACGCACACATACGGCTCCTTGTCCCACACGGAATGTGGCAGCCGTGAAAGCTGTTGCTGGTCTTCACCGTCCCCCTGCAGCCTATTCACAGGCACAACAGGATTTGGACGCGGGCTTGCCCAGAGGAGGAACATCTCATGGTTCTCGTCCTCGTCAGAGCCTGTTTCCGAAAAGGCACTCATCCGGCTCCTTGTCCCACACGGACGATGGCAGCCCTGAAAGCTGTTGCTGGTCTTCACTGTCCCCCTGCAGCCTATTCAGAGGCACAACAGGATCTGGGACCCGGGCTTGCCCAGAGGAGGAACATCTCATGGCTCTCGTCCTCGGCAGATCCTGTTTCCGAAACTGCAAACGTCCGGCTCCTTGTCCCACACGGAAGGTGGCAGCCCTGAAAGCTGTTGCTGGTCTTCACCGTCCCCCTGCAGCCTATTCACAGGCACAACAGGATCTGGGACCCGGGCTTGCCCAGAGGAGGAACATCTCATGGCTCTCGTCCTCGGCAGGGCCTGTTTCCGAAAAGGCACACATCCGGCTCCTTGTCCCACACGGAAGGTGGCAGCCCTGAAAGCTGTTGCTGGTCTTCACCGTCCCCCTGCAGCCTATTCACAGGCACAACAGGATTCAGGACCGGGGCTTGCCCAGAGGTGGAACATCTCATGGCTCTCGTCCTCGGCAGGGCCTGTTTCCAAAAAGGCACAAGACCGGCTCATTGTCCCACACGGAAGGTGGCAGCCCTGAAAGCTGTTGCTGGTCTTCACCGTCCCCCTGCAGCCTATTCACAGGCACAACAGGATCTGGGACCCGGGCTTGCCCAGAGGAGGAACATCTCATGGCTCTCGTCCTCGGCAGGGCCTGTATCCAGAAAGACACGTCCGGCTCCTTGTCCCACACGGAAGGTGGCAGCCCTGAAAGCTGTTGCTGGTCTTCACCGTCCCCCTGCAGCCTATTCACAGGCACAACAGGATCTGGGACCCGGGCTTGCCCAGAGGAGGAACATCTCATGGCTCTCATCCTCAGCAGAGCCTATTTCCAAAAAGGCCCAAGACCGGCTCATTGTCCCACACGGAAGGTGGCAGCCCTGAAAGCTGTTGCTGGTCTTCACCGTCCCCCTGCAGCCTATTCACAGGCACAACAGGATTCAGGACCCGGGCTTGCCCAGAGGAGGAACATCTCATGGCTCTCGTCCTCGGCAGGGCCTGTTTCCGAAAAGGCACACATCCGGCTCCTTGTCCCACACGGAAGGTGGCAGCCCTGAAAGCTGTTGCTGGTGTTCACCGTCCCCCTGCAGCCTATTCACAGGCACAACAGGATCTGGGACCCGGGCTTGGCCAGAGGAGGAACATCTCATGGCTCTCGTCCTCGGCAGAGCCTTTTTCCGAAAAGGCATACGTCCGGCTCCTTGTCCCACACGGAAGGTGGCAGCCCTGGAAGCTGTTGCTGGTCTTCACCGTCCCCCTGCAGCCTATTCACAGGCACAACAGGATCTGGGACCCGGGCTTGCCCAGAGGAGGAACATCTCATGGCTCTCGTCCTCGGCAGGGCCTGTTTCCTTAAAGGCACAAGTCCGGCTCCTTGTCCCACACGGAAGGTGGCAGCCCTGAAAGCTGTTGCTGGTCTTCACCGTCCCCCTGCAGCCTATTCACAGGCACAACAGGATCTGGGACCCGGGCTTGCCCAGAGGAGGAACATCTCATGGCTCTCGTCCTCGGCAGGGCCTGTATCCAGAAAGACACGTCCGGCTCCTTGTCCCACACGGAAGGTGGCAGCCCTGAAAGCTGTTGCTGGTCTTCACCGTCCCCCTGCAGCCTATTCACAGGCACAACAGGATTCAGGACCCGGGCTTGCCCAGAGGTGGAACATCTCATGGCTCTCGTCCTCGGCAGGGCCTGTTTCAGAAAACACACACATACGGCTCCTTGTCCCACACGGAATGTGGCAGCCGTGAAAGCTGTTGCTGGTCTTCACCGTCCCCCTGCAGCCTATTCACAGGCACAACAGGATTTGGACGCGGGCTTGCCCAGAGGAGGAACATCTCATGGTTCTCGTCCTCGTCAGAGCCTGTTTCCGAAAAGGCACTCATCCGGCTCCTTGTCCCACACGGAAGGTGGCAGCCCTGAAAGCTGTTGCTGGTCTTCACTGTCCCCCTGCAGCCTATTTAGAGGCACAACAGGATCTGGGACCCGGGCTTGGCCAGAGGAGGAACATCTCATGGCTCTCGTCCTCGGCAGATCCTGTTTCCGAAACTGCAAACGTCCGGCTCCTTGTCCCACACGGAAGGTGGCAGCCCTGAAAGCTGTTGCTGGTCTTCACCGTCCCCCTGCAGCCTATTCACAGGCACAACAGGATCTGGGACCCGGGCTTGCCCAGAGGAGGAACATCTCATGGCTCTCGTCCTCGGCAGGGCCTGTTTCCGAAAAGGCACACATCCGGCTCCTTGTCCCACACGGAAGGTGGCAGCCCTGAAAGCTGTTGCTGGTCTTCACCGTCCCCCTGCAGCCTATTCACAGGCACAACAGGATTCAGGACCCGGGCTTGCCCAGAGGAGGAACATCTCATGGCTCTCGTCCTCGGCAGAGCCTGTTTCCGAAAAGGCACACATCCGGCTCCTTGTCCCACACGGAAGGTGGCAGCCCTGAAAGCTGTTGCTGGTGTTCACCGTCCCCCTGCAGCCTATTCACAGGCACAACAGGATCTGGGACCCGGGCTTGCCCAGAGGAGGAACATCTCATGGCTCTCGTCCTCGGCAGAGCCTTTTTCCGAAAAGGCATACGTCCGGCTCCTTGTCCCACACGGAAGGTGGCAGCCCTGAAAGCTGTTGCTGGTCTTCACCGTCCCCCTGCAGCCTATTCACAGGCACAACAGGATCTGGGACCCGGGCTTGCCCAGAGGAGGAACATCTCATGGCTCTCGTCCTCGGCAGGGCCTGTTTCCATAAAGGCACAAGACCGGCTCATTGTCCCACACGGAAGGTGGCAGCCCTGAAAGCTGTTGCTGGTCTTCACCGTCCCCCTGCAGCCTATTCACAGGCACAACAGGATCTGGGACCCGGGCTTGCCCAGAGGAGGAACATCTCATGGCTCTCGTCCTCGGCAGGGCCTGTATCCAGAAAGACACGTCCGGCTCCTTGTCCCACACGGAAGGTGGCAGCCCTGAAAGCTGTTGCTGGTCTTCACCATCCCCCTGCAGCCTATTCACAGGCACAACAGGATTCAGGACCCGGGCTTGCCCAGAGGTGGAACATCTCATGGCTCTCGTCCTCGGCAGGGCCTGTTTCCGAAAACGCACACATACGGCTCCTTGTCCCACACGGAATGTGGCAGCCGTGAAAGCTGTTGCTGGTCTTCACCGTCCCCCTGCAGCCTATTCACAGGCACAACAGGATTTGGACGCGGGCTTGGCCAGAGGAGGAACATCTCATGGTTCTCGTCCTCGTCAGAGCCTGTTTCCGAAAAGGCACTCATCCGGCTCCTTGTCCCACACGGACGATGGCAGCCCTGAAAGCTGTTGCTGGTCTTCACTGTCCCCCTGCAGCCTATTCAGAGGCACAACAGGATCTGGGACCCGGGCTTGCCCAGAGGAGGAACATCTCATGGCTCTCGTCCTCGGCAGATCCTGTTTCCGAAACTGCAAACGTCCGGCACGTTGTCCCACACGGAAGGTGGCAGCCCTGAAAGCTGTTGCTGGTCTTCACCGTCCCCCTGCAGCCTATTCACAGGCACAACAGGATCTGGGACCCGGGCTTGCCCAGAGGAGGAACATCTCATGGCTCTCGTCCTCGGCAGGGCCTGTTTCCGAAAAGGCACACATCCGGCTCCTTGTCCCACACGGAAGGTGGCAGCCCTGAAAGCTGTTGCTGGTCTTCACCGTCCCCCTGCAGCCTATTCACAGGCACAACAGGATTCAGGACCGGGGCTTGCCCAGAGGTGGAACATCTCATGGCTCTCGTCCTCGGCAGGGCCTGTTTCCAAAAAGGCACACATCCGGCTCCTTGTCCCACACGGAAGGTGGCAGCCCTGAAAGCTGTTGCTGGTGTTCACCGTCCCCCTGCAGCCTATTCACAGGCACAACAGGATCTGGGACCCGGGCTTGCCCAGAGGAGGAACATCTCATGGCTCTCGTCCTCGGCAGGGCCTGTATCCAGAAAGACAAGTCCGGCTCCTTGTCCCACACGGAAGGTGGCAGCCCTGAAAGCTGTTGCTGGTCTTCACCGTCCCCCTGCAGCCTATTCACAGGCACAACAGGATTCAGGACCCGGGCTTGCCCAGAGGAGGAACATCTCATGGCTCTCGTCCTCGGCAGGGCCTGTTTCCGAAAAGGCACACATCCGGCTCCTTGTCCCACACGGAAGGTGGCAGCCCTGAAAGCTGTTGCTGGTGTTCACCGTCCCCCTGCAGCCTATTCACAGGCACAACAGGATTTGGACCCGGGCTTGCCCAGAGGAGGAACATCTCATGGCTCTCGTCCTCGGCAGAGCCTGTTTCCGAAAAGGCATACGTCCGGCTCCTTGTCCCACACGGAAGGTGGCAGCCCTGGAAGCTGTTGCTGGTCTTCACCGTCCCCCTGCAGCCTATTCACAGGCACAACAGGATCTGGGACCCGGGCTTGCCCAGAGGAGGAACATCTCATGGCTCTCGTCCTCGGCAGGGCCTGTTTCCTTAAAGGCACAAGACCGGCTCCTTGTCCCACACGGAAGGTGGCAGCCCTGAAAGCTGTTGCTGGTCTTCACCGTCCCCCTGCAGCCTATTCACAGGCACAACAGGATCTGGGACCCGGGCTTGCCCAGAGGAGGAACATCTCATGGCTCTCGTCCTCGGCAGGGCCTGTATCCAGAAAGACACGTCCGGCTCCTTGTCCCACACGGAAGGTGGCAGCCCTGAAAGCTGTTGCTGGTCTTCACCGTCCCCCTGCAGCCTATTCACAGGCACAACAGGATTCAGGACCCGGGCTTGCCCAGAGGTGGAACATCTCATGGCTCTCGTCCTCGGCAGGGCCTGTTTCCGAAAACGCACACATACGGCTCCTTGTCCCACACGGAAGGTGGCAGCCGTGAAAGCTGTTGCTGGTCTTCACCGTCCCCCTGCAGCCTATTCACAGGCACAACAGGATTCAGGACCCGGGCTTGCCCAGAGGAGGAACATCTCATGGCTCTCGTCCTCGGCAGGGCCTGTTTCCGAAAAGGCACACATCCGGCTCCTTGTCCCACACGGAAGGTGGCAGCCCTGAAAGCTGTTGCTGGTGTTCACCGTCCCCCTGCAGCCTATTCACAGGCACAACAGGATCTGGGACCCGGGCTTGGCCAGAGGAGGAACATCTCATGGCTCTCGTCCTCGGCAGAGCCTGTTTCCGAAAAGGCATACGTCCGGCTCCTTGTCCCACACGGAAGGTGGCAGCCCTGGAAGCTGTTGCTGGTCTTCACCGTCCCCCTGCAGCCTATTCACAGGCACAACAGGATCTGGGACCCGGGCTTGCCCAGAGGAGGAACATCTCATGGCTCTCGTCCTCGGCAGGGCCTGTTTCCTTAAAGGCACAAGACCGGCTCATTGTCCCACACGGAAGGTGGCAGCCCTGAAAGCTGTTGCTGGTCTTCACCGTCCCCCTGCAGCCTATTCACAGGCACAACAGGATCTGGGACCCGGGCTTGCCCAGAGGAGGAACATCTCATGGCTCTCGTCCTCGGCAGGGCCTGTATCCAGAAAGACACGTCCGGCTCCTTGTCCCACACGGAAGGTGGCAGCCCTGAAAGCTGTTGCTGGTCTTCACCGTCCCCCTGCAGCCTATTCACAGGCACAACAGGATTCAGGACCCGGGCTTGCCCAGAGGTGGAACATCTCATGGCTCTCGTCCTCGGCAGGGCCTGTTTCCGAAAACGCACACATACGGCTCCTTGTCCCACACGGAATGTGGCAGCCGTGAAAGCTGTTGCTGGTCTTCACCGTCCCCCTGCAGCCTATTCACAGGCACAACAGGATTTGGACGCGGGCTTGCCCAGAGGAGGAACATCTCATGGTTCTCGTCCTCGTCAGAGCCTGTTTCCGAAAAGGCACTCATCCGGCTCCTTGTCCCACACGGACGATGGCAGCCCTGAAAGCTGTTGCTGGTCTTCACTGTCCCCCTGCAGCCTATTTAGAGGCACAACAGGATCTGGGACCCGGGCTTGGCCAGAGGAGGAACATCTCATGGCTCTCGTCCTCGGCAGATCCTGTTTCCGAAACTGCAAACGTCCGGCTCCTTGTCCCACACGGAAGGTGGCAGCCCTGAAAGCTGTTGCTGGTCTTCACCGTCCCCCTGCAGCCTATTCACAGGCACAACAGGATCTGGGACCCGGGCTTGCCCAGAGGAGGAACATCTCATGGCTCTCGTCCTCGGCAGGGCCTGTTTCCGAAAAGGCACACATCCGGCTCCTTGTCCCACACGGAAGGTGGCAGCCCTGAAAGCTGTTGCTGGTCTTCACCGTCCCCCTGCAGCCTATTCACAGGCACAACAGGATTCAGGACCCGGGCTTGCCCAGAGGAGGAACATCTCATGGCTCTCGTCCTCGGCAGAGCCTGTTTCCGAAAAGGCACACATCCGGCTCCTTGTCCCACACGGAAGGTGGCAGCCCTGAAAGCTGTTGCTGGTGTTCACCGTCCCCCTGCAGCCTATTCACAGGCACAACAGGATCTGGGACCCGGGCTTGCCCAGAGGAGGAACATCTCATGGCTCTCGTCCTCGGCAGAGCCTTTTTCCGAAAAGGCATACGTCCGGCTCCTTGTCCCACACGGAAGGTGGCAGCCCTGAAAGCTGTTGCTGGTCTTCACCGTCCCCCTGCAGCCTATTCACAGGCACAACAGGATCTGGGACCCGGGCTTGCCCAGAGGAGGAACATCTCATGGCTCTCGTCCTCGGCAGGGCCTGTTTCCATAAAGGCACAAGACCGGCTCATTGTCCCACACGGAAGGTGGCAGCCCTGAAAGCTGTTGCTGGTCTTCACCGTCCCCCTGCAGCCTATTCACAGGCACAACAGGATCTGGGACCCGGGCTTGCCCAGAGGAGGAACATCTCATGGCTCTCGTCCTCGGCAGGGCCTGTATCCAGAAAGACACGTCCGGCTCCTTGTCCCACACGGAAGGTGGCAGCCCTGAAAGCTGTTGCTGGTCTTCACCATCCCCCTGCAGCCTATTCACAGGCACAACAGGATTCAGGACCCGGGCTTGCCCAGAGGTGGAACATCTCATGGCTCTCGTCCTCGGCAGGGCCTGTTTCCGAAAACGCACACATACGGCTCCTTGTCCCACACGGAATGTGGCAGCCGTGAAAGCTGTTGCTGGTCTTCACCGTCCCCCTGCAGCCTATTCACAGGCACAACAGGATTTGGACGCGGGCTTGGCCAGAGGAGGAACATCTCATGGTTCTCGTCCTCGTCAGAGCCTGTTTCCGAAAAGGCACTCATCCGGCTCCTTGTCCCACACGGACGATGGCAGCCCTGAAAGCTGTTGCTGGTCTTCACTGTCCCCCTGCAGCCTATTCAGAGGCACAACAGGATCTGGGACCCGGGCTTGCCCAGAGGAGGAACATCTCATGGCTCTCGTCCTCGGCAGATCCTGTTTCCGAAACTGCAAACGTCCGGCACGTTGTCCCACACGGAAGGTGGCAGCCCTGAAAGCTGTTGCTGGTCTTCACCGTCCCCCTGCAGCCTATTCACAGGCACAACAGGATCTGGGACCCGGGCTTGCCCAGAGGAGGAACATCTCATGGCTCTCGTCCTCGGCAGGGCCTGTTTCCGAAAAGGCACACATCCGGCTCCTTGTCCCACACGGAAGGTGGCAGCCCTGAAAGCTGTTGCTGGTCTTCACCGTCCCCCTGCAGCCTATTCACAGGCACAACAGGATTCAGGACCGGGGCTTGCCCAGAGGTGGAACATCTCATGGCTCTCGTCCTCGGCAGGGCCTGTTTCCAAAAAGGCACAAGACCGGCTCATTGTCCCACACGGAAGGTGGCAGCCCTGAAAGCTGTTGCTGGTCTTCACCGTCCCCCTGCAGCCTATTCACAGGCACAACAGGATCTGGGACCCGGGCTTGCCCAGAGGAGGAACATCTCATGGCTCTCGTCCTCGGCAGGGCCTGTATCCAGAAAGACACGTCCGGCTCCTTGTCCCACACGGAAGGTGGCAGCCCTGAAAGCTGTTGCTGGTCTTCACCGTCCCCCTGCAGCCTATTCACAGGCACAACAGGATCTGGGACCCGGGCTTGCCCAGAGGAGGAACATCTCATGGCTCTCATCCTCAGCAGAGCCTATTCCCAAAAAGGCCCAAGACCGGCTCATTGTCCCACACGGAAGGTGGCAGCCCTGAAAGCTGTTGCTGGTCTTCACCGTCCCCCTGCAGCCTATTCACAGGCACAACAGGATTCAGGACCCGGGCTTGCCCAGAGGAGGAACATCTCATGGCTCTCGTCCTCGGCAGGGCCTGTTTCCGAAAAGGCACACATCCGGCTCCTTGTCCCACACGGAAGGTGGCAGCCCTGAAAGCTGTTGCTGGTGTTCACCGTCCCCCTGCAGCCTATTCACAGGCACAACAGGATCTGGGACCCGGGCTTGGCCAGAGGAGGAACATCTCATGGCTCTCGTCCTCGGCAGAGCCTGTTTCCGAAAAGGCATACGTCCGGCTCCTTGTCCCACACGGAAGGTGGCAGCCCTGGAAGCTGTTGCTGGTCTTCACCGTCCCCCTGCAGCCTATTCACAGGCACAACAGGATTCAGGACCGGGGCTTGCCCAGAGGTGGAACATCTCATGGCTCTCGTCCTCGGCAGGGCCTGTTTCCAAAAAGGCACACATCCGGCTCCTTGTCCCACACGGAAGGTGGCAGCCCTGAAAGCTGTTGCTGGTGTTCACCGTCCCCCTGCAGCCTATTCACAGGCACAACAGGATCTGGGACCCGGGCTTGCCCAGAGGAGGAACATCTCATGGCTCTCGTCCTCGGCAGGGCCTGTATCCAGAAAGACAAGTCCGGCTCCTTGTCCCACACGGAAGGTGGCAGCCCTGAAAGCTGTTGCTGGTCTTCACCGTCCCCCTGCAGCCTATTCACAGGCACAACAGGATTCAGGACCCGGGCTTGCCCAGAGGAGGAACATCTCATGGCTCTCGTCCTCGGCAGGGCCTGTTTCCGAAAAGGCACACATCCGGCTCCTTGTCCCACACGGAAGGTGGCAGCCCTGAAAGCTGTTGCTGGTGTTCACCGTCCCCCTGCAGCCTATTCACAGGCACAACAGGATCTGGGACCCGGGCTTGGCCAGAGGAGGAACATCTCATGGCTCTCGTCCTCGGCAGAGCCTGTTTCCGAAAAGGCATACGTCCGGCTCCTTGTCCCACACGGAAGGTGGCAGCCCTGGAAGCTGTTGCTGGTCTTCACCGTCCCCCTGCAGCCTATTCACAGGCACAACAGGATCTGGGACCCGGGCTTGCCCAGAGGAGGAACATCTCATGGCTCTCGTCCTCGGCAGGGCCTGTTTCCTTAAAGGCACAAGACCGGCTCCTTGTCCCACACGGAAGGTGGCAGCCCTGAAAGCTGTTGCTGGTCTTCACCGTCCCCCTGCAGCCTATTCACAGGCACAACAAGATCTGGGACCCGGGCTTGCCCAGAGGAGGAACATCTCATGGCTCTCGTCCTCGGCAGGGCCTGTATCCAGAAAGACACGTCCGGCTCCTTGTCCCACACGGAAGGTGGCAGCCCTGAAAGCTGTTGCTGGTCTTCACCGTCCCCCTGCAGCCTATTCACAGGCACAACAGGATTCAGGACCCGGGCTTGCCCAGAGGTGGAACATCTCATGGCTCTCGTCCTCGGCAGGGCCTGTTTCCGAAAACGCACACATACGGCTCCTTGTCCCACACGGAATGTGGCAGCCGTGAAAGCTGTTGCTGGTCTTCACCGTCCCCCTGCAGCCTATTCACAGGCACAACAGGATTTGGACGCGGGCTTGCCCAGAGGAGGAACATCTCATGGTTCTCGTCCTCGTCAGAGCCTGTTTCCGAAAAGGCACTCATCCGGCTCCTTGTCCCACACGGACGATGGCAGCCCTGAAAGCTGTTGCTGGTCTTCACTGTCCCCCTGCAGCCTATTTAGAGGCACAACAGGATCTGGGACCCGGGCTTGGCCAGAGGAGGAACATCTCATGGCTCTCGTCCTCGGCAGATCCTGTTTCCGAAACTGCAAACGTCCGGCTCCTTGTCCCACACGGAAGGTGGCAGCCCTGAAAGCTGTTGCTGGTCTTCACCGTCCCCCTGCAGCCTATTCACAGGCACAACAGGATCTGGGACCCGGGCTTGCCCAGAGGAGGAACATCTCATGGCTCTCGTCCTCGGCAGGGCCTGTTTCCGAAAAGGCACACATCCGGCTCCTTGTCCCACACGGAAGGTGGCAGCCCTGAAAGCTGTTGCTGGTCTTCACCGTCCCCCTGCAGCCTATTCACAGGCACAACAGGATACAGGACCCGGGCTTGCCCAGAGGAGGAACATCTCATGGCTCTCGTCCTCGGCAGAGCCTGTTTCCGAAAAGGCACACATCCGGCTCCTTGTCCCACACGGAAGGTGGCAGCCCTGAAAGCTGTTGCTGGTGTTCACCGTCCCCCTGCAGCCTATTCACAGGCACAACAGGATCTGGGACCCGGGCTTGCCCAGAGGAGGAACATCTCATGGCTCTCGTCCTCGGCAGAGCCTTTTTCCGAAAAGGCATACGTCCGGCTCCTTGTCCCACACGGAAGGTGGCAGCCCTGAAAGCTGTTGCTGGTCTTCACCGTCCCCCTGCAGCCTATTCACAGGCACAACAGGATCTGGGACCCGGCCTTGCCCAGAGGAGGAACATCTCATGGCTCTCGTCCTCGGCAGGGCCTGTTTCCATAAAGGCACAAGACCGGCTCATTGTCCCACACGGAAGGTGGCAGCCCTGAAAGCTGTTGCTGGTCTTCACCGTCCCCCTGCAGCCTATTCACAGGCACAACAGGATCTGGGACCCGGGCTTGCCCAGAGGAGGAACATCTCATGGCTCTCGTCCTCGGCAGGGCCTGTATCCAGAAAGACACGTCCGGCTCCTTGTCCCACACGGAAGGTGGCAGCCCTGAAAGCTGTTGCTGGTCTTCACCATCCCCCTGCAGCCTATTCACAGGCACAACAGGATTCAGGACCCGGGCTTGCCCAGAGGTGGAACATCTCATGGCTCTCGTCCTCGGCAGGGCCTGTTTCCGAAAACGCACACATACGGCTCCTTGTCCCACACGGAATGTGGCAGCCGTGAAAGCTGTTGCTGGTCTTCACCGTCCCCCTGCAGCCTATTCACAGGCACAACAGGATTTGGACGCGGGCTTGGCCAGAGGAGGAACATCTCATGGTTCTCGTCCTCGTCAGAGCCTGTTTCCGAAAAGGCACTCATCCGGCTCCTTGTCCCACACGGACGATGGCAGCCCTGAAAGCTGTTGCTGGTCTTCACTGTCCCCCTGCAGCCTATTCAGAGGCACAACAGGATCTGGGACCCGGGCTTGCCCAGAGGAGGAACATCTCATGGCTCTCGTCCTCGGCAGATCCTGTTTCCGAAACTGCAAACGTCCGGCACGTTGTCCCACACGGAAGGTGGCAGCCCTGAAAGCTGTTGCTGGTCTTCACCGTCCCCCTGCAGCCTATTCACAGGCACAACAGGATCTGGGACCCGGGCTTGCCCAGAGGAGGAACATCTCATGGCTCTCGTCCTCGGCAGGGCCTGTTTCCGAAAAGGCACACATCCGGCTCCTTGTCCCACACGGAAGGTGGCAGCCCTGAAAGCTGTTGCTGGTCTTCACCGTCCCCCTGCAGCCTATTCACAGGCACAACAGGATTCAGGACCGGGGCTTGCCCAGAGGTGGAACATCTCATGGCTCTCGTCCTCGGCAGGGCCTGTTTCCAAAAAGGCACAAGACCGGCTCATTGTCCCACACGGAAGGTGGCAGCCCTGAAAGCTGTTGCTGGTCTTCACCGTCCCCCTGCAGCCTATTCACAGGCACAACAGGATCTGGGACCCGGGCTTGCCCAGAGGAGGAACATCTCATGGCTCTCGTCCTCGGCAGGGCCTGTATCCAGAAAGACACGTCCGGCTCCTTGTCCCACACGGAAGGTGGCAGCCCTGAAAGCTGTTGCTGGTCTTCACCGTCCCCCTGCAGCCTATTCACAGGCACAACAGGATCTGGGACCCGGGCTTGCCCAGAGGAGGAACATCTCATGGCTCTCATCCTCAGCAGAGCCTATTTCCAAAAAGGCCCAAGACCGGCTCATTGTCCCACACGGAAGGTGGCAGCCCTGAAAGCTGTTGCTGGTCTTCACCGTCCCCCTGCAGCCTATTCACAGGCACAACAGGATTCAGGACCCGGGCTTGCCCAGAGGAGGAACATCTCATGGCTCTCGTCCTCGGCAGGGCCTGTTTCCGAAAAGGCACACATCCGGCTCCTTGTCCCACACGGAAGGTGGCAGCCCTGAAAGCTGTTGCTGGTGTTCACCGTCCCCCTGCAGCCTATTCACAGGCACAACAGGATCTGGGACCCGGGCTTGGCCAGAGGAGGAACATCTCATGGCTCTCGTCCTCGGCAGAGCCTGTTTCCGAAAAGGCATACGTCCGGCTCCTTGTCCCACACGGAAGGTGGCAGCCCTGGAAGCTGTTGCTGGTCTTCACCGTCCCCCTGCAGCCTATTCACAGGCACAACAGGATCTGGGACCCGGGCTTGCCCAGAGGAGGAACATCTCATGGCTCTCGTCCTCGGCAGGGCCTGTTTCCATAAAGGCACAAGACCGGCTCCTTGTCCCACACGGAAGGTGGCAGCCCTGAAAGCTGTTGCTGGTCTTCACCGTCCCCCTGCAGCCTATTCACAGGCACAACAGGATCTGGGACCCGGGCTTGCCCAGAGGAGGAACATCTCATGGCTCTCGTCCTCGGCAGGGCCTGTATCCAGAAAGACACGTCCGGCTCCTTGTCCCACACGGAAGGTGGCAGCCCTGAAAGCTGTTGCTGGTCTTCACCATCCCCCTGCAGCCTATTCACAGGCACAACAGGATTCAGGACCCGGGCTTGCCCAGAGGTGGAACATCTCATGGCTCTCGTCCTCGGCAGGGCCTGTTTCAGAAAACACACACATACGGCTCCTTGTCCCACACGGAATGTGGCAGCCGTGAAAGCTGTTGCTGGTCTTCACCGTCCCCCTGCAGCCTATTCACAGGCACAACAGGATTTGGACGCGGGCTTGCCCAGAGGAGGAACATCTCATGGTTCTCGTCCTCGTCAGAGCCTGTTTCCGAAAAGGCACTCATCCGGCTCCTTGTCCCACACGGACGATGGCAGCCCTGAAAGCTGTTGCTGGTCTTCACTGTCCCCCTGCAGCCTATTCAGAGGCACAACAGGATCTGGGACCCGGGCTTGCCCAGAGGAGGAACATCTCATGGCTCTCGTCCTCGGCAGATCCTGTTTCCGAAACTGCAAACGTCCGGCTCCTTGTCCCACACGGAAGGTGGCAGCCCTGAAAGCTGTTGCTGGTCTTCACCGTCCCCCTGCAGCCTATTCACAGGCACAACAGGATCTGGGACCCGGGCTTGCCCAGAGGAGGAACATCTCATGGCTCTCGTCCTCGGCAGGGCCTGTTTCCGAAAAGGCACACATCCGGCTCCTTGTCCCACACGGAAGGTGGCAGCCCTGAAAGCTGTTGCTGGTCTTCACCGTCCCCCTGCAGCCTATTCACAGGCACAACAGGATTCAGGACCGGGGCTTGCCCAGAGGTGGAACATCTCATGGCTCTCGTCCTCGGCAGGGCCTGTTTCCAAAAAGGCACAAGACCGGCTCATTGTCCCACATGGAAGGTGGCAGCCCTGAAAGCTGTTGCTGGTCTTCACCGTCCCCCTGCAGCCTATTCACAGGCACAACAGGATCTGGGACCCGGGCTTGCCCAGAGGAGGAACATCTCATGGCTCTCGTCCTCGGCAGAGCCTGTTTCCGAAAAGGCACACGTCCGGCTCCTTGTCCCACACGGAAGGTGGCAGCCGTGAAAGCTGTTGCTGGTCTTCACCGTCCCCCTGCAGCCTATTCACAGGCACAACAGGATCTGGGACCCGGGCTTGCCCAGAGGAGGAACATCTCATGGCTCTCGTCCTCGGCAGGGCCTGTTTCCATAAAGGCACAAGATCGACTCCTTGTCCCACAGTGAAGGTGTCAGCCGTGAAAGCTGTTGCTGGTGTTCACCGTCCCCCTGCAGCCTATTCACAGGCACAACAGGATCTGGGACCCGGGCTTGCCCAGAGGAGGAACATCTCATGGCTCTCGTCCTCGGCAGGGCCTGTTTCCGAAAAGGCACTCATCCGGCTCCTTGTCCCACACGGACGGTGGCAGCCCTGAAAGCTGTTGCTGGTCTTCACCGTCCCCCTGCAGCCTATTCACAGGCACAACAGGATCTGGGACCCGGGCTTGGCCAGAGGAGGATCATCTCATGGCTCTCGTCCTCGGCAGAGCCTGTTTCCGAAAATGCAAAAGTCCGGCTCCTTGTCCCACACGGAAGGTGGCAGCCCTGAAAGCTGTTGCTGGTCTTCACCGTCCCCCTGCAGCCTATTCACAGGCACAACAGGATCTGGGACCCGGGCTTGCCCAGAGGAGGAACATCTCATGGCTCTCGTCCTCGGCAGAGCCTGTTTCCGAAAAGGCACACGTCCGGCTCCTTGTCCCACACGGAAGGTGGCAGCCCTGAAAGCTGTTGCTGGTCTTCACCGTCCCCCTGCAGCCTATTCACAGGCACAACAGGATCTGGGACCCGGGCTTGCCCAGAGGAGGAACATCTCATGGCTCTCGTCCTCGGCAGGGCCTGTTTCCATAAAGGCACAAGATCGACTCCTTGTCCCACAGTGAAGGTGTCAGCCGTGAAAGCTGTTGCTGGTGTTCACCGTCCCCCTGCAGCCTATTCACAGGCACAACAGGATCTGGGACCCGGGCTTGCCCAGAGGAGGAACATCTCATGGCTCTCGTCCTCGGCAGGGCCTGTTTCCGAAAAGGCACTCATCCGGCTCCTTGTCCCACACGGACGGTGGCAGCCCTGAAAGCTGTTGCTGGTCTTCACCGTCCCCCTGCAGCCTATTCACAGGCACAACAGGATCTGGGACCCGGGCTTGCCCAGAGGAGGAACATCTCATGGCTCTCGTCCTCGGCAGGGCCTGTATCCAGAAAGACACGTCTGGCTCCTTGTCCCACACGGAAGGTGGCAGCCCTGAAAGCTGTTGCTGGTCTTCACCGTCCCCCTGCAGCCTATTCACAGGCACAACAGGATTCAGGACCGGGGCTTGGCCAGAGGAGGAACATCTCATGGCTCTCGTCCTCGGCAGGGCCTGTTTCCAGAAAGGCACACATCCGGCTCATTGTCCCACACGGAAGGTGGCAGCCCTGAAAGCTGTTGCTGGTCTTCACCGTCCCCCTGCAGCCTATTCACAGGCACAACAGGATTTGGACCCGGGCTTGCCCAGAGGAGGAACATCTCATGGCTCTCGTCCTCGGCAGAGCCTGATTCCGAAAAGGCACACGTCCGGCTCCTTATCCCACACGGAAGGTGGCAGCCCTGAAAGCTGTTGCTGGTCTTCACCGTCCCCCTGCAGCCTATTCACAGGCACAACAGGATCTGGGACCCGGGCTTGGCCAGAGGAGGAACATCTCATGGCTCTCGTCCTCGGCTCGGCCTTTTTCCAGAAAGGAACACGTCCGGCTCCTTGTCCCACAGTGAAGGTGTCAGCCGTGAAAGCTGTTGCTGGTGTTCACCGTCCCCCTGCAGCCTATTCACAGGCACAACAGGATTTGGGACCCGGCCTTGCCCAGAGGAGGAACATCTCATGGCTCTCGTCCTCGTCAGAGCTTGTTTCCGAAAAGGCACACGTCCGGCTCCTTGTCCCACACGGAAGGTGGCAGCCCTGGAAGCTGTTGCTGGTCTTCACCGTCCCCCTGCAGCCTATTCACAGGCACAACAGGATCTGGGACCCGGGCTTGCCCAGAGGAGGAACATCTCATGGCTGACGTCCTTGGCAGAGCCTGTTTCCGAAAAGGCACATATCCGGCTCCTTGTCCCACACGGAATGTGGCAGCCCTGAAAGCTGTTGCTGGTCTTCACCGTCCCCCTGCAGCCTATTCACAGGCACAACAGGATCTGGGACCCGGGCTTGCCCAGAGGAGGAACATCTCATGGCTCTCGTCCCCGGTACGGCCTGTTTCCAGAAAGGCACACGTCCGTCTCCTTGTCCCACACGGAAGGTGACAGCCCTGAAAGCTGTTGCTGGTGTTCACCGTCCCCCTGCAGCCTATTCACAGGCACAACAGGATCTGGGACCCGGGCTTGCCCAGAGGAGGAACATCTCATGGCTCTCGTCCTCGGCAGAGCCTGTTTCCGAGAAGGCACACGTCCGGCTCCTTGTCCCACACGGAAGGTGGCAGCCGTGAAAGCTGTTGCTGGTCTTCACCGTCCCCCTGCAGCCTATTCACAGGCACAACAGGATCTGGGACCCGGGCTTGCCCAGAGGAGGAACATCTCATGGCTCTCGTCCTCGGCAGAGCTTGTATCCGAAAAGGCACACGTCCGGCTCCTTGTCCCACACGGAAGGTGGCAGCCCTGAAAGCTGTTGCTGGTCTTCACCGTCCCCCTGCAGCCTATTCACAGGCACAACAGGATTCAGGACCCGGGCTTGCCCAGAGGAGGAACATCTCATGGCTCTCGTCCTCGGCAGAGCCTGTTTCCGAAAAGGCACACATCCGGCTCCTTGTCCCACACGGAAGGTGGCAGCCCTGAAAGCTGTTGCTGGTCTTCACCGTCCCCCTGCAGCCTATTCACAGGCACAACAGGATTTGGGACCAGGGCTTGCCCAGAGGAGGAACATCTCATGGCTCTCGTCCTCGGCACGGCCTGTTTCCAGAAAGGAACACGTCCGGCTCCTTGTCCCACACTGAAGGTGGCAGCCGTGAAAGCTGTTGCTGGTGTTCACCGTCCCCCTGCAGCCTATTCACAGGCACAACAGGATCTGGGACCCGGGCTTGCCCAGAGGTGGAACATCTCATGGCTCTCGTCCTCGTCAGAGCTTGTTTCCGAAAAGGCACACGTCCGGCTCCTTGTCCCACAGTGAAGGTGGCAGCCGTGAAAGCTGTTGCTGGTGTTCACCGTCCCCCTGCAGCCTATTCACAGGCACAACAGGATCTGGGACCCGGGCTTGCCCAGAGGAGGAACATCTCATGGCTCTCGTCCTCGGCAGAGCCTTTTTCCGAAAAGGCACACATCGGGCTCCTTGTCCCACACGGAAGTTGGCAGCCCTGAAAGCTGTTGCTGGTCTTCACCGTCCCCCTGCAGCCTATTCACAGGCACAACAGGATCTGGGACCCGGGCTTGCCCAGAGGAGGAACATCTCATGGCTCTCGTCCTTGGCAGAGCCTGTTTCCGAAAAGGCACTCATCCGGCTCCTTGTCCCACACGGACGGTGGCAGCCCTGAAAGCTGTTGCTAGTCTTCACCGTCCCCCTGCAGCCTATTCAGAGGCACAACAGGATCTGGGACCCGGGCTTGCCCAGAGGAGGAACATCTCATGGCTCTCGTCCTCGGCAGAGCCTGTTTCCGAAAATGCAAACGTCCGGCTCCTTGTCCCACACGGAAGGTGGCAGCCCTGAAAGCTGTTGCTGGTCTTCACCGTCCCCCTGCAGCCTATTCACAGGCACAACAGGATCTGGGACCCGGGCTTGCCCAGAGGAGGAACATCTCATGGCTCTCGTCCTCGGCAGGGCCTGTATCCAGAAAGACACGTCCGGCTCCTTGTCCCACACGGAAGGTGGCAGCCCTGAAAGCTGTTGCTGGTCTTCACCATCCCCCTGCAGCCTATTCACAGGCACAACAGGATTCAGGACCCGGGCTTGCCCAGAGGTGGAATATCTCATGGCTCTCATCCTCGGCAGGGCCTGTTTCCGAAAACGCACACGTCCGGCTCCTTGTCCCACACGGAATGTGGCAGCCGTGAAAGCTGTTGCTGGTCTTCACCGTCCCCCTGCAGCCTATTCACAGGCAAAACAGGATTTGGACGCGGGCTTGCCCAGAGGAGGAACATCTCATGGTTCTCGTCCTCGTCAGAGCCTTTTTCCGAAAAGGCACACATACGGCTACTTGTCCCACACGGAAGGTGGCAGCCCTGAAAGCTGTTGCTGGTCTTCACCGTCCCCCTGCAGCCTATTCACAGGCACAACAGGATTCAGGACCCGGGCTTGCCCAGAGGTGGAACATCTCATGGCTCTCGTCCTCGGCAGGGCCTGTTTCCAAAAAGGCACAAGACCGGCTCATTGTCCCACACGGAAGGTGGCAGCCCTGAAAGCTGTTGCTGGTCTTCACCGTCCCCCTGCAGCCTATTCACAGGCACAACAGGATCTGGGACCCGGGCTTGGCCAGAGGAGGAACATCTCATGGCTCTCGTCCTCGGCAGGGCCTGTTTCCGAAAAGGCACACATCCGGCTCCTTGTCCCACACGGAAGGTGGCAGCCCTGAAAGCTGTTGCTGGTCTTCACCGTCCCCCTGCAGCCTATTCACAGGCAGAACAGGATCTGGGACCCGGGCTTGCCCAGAGGAGGAACATCTCATGGCTCTCATCCTCAGCAGAGCCTATTTCCAAAAAGGCCCAAGACCGGCTCATTGTCCCACACGGAAGGTGGCAGCCCTGAAAGCTGTTGCTGGTCTTCACCGTCCCCCTGCAGCCTATTCACAGGCACAACAGGATTCAGGACCCGGGCTTGCCCAGAGGAGGAACATCTCATGGCTCTCGTCCTCGGCAGAGCCTGTTTCCGAAAAGGCACACATCCGGCTCCTTGTCCCACACGGAAGGTGGCAGCCCTGAAAGCTGTTGCTGGTCTTCACCGTCCCCCTGCAGCCTATTCACAGGCACAACAGGATCTGGGACCCGGGCTTGGCCAGAGGAGGAACATCTCATGGCTCTCGTCCTCGGCAGAGCCTTTTTCCGAAAAGGCATACGTCCGGCTCCTTGTCACACACGGAAGGTGGCAGCCCTGGAAGCTGTTGCTGGTCTTCACCGTCCCCCTGCAGCCTATTCACAGGCACAACAGGATCTGGGACCCGGGCTTGCCCAGAGGAGGAACATCTCATGGCTCTCGTCCTCGGCAGGGCCTGTTTCTGAAAACGCACACGTCCGGCTCCTTGTCCCACACGGAAGGTGGCAGCCCTGAAAGCTGTTGCTGGTCTTCACCGTCCCCCTGCAGCCTATTCACAGGCACAACAGGATTTGGACGCGGGCTTGCCCAGAGGAGGAACATCTCATGGTTCTCGTCCTCGTTAGAGCCTTTTTCCGAAAAGGCACACATCCGGCTACTTGTCCCACACGGAAGGTGGCAGCCCTGAAAGCTGTTGCTGGTCTTCATCGTCCCCCTGCAGCCTATTCACAGGCACAACAGGATTCAGGACCCGGGCTTGCCCAGAGGTGGAACATCTCATGGCTCTCGTCCTCGGCAGGGCCTGTTTCCAAAAAGGCACAAGACCGGCTCATTGTCCCACACGGAAGGTGGCAGCCGTTAAAGCTGTTGCTGGTCTTCACCGTCCCCCTGCAGCCTATTCACAGGCACAACAGGATCTGGGACCCGGCCTTGCCCAGAGGAGGAACATCTCATGGCTCTCGTCCTCGGCAGGGCCTGTATCCAGAAAGACACGTCCGGCTCCTTGTCCCACACGGAAGGTGGCAGCCCTGAAAGCTGTTGCTGGTCTTCACTGTCCCCCTGCAGCCTATTCACAGGCACAACAGGATCTGGGACCCGGGCTTGCCCAGAGGAGGAACATCTCATGGCTCTCATCCTCAGCAGAGCCTATTTCCAAAAAGGCCCAAGACCGGCTCATTGTCCCACACGGAAGGTGGCAGCCCTGAATGCTGTTGCTGGTCTTCACTGTCCCCCTGCAGCCTATTCAGAGGCACAACAGGATCTGGGACCCGGGCTTGCCCAGAGGAGGAACATCTCATGGCTCTCGTCCTCGGCAGATCCTGTTTCCGAAACTGCAAACGTCCGGCTCCTTGTCCCACACGGAAGGTGGCAGCCCTGAAAGCTGTTGCTGGTCTTCACCGTCCCCCTGCAGCCTATTCACAGGCACAACAGGATCTGGGACCCGGGCTTGCCCAGAGGAGGAACATCTCATGGCTCTCGTCCTCGGCAGGGCCTGTTTCCTAAAAGGCACACATCCGGCTCCTTGTCCCACACGGATGGTGGCAGCCCTGAAAGCTGTTGCTGGTCTTCACCGTCCCCCTGCAGCCTATTCACAGGCACAACAGGATTCAGGACCGGGGCTTGCCCAGAGGTGGAACATCTCATGGCTCTCGTCCTCGGCAGGGCCTGTTTCCAAAAAGGCACAAGACCGGCTCATTGTCCCACACGGAAGGTGGCAGCCCTGAAAGCTGTTGCTGGTCTTCACCGTCCCCCTGCAGCCTATTCACAGGCACAACAGGATCTGGGACCCGGGCTTGCCCAGAGGAGGAACATCTCATGGCTCTCGTCCTCGGCAGAGCCTGTTTCCGAAAAGGCACACGTCCGGCTCCTTGTCCCACACGGAAGGTGGCAGCCGTGAAAGGTGTTGCTGGTCTTCACCGTCCCCCTGCAGCCTATTCACAGGCACAACAGGATCTGGGACCCGGGCTTGCCCAGAGGAGGAACATCTCATGGCTCTCGTCCTCGGCAGGGCCTGTTTCCATAAAGGCACAAGATCGACTCCTTGTCCCACAGTGAAGGTGTCAGCCGTGAAAGCTGTTGCTGGTGTTCACCGTCCCCCTGCAGCCTATTCACAGGCACAACAGGATCTGGGACCCGGGCTTGCCCAGAGGAGGAACATCTCATGGCTCTCGTCCTCGGCAGGGCCTGTTTCCGAAAAGGCACTCATCCGGCTCCTTGTCCCACACGGACGGTGGCAGCCCTGAAAGCTGTTGCTGGTCTTCACTGTCCCCCTGCAGCCTATTCACAGGCACAACAGGATCTGGGACCCGGGCTTGGCCAGAGGAGGAACATCTCATGGCTCTCGTCCTCGGCAGAGCCTGTTTCCGAAAATGCAAACGTCCGGCTCCTTGTCCCACACGGAAGGTGGCAGCCCTGAAAGCTGTTGCTGGTCTTCACCGTCCCCCTGCAGCCTATTCACAGGCACAACAGGATCTGGGACCCGGGCTTGCCCAGAGGAGGAACATCTCATGGCTCTCGTCCTCGGCAGGGCCTGTTTCCAGAAAGGCACACATCCGGCTCATTGTCCCACACGGAAGGTGGCAGCCCTGAAAGCTGTTGCTGGTCTTCACCGTCCCCCTGCAGCCTATTCACAGGCACAACAGGATCTGGGACCCGGGCTTGCCCAGAGGAGGAACATCTCATGGCTCTCATCCTCAGCAGAGCGTATTTCCAAAAAGGCCCAAGACCGGCTCATTGTCCCACACGGAAGGTGGCAGCCCTGAAAGCTGTTGCTGGTCTTCACCGTCCCCCTGCAGCCTATTCACAGGCACAACAGGATTCAGGACCCGGGCTTGCCCAGAGGAGGAACATCTCATGGCTCTCGTCCTCGGCAGAGCCTGTTTCCGAAAAGGGACACATCCGGCTCCTTGTCCCACACGGAAGGTGGCAGCCCTGAAAGCTGTTGCTGGTGTTCACCGTCCCCCTGCAGCCTATTCACAGGTGCAACAGGATCTGGCACCCGGGCTTGCCCAGAGGAGGAACATCTCATGGCTCTCGTCCTCGGCAGAGCCTTTTTCCGAAAAGGCACACGTCCGGCTCCTTTTCAGACATGGAAGGTGGCAGCCCTGGAAGCTGTTGCTGGTCTTCACCGTCCCCCTGCAGCCTATTCACAGGCACAACAGGATCTGGGACCCGGGCTTGCCCAGAGGAGGAACATCTCATGGCTCTCGTCCTCGGCAGGGCCTGTTTCCATAAAGGCACAAGACCGGCTCCTTGTCCCACACGGAAGGTGGCAGCCCTGAAAGCTGTTGCTGGTCTTCACCGTCCCCCTGCAGCCTATTCACAGGCACAACAGGATCTGGGACCCGGGCTTGCCCAGAGGAGGAACATCTCATGGCTCTCGTCCTCGGCAGGGCCTGTATCCAGAAAGACACGTCCGGCTCCTTGTCCCACACGGAAGGTGGCAGCCCTGAAAGCTGTTGCTGGTCTTCACCATCCCCCTGCAGCCTATTCACAGGCACAACAGGATCTGGGACCCGGGCTTGCCCAGAGGAGGAACATCTCATGGCTCTCGTCCTCGGCAGGGCCTGTTTCCGAAAAGGCACACATCCGGCTCCTTGTCCCACACGGAAGGTGGCAGCCCTGAAAGCTGTTGCTGGTCTTCACCGTCCCCCTGCAGCCTATTCACAGGCACAACAGGATTCAGGACCGGGGCTTGCCCAGAGGTGGAACATCTCATGGCTCTCGTCCTCGGCAGGGCCTGTTTCCAAAAAGGCACAAGACCGGCTCATTGTCCCACACGGAAGGTGGCAGCCCTGAAAGCTGTTGCTGGTCTTCACCGTCCCCCTGCAGCCTATTCACAGGCACAACAGGATCTGGGACCCGGGCTTGCCCAGAGGAGGAACATCTCATGGCTCTCGTCCTCGGCAGAGCCTGTTTCCGAAAAGGCACACGTCCGGCTCCTTGTCCCACACGGAAGGTGGCAGCCGTGAAAGCTGTTGCTGGTCTTCACCGTCCCCCTGCAGCCTATTCACAGGCACAACAGGATCTGGGACCCGGGCTTGCCCAGAGGAGGAACATCTCATGGCTCTCGTCCTCGGCAGGGCCTGTTTCCATAAAGGCACAAGATCGACTCCTTGTCCCACAGTGAAGGTGTCAGCCGTGAAAGCTGTTGCTGGTGTTCACCGTCCCCCTGCAGCCTATTCACAGGCACAACAGGATCTGGGACCCGGGCTTGCCCAGAGGAGGAACATCTCATGGCTCTCGTCCTCGGCAGGGCCTGTATCCAGAAAGACACGTCTGGCTCCTTGTCCCACACGGAAGTTGGCAGCCCTGAAAGCTGTTGCTGGTCTTCACCGTCCCCCTGCAGCCTATTCACAGGCACAACAGGATTTGGACCCGGGCTTGCCCAGAGGAGGAACATCTCATGGCTCTCGTCCTCGGCAGAGCCTGATTCCGAAAAGGCACACGTCCGGCTCCTTATCCCACACGGAAGGTGGCAGCCCTGAAAGCTGTTGCTGGTCTTCACCGTCCCCCTGCAGCCTATTCACAGGCACAACAGGATCTGGGACCCGGGCTTGCCCAGAGGAGGAACATCTCATGGCTCTCGTCCTCGGCTCGGCCTTTTTCCAGAAAGGAACACGTCCGGCTCCTTGTCCCACAGTGAAGGTGTCAGCCGTGAAAGCTGTTGCTGGTGTTCACCGTCCCCCTGCAGCCTATTCACAGGCACAACAGGATCTGGGACCCGGGCTTGCCCAGAGGAGGAACATCTCATGGCTCTCGTCCTCGTCAGAGCTTGTTTCCGAAAAGGCACACGTCCGGCTCCTTGTCCCACACGGAAGGTGGCAGCCCTGGAAGCTGTTGCTGGTCTTCACCGTCCCCCTGCAGCCTATTCACAGGCACAACAGGATCTGGGACCCGGGCTTGCCCAGAGGACGAACATCTCATGGCTGACGTCCTTGGCAGAGCCTGTTTCCGAAAAGGCACACATCCGGCTCCTTGTCCCACACGGAAGGTGGCAGCCCTGAAAGCTGTTGCTGGTCTTCACCGTCCCCCTGCAACCTATTCACAGGCACAACAGGATTTGGGACCCGGGCTTGGCCAGAGGAGGAACATCTCATGGCTCTCGTCCTCGGCACGGCCTGTTTCCAGAAAGGAACACGTCCGGCTCCTTGTCCCACACTGAAGGTGGCAGCCGTGAAAGCTGTTGCTGGTCTTCACCGTCCCCCTGCAGCCTATTCACAGGCACAACAGGATCTGGGACCCGGGCTTGCCCAGAGGAGGAACATCTCATGGCACTCGTCCCCGGTACGGCCTGTTTCCAGAAAGGCACACGTCCGGCTCCTTGTCCCACACGGAAGGTGGCAGCCATGAAAGCTGTTGCTGGTGTTCACCGTCCCCCTGCAGCCTATTCACAGGCACAACAGGATCTGGGACCCGGCCTTGCCCAGAGGAGGAACATCTCATGGCTCTCGTCCTCGGCAGAGCCTGTTTCCGAGAAGGCACACATCCGGCTCCTTGTCCCACACGGAAGGTGGCAGCCGTGAAAGCTGTTGCTGGTCTTCACCGTCCCCCTGCAGCCTATTCACAGGCACAACAGGATCTGGGACCCGGGCTTGCCCAGAGGAGGAACATCTCATGGCTCTCGTCCTCGGCAGAGCTTGTATCCGAAAAGGCACACATCCGGCTCCTTGTCCCACACGGAAGGTGGCAGCCCTGAAAGCTGTTGCTGGTGTTCACCGTCCCCCTGCAGCCTATTCACAGGCACAACAGGATCTGGGACCCGGGCTTGCCCAGAGGAGGAACATCTCATGGCTCTCGTCCTCGGCAGGGCCTGTTTCCAAAAAGGCACAAGAACGGCTCATTGTCCCACACGGAAGGTGGCAGCCCTGAAAGCTGTTGCTGGTCTTCACCGTCCCCCTGCAGCCTATTCACAGGCACAACAGGATTCAGGACCCGGGCTTGCCCAGAGGAGGAACATCTCATGGCTCTCGTCCTCGGCAGAGCCTGTTTCCGAAAAGGCACACATCCGGCTCCTTGTCCCACACGGAAGGTGGCAGCCCTGAAAGATGTTGCTGGTCTTCACCGTCCCCCTGCAGCCTATTCACAGGCACAACAGGATTTGGGACCCGGGCTTGCCCAGAGGAGGAACATCTCATGGCTCTTGTCCTCGGCACGTCCTGTTTCCAGAAAGGAACACGTCCGGCTCCTTGTCCCACACTGAAGGTGGCAGCCGTGAAAGCTGTTGCTGGTGTTCACCGTCCCCCTGCAGCCTATTCACAGGCACAACAGGATCTGGGACCCGGGCTTGCCCAGAGGTGGAACATCTCATGGCTCTCGTCCTCGTCAGAGCTTGTTTCCGAAAAGGCACACGTCCGGCTCCTTGTCCCACACGGAAGGTGGCAGCCCTGGAAGCTGTTGCTGGTCTTCACCGTCCCCCTGCAGCCTATTCACAGGCACAACAGGATCTGGGACCCGGGCTTGCCCAGAGGAGGAACATCTCATGGCTGTCGTCCTTGGCAGAGCCTATTTCCGAAAAGGCACACATCGGGCTCCTTGTCCCACACGGAAGTTGGCAGCCCTGAAAGCTGTTGCTGGTCTTCACCGTCCCCCTGCAGCCTATTCACAGGCACAACAGGATCTGGGACCCGGGCTTGCCCAGAGGAGGAACATCTCATGGCTCTCGTCCTTGGCAGAGCCTGTTTCCGAAAAGGCACACATCCGGCTCCTTGTCCCACACGGACGGTGGCAGCCCTGAAAGCTGTTGCTAGTCTTCACCGTCCCCCTGCAGCCTATTCAGAGGCACAACAGGATCTGGGACCCGGGCTTGCCCAGAGGAGGAACATCTCATGGCTCTCGTCCTCGGCAGAGCCTGTTTCCGAAAATGCAAACGTCCGGCTCCTTGTCCCACACGGAAGATGGCAGCCCTGAAAGCTGTTGCTGGTCTTCACCGTCCCCCTGCAGCCTATTCACAGGCACAACAGGATCTGGGACCCGGGCTTGCCCAGAGGAGGAACATCTCATGGCTCTTGTCCTCGGCACGTCCTGTTTCCAGAAAGGAACACGTCCGGCTCCTTGTCCCACACTGAAGGTGGCAGCCGTGAAAGCTGTTGCTGGTGTTCACCGTCCCCCTGCAGCCTATTCACAGGCACAACAGGATCTGGGACCCGGGCTTGCCCAGAGGTGGAACATCTCATGGCTCTCGTCCTCGTCAGAGCTTGTTTCCGAAAAGGCACACGTCCGGCTCCTTGTCCCACACGGAAGGTGGCAGCCCTGGAAGCTGTTGCTGGTCTTCACCGTCCCCCTGCAGCCTATTCACAGGCACAACAGGATCTGGGACCCGGGCTTGCCCAGAGGAGGAACATCTCATGGCTGTCGTCCTTGGCAGAGCCTGTTTCCGAAAAGGCACACATCGGGCTCCTTGTCCCACACGGAAGTTGGCAGCCCTGAAAGCTGTTGCTGGTCTTCACCGTCCCCCTGCAGCCTATTCACAGGCACAACAGGATCTGGGACCCGGGCTTGCCCAGAGGAGGAACATCTCATGGCTCTCGTCCTCGGCAGAGCCTGTTTCCGAAAAGGCACACATCCGGCTCCTTGTCCCACACGGACGGTGGCAGCCCTGAAAGCTGTTGCTAGTCTTCACCGTCCCCCTGCAGCCTATTCAGAGGCACAACAGGATCTGGGACCCGGGCTTGCCCAGAGGAGGAACATCTCATGGCTCTCGTCCTCGGCAGAGCCTGTTTCCGAAAATGCAAACGTCCGGCTCCTTGTCCCACACGGAAGATGGCAGCCCTGAAAGCTGTTGCTGGTGTTCACCGTCCCCCTGCAGCCTATTCACAGGCACAACAGGATCTGGGACCCGGCCTTGCCCAGAGGAGGAACATCTCATGGCTCTCGTCCTCGGCAGAGCCTGTTTCCGAGAAGGCACACATCCGGCTCCTTGTCCCACACGGAAGGTGGCAGCCGTGAAAGCTGTTGCTGGTCTTCACCGTCCCCCTGCAGCCTATTCACAGGCACAACAGGATCTGGGACCCGGGCTTGCCCAGAGGAGGAACATCTCATGGCTCTCGTCCTCGGCAGAGCTTGTATCCGAAAAGGCACACGTCCGGCTCCTTGTCCCACACGGAAGGTGGCAGCCCTGAAAGCTGTTGCTGGTGTTCACCGTCCCCCTGCAGCCTATTCACAGGCACAACAGGATTCAGGACCCGGGCTTGCCCAGAGGAGGAACATCTCATGGCTCTCGTCCTCGGCAGGGCCTGTTTCCAAAAAGGCACAAGAACGGCTCATTGTCCCACACGGAAGGTGGCAGCCCTGAAAGCTGTTGCTGGTCTTCACCGTCCCCCTGCAGCCTATTCACAGGCACAACAGGATTCAGGACCCGGGCTTGCCCAGAGGAGGAACATCTCATGGCTCTCGTCCTCGGCAGAGCCTGTTTCCGAAAAGGCACACATCCGGCTCCTTGTCCCACACGGAAGGTGGCAGCCCTGAAAGATGTTGCTGGTCTTCACCGTCCCCCTGCAGCCTATTCACAGGCACAACAGGATTTGGGACCCGGGCTTGCCCAGAGGAGGAACATCTCATGGCTCTTGTCCTCGGCACGTCCTGTTTCCAGAAAGGAACACGTCCGGCTCCTTGTCCCACACTGAAGGTGGCAGCCGTGAAAGCTGTTGCTGGTGTTCACCGTCCCCCTGCAGCCTATTCACAGGCACAACAGGATCTGGGACCCGGGCTTGCCCAGAGGTGGAACATCTCATGGCTCTCGTCCTCGTCAGAGCTTGTTTCCGAAAAGGCACACGTCCGGCTCCTTGTCCCACACGGAAGGTGGCAGCCCTGGAAGCTGTTGCTGGTCTTCACCGTCCCCCTGCAGCCTATTCACAGGCACAACAGGATCTGGGACCCGGGCTTGCCCAGAGGAGGAACATCTCATGGCTGTCGTCCTTGGCAGAGCCTATTTCCGAAAAGGCACACATCGGGCTCCTTGTCCCACACGGAAGTTGGCAGCCCTGAAAGCTGTTGCTGGTCTTCACCGTCCCCCTGCAGCCTATTCACAGGCACAACAGGATCTGGGACCCGGGCTTGCCCAGAGGAGGAACATCTCATGGCTCTCGTCCTTGGCAGAGCCTGTTTCCGAAAAGGCACACATCCGGCTCCTTGTCCCACACGGACGGTGGCAGCCCTGAAAGCTGTTGCTAGTCTTCACCGTCCCCCTGCAGCCTATTCAGAGGCACAACAGGATCTGGGACCCGGGCTTGCCCAGAGGAGGAACATCTCATGGCTCTCGTCCTCGGCAGAGCCTGTTTCCGAAAATGCAAACGTCCGGCTCCTTGTCCCACACGGAAGATGGCAGCCCTGAAAGCTGTTGCTGGTCTTCACCGTCCCCCTGCAGCCTATTCACAGGCACAACAGGATCTGGGACCCGGGCTTGCCCAGAGGAGGAACATCTCATGGCTCTCGTCCTCGGCAGGGCCTGTATCCAGAAAGACACGTCCGGCTCCTTGTCCCACACGGAAGGTGGCAGCCCTGAAAGCTGTTGCTGGTCTTCACCGTCCCCCTGCAGCCTATTCACAGGCACAACAGGATTCAGGACCCGGGCTTGCCCAGAGGTGGAATATCTCATGGCTCTCGTCCTCGGCAGGGCCTGTTTCCGAAAACGCACACGTCCGGCTCCTTGTCCCAGACGGAATGTGGCAGCCGTGAAAGCTGTTGCTGGTCTTCACCGTCCCCCTGCAGCCTATTCACAGGCACAACAGGATTTGGACGCGGGCTTGCCCAGAGGAGGAACATCTCATGGTTCTCGTCCTCGTCAGAGCCTTTTTCATAAAAGGCACACATACGGCTACTTGTCCCACACGGAAGGTGGCAGCCCTGAAAGCTGTTGCTGGTCTTCACCGTCCCCCTGCAGCCTATTCACAGGCACAACAGGATTCAGGACCCGGGCTTGCCCAGAGGTGGAACATCTCATGGCTCTCGTCCTCGGCAGGGCCTGTTTCCAAAAAGGCACAAGACCGGCTCATTGTCCCACACGGAAGGTGGCAGCCCTGAAAGCTGTTGCTGGTCTTCACCGTCCCCCTGCAGCCTATTCACAGGCACAACAGGATTCAGGACCCGGGCTTGCCCAGAGGAGGAACATCTCATGGCTCTCGTCCTCGGCAGAGCCTGTTTCCGAAAAGGCACACATCCGGCTCCTTGTCCCACACGGAAGGTGGCAGCCCTGAAAGCTGTTGCTGGTGTTCACCGTCCCCCTGCAGCCTATTCACAGGCACAACAGGATCTGGGACCCGGGCTTGGCCAGAGGAGGAACATCTCATGGCTCTCGTCCTCGGCAGGGCCTGTATCAAGATAGACACGTCCGGCTCCTTGTCCCACACGGAAGGTGGCAGCCCTGAAAGCTGTTGCTGGTCTTCACCGTCCCCCTGCAGCCTATTCACAGGCACAACAGGATCTGGGACCCGAGCTTGCCCAGAGGAGGAACATCTCATGGCTCTCGTCCTCGGCAGAGCCTGTTTCCGAGAAGGCACACGTCCGGCTCCTTGTCCCACACGGAAGGTGGCAGCCGTGAAAGCTGTTGCTGGTCTTCACCGTCCCCCTGCAGCCTATTCACAGGCACAACAGGATCTGGGACCCGGGCTTGCCCAGAGGAGGAACATCTCATGGCTCTCGTCCTCGGCAGAGCCTGTTTCCGAAAAGGCACTCATCCGGCTCCTTGTCCCACACGGAAGGTGGCAGCCCTGAAAGCTGTTGCTGGTCTTCACCGTCCCCCTGCAGCCTATTCACAGGCACAACAGGATTTGGGACCCGGGCTTGCCCAGAGGAGGAACATCTTTTGGCTCTCGTCCTCGGAACGGCCTGTTTCCAGAAAGGAACACGTCCGGCTCCTTGTCCCACACTGAAGGTGTCAGCCGTGAAAGCTGTTTCTGGTCTTCAACGTCCCCCTGCAGCCTATTCACAGGCACAACAGGATCTGGGACCCGGGCTTGCCCAGAGGAGGAACATCTCATGGCTCTCGTCCCCGGTACGGCCTGTTTCCAGAAAGGCACACGTCCGGCTCCTTGTCCCACACGGAAGGTGGCAGCAGTGAAAGCTGTTGCTGGTCTTCACCGTCCCCCTGCAGCCTATTCACAGGCACAACAGGATCTGGGACCCGGCCTTGCCCAGAGGAGAAACATCTCATGGCTCTCGTCCTCGGCATAGCCTGTTTCCAAAAAGGCCCAAGACCGGCTCATTGTCCCACATGGAAGGTGGCAGCCCTGAAAGCTTTTGCTGGTCTTCACCGTCCCCCTGCAGCCTATTCACAGGCACAACAGGATCTGGGACCCGGGCATGGCCAGAGGAGAAACATCTCATGGCTCTCGTCCTCGGCAGAGCTTGTTTCCGAAAAGGCACACGTCCGGCTCCTTGTCCCACACGGAAGGTGGCAGCCCTGGAAGCTGTTGCTGGTCTTCACCGTCCCCCTGCAGCCTATTCACAGGCACAACAGGATCTGGGACCCGGGCTTGCCCAGAGGAGGAACATCTCATGGCTCTCGTCCTCGGCAGGGCCTGTATCCAGAAAGACACGTCCGGCTCCTTGTCCCACACGGAAGGTGGCAGCCCTGAAAGCTGTTGCTGGTCTTCACCATCCCCCTGCAGCCTATTCACAGGCACAACAGGATCTGGGACCCGGGCTTGCCCAGAGGAGGAACATCTCATGGCTCTCGTCCTCGGCAGGGCCTGTTTCCGAAAACGCACACGTCCGGCTCCTTGTCCCACACGGAATGTGGCAGCCGTGAAAGCTGTTGCTGGTCTTCACCGTCCCCCTGCAGCCTATTCACAGGCACAACAGGATTTGGACGCGGGCTTGCCCAGAGGAGGAACATCTCATGGTTCTCGTCCTCGTCAGAGCCTTTTTCCGAAAAGGCACACATCCGGCTCTTGTCCCACACGGAAGGTGGCAGCCCTGAAAGCTGTTGCTGGTCTTCACCGTCCCCCTGCAGCCTATTCACAGGCACAACAGGATTCAGGACCCGGGCTTGCCCAGAGGTGGAACATCTCATGGCTCTCGTCCTCGGCAGGGCCTGTTTCCAAAAAGGCACAAGACCGGCTCATTGTCCCACACGGAAGGTGGCAGCCCTGAAAGCTGTTGCTGGTCTTCACCGTCCCCCTGCAGCCTATTCACAGGCACAACAGGATCTGGGACCCGGGCTTGCCCAGAGGAGGAACATCTCATGGCTCTCGTCCTCGGCAGAGCCTGTTTCCGAAAAGGCACACGTCCGGCTCCTTGTCCCACACGGAAGGTGGCAGCCCTGAAAGCTGTTGCTGGTCTTCACCGTCCCCCTGCAGCCTATTCACAGGCACAACAGGATTTGGGACCCGGGCTTGCCCAGAGGAGGAACATCTCATGGCTCTTGTCCCCGGTACGGCCTGTTTCCAGAAAGGCACACGTCCGGCTCCTTGTCCCACACGGAAGGTGGCAGCCCTGAAAGCTGTTGCTGGTCTTCACCGTCCCCCTGCAGCCTATTCACAGGCACAACAGGATCTGGGACCCGGGCTTGCCCAGAGGAGGAACATCTCATGGCTCTCGTCCTCGGCAGGGCCTGTTTCCGAAAAGGCACACATCCGGCTCCTTGTCCCACACGGAAGGTGGCAGCCCTGGAAGCTCTTGCTGGTCTTCACCGTCCCCCTGCAGCCTATTCACAGGCACAACAGGATTCAGGACCGGGGCTTGCCCAGAGGTGGAACATCTCATGGCTCTCGTCCTCGGCAGGGCCTGTTTCCAAAAAGGCACAAGACCGGCTCATTGTCCCACACGGAAGGTGGCAGCCCTGAAAGCTGTTGCTGGTCTTCACCGTCCCCCTGCAGCCTATTCACAGGCACAACAGGATCTGGGACCCGGGCTTGCCCAGAGGAGGAACATCTCATGGCTCTCGTCCTCGGCAGGGCCTGTTTCCGAAACTGCAAACGTCCGGCTCCTTGTCCCACAGTGAAGGTGGCAGCCCTGAAAGCTGTTGCTGGTCTTCACCGTCCCCCTGCAGCCTATTCACAGGCACAACAGGATCTGGGACCCGGGCTTGCCCAGAGGAGGAACATCTCATGGCTCTCGTCCTCGGCAGGGCCTGTTTCCGAAAAGGCACACATCCGGCTCCTTGTCCCACACGGAAGGTGGCAGCCCTGAAAGCTGTTGCTGGTCTTCACCGTCCCCTTGCAGCCTATTCACAGGCACAACAGGATTCAGGACCGGGGCTTGCCCAGAGGTGGAACATCTCATGGCTCTCGTCCTCGGCAGGGCCTGTTTCCAAAAAGGCACAACACCGGCTCATTGTCCCACACGGAAGGTGGCAGCCCTGGAAGCTGTTGCTGGTCTTCACCGTCCCCCTGCAGCCTATTCACAGGCACAACAGGATTTGGACCCGGGCTTGCCCAGAGGAGGAACATCTCATGGCTCTCGTCCTCGGCAGAGCCTGTTTCCGAAAAGGCACACGTCCGGCTCCTTGTCCCACACGGAAGGTGGCAGCCCTGGAAGCTGTTGCTGGTCTTCACCGTCCCCCTGCAGCCTATTCACAGGCACAACAGGATCTGGGACCCGGGCTTGGCCAGAGGAGGAACATCTCATGGCTCTCGTCCTCGGCAGAGCCTGATTCCATAAAGGCACAAGATCGACTCATTGTCCCACACGGAAGGTGGCAGCCCTGAAAGCTGTTGCTGGTCTTCACCGTCCCCCTGCAGCCTATTCACAGGCACAACAGGATCTGGGACCCGGGCTTGCCCAGAGGAGGAACATCTCATGGCTCTCGTCCTTGGCAGAGCCTGTTTCCGAAAAGGCACTCATCCAGCTCCTTGTTCCACACGGACGGTGGCAGCCCTGAAAGCTGTTGCTGGTCTTCACCGTCCCCCTGCAGCCTATTCAGAGGCACAACAGGATCTGGGACCCGGGCTTGCCCAGAGGAGGAACATCTCATGGCTCTCGTCCTCGGCAGATCCTGTTTCCGAAAATGCAAACGTCCGGCTCCTTGTCCCACACGGAAGTTGGCAGCCCTGAAAGCTGTTGCTGGTCTTCACCGTCCCCCTGCAGCCTATTCACAGGCACAACAGGATTCAGGACCGGGGCTTGGCCAGAGGAGGAACATCTCATGGTTCTCGTCCTCGTCAGAGCCTTTTTCCGAAAAGGCACACATCCGGCTCCTTGTCCCACACGGAAGGTGGCAGCCCTGAAAGCTGTTGCTGGTCTTCACCGTCCCCCTGCAGCCTATTCACAGGCACAACAGGATCTGGGACCCGGGCTTGCCCAGAGGAGGAACATCTCATGGCTCTCGTCCTCGGCAGAGCCTGTTTCCGAAAAGGCACACGTCCGGCTCCTTGTCCCACACGGAAGGTGGCAGCCCTGAAAGCTGTTGCTGGTCTTCACCGTCCCCCTGCAGCCTATTCACAGGCACAACAGGATTTGGGACCCGGGCTTGCCCAGAGGAGGAACATCTCATGGCTCTTGTCCCCGGTACGGCCTGTTTCCAGAAAGGCACACGTCCGGCTCCTTGTCCCACACGGAAGGTGGCAGCCCTGAAAGCTGTTGCTGGTCTTCACCGTCCCCCTGCAGCCTATTCACAGGCACAACAGGATCTGGGACCCGGGCTTGCCCAGAGGAGGAACATCTCATGGCTCTCGTCCTCGGCAGGGCCTGTTTCCGAAAAGGCACACATCCGGCTCCTTGTCCCACACGGAAGGTGGCAGCCCTGGAAGCTCTTGCTGGTCTTCACCGTCCCCCTGCAGCCTATTCACAGGCACAACAGGATTCAGGACCGGGGCTTGCCCAGAGGTGGAACATCTCATGGCTCTCGTCCTCGGCAGGGCCTGTTTCCAAAAAGGCACAAGACCGGCTCATTGTCCCACACGGAAGGTGGCAGCCCTGAAAGCTGTTGCTGGTCTTCACCGTCCCCCTGCAGCCTATTCACAGGCACAACAGGATCTGGGACCCGGGCTTGCCCAGAGGAGGAACATCTCATGGCTCTCGTCCTCGGCAGGGCCTGTTTCCGAAACTGCAAACGTCCGGCTCCTTGTCCCACAGTGAAGGTGGCAGCCCTGAAAGCTGTTGCTGGTCTTCACCGTCCCCCTGCAGCCTATTCACAGGCACAACAGGATCTGGGACCCGGGCTTGCCCAGAGGAGGAACATCTCATGGCTCTCGTCCTCGGCAGGGCCTGTTTCCGAAAAGGCACACATCCGGCTCCTTGTCCCACACGGAAGGTGGCAGCCCTGAAAGCTGTTGCTGGTCTTCACCGTCCCCTTGCAGCCTATTCACAGGCACAACAGGATTCAGGACCGGGGCTTGCCCAGAGGTGGAACATCTCATGGCTCTCGTCCTCGGCAGGGCCTGTTTCCAAAAAGGCACAAGACCGGCTCATTGTCCCACACGGAAGGTGGCAGCCCTGAAAGCTGTTGCTGGTCTTCACCGTCCCCCTGCAGCCTATTCACAGGCACAACAGGATCTGGGACCCGGGCTTGCCCAGAGGAGGAACATCTCATGGCTCTCGTCCTCGGCAGAGCCTGTTTCCGAAAAGGCACACGTCCGGCTCCTTGTCCCACACGGAAGGTGGCAGCCCTGGAAGCTGTTGCTGGTCTTCACCGTCCCCCTGCAGCCTATTCACAGGCACAACAGGATCTGGGACCCGGGCTTGGCCAGAGGAGGAACATCTCATGGCTCTCGTCCTCGGCAGAGCCTGATTCCATAAAGGCACAAGATCGACTCATTGTCCCACACGGAAGGTGGCAGCCCTGAAAGCTGTTGCTGGTCTTCACCGTCCCCCTGCAGCCTATTCACAGGCACAACAGGATCTGGGACCCGGGCTTGCCCAGAGGAGGAACATCTCATGGCTCTCGTCCTTGGCAGAGCCTGTTTACGAAAAGGCACTCATCCGGCTCCTTGTTCCACACGGACGGTGGCAGCCCTGAAAGCTGTTGCTGGTCTTCACCGTCCCCCTGCAGCCTATTCAGAGGCACAACAGGATCTGGGACCCGGGCTTGCCCAGAGGAGGAACATCTCATGGCTCTCGTCCTCGGCAGATCCTGTTTCCGAAAATGCAAACGTCCGGCTCCTTGTCCCACACGGAAGTTGGCAGCCCTGAAAGCTGTTGCTGGTCTTCACCGTCCCCCTGCAGCCTATTCACAGGCACAACAGGATTCAGGACCGGGGCTTGGCCAGAGGAGGAACATCTCATGGTTCTCGTCCTCGTCAGAGCCTTTTTCCGAAAAGGCACACATCCGGCTCCTTGTCCCACACGGAAGGTGGCAGCCCTGAAAGCTGTTGCTGGTCTTCACCGTCCCCCTGCAGCCTATTCACAGGCACAACAGGATTCAGGACCCGGGCTTGCCCAGAGGTGGAACATCTCATGGCTCTCGTCCTCGGCAGGGCCTGTTTCCAAAAAGGCACAAGACCGGCTCATTGTCCCACACGGAAGGTGGCAGCCCTGAAAGCTGTTGCTGGTCTTCACCGTCCCCCTGCAGCCTATTCACAGGCACAACAGGATTTGGGACCCGGGCTTGCCCAGAGGAGGAACATCTCATGGCTCTCGTCCCCGGTACGGCCTGTTTCCAGAAAGGCACACGTCCGGCTCCTTGTCCCACACGGAAGGTGGCAGCCCTGAAAGCTGTTGCTGGTCTTCACCGTCCCCCTGCAGCCTATTCACAGGCACAACAGGATCTGGGACCCGGGCTTGCCCAGAGGAGGAACATCTCATGGCTCTCGTCCTCGGCAGGGCCTGTTTCCGAAAAGGCACACATCCGGCTCCTTGTCCCACACGGAAGGTGGCAGCCCTGGAAGCTCTTGCTGGTCTTCACCGTCCCCCTGCAGCCTATTCACAGGCACAACAGGATTCAGGACCGGGGCTTGCCCAGAGGTGGAACATCTCATGGCTCTCGTCCTCGGCAGGGCCTGTTTCCAAAAAGGCACAAGACCGGCTCATTGTCCCACACGGAAGGTGGCAGCCCTGAAAGCTGTTGCTGGTCTTCACCGTCCCCCTGCAGCCTATTCACAGGCACAACAGGATCTGGGACCCGGGCTTGCCCAGAGGAGGAACATCTCATGGCTCTCGTCCTCGGCAGGGCCTGTTTCCGAAACTGCAAACGTCCGGCTCCTTGTCCCACAGTGAAGGTGGCAGCCCTGAAAGCTGTTGCTGGTCTTCACCGTCCCCCTGCAGCCTATTCACAGGCACAACAGGATCTGGGACCCGGGCTTGCCCAGAGGAGGAACATCTCATGGCTCTCGTCCTCGGCAGGGCCTGTTTCCGAAAAGGCACACGTCCGGCTCCTTGTCCCACACGGAAGGTGGCAGCCCTGAAAGCTGTTGCTGGTCTTCACCGTCCCCCTGCAGCCTATTCACAGGCACAACAGGATTCAGGACCGGGGCTTGCCCAGAGGTGGAACATCTCATGGCTCTCGTCCTCGGCAGGGCCTGTTTCCAAAAAGGCACAAGACCGGCTCATTGTCCCACACGGAAGGTGGCAGCCCTGAAAGCTGTTGCTGGTCTTCACCGTCCCCCTGCAGCCTATTCACAGGCACAACAGGATCTGGGACCCAGGCTTGGCCAGAGGAGGAACATCTCATGGCTCTCGTCCTCGGCAGAGCCTGTTTCCGAAAAGGCACACGTCCGGCTCCTTGTCCCACAGTGAAGGTGGCAGCCGTGAAAGCTGTTGCTGGTCTTCACCGTCCCCCTGCAGCCTATTCACAGGCACAACAGGATCTGGGACCCGGGCTTGGCCAGAGGAGGAACATCTCATGGCTCTCGTCCTCGGCAGAGCCTGATTCCATAAAGGCACAAGATCGACTCATTGTCCCACACGGAAGGTGGCAGCCCTGAAAGCTGTTGCTGGTCTTCACCGTCCCCCTGCAGCCTATTCAGAGGCACAACAGGATCTGGGACCCGGGCTTGCCCAGAGGAGGAACATCTCATGGCTCTCGTCCTCGGCAGATCCTGTTTCCGAAAATGCAAACGTCCGGCTCCTTGTCCCACACGGAAGGTGGCAGCCCTGAAAGCTGTTGCTGGTCTTCACCGTCCCCCTGCAGCCTATTCACAGGCACAACAGGATCTGGGACCCGGGCTTGCCCAGAGGAGGAACATCTCATGGCTCTCGTCCTCGGCAGGGCCTGTTTCCAGAAAGGCACAACACCGGCTCATTGTCCCACACGGAAGGTGGCAGCCCTGAAAGCTGTTGCTGGTCTTCACCGTCCCCCTGCAGCCTATTCACAGGCACAACAGGATTTGGACCCAGGCTTGCCCAGAGGAGGAACATCTCATGGCTCTCGTCCTCGGCAGAGCCTGATTCCGAAAAGGCACACGTCCGGCTCCTTATCCCACAAGGAAGGTGGCAGCCCTGAAAGCTGTTGCTGGTCTTCACCGTCCCCCTGCAGCCTATTCACAGGCACAACAGGATCTGGGACCGGGGCTTGCCCAGAGGAGGAACATCTCATGGCTCTCGTCCTCGGCTCGGCCTGTTTCCAGAAAGGAACACGTCCGGCTCCTTGTCCCACAGTGAAGGTGTCAGCCGTGAAAGCTGTTGCTGGTGTTCACCGTCCCCCTGCAGCCTATTCACAGGCACAACAGGATCTGGGACCCGGGCTTGCCCAGAGGAGGAACATCTCATGGCTCTCGTCCTCGTCAGAGCTTGTTTCCGAAAAGGCACACGTCCGGCTCCTTGTCCCACACGGAAGGTGGCAGCCCTGGAAGCTGTTGCTGGTCTTCACCGTCCCCCTGCAGCCTATTCACAGGCACAACAGGATCTGGGACCCGGGCTTGCCCAGAGGAGGAACATCTCATGGCTCTCGTCCTCGGCAGAGCCTGTTTCCGAGAAGGCACACGTCCGGCTCCTTCTCCCACACGGAAGGTGGCAGCCGTGAAAGCTGTTGCTGGTCTTCACCGTCCCCCTGCAGCCTATTCACAGGCACAACAGGATCTGGGACCCGGGCTTGCCCAGAGGAGGAACATCTCATGGCTCTCGTCCTCGGCAGGGCCTTTTTCCGAAAAGGCACACATCCGGCTCCTTGTCCCACACGGAAGGTGGCAGCCCTGAAAGCTGTTGCTGGTCTTCACCGTCCCCCTGCAGCCTATTCACAGGCACAACAGGATTCAGGACCGGGGCTTGCCCAGAGGTGGAACATCTCATGGCTCTCGTCCTCGGCAGGGCCTGTTTCCAAAAAGGCACAACACCGGCTCATTGTCCCACACGGAAGGTGGCAGCCCTGAAAGCTGTTGCTGGTCTTCACCGTCCCCCTGCAGCCTATTCACAGGCACAACAGGATCTGGGACCCGGGCTTGGCCAGAGGAGGAACATCTCATGGCTCTCGTCCTCGGCAGAGCCTGTTTCCGAAAACGCACACGTCCGGCTCCTTGTCCCACACGGAAGGTGGCAGCCCTGAAAGCTGTTGCTGGTCTTCACCGTCCCCCTGCAGCCTATTCACAGGCACAACAGGATCTGGGACCCGGGCTTGCCCAGAGGAGGAACATCTCATGGCTCTCGTCCTTGGCAGAGCCTGTTTCCGAAAAGGCACTCATCCGGCTCCTTGTCCCACACGGACGGTGGCAGCCCTGAAAGCTGTTGCTAGTCTTCACTGTCCCCCTGCAGCCTATTCAGAGGCACAACAGGATCTGGGACCCGGGCTTGGCCAGAGGAGGAACATCTCATGGCTCTCATCCTCGGCAGGGCCTGTATCCAGAAAGACACGTCCGGCTCCTTGTCCCACACGGAAGTTGGCAGCCCTGAAAGCTGTTGCTGGTCTTCACCGTCCCCCTGCAGCCTATTCACAGGCACAACAGGATTCAGGACCGGGGCTTGGCCAGAAGAGGAACATCTCATGGCTCTCGTCCTCGGCAGGGCCTGTTTCCGAAAAGGCACACATCCGGCTCCTTGTCCCACACGGAAGGTGGCAGCCCTGAAAGCTGTTGCTGGTCTTCACCGTCCCCCTGCAGCCTATTCACAGGCACAACAGGATTTGGACCCGGGCTTGCCCAGAGGAGGAACATCTCATGGCTCTCGTCCTCGGCAGAGCCTGATTCCGAAAAGGCACACGTCCGACTCCTTATCCCACACGGAAGGTGGCAGCCCTGAAAGCTGTTGCTGGTCTTCACCGTCCCCCTGCAGCCTATTCACAGGCACAACAGGATCTGGGACCCGGGCTTGGCCAGAGGAGGAACATCTCATGGCTCTCGTCCTCGGCTCGGCCTGTTTCCAGAAAGGAACACGTCCGGCTCCTTGTCCCACAGTGAAGGTGGCAGCCGTGAAAGCTGTTGCTGGTGTTCACCGTCCCCCTGCAGCCTATTCACAGGCACAACAGGATCTGGGACCCGGGTTTGCACAGAGGAGGAACATCTCATGGCTCTCGTCCTCGGCTCGGCCTGTTTCCAGAAAGGAACACGTCCGGCTACTTGTCCCACAGTGAAGGTGTCCCCCGTGAAAGCTGTTGCTGGTGTTCACCGTCCCCCTGCAGCCTATTCACAGGCACAACAGGATCTGGGACCCGGGCTTGCCCAGAGGAGGAACATCTCATGGCTCTCGTCCTTGGCAGAGCCTGTTTCCGAAAAGGCACTCATCCGGCTCCTTGTTCCACACGGACGGTGGCAGCCCTGAAAGCTGTTGCTGGTCTTCACCGTCCCCCTGCAGCCTATTCAGAGGCACAACAGGATCTGGGACCCGGGCTTGCCCAGAGGAGGAACATCTCATGGCTCTCGTCCTCGGCAGATCCTGTTTCCGAAAATGCAAACGTCCGGCTCCTTGTCCCACACGGAAGGTGGCAGCCCTGAAAGCTGTTGCTGGTCTTCACCGTCCCCCTGCAGCCTATTCACAGGCACAACAGGATCTGGGACCCGGGCTTGCCCAGAGGAGGAACATCTCATGGCTCTCGTCCTCGGCAGGGCCTGTTTCCAGAAAGGCACAACACCGGCTCATTGTCCCACACGGAAGGTGGCAGCCCTGAAAGCTGTTGCTGGTCTTCACCGTCCCCCTGCAGCCTATTCACAGGCACAACAGGATTTGGACCCAGGCTTGCCCAGAGGAGGAACATCTCATGGCTCTCGTCCTCGGCAGAGCCTGATTCCGAAAAGGCACACGTCCGGCTCCTTATCCCACAAGGAAGGTGGCAGCCCTGAAAGCTGTTGCTGGTCTTCACCGTCCCCCTGCAGCCTATTCACAGGCACAACAGGATCTGGGACCGGGGCTTGCCCAGAGGAGGAACATCTCATGGCTCTCGTCCTCGGCTCGGCCTGTTTCCAGAAAGGAACACGTCCGGCTCCTTGTCCCACAGTGAAGGTGTCAGCCGTGAAAGCTGTTGCTGGTGTTCACCGTCCCCCTGCAGCCTATTCACAGGCACAACAGGATCTGGGACCCGGGCTTGCCCAGAGGAGGAACATCTCATGGCTCTCGTCCTCGTCAGAGCTTGTTTCCGAAAAGGCACACGTCCGGCTCCTTGTCCCACACGGAAGGTGGCAGCCCTGGAAGCTGTTGCTGGTCTTCACCGTCCCCCTGCAGCCTATTCACAGGCACAACAGGATCTGGGACCCGGGCTTGCCCAGAGGAGGAACATCTCATGGCTCTCGTCCTCGGCAGAGCCTGTTTCCGAGAAGGCACACGTCCGGCTCCTTCTCCCACACGGAAGGTGGCAGCCGTGAAAGCTGTTGCTGGTCTTCACCGTCCCCCTGCAGCCTATTCACAGGCACAACAGGATCTGGGACCCGGGCTTGCCCAGAGGAGGAACATCTCATGGCTCTCGTCCTCGGCAGGGCCTTTTTCCGAAAAGGCACACATCCGGCTCCTTGTCCCACACGGAAGGTGGCAGCCCTGAAAGCTGTTGCTGGTCTTCACCGTCCCCCTGCAGCCTATTCACAGGCACAACAGGATTCAGGACCGGGGCTTGCCCAGAGGTGGAACATCTCATGGCTCTCGTCCTCGGCAGGGCCTGTTTCCAAAAAGGCACAACACCGGCTCATTGTCCCACACGGAAGGTGGCAGCCCTGAAAGCTGTTGCTGGTCTTCACCGTCCCCCTGCAGCCTATTCACAGGCACAACAGGATCTGGGACCCGGGCTTGGCCAGAGGAGGAACATCTCATGGCTCTCGTCCTCGGCAGAGCCTGTTTCCGAAAAGGCACACGTCCGGCTCCTTGTCCCACACGGAAGGTGGCAGCCCTGAAAGCTGTTGCTGGTCTTCACCGTCCCCCTGCAGCCTATTCACAGGCACAACAGGATCTGGGACCCGGGCTTGCCCAGAGGAGGAACATCTCATGGCTCTCGTCCTTGGCAGAGCCTGTTTCCGAAAAGGCACTCATCCGGCTCCTTGTCCCACACGGACGGTGGCAGCCCTGAAAGCTGTTGCTAGTCTTCACTGTCCCCCTGCAGCCTATTCAGAGGCACAACAGGATCTGGGACCCGGGCTTGGCCAGAGGAGGAACATCTCATGGCTCTCATCCTCGGCAGGGCCTGTATCCAGAAAGACACGTCCGGCTCCTTGTCCCACACGGAAGTTGGCAGCCCTGAAAGCTGTTGCTGGTCTTCACCGTCCCCCTGCAGCCTATTCACAGGCACAACAGGATTCAGGACCGGGGCTTGGCCAGAAGAGGAACATCTCATGGCTCTCGTCCTCGGCAGGGCCTGTTTCCGAAAAGGCACACATCCGGCTCATTGTCCCACACGGAAGGTGGCAGCCCTGAAAGCTGTTGCTGGTCTTCACCGTCCCCCTGCAGCCTATTCACAGGCACAACAGGATTTGGACCCAGGCTTGCCCAGAGGAGGAACATCTCATGGCTCTCGTCCTCGGCAGAGCCTGATTCCGAAAAGGCACACGTCCGGCTCCTTATCCCACAAGGAAGGTGGCAGCCCTGAAAGCTGTTGCTGGTCTTCACCGTCCCCCTGCAGCCTATTCACAGGCACAACAGGATCTGGGACCGGGGCTTGCCCAGAGGAGGAACATCTCATGGCTCTCGTCCTCGGCTCGGCCTGTTTCCAGAAAGGAACACGTCCGGCTCCTTGTCCCACAGTGAAGGTGTCAGCCGTGAAAGCTGTTGCTGGTGTTCACCGTCCCCCTGCAGCCTATTCACAGGCACAACAGGATCTGGGACCCGGGCTTGCCCAGAGGAGGAACATCTCATGGCTCTCGTCCTCGTCAGAGCTTGTTTCCGAAAAGGCACACGTCCGGCTCCTTGTCCCACACGGAAGGTGGCAGCCCTGGAAGCTGTTGCTGGTCTTCACCGTCCCCCTGCAGCCTATTCACAGGCACAACAGGATCTGGGACCCGGGCTTGCCCAGAGGAGGAACATCTCATGGCTCTCGTCCTCGGCAGAGCCTGTTTCCGAGAAGGCACACGTCCGGCTCCTTCTCCCACACGGAAGGTGGCAGCCGTGAAAGCTGTTGCTGGTCTTCACCGTCCCCCTGCAGCCTATTCACAGGCACAACAGGATCTGGGACCCGGGCTTGCCCAGAGGAGGAACATCTCATGGCTCTCGTCCTCGGCAGGGCCTTTTTCCGAAAAGGCACACATCCGGCTCCTTGTCCCACACGGAAGGTGGCAGCCCTGAAAGCTGTTGCTGGTCTTCACCGTCCCCCTGCAGCCTATTCACAGGCACAACAGGATTCAGGACCGGGGCTTGCCCAGAGGTGGAACATCTCATGGCTCTCGTCCTCGGCAGGGCCTGTTTCCAAAAAGGCACAACACCGGCTCATTGTCCCACACGGAAGGTGGCAGCCCTGAAAGCTGTTGCTGGTCTTCACCGTCCCCCTGCAGCCTATTCACAGGCACAACAGGATCTGGGACCCGGGCTTGGCCAGAGGAGGAACATCTCATGGCTCTCGTCCTCGGCAGAGCCTGTTTCCGAAAAGGCACACGTCCGGCTCCTTGTCCCACACGGAAGGTGGCAGCCCTGAAAGCTGTTGCTGGTCTTCACCGTCCCCCTGCAGCCTATTCACAGGCACAACAGGATCTGGGACCCGGGCTTGCCCAGAGGAGGAACATCTCATGGCTCTCGTCCTCGGCAGAGCCTGTTTCCGAAAAGGCACTCATCCGGCTCCTTGTCCCACACGGACGGTGGCAGCCCTGAAAGCTGTTGCTAGTCTTCACTGTCCCCCTGCAGCCTATTCAGAGGCACAACAGGATCTGGGACCCGGGCTTGGCCAGAGGAGGAACATCTCATGGCTCTCATCCTCGGCAGGGCCTGTATCCAGAAAGACACGTCCGGCTCCTTGTCCCACACGGAAGTTGGCAGCCCTGAAAGCTGTTGCTGGTCTTCACCGTCCCCCTGCAGCCTATTCACAGGCACAACAGGATTCAGGACCGGGGCTTGGCCAGAAGAGGAACATCTCATGGCTCTCGTCCTCGGCAGGGCCTGTTTCCGAAAAGGCACACATCCGGCTCATTGTCCCACACGGAAGGTGGCAGCCCTGAAAGCTGTTGCTGGTCTTCACCGTCCCCCTGCAGCCTATTCACAGGCACAACAGGATTTGGACCCGGGCTTGCCCAGAGGAGGAACATCTCATGGCTCTCGTCCTCGGCAGAGCCTGATTCCGAAAAGGCACACGTCCGACTCCTTATCCCACACGGAAGGTGGCAGCCCTGAAAGCTGTTGCTGGTCTTCACCGTCCCCCTGCAGCCTATTCACAGGCACAACAGGATCTGGGACCCGGGCTTGGCCAGAGGAGGAACATCTCATGGCTCTCGTCCTCGGCTCGGCCTGTTTCCAGAAAGGAACACGTCCGGCTCCTTGTCCCACAGTGAAGGTGGCAGCCGTGAAAGCTGTTGCTGGTGTTCACCGTCCCCCTGCAGCCTATTCACAGGCACAACAGGATCTGGGACCCGGGTTTGCACAGAGGAGGAACATCTCATGGCTCTCGTCCTCGGCTCGGCCTGTTTCCAGAAAGGAACACGTCCGGCTACTTGTCCCACAGTGAAGGTGTCCCCCGTGAAAGCTGTTGCTGGTGTTCACCGTCCCCCTGCAGCCTATTCACAGGCACAACAGGATCTGGGACCCGGGCTTGCCCAGAGGAGGAACATCTCATGGCTCTCGTCCTCGTCAGAGCTTGTTTCCGAAAAGGCACACGTCCGGCTCCTTGTCCCACACGGAAGGTGGCAGCCCTGGAAGCTGTTGCTGGTCTTCACCGTCCCCCTGCAGCCTATTCACAGGCACAACAGGATCTGGGACCCGGGCTTGCCCAGAGGAGGAACATCTCATGGCTGACGTCCTTGGCAGAGCCTGTTTCCGAAAAGGCACACATCCGGCTCCTTGTCCCACACGGAAGGTGGCAGCCCTGAAAGCTGTTGCTGGTCTTCACCGTCCCCCTGCAGCCTATTCACAGGCACAACAGGATTTGGGACCCGGGCTTGGCCAGAGGAGGAACATCTCATGGCTCTCGTCCTCGGCACAGCCTGTTTCCAAAAAGGAACACGTCCGGCTCCTTGTCCCACACTGAAGGTGGCAGCCGTGAAAGCTGTTGCTGATCTTCACCGTCCCCCTGCAGCCTATTCACAGGCACAACAGGATCTGGGACCCGGGCTTGCCCAGAGGAGGAACATCTCATGGCTCTCGTCCTCGGCACGGCCTGTTTCCAGAAAGGCACACGTCCGGCTCCTTGTCCCACACGGAAGGTGGCAGCCCTGGAAGCTGTTGCTGGTCTTCACCGTCCCCCTGCAGCCTATTCACAGGCACAACAGGATCTGGGACCCGGGCTTGGCCAGAGGAGGAACATCTCATGGCTCTCGTCCTCGGCAGAGCCTGTTTCCGAGAAGGCACACGTCCGGCTCCTTCTCCCACACGGAAGGTGGCAGCCGTGAAAGCTGTTGCTGGTCTTCACCGTCCCCCTGCAGCCTATTCACAGGCACAACAGGATCTGGGACCCGGGCTTGCCCAGAGGAGGAACATCTCATGGCTCTCGTCCTCGGCAGGGCCTGTTTCCGAAAAGGCACACATCCGGCTCCTTGTCCCACACGGAAGGTGGCAGCCCTGAAAGCTGTTGCTGGTCTTCACCGTCCCCCTGCAGCCTATTCACAGGCACAACAGGATTCAGGACCGGGGCTTGCCCAGAGGAGGAACATCTCATGGCTCTCGTCCTCGGCAGGGCCTGTTTCCAAAAAGGCACAAGACCGGCTCATTGTCCCACACGGAAGGTGGCAGCCCTGAAAGCTGTTGCTGGTCTTCACCGTCCCCCTGCAGCCTATTCACAGGCACAACAGGATCTGGGACCCGGGCTTGCCCAGAGGAGGAACATCTCATGGCTCTCGTCCTCGGCAGAGCCTGTTTCCGAAAAGGCACACGTCCGGCTCCTTGTCCCACAGTGAAGGTGGCAGCCGTTAAATCTGTTGCTGGTCTTCACCGTCCCCCTGCAGCCTATTCACAGGCACAACAGGATCTGGGACCCGGGCTTGCCCAGAGGAGGAACATCTCATGGCTCTCATCCTCGGCAGGGCCTGTTTCCAGAAAGGCACAAGAACGGCTCCTTGTCCCACACGGAAGTTGGCAGCCCTGAAAGCAGTTGCTGGTCTTCACCGTCCCCCTGCAGCCTATTCACAGGCACAACAGGATCTGGGACCCGGGCTTGCCCAGAGGAGGAACATCTCATGGCTCTCGTCCTTGGCAGAGCCTGTTTCCGAAAAGGCACTCATCCGGCTCCTTGTCCCACACGGACGGTGGCAGTCCTGAAAGCTGTTGCTAGTCTTCACTGTCCCCCTGCAGCCTATTCAGAGGCACAACAGGATCTGGGACCCGGGCTTGGCCAGAGGAGGAACATCTCATGGCTCTCGTCCTCGGCAGATCCTGTTTCCGAAAATGCAAACGTCCGGCTCCTTGTCCCACACGGAAGGTGGCAGCCCTGAAAGCTGTTGCTGGTCTTCACCGTCCCCCTGCAGCCTATTCACAGGCACAACAGGATCTGGGACCCGGGCTTGCCCAGAGGAGGAACATCTCATGGCTCTCATCCTCGGCAGGGCCTGTATCCAGAAAGACACGTCAGACTCCTTATCCCACACGGAAGGTGGCAGCCCTGAAAGCTGTTGCTGGTCTTCACCGTCCCCCTGCAGCCTATTCACAGGCACAACAGGATCTGGGACCCGGGCTTGGCCAGAGGAGGAACATCTCATGGCTCTTGTCCTCGGCTCGGCCTGTTTCCAGAAAGGAACACGTCCGGCTCCTTGTCCCACAGTGAAGGTGGCAGCCCTGAAAGCTGTTGCTGGTGTTCACCGTCCCCCTGCAGCCTATTCACAGGCACAACAGGATCTGGGACCCGGGTTTGCCCAGAGGAGGAACATCTCATGGCTCTCGTCCTCGGCTCGGCCTGTTTCCAGAAAGGAACACGTCCGGCTACTTGTCCCACAGTGAAGGTGTCCCCCGTGAAAGCTGTTGCTGGTGTTCACCGTCCCCCTGCAGCCTATTCACAGGCACAACAGGATCTGGGACCCGGGCTTGCCCAGAGGAGGAACATCTCATGGCTCTCGTCCTCGTCAGAGCTTGTTTCCGAAAAGGCACACGTCCGGCTCCTTGTCCCACACGGAAGGTGGCAGCCCTGGAAGCTGTTGCTGGTCTTCACCGTCCCCCTGCAGCCTATTCACAGGCACAACAGGATCTGGGACCCGGGCTTGCCCAGAGGAGGAACATCTCATGGCTGACGTCCTTGGCAGAGCCTGTTTCCGAAAAGGCACACATCCGGCTCCTTGTCCCACACGGAAGGTGGCAGCCCTGAAAGCTGTTGCTGGTCTTCACCGTCCCCCTGCAGCCTATTCACAGGCACAACAGGATTTGGGACCCGGGCTTGGCCAGAGGAGGAACATCTCATGGCTCTCGTCCTCGGCACGGCCTGTTTCCAGAAAGGCACACGTCCGGCTCCTTGTCCCACACGGAAGGTGGCAGCCCTGAAAGCTGTTGCTGGTCTTCACCGTCCCCCTGCAGCCTATTCACAGGCACAACAGGATCTGGGACCCGGGCTTGCCCAGAGGAGGAACATCTCATGGCTCTCGTCCTCGGCAGGGCCTGTTTCCGAAAAGGCACACATCCGGCTCCTTGTCCCACACGGAAGGTGGCAGCCCTGAAAGCTGTTGCTGGTCTTCACCGTCCCCCTGCAGCCTATTCACAGGCACAACAGGATTCAGGACCGGGGCTTGCCCAGAGGAGGAACATCTCATGGCTCTCGTCCTCGGCAGGGCCTGTTTCCAAAAAGGCACAAGACCGGCTCATTGTCCCACACGGAAGGTGGCAGCCCTGAAAGCTGTTGCTGGTCTTCACCGTCCCCCTGCAGCCTATTCACAGGCACAACAGGATCTGGGACCCGGGCTTGCCCAGAGGAGGAACATCTCATGGCTCTCGTCCTCGGCAGAGCCTGTTTCCGAAAAGGCACACGTCCGGCTCCTTGTCCCACAGTGAAGGTGGCAGCCGTTAAATCTGTTGCTGGTCTTCACCGTCCCCCTGCAGCCTATTCACAGGCACAACAGGATCTGGGACCCGGGCTTGCCCAGAGGAGGAACATCTCATGGCTCTCATCCTCGGCAGGGCCTGTTTCCAGAAAGGCACAAGAACGGCTCCTTGTCCCACACGGAAGTTGGCAGCCCTGAAAGCAGTTGCTGGTCTTCACCGTCCCCCTGCAGCCTATTCACAGGCACAACAGGATCTGGGACCCGGGCTTGCCCAGAGGAGGAACATCTCATGGCTCTCGTCCTTGGCAGAGCCTGTTTCCGAAAAGGCACTCATCCGGCTCCTTGTCCCACACGGACGGTGGCAGTCCTGAAAGCTGTTGCTAGTCTTCACTGTCCCCCTGCAGCCTATTCAGAGGCACAACAGGATCTGGGACCCGGGCTTGGCCAGAGGAGGAACATCTCATGGCTCTCGTCCTCGGCAGATCCTGTTTCCGAAAATGCAAACGTCCGGCTCCTTGTCCCACACGGAAGGTGGCAGCCCTGAAAGCTGTTGCTGGTCTTCACCGTCCCCCTGCAGCCTATTCACAGGCACAACAGGATCTGGGACCCGGGCTTGCCCAGAGGAGGAACATCTCATGGCTCTCGTCCTCGGCAGAGCCTGATTCCGAAAAGGCACACGTCCGACTCCTTATTCCACACGGAAGGTGGCAGCCCTGAAAGCTGTTGCTGGTCTTCACCGTACCCCTGCAGCCTATTCACAGGCACAACAGGATCTGGGACCCGGGCTTGGCCAGAGGAGGAACATCTCATGGCTCTCGTCCTCGGCTCGCCCTGTTTCCAGAAAGGAACACGTCCGGCTCCTTGTCCCACAGTGAAGGTGGCAGCCCTGAAAGCTGTTGCTGGTCTTCACCGTCCCCCTGCAGCCTATTCACAGGCACAACAGGATTCAGGACCCGGGCTTGCCCAGAGGAGGAACATCTCATGGCTCTCGTCCTCGGCAGAGCCTGATTCCGAAAAGGCACACATCCGACTCCTTATCCCACACGGAAGGTGGCAGCCCTGAAAGCTGTTGCTGGTCTTCACCGTCCCCCTGCAGCCTATTCACAGGCACAACAGGATCTGGGACCCGGGCATGGCCAGAGGAGGAACATCTCATGGCTCTCGTCCTCGACTCGGCCTGTTTCCAGAAAGGAACACGTCCGGCTACTTGTCCCACAGTGAAGGTGTCCCCCGTGAAAGCTGTTGCTGGTGTTCACCGTCCCCCTGCAGCCTATTCACAGGCACAACAGGATCTGGGACCCGGGCTTGCCCAGAGGAGGAACATCTCATGGCTCTCGTCCTCGGCAGAGCTTGTTTCCGAAAAGGCACACGTCCGGCTCCTTGTCCCACAGTGAAGGTGGCAGCCCTGGAAGCTGTTGCTGGTCTTCACCGTCCCCCTGCAGCCTATTCACAGGCACAACAGGATCTGGGACCCGGGCTTGCCCAGAGGAGGAACATCTCATGGCTGACGTCCTTGGCAGAGCCTGTTTCCGAAAAGGCACACATCCGGCTCCTTGTCCCACACGGAAGGTGGCAGCCCTGGAAGCTGTTGCTGGTCTTCACCGTCCCCCTGCAGCCTATTCACAGGCACAACAGGATTTGGGACCCGGGCTTGGCCAGAGGAGGAACATCTCATGGCTCTCCTCAGCACGGCCTGTTTCCAGAAAGGAACACGTCCGGCTCCTTGTCCCACACGGAAGGTGGCAGCCCTGAAAGCTGTTGCTGGTCTTCACCGTCCCCCTGCAGCCTATTCACAGGCACAACAGGATCTGGGACCCGGGCTTGGCCAGAGGAGGAACATCTCATGGCTCTCGTCCCCGGTACGGCCTGTTTCCAGGAAGGCACACGTCCGGCTCCTTGTCCCACACGGAAGGTGGCAGCCCTGAAAGCTGTTGCTGGTCTTCACCGTCCCCCTGCAGCCTATTCACAGGCACAACAGGATCTGGGACCCGGGCTTGCCCAGAAGAGGAACATCTCATGGCTCTCGTCCTCGGCAGAGCCTGTTTCCGAGAAGGCACACGTCCGGCTCCTTGTCCCACATGGAAGGTGGCAGCCGTGAAAGCTGTTGCTGGTCTTCACCGTCCCCCTGCAGCCTATTCACAGGCACAACAGGATCTGGGACCCGGGCTTGCCCAGAGGAGGAACATCTCATGGCTCTCGTCCTCGGCAGGGCCTGTTTCCGAAAAGGCACACATCCGGCTCCTTGTCCCACACGGAAGGTGGCAGCCCTGAAAGCTGTTGCTGGTCTTCACCGTCCCCCTGCAGCCTATTCACAGGCACAACAGGATTCAGGACCGGGGCTTGGCCAGAGGAGGAACATCTCATGGCTCTCGTCCTCGGCAGGGCCTGTTTCCAGAAAGGCACACATCCGGCTCATTGTCCCACACGGAAGGTGGCAGCCCTGAAAGCTGTTGCTGGTCTTCAACGTCCCCCTGCAGCCTATTCACAGGCACAACAGGATCTGGGACCCGGGCTTGCCCAGAGGAGGAACATCTCATGGCTCTCGTCCTCGGCAGAGCCTGATTCCGAAAAGGCACACGTCCGACTCCTTATCCCAAACGGAAGGTGGCAGCCCTGAAAGCTGTTGCTGGTCTTCACCGTACCCCTGCAGCCTATTCACAGGCACAACAGGATATGGGACCCGGGCTTGGCCAGAGGAGGAACATCTCATGGCTCTCGTCCTCGGCTCGGCCTGTTTCCAGAAAGGAACACGTCCGGCTCCTTGTCCCACACGGAAGGTGGCAGCCCTGAAAGCTGTTGCTGGTCTTCACCGTCCCCCTGCAGCCTATTCACAGGCACAACAGGATTCAGGACCCGGGCTTGCCCAGAGGAGGAACATCTCATGGCTCTCGTCCTCGGCAGAGCCTGATTCCGAAAAGGCACACGTCCGACTCCTTATCCCACACGGAAGGTGGCAGCCCTGAAAGCTGTTGCTGGTCTTCACCGTCCCCCTGCAGCCTATTCACAGGCACAACAGGATCTGGGACCCGGGCTTGGCCAGAGGAGGAACATCTCATGGCTCTCGTCCTCGGCTCGGCCTGTTTCCAGAAAGGAACACGTCCGGCTCCTTGTCCCACAGTGAAGGTGGCAGCCGTGAAAGCTGTTGCTGGTGTTCACCGTCCCCCTGCAGCCTATTCACAGGCACAACAGGATCTGGGACCCCGGTTTGCCCAGAGGAGGAACATCTCATGGCTCTCGTCCTCGGCACGGCCTGTTTCCAGAAAGGAACACGTCCGGCTACTTGTCCCACAGTGAAGGTGTCCCCCGTGAAAGCTGTTGCTGGTGTTCACCGTCCCCCTGCAGCCTATTCACAGGCACAACAGGATCTGGGACCCGGGCTTGCCCAGAGGAGGAACATCTCATGGCTCTCGTCCTCGTCAGAGCTTGTTTCCGAAAAGGCACACGTCCGGCTCCTTGTCCCACACGGAAGGTGGCAGCCCTGGAAGCTGTTGCTGGTCTTCACCGTCCCCCTGCAGCCTATTCACAGGCACAACAGGATCTGGGACCCGGGCTTGCCCAGAGGAGTAACATCTCATGGCTGACGTCCTTGGCAGAGCCTGTTTCCGAAAAGGCACACATCCGGCTCCTTGTCCCACACGGAAGGTGGCAGCCGTGAAAGCTGTTGCTGGTCTTCACCGTCCCCCTGCAGCCTATTCACAGGCACAACAGGATTTGGGACCCGGGCTTGGCCAGAGGAGGAACATCTCATGGCTCTCCTCGGCACGGCCTGTTTCCAGAAAGGAACACGTCCGGCTCCTTGTCCCACACTGAAGGTGGCAGCCGTGAAAGCTGTTGCTGGTCTTCACCGTCCCCCTGCAGCCTATTCACAGGCACAACAGGATCTGGGACCCGGGCTTGGCCAGAGGAGGAACATCTCATGGCTCTCGTCCCCGGTACGGCCTGTTTCCAGGAAGGCACACGTCCGGCTCCTTGTCCCACACGGAAGGTGGCAGCCCTGAAAGCTGTTGCTGGTCTTCACCGTCCCCCTGCAGCCTATTCACAGGCACAACAGGATCTGGGACCCGGGCTTGCCCAGAGGAGGAACATCTCATGGCTCTCGTCCTCGGCAGGGCCTGTATCCAGAAAGACACGTCCGGCTCCTTGTCCCACACGGAAGTTGGCAGCCCTGAAAGCTGTTGCTGGTCTTCACCGTCCCCCTGCAGCCTATTCACAGGCACAACAGGATTCAGGACCGGGGCTTGGCCAGAGGAGGAACATCTCATGGCTCTCGTCCTCGGCAGGGCCTGTTTCCAGAAAGGCACACATCCGGCTCATTGTCCCACACGGAAGGTGGCAGCCCTGAAAGCTGTTGCTGGTCTTCAACGTCCCCCTGCAGCCTATTCACAGGCACAACAGGATCTGGGACCCGGTCTTGCCCAGAGGAGGAACATCTCATGGCTCTCGTCCTCGGTAGAGCCTGATTCCGAAAAGGCACACGTCCGACTCCTTATCCCACACGGAAGGTGGCAGCCCTGAAAGCTGTTGCTGGTCTTCACCGTCCCCCTGCAGCCTATTCACAGGCACAACAGGATCTGGGACCCGGGCTTGGCCAGAGGAGGAACATCTCATGGCTCTCGTCCTCGGCTCGGCCTGTTTCCAGAAAGGAACACGTCCGGCTCCTTGTCCCACACGGAAGGTGGCAGCCGTGAAAGCTGTTGCTGGTCTTCACCGTCCCCCTGCAGCCTATTCACAGGCACAACAGGATCTGGGACCCGGGCTTGCCCAGAGGAGGAACATCTCATGGCTCTCGTCCTCGGCAGGGCCTGTTTCCATAAAGGCACAAGACCGACTCATTGTCCCACACGGAAGGTGGCAGCCCTGAAAGCTGTTGCTTGTCTCCACCGTCCCCCTGCAACCTATTCACAGGCACAACAGGATTCAGGACCCGGGCTTGCCCAGAGGAGGAACATCTCATGGCTCTCGTCCTCGGCAGAGCCTGTTTCCGAAAACGCACACGTCCGGCTCCTTGTCCCACATGGAATGTGGCAGCCGTGAAAGCTGTTGCTGGTCTTCACCGTCCCCCTGCAGCCTATTCACAGGCACAACAGGATTTGGACGCGGGCTTGCCCAGAGGAGGAACATCTCATGGCTCTCGTCCTCGTCAGAGCCTGTTTCCGAAAAGGCACACATCCGGCTCCTTGTCCCACACGCGAGGTGGCAGCCCTGAAAGCTGTTGCTGGTCTTCACCGTCCCCCTGCAGCCTATTCACAGGCACAACAGGATTCAGGACCGGGGCTTGCCCAGAGGTGGAACATCTCATGGCTCTCGTCCTCGGCAGGGCCTGTTTCCAAAAAGGCACAACACCGGCTCATTGTCCCACACGGAAGGTGGCAGCCCTGAAAGCTGTTGCTGGTCTTCACCGTCCCCCTGCAGCCTATTCACAGGCACAACAGGATCTGGGACCCGGGCTTGCCCAGAGGAGGAACATCTCATGGCTCTCGTCCTCGGCAGAGCCTGTTTCCGAAAAGGCACACGTCCGGCTCCTTGTCCCACACGGAAGGTGGCAGCCCTGGAAGCTGTTGCTGGTCTTCACCGTCCCCCTGCAGCCTATTCACAGGCACAACAGGATTTGGACACGGGCTTGCCCAGAGGAGGAACATCTCATGGCTCTCGTCCTCGGCAGAGCCTGATTCCGAAAAGGCACACGTCCGGCTCCTTATCCCACACGGAAGGTGGCAGCCCTGAAAGCTGTTGCTGGTCTTCACCGTCCCCCTGCAGCCTATTCACAGGCACAACAGGATCTGGGACCCGGGCTTGGCCAGAGGAGGAACATCTCATGGCTCTCGACCTCGGCAGAGCCTGTTTCCGAGAAGGCCACGTCCGGCTCCTTGTCCCACACGGAAGGTGGCAGCCGTGAAAGCTGTTGCTGGTCTTCACCGTCCCCCTGCAGCCTATTCACAGGCACAACAGGATCTGGGACCCGGCCTTGCCCAGAGGAGGAACATCTCATGGCTCTCGTCCTCGGCAGAGCCTGTTTCCGAGAAGGCACACATCCGGCTCATTGTCCCACACGGAAGGTGGCAGCCCTGAAAGCTGTTGCTGGTCTTCACCGTCCCCCTGCAGCCTATTCACAGGCACAACAGGATTCAGGACCGGGGCTTGCCCAGAGGTGGAACATCTCATGGCTCTCGTCTTCGGCAGGGCCTGTTTCCAAAAAGGCACAACACCGGCTCATTGTCCCACACGGAAGGTGGCAGCCCTGAAAGCTGTTGCTGGTCTTCACCGTCCCCCTGCAGCCTATTCACAGGCACAACAGGATCTGGGACCCGGGCTTGCCCAGAGGAGGAACATCTCATGGCTCTCGTCCTCGGCAGAGCCTGTTTCCGAAAAGGCACACGTCCGGCTCCTTGTCCCACACGGAAGGTGGCAGCCCTGGAAGCTGTTGCTGGTCTTCACCGTCCCCCTGCAGCCTATTCACAGGCACAACAGGATTTGGACCCGGGCTTGCCCAGAGGAGGAACATCTCATGGCTCTCGTCCTCGGCAGAGCCTGATTCCGAAAAGGCACACGTCCGGCTCCTTATCCCACACTGAAGGTGGCAGCCCTGAAAGCTGTTGCTGGTCTTCACCGTCCCCCTGCAGCCTATTCACAGGCACAACAGGATCTGGGACCCGGGCTTGGCCATAGGAGGAACATCTCATGGCTCTCGTCCTCGGCACGGCCTGTTTCCAGAAATGAACACGTCCGGCTCCTTGTCCCACAGTGAAGGTGGCAGCCGTGAAAGCTCTTGCTGGTGTTCACCGTCCCCCTGCAGCCTATTCACAGGCACAACAGGATCTGGGACCCGGGCTTGCCCAGAGGAGGAACATCTCATGGCTCTCGTCCTCGGCAGAGCTTGTTTCCGAAAAGGCACACGTCCGGCTCCTTGTCCCACACGGAAGGTGGCAGCCCTGAAAGCTGTTGCTGGTCTTCACCGTCCCCCTGCAGCCTATTCACAGGCACAACAGGATCTGGGACCCGGCCTTGCCCAGAGGAGGAACATCTCATGGCTCTCGTCCTCGGCAGAGGCTGTTTCCGAAAAGGCACACATCCGGCTCCTTGTCCCACACGGAAGGTGGCAGCCCTGAAAGCTGTTGCTGGTCTTCACCGTCCCCCTGCAGCCTATTCACAGGCACAACAGGATCTGGGACCCGGGCTTGCCCAGAGGAGGAACATCTCATGGCTCTCGACCTCGGCAGAGCCTGTTTCCGAGAAGGCACACGTCCGGCTCCTTGTCCCACACGGAAGGTGGCAGCCGTGAAAGCTGTTGCTGGTCTTCACCGTCCCCCTGCAGCCTATTCACAGGCACAACAGGATCTGGGACCCGGGCTTGCCCAGAGGAGGAACATCTCATGGCTCTCGTCCTCGGCAGGACCTGTATCCAGAAAGACACGTCCGGCTCCTTGTCCCACACGGAAGGTGGCAGCCGTGAAAGCTGTTGCTGGTCTTCACCATCCCCCTGCAGCATATTCACAGGCACAACAGTATCTGGGACCCGGGCTTGCCCAGAGGAGGAACATCTCATGTCTCTCGTCCTCGGCAGGGCCTGTTTCCGAGAAGGCACACATCCGGGTCCTTGTCCCACATGGAAGGTGGCAGCCGTGAAAGCTGTTGCTGGTCTTCACCGTCCCCCTGCAGCCTATTCACAGGCACAACAGGATTTGGACCCGGGCTTGCCCAGAGGAGGAACATCTCATGGCTCTCGTCCTCGGCAGAGCCTGATTCCGAAAAGGCACACGTCCGGCTCCTTGTCCCACACGGAAGGTGGCAGCCCTGAAAGCTGTTGCTGGTCTTCACCGTCCCCCTGCAGCCTATTCACAGGCACAACAGGATCTGGGACCCGGGCTTGCCCAGAGGAGGAACATCTCATGGCTCTCGTCCTCGGCACGGCCTGTTTCCAGAAAGGAACACGTCCGGCTCCTTGTCCCACAGTGAAGGTGGCAGCCGTGAAAGCTGTTGCTGGTCTTCACCGTCCCCCTGCAGCCTATTCACAGGCACAACAGGATCTGGGACCCGGGCTTGCCCAGAGGAGGAACATCTCATGGCTCTCGTCCTCGGCAGAGCTTGTATCCGAAAAGGCACACGTCCGGCTCCTTGTCCCACAAGGAAGGTGGCAGCCCTGGAAGCTGTTGCTGGTCTTCACCGTCCCCCTGCAGCCTATTCACAGGCACAACAGGATCTGGGACCCGGGCTTGGCCAGAGGAGGAACATCTCATGGCTCTCGTCCTCGGCAGGGCCTGTTTCCATAAAGGCACAAGACCGACTCATTGTCCCACACGGAAGGTGGCAGCCCTGAAAGCTGTTGCTGGTGTTCACCGTCCCCCTGCAACCTATTCACAGGCACAACAGGATTCAGGACCCGGGCTTGCCCAGAGGAGGAACATCTCATGGCTCTCGTCCTCGGCAGAGCCTGTTTCCGAAAACGCACACGTCCGGCTCCTTGTCCCACATGGAATGTGGCAGCCGTGAAAGCTGTTGCTGGTCTTCACCGTCCCCCTGCAGCCTATTCACAGGCACAACAGGATTTGGACGCGGGCTTGGCCAGAGGAGGAACATCTCATGGCTCTCGTCCTCGGCAGGGCCTGTTTCCAAAAAGGCACAACACCGGCTCATTGTCCCACACGGAAGGTGGCAGCCCTGAAAGCTGTTGCTGGTCTTCACCGTCCCCCTGCAGCCTATTCACAGGCACAACAGGATCTGGGACCCGGGCTTGCCCAGAGGAGGAACATCTCATGGCTCTCGTCCTCGGCAGAGCCTGTTTCCGAAAAGGCACACGTCCGGCTCCTTGTCCCACACGGAAGGTGGCAGCCCTGGAAGCTGTTGCTGGTCTTCACCATCCCCCTGCAGCCTATTCACAGGCACAACAGGATTTGGACCCGGGCTTGCCCAGAGGAGGAACATCTCATGGCTCTCGTCCTCGGCAGAGCCTGATTCCGAAAAGGCACACGTCCGGCTCCTTATCCCACACGGAAGGTGGCAGCCCTGAAAGCTGTTGCTGGTCTTCACCGTCCCCCTGCAGCCTATTCACAGGCACAACAGGATCTGGGACCCGGGCTTGGCCAGAGGAGGAACATCTCATGGCTCTCGACCTCGGCAGAGCCTGTTTCCGAGAAGGCCACGTCCGGCTCCTTGTCCCACACGGAAGGTGGCAGCCGTGAAAGCTGTTGCTGGTCTTCACCGTCCCCCTGCAGCCTATTCACAGGCACAACAGGATCTGGGACCCGGCCTTGCCCAGAGGAGGAACATCTCATGGCTCTCGTCCTCGGCAGAGCCTGTTTCCGAGAAGGCACACATCCGGCTCATTGTCCCACACGGAAGGTGGCAGCCCTGAAAGCTGTTGCTGGTCTTCACCGTCCCCCTGCAGCCTATTCACAGGCACAACAGGATCTGGGACCCGGGCTTGCCCAGAGGTGGAACATCTCATGGCTCTCGTCCTCGGCAGGGCCTGTTTCCAAAAAGGCACAACACCGGCTCATTGTCCCACACGGAAGGTGGCAGCCCTGAAAGCTGTTGCTGGTCTTCACCGTCCCCCTGCAGCCTATTCACAGGCACAACAGGATCTGGGACCCGGGCTTGCCCAGAGGTGGAACATCTCATGGCTCTCGTCCTCGGCAGAGCCTGTTTCCGAAAAGGCACACGTCCGGCTCCTTGTCCCACACGGAAGGTGGCAGCCCTGGAAGCTGTTGCTGGTCTTCACCGTCCCCCTGCAGCCTATTCACAGGCACAACAGGATTTGGACCCGGGCTTGCCCAGAGGAGGAACATCTCATGGCTCTCGTCCTCGGCAGAGCCTGATTCCGAAAAGGCACACGTCCGGCTCCTTATCCCACACTGAAGGTGGCAGCCCTGAAAGCTGTTGCTGGTCTTCACCGTCCCCCTGCAGCCTATTCACAGGCACAACAGGATCTGGGACCCGGGCTTGGCCATAGGAGGAACATCTCATGGCTCTCGTCCTCGGCACGGCCTGTTTCCAGAAATGAACACGTCCGGCTCCTTGTCCCACAGTGAAGGTGGCAGCCGTGAAAGCTCTTGCTGGTGTTCACCGTCCCCCTGCAGCCTATTCACAGGCACAACAGGATCTGGGACCCGGGCTTGCCCAGAGGAGGAACATCTCATGGCTCTCGTCCTCGTCAGAGCTTTTTTCCGAAAAGGCACACGTCCGGCTCCTTGTCCCACACGGAAGGTGGCAGCCCTGAAAGCTGTTGCTGGTCTTCACCGTCCCCCTGCAGCCTATTCACAGGCACAACAGGATCTGGGACCCGGCCTTGCCCAGAGGAGGAACATCTCATGGCTCTCGTCCTCGGCAGAGGCTGTTTCCGAAAAGGCACACATCCGGCTCCTTGTCCCACACGGAAGGTGGCAGCCCTGAAAGCTGTTGCTGGTCTTCACCGTCCCCCTGCAGCCTATTCACAGGCACAACAGGATCTGGGACCCGGGCTTGCCCAGAGGAGGAACATCTCATGGCTCTCGACCTCGGCAGAGCCTGTTTCCGAGAAGGCACACGTCCGGCTCCTTGTCCCACACGGAAGGTGGCAGCCCTGAAAGCTGTTGCTGGTCTTCACCGTCCCCCTGCAGCCTATTCACAGGCACAACAGGATCTGGGACCCGGGCTTGCCCAGAGGAGGAACATCTCATGGCTCTCGTCCTCGGCAGGGCCTGTATCCAGAAAGACACGTCCGGCTCCTTGTCCCACACGGAAGGTGGCAGCCGTGAAAGCTGTTGCTGGTCTTCACCATCCCCCTGCAGCATATTCACAGGCACAACAGGATCTGGGACCCGGGCTTGCCCAGAGGAGGAACATCTCATGTCTCTCGTCCTCGGCAGGGCCTGTTTCCGAGAAGGCACACATCCGGGTCCTTGTCCCACACGGAAGGTGGCAGCCCTGAAAGCTGTTGCTGGTCTTCACCGTCCCCCTGCAGCCTATTCACAGGCACAACAGGATTTGGACCCGGGCTTGCCCAGAGGAGGAACATCTCATGGCTCTCGTCCTCGGCAGAGGCTGTTTCCGAAAAGGCACACATCCGGCTCCTTGTCCCACACGGAAGGTGGCAGCCCTGAAAGCTGTTGCTGGTCTTCACCGTCCCCCTGCAGCCTATTCACAGGCACAACAGGATCTGGGACCCGGGCTTGCCCAGAGGAGGAACATCTCATGGCTCTCGTCCTCGGCACGGCCTGTTTCCAGAAAGGAACACGTCCGGCTCCTTGTCCCACAGTGAAGGTGGCAGCCGTGAAAGCTGTTGCTGGTCTTCACCGTCCCCCTGCAGCCTATTCACAGGCACAACAGGATCTGGGACCCGGGCTTGCCCAGAGGAGGAACATCTCATGGCTCTCGTCCTCGGCAGAGCTTGTATCCGAAAAGGCACACGTCCGGCTCCTTGTCCCACAAGGAAGGTGGCAGCCCTGGAAGCTGTTGCTGGTCTTCACCGTCCCCCTGCAGCCTATTCACAGGCACAACAGGATCTGGGACCCGGGCTTGCCCAGAGGAGGAACATCTCATGGCTCTCGTCCTCGGCAGGGCCTGTTTCCATAAAGGCACAAGACCGACTCATTGTCCCACACGGAAGGTGGCAGCCCTGAAAGCTGTTGCTTGTCTTCACCGTCCCCCTGCAACCTATTCACAGGCACAACAGGATTCAGGACCCGGGCTTGCCCAGAGGAGGAACATCTCATGGCTCTCGTCCTCGGCAGAGCCTGTTTCCGAAAACGCACATGTCCGGCTCCTTGTCCCACATGGAATGTGGCAGCCGTGAAAGCTGTTGCTGGTCTTCACCGTCCCCCTGCAGCCTATTCACAGGCACAACAGGATTTGGACGCGGGCTTGGCCAGAGGAGGAACATCTCATGGCTCTCGTCCTCGGCAGGGCCTGTTTCCAAAAAGGCACAACACCGGCTCATTGTCCCACACGGAAGGTGGCAGCCCTGAAAGCTGTTGCTGGTCTTCACCGTCCCCCTGCAGCCTATTCACAGGCACAACAGGATCTGGGACCCGGGCTTGCCCAGAGGAGGAACATCTCATGGCTCTCGTCCTCGGCAGAGCCTGTTTCCGAAAAGGCACACGTCCGGCTCCTTGTCCCACACGGAAGGTGGCAGCCCTGGAAGCTGTTGCTGGTCTTCACCGTCCCCCTGCAGCCTATTCACAGGCACAACAGGATTTGGACCCGGGCTTGCCCAGAGGAGGAACATCTCATGGCTCTCGTCCTCGGCAGAGCCTGATTCCGAAAAGGCACACGTCCGGCTCCTTATCCCACACGGAAGGTGGCAGCCCTGAAAGCTGTTGCTGGTCTTCACCGTCCCCCTGCAGCCTATTCACAGGCACAACAGGATCTGGGACCCGGGCTTGGCCAGAGGAGGAACATCTCATGGCTCTCGACCTCGGCAGAGCCTGTTTCCGAGAAGGCCACGTCCGGCTCCTTGTCCCACACGGAAGGTGGCAGCCGTGAAAGCTGTTGCTGGTCTTCACTGTCCCCCTGCAGCCTATTCACAGGCACAACAGGATCTGGGACCCGGCCTTGCCCAGAGGAGGAACATCTCATGGCTCTCGTCCTCGGCAGAGCCTGTTTCCGAGAAGGCACACATCCGGCTCATTGTCCCACACGGAAGGTGGCAGCCCTGAAAGCTGTTGCTGGTCTTCACCGTCCCCCTGCAGCCTATTCACAGGCACAACAGGATTCAGGACCGGGGCTTGCCCAGAGGTGGAACATCTCATGGCTCTCGTCCTCGGCAGGGCCTGTTTCCAAAAAGGCACAACACCGGCTCATTGTCCCACACGGAAGGTGGCAGCCCTGAAAGCTGTTGCTGGTCTTCACCGTCCCCCTGCAGCCTATTCACAGGCACAACAGGATCTGGGACCCGGGCTTGCCCAGAGGAGGAACATCTCATGGCTCTCGTCCTCGGCAGAGCCTGTTTCCGAAAAGGCACACGTCCGGCTCCTTGTCCCACAGTGAAGGTGGCAGCCCTGGAAGCTGTTGCTGGTCTTCACCGTCCCCCTGCAGCCTATTCACAGGCACAACAGGATTTGGACCCGGGCTTGCCCAGAGGAGGAACATCTCATGGCTCTCGTCCTCGGCAGAGCCTGATTCCGAAAAGGCACACGTCCGGCTCCTTATCCCACACTGAAGGTGGCAGCCCTGAAAGCTGTTGCTGGTCTTCACCGTCCCCCTGCAGCCTATTCACAGGCACAACAGGATCTGGGACCCGGGCTTGGCCATAGGAGGAACATCTCATGGCTCTCGTCCTCGGCACGGCCTGTTTCCAGAAATGAACACGTCCGGCTCCTTGTCCCACAGTGAAGGTGGCAGCCGTGAAAGCTCTTGCTGGTGTTCACCGTCCCCCTGCAGCCTATTCACAGGCACAACAGGATCTGGGACCCGGGCTTGCCCAGAGGAGGAACATCTCATGGCTCTCGTCCTCGTCAGAGCTTTTTTCCGAAAAGGCACACGTCCGGCTCCTTGTCCCACACGGAAGGTGGCAGCCCTGAAAGCTGTTGCTGGTCTTCACCGTCCCCCTGCAGCCTATTCACAGGCACAACAGGATCTGGGACCCGGCCTTGCCCAGAGGAGGAACATCTCATGGCTCTCGTCCTCGGCAGAGGCTGTTTCCGAAAAGGCACACATCCGGCTCCTTGTCCCACACGGAAGGTGGCAGCCCTGAAAGCTGTTGCTGGTCTTCACCGTCCCCCTGCAGCCTATTCACAGGCACAACAGGATCTGGGACCCGGGCTTGCCCAGAGGAGGAACATCTCATGGCTCTCGACCTCGGCAGAGCCTGTTTCCGAGAAGGCACACGTCCGGCTCCTTGTCCCACACGGAAGGTGGCAGCCGTGAAAGCTGTTGCTGGTCTTCACCGTCCCCCTGCAGCCTATTCACAGGCACAACAGGATCTGGGACCCGGGCTTGCCCAGAGGAGGAACATCTCATGGCTCTCGTCCTCGGCAGGGCCTGTATCCAGAAAGACACGTCCGGCTCCTTGTCCCACACGGAAGGTGGCAGCCGTGAAAGCTGTTGCTGGTCTTCACCATCCCCCTGCAGCCTATTCACAGGCACAACAGGATCTGGCACCCGGGCTTGCCCAGAGGAGGAACATCTCATGTCTCTCGTCCTCGGCAGGGCCTGTTTCCGAGAAGGCACACATCCGGGTCCTTGTTCCACACGGAAGGTGGCAGCCCTGAAAGCTGTTGCTGGTCTTCACCGTCCCCCTGCAGCCTATTCACAGGCACAACAGGATTTGGACCCGGGCTTGCCCAGAGGAGGAACATCTCATGGCTCTCGTCCTCGGCAGAGCCTGATTCCGAAAAGGCACACGTCCGGCTCCTTGTCCCACACGGAAGGTGGCAGCCCTGAAAGCTGTTGCTGGTCTTCACCGTCCCCCTGCAGCCTATTCACAGGCACAACAGGATCTGGGACCCGGGCTTGCCCAGAGGAGGAACATCTCATGGCTCTCGTCCTCGGCACGGCCTGTTTCCAGAAAGGAACACGTCCGGCTCCTTGTCCCACAGTGAAGGTGGCAGCCGTGAAAGCTGTTGCTGGTGTTCACCGTCCCCCTGCAGCCTATTCACAGGCACAACAGGATCTGGGACCCGGGCTTGCCCAGAGGAGGAACATCTCATGGCTCTCATCCTCGGCAGGGCCTGTTTCCATAAAGGCACAAGACCGGCTCATTGTCCCACACGGAAGGTGGCAGCCCTGAAAGCTTTTGCTGGTCTTCACCGTACCCCTGCAACCTATTCACAGGCACAACAGGATTCAGGAGCCGGGCTTGCCCAGAGGAGGAACATCTCATGGCTCTCGTCCTCGGCAGGGCCTGTTTCCGAAAAGGCACACATCCGGCTCATTGTCCCACACGGAAGGTGGCAGCCCTGAAAGCTGTTGCTGGTCTTCACCGTCCCCCTGCAGCCTATTCACAGGCACAACAGGATATGGACCCGGGCTTGCCCAGAGGAGGAACATCTCATGGCTCTCGTGATCGGCAGAGCCTGATTCCGAAAAGGCACACGTCCGGCTCCTTATCCCACACGGAAGGTGGCAGCCCTGAAAGCTGTTGCTGGTCTTCACCATCCCCCTGCAGCCTATTCACAGGCACAACAGGATCTGGGACCCGGGCTTGGCCAGAGGAGGAACATCTCATGGCTCTCGTCCTCGGCAGGGCCTGTATCCAGAAAGACACGTCCGGCTCCTTGTCCCACACGGAGGGTGGCAGCCCTGAAAGCTGTTGCTGGTCTTCACCGTCCCCCTGCAGCCTATTCACAGGCACAACAGGATCTGGGACCCGGGCTTGGCCAGAGGAGGAACATCTCATGGCTCTCGTCCTCGGCAGGGCCTGTTTCCATAAAGGCACAAGACCGACTCATTGTCCCACACGGAAGGTGGCAGCCCTGAAAGCTGTTGCTTGTCTTCACCGTCCCCCTGCAACCTATTCACAGGCACAACAGGATTCAGGACCCGGGCTTGCCCAGAGGAGGAACATCTCATGGATCTCGTCCTCGGCAGAGCCTGTTTCCGAAAACGCACACGTCCGGCTCCTTGTCCCACATGGAATGTGGCAGCCGTGAAAGCTGTTGCTGGTCTTCACCGTCCCCCTGCAGCCTATTCACAGGCACAACAGGATTTGGACGCGGGCTTGGCCAGAGGAGGAACATCTCATGGCTCTCGTCCTCGGCAGGGCCTGTTTCCAAAAAGGCACAACACCGGCTCATTGTCCCACACGGAAGGTGGCAGCCCTGAAAGCTGTTGCTGGTCTTCACCGTCCCCCTGCAGCCTATTCACAGGCACAACAGGATCTGGGACCCGGGCTTGCCCAGAGGAGGAACATCTCATGGCTCTCGTCCTCGGCAGAGCCTGTTTCCGAAAAGGCACACGTCCGGCTCCTTGTCCCACACGGAAGGTGGCAGCCCTGGAAGCTGTTGCTGGTCTTCACCATCCCCCTGCAGCCTATTCACAGGCACAACAGGATTTGGACCCGGGCTTGCCCAGAGGAGGAACATCTCATGGTTCTCGTCCTCGTTAGAGCCTTTTTCCGAAAAGGCACACATCCGGCTCCTTGTCCCACACGGAAGGTGGCAGCCCTGAAAGCTGTTGCTGGTCTTCACCGTCCCCCTGCAGCCTATTCACAGGCACAACAGGATCTGGGACCCGGGCTTGGCCAGAGGAGGAACATCTCATGGCTCTCGACCTCGGCAGAGCCTGTTTCCGAGAAGGCCACGTCCGGCTCCTTGTCCCACACGGAAGGTGGCAGCCGTGAAAGCTGTTGCTGGTCTTCACCGTCCCCCTGCAGCCTATTCACAGGCACAACAGGATCTGGGACCCGGCCTTGCCCAGAGGAGGAACATCTCATGGCTCTCGTCCTCGGCAGAGCCTGTTTCCGAGAAGGCACACATCCGGCTCATTGTCCCACACGGAAGGTGGCAGCCCTGAAAGCTGTTGCTGGTCTTCACCGTCCCCCTGCAGCCTATTCACAGGCACAACAGGATTCAGGACCGGGGCTTGCCCAGAGGTGGAACATCTCATGGCTCTCGTCCTCGGCAGGGCCTGTTTCCAAAAAGGCACAACACCGGCTCATTGTCCCACACGGAAGGTGGCAGCCCTGAAAGCTGTTGCTGGTCTTCACCGTCCCCCTGCAGCCTATTCACAGGCACAACAGGATCTGGGACCCGGGCTTGCCCAGAGGAGGAACATCTCATGGCTCTCGTCCTCGGCAGAGCCTGTTTCCGAAAAGGCACACGTCCGGCTCCTTGTCCCACACGGAAGGTGGCAGCCCTGGAAGCTGTTGCTGGTCTTCACCGTCCCCCTGCAGCCTATTCACAGGCACAACAGGATTTGGACCCGGGCTTGCCCAGAGGAGGAACATCTCATGGCTCTCGTCCTCGGCAGAGCCTGATTCCGAAAAGGCACACGTCCGGCTCCTTATCCCACACTGAAGGTGGCAGCCCTGAAAGCTGTTGCTGGTCTTCACCGTCCCCCTGCAGCCTATTCACAGGCACAACAGGATCTGGGACCCGGGCTTGGCCATAGGAGGAACATCTCATGGCTCTCGTCCTCGGCACGGCCTGTTTCCAGAAATGAACACGTCCGGCTCCTTGTCCCACAGTGAAGGTGGCAGCCGTGAAAGCTCTTGCTGGTGTTCACCGTCCCCCTGCAGCCTATTCACAGGCACAACAGGATCTGGGACCCGGGCTTGCCCAGAGGAGGAACATCTCATGGCTCTCGTCCTCGTCAGAGCTTTTTTCCGAAAAGGCACACGTCCGGCTCCTTGTCCCACACGGAAGGTGGCAGCCCTGGAAGCTGTTGCTGGTCTTCACCGTCCCCCTGCAGCCTATTCACAGGCACAACAGGATCTGGGACCCGGCCTTGCCCAGAGGAGGAACATCTCATGGCTCTCGTCCTCGGCAGAGGCTGTTTCCGAAAAGGCACACATCCGGCTCCTTGTCCCACACGGAAGGTGGCAGCCCTGAAAGCTGTTGCTGGTCTTCACCGTCCCCCTGCAGCCTATTCACAGGCACAACAGGATCTGGGACCCGGGCTTGCCCAGAGGAGGAACATCTCATGGCTCTCGACCTCGGCAGAGCCTGTTTCCGAGAAGGCACACGTCCGGCTCCTTGTCCCACACGGAAGGTGGCAGCCGTGAAAGCTGTTGCTGGTCTTCACCGTCCCCCTGCAGCCTATTCACAGGCACAACAGGATCTGGGACCCGGGCTTGCCCAGAGGAGGAACATCTCATGGCTCTCGTCCTCGGCAGGGCCTGTATCCAGAAAGACACGTCCGGCTCCTTGTCCCACACGGAAGGTGGCAGCCGTGAAAGCTGTTGCTGGTCTTCACCATCCCCCTGCAGCATATTCACAGGCACAACAGGATCTGGGACCCGGGCTTGCCCAGAGGAGGAACATCTCATGTCTCTCGTCCTCGGCAGGGCCTGTTTCCGAGAAGGCACACATCCGGGTCCTTGTCCCACACGGAAGGTGGCAGCCCTGAAAGCTGTTGCTGGTCTTCACCGTCCCCCTGCAGCCTATTGACAGGCACAACAGGATTTGGACCCGGGCTTGCCCAGAGGAGGAACATCTCATGGCTCTCGTCCTCGGCAGAGCCTGATTCCGAAAAGGCACACGTCCGGCTCCTTGTCCCACACGGAAGGTGGCAGCCCTGAAAGCTGTTGCTGGTCTTCACCGTCCCCCTGCAGCCTATTCACAGGCACAACAGGATCTGGGACCCGGGCTTGGCCATAGGAGGAACATCTCATGGCTCTCGTCCTCGGCACGGCCTGTTTCCAGAAAGGAACACGTCCGGCTCCTTGTCCCACAGTGAAGGTGGCAGCCGTGAAAGCTGTTGCTGGTCTTCACCGTCCCCCTGCAGCCTATTCACAGGCACAACAGGATCTGGGACCCGGGCTTGCCCAGAGGAGGAACATCTCATGGCTCTCGTCCTCGGCAGAGCTTGTATCCGAAAAGGCACACGTCCGGCTCCTTGTCCCACAAGGAAGGTGGCAGCCCTGGAAGCTGTTGCTGGTCTTCACCGTCCCCCTGCAGCCTATTCACAGGCACAACAGGATCTGGGACCCGGGCTTGCCCAGAGGAGGAACATCTCATGGCTCTCGTCCTCGGCAGGGCCTGTTTCCATTAAGGCACAAGACCGACTCATTGTCCCACACGGAAGGTGGCAGCCCTGAAAGCTGTTGCTTGTCTTCACCGTCCCCCTGCAACCTATTCACAGGCACAACAGGATTCAGGACCCGGGCTTGCCCAGAGGAGGAACATCTCATGGCTCTCGTCCTCGGCAGAGCCTGTTTCCGAAAACGCACATGTCCGGCTCCTTGTCCCACATGGAATGTGGCAGCCGTGAAAGCTGTTGCTGGTCTTCACCGTCCCCCTGCAGCCTATTCACAGGCACAACAGGATTTGGACGCGGGCTTGGCCAGAGGAGGAACATCTCATGGCTCTCGTCCTCGGCAGGGCCTGTTTCCAAAAAGGCACAACACCGGCTCATTGTCCCACACGGAAGGTGGCAGCCCTGAAAGCTGTTGCTGGTCTTCACCGTCCCCCTGCAGCCTATTCACAGGCACAACAGGATCTGGGACCCGGGCTTGCCCAGAGGAGGAACATCTCATGGCTCTCGTCCTCGGCAGAGCCTGTTTCCGAAAAGGCACACGTCCGGCTCCTTGTCCCACACGGAAGGTGGCAGCCCTGGAAGCTGTTGCTGGTCTTCACCGTCCCCCTGCAGCCTATTCACAGGCACAACAGGATTTGGACCCGGGCTTGCCCAGAGGAGGAACATCTCATGGCTCTCGTCCTCGGCAGAGCCTGATTCCGAAAAGGCACACGTCCGGCTCCTTATCCCACACGGAAGGTGGCAGCCCTGAAAGCTGTTGCTGGTCTTCACCGTCCCCCTGCAGCCTATTCACAGGCACAACAGGATCTGGGACCCGGGCTTGGCCAGAGGAGGAACATCTCATGGCTCTCGACCTCGGCAGAGCCTGTTTCCGAGAAGGCCACGTCCGGCTCCTTGTCCCACACGGAAGGTGGCAGCCGTGAAAGCTGTTGCTGGTCTTCACCGTCCCCCTGCAGCCTATTCACAGGCACAACAGGATCTGGGACCCGGCCTTGCCCAGAGGAGGAACATCTCATGGCTCTCGTCCTCGGCAGAGCCTGTTTCCGAGAAGGCACACATCCGGCTCATTGTCCCACACGGAAGGTGGCAGCCCTGAAAGCTGTTGCTGGTCTTCACCGTCCCCCTGCAGCCTATTCACAGGCACAACAGGATTCAGGACCGGGGCTTGCCCAGAGGTGGAACATCTCATGGCTCTCGTCCTCGGCAGGGCCTGTTTCCAAAAAGGCACAACACCGGCTCATTGTCCCACACGGAAGGTGGCAGCCCTGAAAGCTGTTGCTGGTCTTCACCGTCCCCCTGCAGCCTATTCACAGGCACAACAGGATCTGGGACCCGGGCTTGCCCAGAGGAGGAACATCTCATGGCTCTCGTCCTCGGCAGAGCCTGTTTCCGAAAAGGCACACGTCCGGCTCCTTGTCCCACAGTGAAGGTGGCAGCCCTGGAAGCTGTTGCTGGTCTTCACCGTCCCCCTGCAGCCTATTCACAGGCACAACAGGATTTGGACCCGGGCTTGCCCAGAGGAGGAACATCTCATGGCTCTCGTCCTCGGCAGAGCCTGATTCCGAAAAGGCACACGTCCGGCTCCTTATCCCACACTGAAGGTGGCAGCCCTGAAAGCTGTTGCTGGTCTTCACCGTCCCCCTGCAGCCTATTCACAGGCACAACAGGATCTGGGACCCGGGCTTGGCCATAGGAGGAACATCTCATGGCTCTCGTCCTCGGCACGGCCTGTTTCCAGAAATGAACACGTCCGGCTCCTTGTCCCACAGTGAAGGTGGCAGCCGTGAAAGCTCTTGCTGGTGTTCACCGTCCCCCTGCAGCCTATTCACAGGCACAACAGGATCTGGGACCCGGGCTTGCCCAGAGGAGGAACATCTCATGGCTCTCGTCCTCGTCAGAGCTTTTTTCCGAAAAGGCACACGTCCGGCTCCTTGTCCCACACGGAAGGTGGCAGCCCTGAAAGCTGTTGCTGGTCTTCACCGTCCCCCTGCAGCCTATTCACAGGCACAACAGGATCTGGGACCCGGCCTTGCCCAGAGGAGGAACATCTCATGGCTCTCGTCCTCGGCAGAGGCTGTTTCCGAAAAGGCACACATCCGGCTCCTTGTCCCACACGGAAGGTGGCAGCCCTGAAAGCTGTTGCTGGTCTTCACCGTCCCCCTGCAGCCTATTCACAGGCACAACAGGATCTGGGACCCGGGCTTGCCCAGAGGAGGAACATCTCATGGCTCTCGACCTCGGCAGAGCCTGTTTCCGAGAAGGCACACGTCCGGCTCCTTGTCCCACACGGAAGGTGGCAGCCGTGAAAGCTGTTGCTGGTCTTCACCGTCCCCCTGCAGCCTATTCACAGGCACAACAGGATCTGGGACCCGGGCTTGCCCAGAGGAGGAACATCTCATGGCTCTCGTCCTCGGCAGGGCCTGTTTCCGAGAAGGCACACATCCGGGTCCTTGTTCCACACGGAAGGTGGCAGCCCTGAAAGCTGTTGCTGGTCTTCACCGTCCCCCTGCAGCCTATTCACAGGCACAACAGGATTTGGACCCGGGCTTGCCCAGAGGAGGAACATCTCATGGCTCTCGTCCTCGGCAGAGCCTGATTCCGAAAAGGCACACGTCCGGCTCCTTGTCCCACACGGAAGGTGGCAGCCCTGAAAGCTGTTGCTGGTCTTCACCGTCCCCCTGCAGCCTATTCACAGGCACAACAGGATCTGGGACCCGGGCTTGCCCAGAGGAGGAACATCTCATGGCTCTCGTCCTCGGCACGGCCTGTTTCCAGAAAGGAACACGTCCGGCTCCTTGTCCCACAGTGAAGGTGGCAGCCGTGAAAGCTGTTGCTGGTGTTCACCGTCCCCCTGCAGCCTATTCACAGGCACAACAGGATCTGGGACCCGGGCTTGCCCAGAGGAGGAACATCTCATGGCTCTCATCCTCGGCAGGGCCTGTTTCCATAAAGGCACAAGACCGGCTCATTGTCCCACACGGAAGGTGGCAGCCCTGAAAGCTTTTGCTGGTCTTCACCGTACCCCTGCAACCTATTCACAGGCACAACAGGATTCAGGAGCCGGGCTTGCCCAGAGGAGGAACATCTCATGGCTCTCGTCCTCAGCAGGGCCTGTTTCCGAAAAGGCACACATCCGGCTCATTGTCCCACACGGAAGGTGGCAGCCCTGAAAGCTGTTGCTGGTCTTCACCGTCCCCCTGCAGCCTATTCACAGGCACAACAGGATTTGGACCCGGGCTTGCCCAGAGGAGGAACATCTCATGGCTCTCGTCCTCGGCAGAGCCTGATTCCGAAAAGGCACACGTCCGGCTCCTTATCCCACACGGAAGGTGGCAGCCCTGAAAGCTGTTGCTGGTCTTCACCATCCCCCTGCAGCCTATTCACAGGCACAACAGGATCTGGGACCCGGGCTTGGCCAGAGGAGGAACATCTCATGGCTCTCGTCCTCGGCAGGGCCTGTATCCAGAAAGACACGTCCGGCTCCTTGTCCCACACGGAGGGTGGCAGCCCTGAAAGCTGTTGCTGGTCTTCACCGTCCCCCTGCAGCCTATTCACAGGCACAACAGGATTCAGGACCGGGGCTTGCCCAGAGGTGGAACATCTCATGGCTCTCGTCCTCGGCAGAGCCTGATTCCGAAAAGGCACACGTCCGACTCCTTATCCCACACGGAAGGTGGCAGCCCTGAAAGCTGTTGCTGGTGTTCACCGTCCCCCTGCAGCCTATTCACAGGCACAACAGGATTTGGACCCGGGCTTGCCCAGAGGAGGAACATCTCATGGCTCTCGTCCTCGGCAGGGCCTGTTTCCAAAAAGGCACAACACCGGCTCATTGTCCCACACGGAAGGTGGCAGCCCTGAAAGCTGTTGCTGGTCTTCACCGTCCCCCTGCAGCCTATTCACAGGCACAACAGGATCTGGGACCCGGGATTGCCCAGAGGAGGAACATCTCATGGCTCTCGTCCTCGGCAGATCCTGTTTCCGAAAATGCAAACGTCCGGCTCCTTGTCCCACACGGAAGGTGGCAGCCCTGGAAGCTGTTGCTGGTCTTCACCGTCCCCCTGCAGCCTATTCACAGGCACAACAGGATCTGGGACCCGGGCTTGCCCAGAGGAGGAACATCTCATGGCTCTCGTCCTCGGCAGGGCCTGTATCCAGAAACACACGTCTGGCTCCTTGTCCCACACGGAAGTTGGCAGCCCTGAAAGCTGTTGCTGGTCTTCACCGTCCCCCTGCAGCCTATTCACAGGCACAACAGGATTCAGGACCGGGGCTTGGCCAGAGGAGGAACATCTCATGGCTCTCGTCCTCGGCAGGGCCTGTTTCCAAAAAGGCACAACACCGGCTCATTGTCCCACACGGAAGGTGGCAGCCCTGGAAGCTGTTGCTGGTCTTCACCGTCCCCCTGCAGCCTATTCACAGGCACAACAGGATTTGGACCCGGGCTTGCCCAGAGGAGGAACATCTCATGGCTCTCGTCCTCGGCAGAGCCTCTTTCCGAAAAGGCACACGTCCGGCTCCTTATCCCACACGGAAGGTGGCAGCCCTGAAAGCTGTTGCTGGTCTTCACCGTCCCCCTGCAGCCTATTCACAGGCACAACAGGATCTGGGACCCGGGCTTGGCCAGAGGAGGAACATCTCATGGCTCTCGTCCTCGGCACGGCCTGTTTCCAGAAATGAACACGTCCGGCTCCTTGTCCCACAGTGAAGGTGGCAGCCGTGAAAGCTCTTGCTGGTGTTCACCGTCCCCCTGCAGCCTATTCACAGGCACAACAGGATCTGGGACCCGGGTTTGCCCAGAGGAGGAACATCTCATGGCTCTCGTCCTCGTCAGAGCTTTTTTCCGAAAAGGCACACGTCCGGCTCCTTGTCCCACACGGAAGGTGGCAGCCCTGGAAGCTGTTGCTGGTCTTCACCGTCCCCCTGCAGCCTATTCACAGGCACAACAGGATCTGGGACCCGGCCTTGCCCAGAGGAGGAACATCTCATGGCTCTCGTCCTCGTCAGAGCTTTTTTCCGAAAAGGCACACGTCCGGCTCCTTGTCCCACAGTGAAGGTGGCAGCCCTGGAAGCTGTTGCTGGTCTTCACCGTCCCCCTGCAGCCTATTCACAGGCACAACAGGATCTGGGACCCGGCCTTGCCCAGAGGAGGAACATCTCATGGCTCTCGTCCTCGGCAGAGCCTGTTTCCAAAAAGGCACACATCCGGCTCCTTGTCCCACACGGAAGGTGGCAGCCCTGAAAGCTGTTGCTGGTCTTCACCGTCCCCCTGCAGCCTATTCACAGGCACTACAGGATTTGGACCCGGGCTTGCCCAGAGGAGGAACATCTCATGGCTCTCGTCCTCGGCAGGGCCTGTATCCAGAAAGACACGTCCGGCTCCTTGTCCCACACGGAGGGTGGCAGCCCTGAAAGCTGTTGCTGGTCTTCACCGTCCCCCTGCAGCCTATTCACAGGCACAACAGGATTCAGGACCCGAGCTTGCCCAGAGGTGGAACATCTCATGGCTCTCGTCCTCGGCAGAGCCTGTTTCCGAAAATGCACACGTCCGGCTCCTTGTCCCACTTGGAATGTGGCAGTCCTGAAAGCTGTTGCTGGTCTTCACCGTCCCCCTGCAGCCTATTCACAGGCACAACAGGATTTGGACCCGGGCTTGCCCAGAGGAGGAACATCTCATGGCTCTCGTCCTCGTGAGAGCCTGTTTCCGAAAAGGCACACATCGGGCTCCTTGTCCCACACGGAAGGTGGCAGCCCTGAAAGCTGTTGCTGGTCTTCACCGTCCCCCTGCAGCCTATTCACAGGCACAACAGGATTCAGGACCGGGGCTTGCCCAGAGGTGGAACATCTCATGGCTCTCGTCCTCGGCAGGGCCTGTTTCCAAAAAGGCACAAGACCGGCTCATTGTCCCACACGGAAGGTGGCAGCCCTGAAAGCTGTTGCTGGTCTTCACCGTCCCCCTGCAGCCTATTCACAGGCACAACAGGATTTGGACCCGGGCTTGCCCATAGGAGGAACATCTCATGGCTCTCGTCCTCGGCAGAGCCTGATTCCGAAAAGGCACACGTCCGGCTCCTTGTCCCACACGGAAGGTGGCAGCCCTGAAAGCTGTTGCTGGTCTTCACCGTCCCCCTGCAGCCTATTCACAGGCACAACAGGATCTGGGACCCGGGCTTGGCCAGAGGAGGAACATCTCATGGCTCTCGTCCTCGGCAGGGCCTGTTTCCAAAAAGACACGTCCGGCTCCTTGTCCCACACGGAGGGTGGCAGCCCTGAAAGCTGTTGCTGGTCTGCACCGTCCCCCTGCAGCCTATTCACAGGCACAACAGGATTCAGGACCCGAGCTTGCCCAGAGGTGGAACATCTCATGGCTCTCGTCCTCGGCAGAGCCTGTTTCCGAAAATGCACACGTCCGGCTCCTTGTCCCACATGGAATGTGGCAGCCCTGAAAGCTGTTGCTGGTCTTCATCGTCCCCCTGCAGCCTATTCACAGGCACAACAGGATTTGGACGCGGGCTTGCCCAGAGGAGGAACATCTCATGGCTCTCGTCCTCGTCAGAGCCTGTTTCCGAAAAGGCACACATCGGGCTCCTTGTCCCACACGGAAGGTGGCAGCCCTGAAAGCTGTTGCTGGTCTTCACCGTCCCCCTGCAGCCTATTCACAGGCACAACAGGATTCAGGACCGGGGCTTGCCCAGAGGTGGAACATCTCATGGCTCTCGTCCTCGGCAGAGCCTGATTCCGAAAAGGCACACGTCCGACTCCTTATCCCACATGGAAGGTGGCAGCCGTGAAAGCTGTTGCTGGTCTTCACCGTCCCCCTGCAGCCTATTCACAGGCACAACAGGATCTGGGACCCGGGCTTGGCCAGAGGAGGAACATCTCATGGCTCTCGTCCTCGGCTCGGCCTGTTTCCAGAAAGGAACACGTCCGGCTCCTTGTCCCACAGTGAAGGTGGCAGCCGTGAAAGCTGTTGCTGGTCTTCACCGTCCCCCTGCAGCCTATTCACAGGCACAACAGGATCTGGGACCCGGGTTTGCCCAGAGGAGGAACATCTCATGGCTCTCGTCCTCGTCAGAGCTTGTTTCCGAAAAGGCACACGTCCGGCTCCTTGTCCCACACGGAATGTGGCAGCCCTGGAAGCTGTTGCTGGTCTTCACCATCCCCCTGCAGCCTATTCACAGGCACAACAGGATCTGGGACCCGGGCTTGGCCAGAGGAGGAACATCTCATGGCTCTCGTCCTCGGCAGGGCCTGTTTCCAAAAAGGCACAACACCGGCTCATTGTCCCACACGGAAGGTGGCAGCCGTGAAAGCTGTTGCTGGTCTTCACCGTCCCCCTGCAGCCTATTCACAGGCACAACAGGATTTGGACCCGGGCTTGCCCAGAGGAGGAACATCTCATGGCTCTCGTCCTCGGCAGAGCCTGATTCCGAAAAGGCACACATCGGGCTCCTTGTCCCACACGGAAGGTGGCAGCCCTGAAAGCTGTTGCTGGTCTTCACCGTCCCCCTGCAGCCTATTCACAGGCACAACAGGATCTGGGACCCGGGCTTGGCCAGAGGAGGAACATCTCATGGCTCTCGTCCTCGGCAGATCCTGTTTCCGAAAATGCAAACGTCCGGCTACTTGTCCCACACGGAGGGTGGCAGCCCTGGAAGCTGTTGCTGGTCTTCACCGTCCCCCTGCAGCCTATTCACAGGCACAACAGGATCTGGGACCCGGGCTTGCCCAGAGGAGGAACATCTCATGGCTCTCGTCCTCGGCAGGGCCTGTATCCAGAAAGACACGTCTGGCTCCTTGTCCCACACGGAAGTTGGCAGCCCTGAAAGCTGTTGCTGGTCTTCACCGTCCCCCTGCAGCCTATTCACAGGCACAACAGGATTCAGGACCGGGGCTTGGCCAGAGGAGGAACATCTCATGGCTGTCGTCCTCGGCAGGGCCTGTTTCCAGAAAGGCACACATCCGGCTCATTGTCCCACACGGAAGGTGGCAGCCGTGAAAGCTGTTGCTGGTGTTCACCGTCCCCCTGCAGCCTATTCACAGGCACAACAGGATTTGGACCCGGGCTTGCCCAGAGGAGGAACATCTCATGGCTCTCGTCCTCGGCAGAGCCTGATTTCGAAAAGGCACACGTCCGGCTCCTTATCCCACACGGAAGGTGGCAGCCCTGAAAGCTGTTGCTGGTCTTCACCGTCCCCCTGCAGCCTATTCACAGGCACAACAGGATCTGGGACCCGGGCTTGGCCAGAGGAGGAACATCTCATGGCTCTCGTCCTCGGCTCGGCCTGTTTCCAGAAAGGAACACGTCCGGCTAATTGTCCCACAGTGAAGGTGTCCCCCGTGAAAGCTGTTGCTGGTGTTCACCGTCCCCCTGCAGCCTATTCACAGGCACAACAGGATCTGGGACCCGGGCTTGCCCAGAGGAGGAACATCTCATGGCTCTCGTCCTCGTCAGAGCTTGTTTCCGAAAAGGCACACGTCCGGCTCCTTGTCCCACACGGAAGGTGGCAGCCCTGGAAGCTGTTGCTGGTCTTCACTGTCCCCCTGCAGCCTATTCACAGGCACAACAGGATCTGGGACCCGGGCTTGCCCAGAGGAGGAACATCTCATGGCTGACGTCCTTGGCAGAACCTGTTTCCGAAAAGGCACACATCCGGCTCCTTGTCCCACAGTGAAGTTGGCAGCCCTGAAAGCTGTTGCTGGTCTTCACCGTCCCCCTGCAGCCTATTCACAGGCACAACAGGATTTGGGACCCGGGCTTGGCCAGAGGAGGAACATCTCATGGCTCTCGTCCTCGGCACGTCCTGTTTCCAGAAAGGCACATGTCCGGCTCCTTGTCCCACACTGAAGGTGGCAGCCGTGAAAGCTGTTGCTGGTCTTCACCGTCCCCCTGCAGCCTATTCACAGGCACAACAGGATCTGGGACCCGGGCTTGGCCAGAGGAGGAACATCTCATGGCTCTCGTCCCCGGTACGGCCTGTTTCCAGAAAGGCACACGTCCGGCTCCTTGTCCCACACGGAAGGTGGCAGCCCTGAAAGCTGTTGCTGGTCTTCACCGTCCCCCTGCAGCCTATTCACAGGCACAACAGGATCTGGGACCCGGGCTTGCCCAGAGGAGGAACATCTCATGGCTCTCGTCCTCGGCAGGGCCTGTATCCAGAAAGACACGTCCAGCTCCTTGTCCCACACGGAAGTTGGCAGCCCTGAAAGCTGTTGCTGGTCTTCACCGTCCCCCTGCAGCCTATTCACAGGCACAACAGGATTCAGGACCGGGGCTTGGCCAGAGGAGGAACATCTCATGGCTCTCGTCCTCGGCACGGCCTGTTTCCAGAAAGGAACACGTCCGGCTCCTTGTCCCACACGGAAGGTGGCAGCCCTGGAAGCTGTTGCTGGTCTTCACCGTCCCCCTGCAGCCTATTCACAGGCACAACAGGATCTGGGACCCGGGCTTGGCCAGAGGAGGAACATCTCATGGCTCTCGTCCTCGGCAGGGCCTGTTTCCATAAAGCCACAAGACCGACTCATTGTCCCACACGGAAGGTGGCAGCCCTGAAAGCTGTTGCTTGTCTTCACCGTCCCCCTGCAACCTATTCACAGGCACAACAGGATTCAGGACCCGGGCTTGCCCAGAGGAGGAACATCTCATGGCTCTCGTCCTCGGCAGAGCCTGTTTCCGAAAACGCACACGTCCGGCCCCTTGTCCCACATGGAATGTGGCAGCCGTGAAAGCTCTTGCTGGTCTTCACCGTCCCCCTGCAGCCTATTCACAGGCACAACAGGATTTGGACGCGGGCTTGCCCAGAGGAGGAACATCTCATGGCTCTCGTCCTCGGCAGGGCCTGTTTCCGAAAAGGCACACATCCGGCTCCTTGTCCCACACGGAAGGTGGCAGCCCTGAAAGCTGTTGCTGGTCTTCACCGTCCCCCTGCAGCCTATTCACAGGCACAACAGGATTCAGGACCGGGGCTTGCCCAGAGGTGGAACATCTCATGGCTCTCGTCCTCGGCAGGGCCTGTTTCCAAAAAGGCACAACACCGGCTCATTGTCCCACACGGAAGGTGGCAGCCCTGGAAGCTGTTGCTGGTCTTCACCGTCCCCCTGCAGCCTATTCACAGGCACAACAGGATTTGGACCCGGGCTTGCCCAGAGGAGGAACATCTCATGGCTCTCGTCCTCGGCAGAGCCTGTTTCCGAAAAGGCACACGTCCGGCTCCTTGTCCCACACGGAAGTTGGCAGCCCTGGAAGCTGTTGCTGGTCTTCACCGTCCCCCTGCAGCCTATTCACAGGCACAACAGGATGTGGGACCCGGGCTTGGCCAGAGGAGGAACATCTCATGGCTCTCGTCCTCGGCACGGCCTGTTTCCAGAAATGAACACGTCCGGCTCCTTGTCCCACAGTGAAGGTGGCAGCCGTGAAAGCTCTTGCTGGTCTTCACCGTCCCCCTGCAGCCTATTCACAGGCACAACAGGATCTGGGACCCGGGCTTGCCCAGAGGAGGAACATCTCATCGCTCTCGTCCTCGGCAGAGGCTGTTTCCGAAAAGGCACACATCCGGCTCCTTGTCCCACACGGAAGGTGGCAGCCCTGAAAGCTGTTGCTGGTCTTCACTGTCCCCCTGCAGCGTATTCACAGGCACAACAGGATCTGGGACCCGGGCTTGCCCAGAGGAGGAACATCTCATGGCTCTCGACCTCGGCAGAGCCTGTTTCCGAGAAGGCACACATCCGGCTCCTTGTCCCACACGGAAGGTGGCAGCCGTGAAAGCTGTTGCTGGTCTTCACCGTCCCCCTGCAGCCTATTCACAGGCACAACAGGATCTGGGACCCGGGCTTGCCCAGAGGAGGAACATCTCATGGCTCTCGTCCTCGGCAGGGCCTGTATCCAGAAAGACACGTCCGGCTCCATGTCCCACACGGAAGGTGGCAGCCCTGAAAGCTGTTGCTGGTCTTCACCATCCCCCTGCAGCCTATTCACAGGCACAACAGGATTCAGGACCGGGGCTTGCCCAGAGGAGGAACATCTCATGGCTCTCGTCCTCGGCAGGGCCTGTTTCCGAGAAGGCACACATCCGGGTCCTTGTCCCACACGGAAGGTGGCAGCCCTGAAAGCTGTTGCTGGTCTTCACCGTCCCCCTGCAGCCTATTCACAGGCACAACAGGATCTGGGACCCGGGCTTGGCCAGAGGAGGAACATCTCATGGCTCTCGTCCTCGGCTCGGCCTGTTTCCAGAAAGGAACACGTCCGGCTACTTGTCCCACAGTGAAGGTGTCCCCCGTGAAAGCTGTTGCTGGTCTTCACCATCCCCCTGCAGCCTATTCACAGGCACAACAGGATTCAGGACCGGGGCTTGCCCAGAGGAGGAACATCTCATGGCTCACGTCCTCGGCAGAGCCTGATTCCGAAAAGGCACACGTCCGGCTCCTTGTCCCACACGGAAGGTGGCAGCCCTGTAAGCTGTTGCTGGTCTTCACCGTCCCCCTGCAGCCTATTCACAGGCACAACAGGATCTGGGACCCGGGCTTGCCCAGAGGAGGAACATCTCATGGCTGACGTCCTTGGCAGAGCCTGTTTCCGATAAGGCACACATCCGGCTCCTTGTCCCACACGGAAGGTGGCAGCCCTGAAAGCTGTTGCTGGTCTTCACCGTCCCCCTGCAGCCTATTCACAGGCACAACAGGATTTGGGACCCGGGCTTGGCCAGAGGAGGAACATCTCATGGCTCTCGTCCTCGGCACGGCCTGTTTCCAGAAAGGCACATGTCCGGCTCCTTGTCCCACACTGAAAGTGGCAGCCCTGAAAGCTGTTGCTGGTCTTCACCGTCCCCCTGCAGCCTATTCACAGGCACAACAGGATCTGGGACCCGGGCTTGGCCAGAGGAGGAACATCTCATGGCTCTCGTCCCCGGTACGGCCTGTTTCCAGGAAGGCACACGTCCGGCTCCTTGTCCCACACGGAAGGTGGCAGCCGTGAAAGCTGTTGCTGGTCTTCACCGTCCCCCTGCAGCCTATTCACAGGCACAACAGGATCTGGGACCCGGGCTTGCCCAGAGGAGGAACATCTCATGGCTCTCGTCCTCGGCAGAGCCTGTTTCCGAGAAGGCACACGTCCGGCTCCTTGTCCCACACGGAAGGTGGCAGCCGTGAAAGCTGTTGCTGGTCTTCACCGTCCCCCTGCAGCCTATTCACAGGCACAACAGGATCTGGGACCCGGGCTTGCCCAGCGGAGGAACATCTCATGGCTCTCGTCCTCGGCAGGGCCTGTTTCCAAAAAGGCACAACACCGGCTCCTTGTCCCACACGGAAGTTGGCAGCCCTGAAAGCTGTTGCTGGTCTTCACCGTCCCCCTGCAGCCTATTCACAGGCACAACAGGATCTGGGACCCGGGCTTGCCCAGAGGAGGAACATCTCATGGCTCTCGTCCTCGGCAGAGCCTGTTTCCGAAAAGGCACACGTCCGTCTCCTTGTCCCACACGGAAGTTGGCAGCCCTGGAAGCTGTTGCTGGTCTTCACCGTCCCCCTGCAGCCTATTCACAGGCACAACAGGATCTGGGACCCGGGCTTGCCCAGAGGAGGAACATCTCATCGCTCTCGTCCTCGGCACGGCCTGTTTCCAGAAATGAACACGTCCGGCTCCTTGTCCCACAGTGAAGGTGGCAGCCGTGAAAGCTCTTGCTGGTGTTCACCGTCCCCCTGCAGCCTATTCACAGGCACAACAGGATCTGGGACCCGGGCTTGCCCAGAGGAGGAACATCTCATCGCTCTCGTCCTCGGCAGAGGCTGTTTTCAAAAAGGCACACATCCGGCTCCTTGTCCCACACGGAAGGTGGCAGCCCTGAAAGCTGTTGCTGGTCTTCACTGTCCCCCTGCAGCCTATTCACAGGCACAACAGGATCTGGGACCCGGGCTTGCCCAGAGGAGGAACATCTCATGGCTCTCGACCTCGGCAGAGCCTGTTTCCGAGAAGGCACACGTCCGGCTCCTTGTCCCACACGGAAGGTGGCAGCCGTGAAAGCTGTTGCTGGTCTTCACCGTCCCCCTGCAGCCTATTCACAGGCACAACAGGATCTGGGACCCGGGCTTGCCCAGAGGAGGAACATCTCATGGCTCTCGTCCTCGGCAGGGCCTGTATCCAGAAAGACACGTCCGGCTCCATGTCCCACACGGAAGGTGGCAGCCCTGAAAGCTTTTGCTGGTCTTCACCATCCCCCTGCAGCCTATTCACAGGCACAACAGGATTCAGGACCGGGGCTTGCCCAGAGGAGGAACATCTCATGGCTCTCGTCCTCGGCAGGGCCTGTTTCCGAGAAGGCACACGTCCGGGTCCTTGTCCCACACGGAAGGTGGCAGCCCTGAAAGCTGTTGCTGGTCTTCACCGTCCCCCTGCAGCCTATTCACAGGCACAACAGGATCTGGGACCCGGGCTTGGCCAGAGGAGGAACATCTCATGGCTCTCGTCCTCGGCTCGGCCTGTTTCCAGAAAGGAACACGTCCGGCTACTTGTCCCACAGTGAAGGTGTCCCCCGTGAAAGCTGTTGCTGGTCTTCACCATCCCCCTGCAGCCTATTCACAGGCACAACAGGATTCAGGACCGGGGCTTGCCCAGAGGAGGAACATCTCATGGCTCACGTCCTCGGCAGAGCCTGATTCCGAAAAGGCACACGTCCGGCTCCTTGTCCCACACGGAAGGTGGCAGCCCTGGAAGCTGTTGCTGGTCTTCACCGTCCCCCTGCAGCCTATTCACAGGCACAACAGGATCTGGGACCCGGGCTTGCCCAGAGGAGGAACATCTCATGGCTGACGTCCTTGGCAGAGCCTGTTTCCGATAAGGCACACATCCGGCTCCTTGTCCCACACGGAAGGTGGCAGCCCTGAAAGCTGTTGCTGGTCTTCACCGTCCCCCTGCAGCCTATTCACAGGCACAACAGGATTTGGGACCCGGGCTTGGCCAGAGGAGGAACATATCATGGCTCTCGTCCTCGGCACGGCCTGTTTCCAGAAAGGCACATGTCCGGCTCCTTGTCCCACACTGAAGGTGGCAGCCCTGAAAGCTGTTGCTGGTCTTCACCGTCCCCCTGCAGCCTATTCACAGGCACAACAGGATCTGGGACCCGGACTTGGCCAGAGGAGGAACATCTCATGGCTCTCGTCCCCGGTACGGCCTGTTTCCAGAAAGGCACACGTCCGGCTCCTTGTCCCACACTGAAGGTGGCAGCCGTGAAAGCTGTTGCTGGTCTTCACCGTCCCCCTGCAGCCTATTCACAGGCACAACAGGATCTGGGACCCGGGCTTGCCCAGAGGAGGAACATCTCATGGCTCTCGTCCTCGGCAGAGCCTGTTTCCGAGAAGGCACACGTCCGGCTCCTTGTCCCACACGGAAGGTGGCAGCCCTGAAAGCTGTTGCTGGTCTTCACCGTCCCCCTGCAGCCTATTCACAGGCACAACAGGATCTGGGACCCGGGCTTGCCCAGCGGAGGAACATCTCATGGCTCTCGTCCTCGGCAGGGCCTGTTTCCGAATAGGCACACATCCGACTCCTTGTCCCACACGGAAGGTGGCAGCCCTGAAAGCTGTTGCTGGTCTTCACCGTCCCCCTGCAGCCTATTCACAGGCACAACAGGATTCAGGACCGGGGCTTGCCCAGAGGTGGAACATCTCATGGCTCTCGTCCTCGGCAGGGCCTGTTTCCAAAAAGGCACAAGACCGGCTCATTGTCCCACACGGAAGGTGGCAGCCCTGAAAGCTGTTGCTGGTCTTCACCGTCCCCCTGCAGCCTATTCACAGGCACAACAGGATCTGGGACCCGGGCTTGCCCAGAGGAGGAACATCTCATGGCTATCGTCCTCGGCAGGGCCTGTTTCCTTAAAGGCACAAGACCGACTCCTTGTACCACACAGAAGGTGGCAGCCGTGAAAGCTGTTGCTGGTCTTCACCATCCCCCTGCAGCCTATTCACAGGCACAACAGGATTCAGGACCGGGGCTTGCCCAGAGGTGGAACATCTCATGGCTCTCGTCCTCGGCAGGGCCTGTTTCCAAAAAGGCACAACACCGGCTCATTGTCCCACACGGAAGGTGGCAGCCCTGAAAGCTGTTGCTGGTCTTCACCGTCCCCCTGCAGCCTATTCACAGGCACAACAGGATCTGGGACCCGGGCTTGCCCAGAGGAGGAACATCTCATGGCTCTCGTCCTCGGCAGAGCCTGTTTCCGAAAAGGCACACGTCCGGCTCCTTGTCCCACACGGAAGGTGGCAGCCCTGGAAGCTGTTGCTGGTCTTCACCGTCCCCCTGCAGCCTATTCACAGGCACAACAGGATCTGGGACCCGGGCTTGGCCAGAGGAGGAACATCTCATGGCTCTCGTCCTCGGCACGGCCTGTTTCCAGAAATGAACACGTCCGGCTCCTTGTCCCACAGTGAAGGTGGCAGCCGTGAAAGCTCTTGCTGGTGTTCACCGTCCCCCAGCAGCCTATTCACAGGCACAACAGGATCTGGGACCCGGGCTTGCCCAGAGGAGGAACATCTCATGGCTCTCGTCCTCGGCAGAGGCTGTTTCCGAAAAGGCACACATCCGGCTCCTTGTCCCACACGGAAGGTGGCAGCCCTGAAAGCTGTTGCTGGTCTTCACTGTCCCCCTGCAGCCTATTCACAGGCACAACAGGGTCTGGGACCCGGGCTTGCCCAGAGGAGGAACATCTCATGGCTCTCGACCTCGGCAGAGCCTGTTTCCGAGAAGGCACACGTCCGGCTCCTTGTCCCACACGGAAGGTGGCAGCCGTGAAAGCTGTTGCTGGTCTTCACCGTCCCCCTGCAGCCTATTCACAGGCACAACAGGATCTGGGACCCGGGCTTGCCCAGAGGAGGAACATCTCATGGCTCTCGTCCTCGGCAGGGCCTGTATCCAGAAAGACACGTCCGGCTCCTTGTCCCACACGGAAGGTGGCAGCCCTGAAAGCTGTTGCTGGTCTTCACAATCCCCCTGCAGCCTATTCACAGGCACAACAGGATCTGGGACCCGGGCTTGGCCAGAGGAGGAACATCTCATGGCTCTCGTCCTCGGCTCGGCCTGTTTCCAGAAAGGAACACGTCCGGCTACTTGTCCCACAGTGAAGGTGTCCCCCGTGAAAGCTGTTGCTGGTGTTCACCGTCCCCCTGCAGCCTATTCACAGGCACAACAGGATCTGGGACCCGGGCTTGCCCAGAGGAGGAACATCTCATGGCTCTCGTCCTCGTCAGAGCTTGTTTCCGAAAAGGCACACGTCCGGCTCCTTGTCCCACACGGAAGGTGGCAGCCCTGGAAGATGTTGCTGGTCTTCACCGTCCCCCTGCAGCCTATTCACAGGCACAACAGGATCTGGGACCCGGGCTTGCCCAGAGGAGGAACATCTCATGGCTGACGTCCTTGGCAGAGCCTGTTTCCGATAAGGCACACATCCGGCTCCTTGTCCCACACGGAAGGTGGCAGCCCTGAAAGCTGTTGCTGGTCTTCACCGTCCCCCTGCAGCCTATTCACAGGCACAACAGGATTTGGGACCCGGGCTTGGCCAGAGGAGGAACATCTCATGGCTCTCGTCCACGGCACGGCCTGTTTCCAGAAAGGAACACGTCCGGCTCCTTGTCCCACACTGAAGGTGGCAGCCGTGAAAGCTGTTGCTGGTCTTCACCGTCCCTCCTGCAGCCTATTCACAGGCACAACAGGATCTGGGACCCGGGCTTGCCCAGAGGAGGAACATCTCATGGCTCTCGTCCTCGGCAGGGCCTGTTTCCGAAAAGGCACACATCCGGCTACTTGTCCCACACGGAAGGTGGCAGCCCTGAAAGCTGTTGCTGGTCTTCACCGTCCCCCTGCAGCCTATTCACAGGCACAACAGGATTCAGGACCGGGGCTTGCCCAGAGGTGGAACATCTCATGGCTCTCGTCCTCGGCAGGGCCTGTTTCCAAAAAGGCACAAGACCGGCTCATTGTCCCACACGGAAGGTGGCAGCCCTGAAAGCTGTTGCTGGTCTTCACCGTCCCCCTGCAGCCTATTCACAGGCACAACAGGATCTGGGACCCGGGCTTGCCCAGAGGAGGAACATCTCATGGCTCTCGTCCTCGGCAGAGCCTGTTTCCAGAAAGGCACACGTCCGGCTCCTTGTCCCACACGGAAGGTGGCAGCCCTGGAAGCTGTTGCTGGTCTTCACCGTCCCCCTGCAGCCTATTCACAGGCACAACAGGATCTGGGACCCGGGCTTGCCCAGAGGAGGAACATCTCATGGCTCTCGTCCTCGGCAGGGCCTGTTTCCTTAAAGGCACAAGACCGACTCCTTGTACCACATGGAAGGTGGCAGCCGTGAAAGCTGTTGCTGGTCTTCACCGTCCCCCTGCAGCCTATTCACAGGCACAACAGGATTCAGGACCCGGGCTTGCCCAGAGGTGGAACATCTCATGGCTCTCGTACTCGGCAGAGCCTGTTTCCGAAAACGCACACGTCCGGCTCCTTGTCCCACATGGAATGTGGCAGCCGTGAAAGCTGTTGCTGGTCTTCACCGTCCCCCTGCAGCCTATTCACAGGCACAACAGGATTTGGACGCGGGCTTGCCCAGAGGAGGAACATCTCATGGCTCTCGTCCTCGTCAGAGCCTGTTTCCGAAAAGGCACACATCCGCCTCCTTGTCCCACACGGATGGTGGCAGCCCTGGAAGCTGTTGCTGGTCTTCACCGTCCCCCTGCAGCCTATTCACAGGCACAACAGGATCTGGGACCCGGGCTTGGCCAGAGGAGGAACATCTCATGGCTCTCGTCCTCGGCACGGCCTGTTTCCAGAAATGAACACGTCCGGCTCCTTGTCCCACAGTGAAGGTGGCAGCCGTGAAAGCTCTTGCTGGTGTTCACCGTCCCCCTGCAGCCTATTCACAGGCACAACAGGATCTGGGACCCGGGCTTGCCCAGAGGAGGAACATCTCATCGCTCTCGTCCTCAGCAGAGGCTGTTTCCGAAAAGGCACACATCCGGCTCCTTGTCCCACACGGAAGGTGGCAGCCCTGAAAGCTGTTGCTGGTCTTCACTGTCCCCCTGCAGCCTATTCACAGGCACAACAGGATCTGGGACCCGGGCTTGCCCAGAGGAGGAACATCTCATGGCTCTCGACCTCGGCAGAGCCTGTTTCCGAAAAGGCACACGTCCGGCTCCTTGTCCCACACGGAAGGTGGCAGCCGTGAAAGCTGTTGCTGGTCTTCACCGTCCCCCTGCAGCCTATTCACAGGCACAACAGGATCTGGGACCCGGGCTTGCCCAGAGGAGGAACATCTCATGGCTCTCGTCCTCGGCAGGGCCTGTATCCAGAAATACACGTCCGGCTCCTTGTCCCACACGGAAGGTGGCAGCCCTGAAAGCTGTTGCTGGTCTTCACCATCCCCCTGCAGCCTATTCACAGGCACAACAGGATTCAGGACCGGGGCTTGCCCAGAGGAGGAACATCTCATGGCTCACGTCCTCGGCAGGGCCTGTTTCCGAGAAGGCACACATCCGGGTCCTTGTCCCACACGGAAGGTGGCAGCCCTGAAAGCTGTTGCTGGTCTTCACCGTCCCCCTGCAGCCTATTCACAGGCACAACAGGATCTGGGACCCGGGCTTGCCCAGAGGAGGAACATCTCATGGCTCTCGTCCTCGGCTCGGCCTGTTTCCAGAAAGGAACACGTCCGGCTACTTGTCCCACAGTGAAGGTGTCCCCCGTGAAAGCTGTTGCTGGTGTTCACCGTCCCCCTGCAGCCTATTCACAGGCACAACAGGATCTGGGACCCGGGCTTGCCCAGAGGAGGAACATCTCATGGCTCTCGTCCTCGTCAGAGCTTGTTTCCGAAAAGGCACACGTCCGGCTCCTTGTCCCACACGGAAGGTGGCAGCCCTGGAAGCTGTTGCTGGTCTTCACCGTCCCCCTGCAGCCTATTCACAGGCACAACAGGATCTGGGACCCGGGCTTGCCCAGAGGAGGAACATGTCATGGCTCTCGTCCTCGGCAGAGCCTGTTTCCGAGAAGGCACACGTCCGGCTCCTTGTCCCACACGGAAGGTGGCAGCCGTGAAAGCTGTTGCTGGTCTTCACCGTCCCCCTGCAGCCTATTCACAGGCACAACAGGATCTGGGACCCGGGCTTGCCCAGAGGAGGAACATCTCATGGCTCTCGTCCTCGGCAGGGCCTGTTTCCTTAAAGGCACAAGACCGACTCCTTGTACCACATGGAAGGTGGCAGCCGTGAAAGCTGTTGCTGGTCTTCACCGTCCCCCTGCAGCCTATTCACAGGCACAACAGGATTCAGGACCCGGGCTTGCCCAGAGGTGGAACATCTCATGGCTCTCGTCCTCGGCAGAGCCTGTTTCCGAAAACGCACACGTCCGGCTCCTTGTCCCACATGGAATGTGGCAGCCGTGAAAGCTGTTGCTGGTCTTCACCGTCCCCCTGCAGCCTATTCACAGGCACAACAGGATTTGGACGCGGGCTTGCCCAGAGGAGGAACATCTCATGGCTCTCGTCCTCGTCAGAGCCTGTTTCCGAAAAGGCACACATCCGGCTCCTTGTCCCACACGGAAGGTGGCAGCCCTGAAAGCTGTTGCTGGTCTTCACCATCCCCCTGCAGCCTATTCACAGGCACAACAGGATTCAGGACCGGGGCTTGCCCAGAGGTGGAACATCTCATGGCTCTCGTCCTCGGCAGGGCCTGTTTCCAAAAAGGCACAACACCGGCTCATTGTCCCACACGGAAGGTGGCAGCCCTGAAAGCTGTTGCTGGTCTTCACCGTCCCCCTGCAGCCTATTCACAGGCACAACAGGATCTGGGACCCGGGCTTGCCCAGAGGAGGAACATCTCATGGCTCTCGTCCTCGGCAGAGCCTGTTTCCGAAAAGGCACACGTCCGGCTCCTTGTCCCACACGGAAGGTGGCAGCCCTGAAAGCTGTTGCTGGTCTTCACCGTCCCCCTGCAGCCTATTCACAGGCACAACAGGATCTGGGACCCGGGCTTGCCCAGAGGAGGAACATGTCATGGCTCTCGTCCTCGGCAGAGCCTGTTTCCGAGAAGGCACACGTCCGGCTCCTTGTCCCACACGGAAGGTGGCAGCCGTGAAAGCTGTTGCTGGTCTTCACCGTCCCCCTGCAGCCTATTCACAGGCACAACAGGATCTGGGACCCGGGCTTGCCCAGAGGAGGAACATCTCATGGCTCTCGTCCTCGGCAGGGCCTGTTTCCGAAAAGGCACACATCCGGCTACTTGTCCCACACGGAAGGTGGCAGCCCTGAAAGCTGTTGCTGGTCTTCACCGTCCCCCTGCAGCCTATTCACAGGCACAACAGGATTCAGGACCGGGGCTTGCCCAGAGGTGGAACATCTCATGGCTCTCGTCCTCGGCAGGGCCTGTTTCCAAAAAGGCACAAGACCGGCTCATTGTCCCACACGGAAGGTGGCAGCCCTGAAAGCTGTTGCTGGTCTTCACCGTCCCCCTGCAGCCTATTCACAGGCACAACAGGATCTGGGACCCGGGCTTGGCCAGAGGAGGAACATCTCATGGCTCTCGTCCTCGGCTCGGCCTGTTTCCAGAAAGGAACACGTCCGGCTGCTTGTCCCACAGTGAAGGTGTCCACCGTGAAAGCTGTTGCTGGTGTTCACCGTCCCCCTGCAGCCTATTCACAGGCACAACAGGATCTGGGACCCGGCCTTGCCCAGAGGAGGAACATCTCATGGCTCTCGTCCTCGTCAGAGCTTGTTTCCGAAAAGGCACACGTCCGGCTCCTTGTCCCACACGGAAGGTGGCAGCCCTGGAAGCTGTTGCTGGTCTTCACCGTCCCCCTGCAGCCTATTCACAGGCACAACAGGATCTGGGACCCGGGCTTGCCCAGAGGAGGAACATCTCATGGCTCTCGTCCTCGGCAGAGCCTGTTTCCAGAAAGGCACACATCCGGCTCCTTGTCCCACACGGAATGTGGCAGCCCTGGAAGATGTTGCTGGTGTTCACCATCCCCCTGCAGCCTATTCACAGGCACAACAGGATCTGGGACCCGGGCTTGCCCAGAGGAGGAACATCTCATGGCTCTCGTCCTCGGCAGGGCCTGTTTCCTTAAAGGCACAAGACCGACTCCTTGTACCACATGGAAGGTAGCAGCCGTGAAAGCTGTTGCTGGTCTTCACCGTCCCCCTGCAGCCTATTCACAGGCACAACAGGATTCAGGACCCGGGCTTGCCCAGAGGTGGAACATCTCATGGCTCTCGTCCTCGGCAGAGCCTGTTTCCGAAAACGCACACGTCCGGCTCCTTGTCCCACATGGAATGTGGCAGCCGTGAAAGCTGTTGCTGGTCTTCACCGTCCCCCTGCAGCCTATTCACAGGCACAACAGGATTTGGACGCGGGCTTGCCCAGAGGAGGAACATCTCATGGCTCTCGTCCTCGTCAGAGCCTGTTTCCGAAAAGGCACACATCCGGCTCCTTGTCCCACACGGAAGGTGGCAGCCCTGAAAGCTGTTGCTGGTCTTCACCATCCCCCTGCAGCCTATTCACAGGCACAACAGGATTCAGGACCGGGGCTTGCCCAGAGGTGGAACATCTCATGGCTCTCGTCCTCGGCAGGGCCTGTTTCCAAAAAGGCACAACACCGGCTCATTGTCCGACACGGAAGGTGGCAGCCCTGAAAGCTGTTGCTGGTCTTCACCGTCCCCCTGCAGCCTATTCACAGGCACAACAGGATCTGGGACCCGGGCTTGCCCAGAGGAGGAACATCTCATGGCTCTCGTCCTCGGCAGAGCCTGTTTCCGAAAAGGCACACGTCCGGCTCCTTGTCCCACACGGAAGGTGGCAGCCCTGAAAGCTGTTGCTGGTCTTCACCGTCCCCCTGCAGCCTATTCACAGGCACAACAGGATCTGGGACCCGGGCTTGCCCAGAGGAGAAACATGTCATGGCTCTCGTCCTCGGCAGAGCCTGTTTCCGAGAAGGCACACGTCCGGCTCCTTGTCCCACACGGAAGGTGGCAGCCGTGAAAGCTGTTGCTGGTCTTCACCGTCCCCCTGCAGCCTATTCACAGGCACAACAGGATCTGGGACCCGGGCTTGCCCAGAGGAGGAACATCTCATGGCTCTCGTCCTCGGCAGGGCCTGTTTCCGAAAAGGCACACATCCGGCTACTTGTCCCACACGGAAGGTGGCAGCCCTGAAAGCTGTTGCTGGTCTTCACCGTCCCCCTGCAGCCTATTCACAGGCACAACAGGATTCAGGACCGGGGCTTGCCCAGAGGTGGAACATCTCATGGCTCTCGTCCTCGGCAGGGCCTGTTTCCAAAAAGGCACAAGACCGGCTCATTGTCCCACACGGAAGGTGGCAGCCCTGAAAGCTGTTGCTGGTCTTCACCGTCCCCCTGCAGCCTATTCACAGGCACAACAGGATCTGGGACCCGGGCTTGCCCAGAGGAGGAACATCTCATGGCTCTCGTCCTCGGCAGAGCCTATTTCCAGAAAGGCACACGTCCGGCTCCTTGTCCCACACGGAAGGTGGCAGCCCTGGAAGCTGTTGCTGGTCTTCACCGTCCCCCTGCAGCCTATTCACAGGCACAACAGGATCTGGGACCCGGGCTTGCCCAGAGGAGGAACATCTCATGGCTCTCGTCCTCGGCAGGGCCTGTTTCCTTAAAGGCACAAGACCGACTCCTTGTACCACATGGAAGGTGGCAGCCGTGAAAGCTGTTGCTGGTCTTCACCGTCCCCCTGCAGCCTATTCACAGGCACAACAGGATTCAGGACCCGGGCTTGCCCAGAGGTGGAACATCTCATGGCTCTCGTCCTCGGCAGAGCCTGTTTCCGAAAACGCACACGTCCGGCTCCTTGTCCCACATGGAATGTGGCAGCCGTGAAAGCTGTTGCTGGTCTTCACCGTCCCCCTGCAGCCTATTCACAGGCACAACAGGATTTGGACGCGGGCTTGCCCAGAGGAGGAACATCTCATGGCTCTCGTCCTCGTCAGAGCCTGTTTCCGAAAAGGCACACATCCGGCTCCTTGTCCCACACGGAAGGTGGCAGCCCTGAAAGCTGTTGCTGGTCTTCACCATCCCCCTGCAGCCTATTCACAGGCACAACAGGATCTGGGACCCGGGCTTGCCCAGAGGAGGAACATCTCATGGCTCTCGTCCTCGGCAGGGCCTGTATCCAGAAAGACACGTCCGGCTCCTTGTCCCACACGGAAGGTGGCAGCCCTGAAAGCTGTTGCTGGTCTTCACCATCCCCCTGCAGCCTATTCACAGGCACAACAGGATTCAGGACCGGGGCTTGCCCAGAGGAGGAACATCTCATGGCTCACGTCCTCGGCAGGGCCTGTTTCCGAGAAGGCACACATCCGGGTCCTTGTCCCACACGGAAGGTGGCAGCCCTGAAAGCTGTTGCTGGTCTTCACCGTCCCCCTGCAGCCTATTCACAGGCACAACAGGATCTGGGACCCGGGCTTGGCCAGAGGAGGAACATCTCATGGCTCTCGTCCTCGGCTCGGCCTGTTTCCAGAAAGGAACACGTCCGGCTACTTGTCCCACAGTGAAGGTGTCCCCCGTGAAAGCTGTTGCTGGTGTTCACCGTCCCCCTGCAGCCTATTCACAGGCACAACAGGATCTGGGACCCGGGCTTGCCCAGAGGAGGAACATCTCATGGCTCTCGTCCTCGGCAGGGCCTGTTTCCTTAAAGGCACAAGACCGACTCCTTGTACCACATGGAAGGTGGCAGCCGTGAAAGCTGTTGCTGGTCTTCACCGTCCCCCTGCAGCCTATTCACAGGCACAACAGGATTTGGACGCGGGCTTGCCCAGAGGAGGAACATCTCATGGCTCTCGTCCTCGTCAGAGCCTGTTTCCGAAAAGGCACACATCCGGCTCCTTGTCCCACACGGAAGGTGGCAGCCCTGAAAGCTGTTGCTGGTCTTCACCATCCCCCTGCAGCCTATTCACAGGCACAACAGGATTCAGGACCGGGGCTTGCCCAGAGGTGGAACATCTCATGGCTCTCGTCCTCGGCAGGGCCTGTTTCCAAAAAGGCACAACACCGGCTCATTGTCCCACACGGAAGGTGGCAGCCCTGAAAGCTGTTGCTGGTCTTCACCGTCCCCCTGCAGCCTATTCACAGGCACAACAGGATCTGGGACCCGGGCTTGCCCAGAGGAGGAACATCTCATGGCTCTCGTCCTCGGCAGAGCCTGTTTCCGAAAAGGCACACGTCCGGCTCCTTGTCCCACACGGAAGGTGGCAGCCCTGAAAGCTGTTGCTGGTCTTCACCGTCCACCTGCAGCCTATTCACAGGCACAACAGGATCTGGGACCCGGGCTTGCCCAGAGGAGGAACATGTCATGGCTCTCGTCCTCGGCAGAGCCTGTTTCCGAGAAGGCACACGTCCGGCTCCTTGTCCCACACGGAAGGTGGCAGCCGTGAAAGCTGTTGCTGGTCTTCACCGTCCCCCTGCAGCCTATTCACAGGCACAACAGGATCTGGGACCCGGGCTTGCCCAGAGGAGGAACATCTCATGGCTCTCGTCCTCGGCAGAGCCTGTTTCCAGAAAGGCACACGTCCGGCTCCTTGTCCCACACGGAAGGTGGCAGCCCTGGAAGCTGTTGCTGGTCTTCACCGTCCCCCTGCAGCCTATTCACAGGCACAACAGGATCTGGGACCCGGGCTTGCCCAGAGGAGGAACATCTCATGGCTCTCGTCCTCGGCAGGGCCTGTTTCCTTAAAGGCACAAGACCGACTCCTTGTACCACATGGAAGGTGGCAGCCGTGAAAGCTGTTGCTGGTCTTCACCGTCCCCCTGCAGCCTATTCACAGGCACAACAGGATTCAGGACCCGGGCTTGCCCAGAGGTGGAACATCTCATGGCTCTCGTCCTCGGCAGAGCCTGTTTCCGAAAACGCACACGTCCGGCTCCTTGTCCCACATGGAATGTGGCAGCCGTGAAAGCTGTTGCTGGTCTTCACCGTCCCCCTGCAGCCTATTCACAGGCACAACAGGATTTGGATGCGGGCTTGCCCAGAGGAGGAACATCTCATGGCTCACGTCCTCGGCTCGGCCTGTTTCCAGAAAGGAACACGTCCGGCTACTTGTCCCACAGTGAAGGTGTCCCCCGTGAAAGCTGTTGCTGGTGTTCACCGTCCCCCTGCAGCCTATTCACAGGCACAACAGGATCTGGGACCCGGGCTTGCCCAGAGGAGGAACATCTCATGGCTCTCGTCCTCGGCAGGGCCTGTTTCCTTAAAGGCACAAGACCGACTCCTTGTACCACATGGAAGGTGGCAGCCGTGAAAGCTGTTGCTGGTCTTCACCGTCCCCCTGCAGCCTATTCACAGGCACAACAGGATTTGGACGCGGGCTTGCCCAGAGGAGGAACATCTCATGGCTCTCGTCCTCGTCAGAGCCTGTTTCCGAAAAGGCACACATCCGGCTCCTTGTCCCACACGGAAGGTGGCAGCCCTGAAAGCTGTTGCTGGTCTTCACCATCCCCCTGCAGCCTATTCACAGGCACAACAGGATTCAGGACCGGGGCTTGCCCAGAGGTGGAACATCTCATGGCTCTCGTCCTCGGCAGGGCCTGTTTCCAAAAAGGCACAACACCGGCTCATTGTCCCACACGGAAGGTGGCAGCCCTGAAAGCTGTTGCTGGTCTTCACCGTCCCCCTGCAGCCTATTCACAGGCACAACAGGATCTGGGACCCGGGCTTGCCCAGAGGAGGAACATCTCATGGCTCTCGTCCTCGGCAGAGCCTGTTTCCGAAAAGGCACACGTCCGGCTCCTTGTCCCACACGGAAGGTGGCAGCCCTGAAAGCTGTTGCTGGTCTTCACCGTCCCCCTGCAGCCTATTCACAGGCACAACAGGATCTGGGACCCGGGCTTGCCCAGAGGAGGAACATGTCATGGCTCTCGTCCTCGGCAGAGCCTGTTTCCGAGAAGGCACACGTCCGGCTCCTTGTCCCACACGGAAGGTGGCAGCCGTGAAAGCTGTTGCTGGTCTTCACCGTCCCCCTGCAGCCTATTCACAGGCACAACAGGATCTGGGACCCGGGCTTGCCCAGAGGAGGAACATCTCATGGCTCTCGTCCTCGGCAGGGCCTGTTTCCGAAAAGGCACACATCCGGCTACTTGTCCCACACGGAAGGTGGCAGCCCTGAAAGCTGTTGCTGGTCTTCACCATCCCCCTGCAGCCTATTCACAGGCACAACAGGATCTGGGACCCGGGCTTGCCCAGAGGAGGAACATCTCATCGCTCTCGTCCTCGGCAGAGGCTGTTTCCGAAAAGGCACACATCCGGCTCCTTGTCCCACACGGAAGGTGGCAGCCCTGAAAGCTGTTGCTGGTCTTCACTGTCCCCCTGCAGCCTATTCACAGGCACAACAGGATCTGGGACCCGGGCTTGCCCAGAGGAGGAACATCTCATGGCTCTCGTCCTCGGCAGGGCCTGTATCCAGAAAGACACGTCCGGCTCCTTGTCCCACACGGAAGGTGGCAGCCCTGAAAGCTGTTGCTGGTCTTCACCATCCCCCTGCAGCCTATTCACAGGCACAACAGGATTCAGGACCGGGGCTTGCCCAGAGGAGGAACATCTCATGGCTCACGTCCTCGGCAGGGCCTGTTTCCGAGAAGGCACACATCCGGGTCCTTGTCCCACACGGAAGGTGGCAGCCCTGAAAGCTGTTGCTGGTCTTCACCGTCCCCCTGCAGCCTATTCACAGGCACAACAGGATCTGGGACCCGGGCTTGCCCAGAGGAGGAACATCTCATGGCTCTCGTCCTCGGCTCGGCCTGTTTCCAGAAAGGAACACGTCCGGCTACTTGTCCCACAGTGAAGGTGTCCCCCGTGAAAGCTGTTGCTGGTGTTCACCGTCCCCCTGCAGCCTATTCACAGGCACAACAGGATCTGGGACCCGGGCTTGCCCAGAGGAGGAACATCTCATGGCTCTCGTCCTCGGCAGGGCCTGTTTCCTTAAAGGCACAAGACCGACTCCTTGTACCACATGGAAGGTGGCAGCCGTGAAAGCTGTTGCTGGTCTTCACCGTCCCCCTGCAGCCTATTCACAGGCACAACAGGATTTGGACGCGGGCTTGCCCAGAGGAGGAACATCTCATGGCTCTCGTCCTCGTCAGAGCCTGTTTCCGAAAAGGCACACATCCGGCTCCTTGTCCCACACGGAAGGTGGCAGCCCTGAAAGCTGTTGCTGGTCTTCACCATCCCCCTGCAGCCTATTCACAGGCACAACAGGATTCAGGACCGGGGCTTGCCCAGAGGTGGAACATCTCATGGCTCTCGTCCTCGGCAGGGCCTGTTTCCAAAAAGGCACAACACCGGCTCATTGTCCCACACGGAAGGTGGCAGCCCTGAAAGCTGTTGCTGGTCTTCACCGTCCCCCTGCAGCCTATTCACAGGCACAACAGGATCTGGGACCCGGGCTTGCCCAGAGGAGGAACATCTCATGGCTCTCGTCCTCGGCAGAGCCTGTTTCCGAAAAGGCACACGTCCGGCTCCTTGTCCCACACGGAAGGTGGCAGCCCTGAAAGCTGTTGCTGGTCTTCACCGTCCACCTGCAGCCTATTCACAGGCACAACAGGATCTGGGACCCGGGCTTGCCCAGAGGAGGAACATGTCATGGCTCTCGTCCTCGGCAGAGCCTGTTTCCGAGAAGGCACACGTCCGGCTCCTTGTCCCACACGGAAGGTGGCAGCCGTGAAAGCTGTTGCTGGTCTTCACCGTCCCCCTGCAGCCTATTCACAGGCACAACAGGATCTGGGACCCGGGCTTGCCCAGAGGAGGAACATCTCATGGCTCTCGTCCTCGGCAGAGCCTGTTTCCAGAAAGGCACACGTCCGGCTCCTTGTCCCACACGGAAGGTGGCAGCCCTGGAAGCTGTTGCTGGTCTTCACCGTCCCCCTGCAGCCTATTCACAGGCACAACAGGATCTGGGACCCGGGCTTGCCCAGAGGAGGAACATCTCATGGCTCTCGTCCTCGGCAGGGCCTGTTTCCTTAAAGGCACAAGACCGACTCCTTGTACCACATGGAAGGTGGCAGCCGTGAAAGCTGTTGCTGGTCTTCACCGTCCCCCTGCAGCCTATTCACAGGCACAACAGGATTCAGGACCCGGGCTTGCCCAGAGGTGGAACATCTCATGGCTCTCGTCCTCGGCAGAGCCTGTTTCCGAAAACGCACACGTCCGGCTCCTTGTCCCACATGGAATGTGGCAGCCGTGAAAGCTGTTGCTGGTCTTCACCGTCCCCCTGCAGCCTATTCACAGGCACAACAGGATTTGGACGCGGGCTTGCCCAGAGGAGGAACATCTCATGGCTCTCGTCCTCGTCAGAGCCTGTTTCCGAAAAGGCACACATCCGGCTCCTTGTCCCACACGGAAGGTGGCAGCCCTGAAAGCTGTTGCTGGTCTTCACCATCCCCCTGCAGCCTATTCACAGGCACAACAGGATTCAGGACCGGGGCTTGCCCAGAGGTGGAACATCTCATGGCTCTCGTCCTCGGCAGGGCCTGTTTCCAAAAAGGCACAACACCGGCTCATTGTCCCACACGGAAGGTGGCAGCCCTGAAAGCTGTTGCTGGTCTTCACCGTCCCCCTGCAGCCTATTCACAGGCACAACAGGATCTGGGACCCGGGCTTGCCCAGAGGAGGAACATCTCATGGCTCTCGTCCTCGGCAGAGCCTGTTTCCGAAAAGGCACACGTCCGGCTCCTTGTCCCACACGGAAGGTGGCAGCCCTGGAAGCTGTTGCTGGTCTTCACCGTCCCCCTGCAGCCTATTCACAGGCACAACAGGATCTGGGACCCGGGCTTGCCCAGAGGAGGAACATCTCATGGCTCTCGTCCTCGGCACGGCCTGTTTCCAGAAATGAACACGTCCGGCTCCTTGTCCCACAGTGAAGGTGGCAGCCCTGAAAGCTGTTGCTGGTCTTCACTGTCCCCCTGCAGCCTATTCACAGGCACAACAGGATCTGGGACCCGGGCTTGCCCAGAGGAGGAACATCTCATGGCTCTCGACCTCGGCAGAGCCTGTTTCCGAGAAGGCACACGTCCGGCTCCTTGTCCCACACGGAAGGTGGCAGCCGTGAAAGCTGTTGCTGGTCTTCACCGTCCACCTGCAGCCTATTCACAGGCACAACAGGATCTGGGACCCGGGCTTGCCCAGAGGAGGAACATCTCATGGCTCTCGTCCTCGGCAGAGCCTGTTTCCGAGAAGGCACACGTCCGGCTCCTTGTCCCACACGGAAGGTGGCAGCCGTGAAAGCTCTTGCTGGTGTTCACCGTCCCCCTGCAGCCTATTCACAGGCACAACAGGATTCAGGACCGGGGCTTGCCCAGAGGAGGAACATCTCATGGCTCACGTCCTCGGCAGGGCCTGTTTCCGAGAAGGCACACATCCGGGAACTTGTCCCACACGGAAGGTGGCAGCCCTGTAAGCTGTTGCTGGTCTTCACCGTCCCCCTGCAGCCTATTCACAGGCACAACAGGATCTGGGACCCGGGCTTGCCCAGAGGAGGAACATCTCATGGCTCTCGTCCTCGGCTCGGCCTGTTTCCAGAAAGGAACACGTCCGGCTACTTGTCCCACAGTGAAGGTGTCCCCCGTGAAAGCTGTTGCTGGTGTTCACCGTCCCCCTGCAGCCTATTCACAGGCACAACAGGATCTGGGACCCGGGCTTGCCCAGAGGAGGAACATCTCATGGCTCTCGTCCTCGTCAGAGCTTGTTTCCGAAAAGGCACACGTCCGGCTCCTTGTCCCACACGGAAGGTGGCAGCCCTGGAAGCTGTTGCTGGTCTTCACCGTCCCCCTGCAGCCTATTCACAGGCACAACAGGATCTGGGACCCGGGCTTGCCCAGAGGAGGAACATCTCATGGCTCTCGTCCTCGGCAGAGCCTGTTTCCAGAAAGGCACACGTACGGCTCCTTGTCCCACACGGAAGGTGGCAGCCCTGGAAGCTGTTGCTGGTCTTCACCATCCCCCTGCAGCCTATTCACAGGCACAACAGGATCTGGGACCCGGGCTTGCCCAGAGGAGGAACATCTCATGGCTCTCGTCCTCGGCAGGGCCTGTTTCCTTAAAGGCACAAGACCGACTCCTTGTACCACATGGAAGGTGGCAGCCGTGAAAGCTGTTGCTGGTCTTCACCGTCCCCCTGCAGCCTATTCACAGGCACAACAGGATTCAGGACCCGGGCTTGCCCAGAGGTGGAACATCTCATGGCTCTCGTCCTCGGCAGAGCCTGTTTCCGAAAACGCACACGTCCGGCTCCTTGTCCCACATGGAATGTGGCAGCCGTGAAAGCTGTTGCTGGTCTTCACCGTCCCCCTGCAGCCTATTCACAGGCACAACAGGATTTGGACGCGGGCTTGCCCAGAGGAGGAACATCTCATGGCTCTCGTCCTCGTCAGAGCCTGTTTCCGAAAAGGCACACATCCGGCTCCTTGTCCCACACGGAAGGTGGCAGCCCTGAAAGCTGTTGCTGGTCTTCACCATCCCCCTGCAGCCTATTCACAGGCACAACAGGATTCAGGACCGGGGCTTGCCCAGAGGTGGAACATCTCATGGCTCTCGTCCTCGGCAGGGCCTGTTTCCAAAAAGGCACAACACCGGCTCATTGTCCCACACGGAAGGTGGCAGCCCTGAAAGCTGTTGCTGGTCTTCACCGTCCCCCTGCAGCCTATTCACAGGCACAACAGGATCTGGGACCCGGGCTTGCCCAGAGGAGGAACATCTCATGGCTCTCGTCCTCGGCAGAGCCTGTTTCCGAAAAGGCACACGTCCGGCTCCTTGTCCCACACGGAAGGTGGCAGCCCTGGAAGCTGTTGCTGGTCTTCACCGTCCCCCTGCAGCCTATTCACAGGCACAACAGGATCTGGGACCCGGGCTTGCCCAGAGGAGGAACATGTCATGGCTCTCGTCCTCGGCAGAGCCTGTTTCCGAGAAGGCACACGTCCGGCTCCTTGTCCCACACGGAAGGTGGCAGCCGTGAAAGCTCTTGCTGGTGTTCACCGTCCCCCTGCAGCCTATTCACAGGCACAACAGGATCTGGGACCCGGGCTTGCCCAGAGGAGGAACATCTCATCGCTCTCGTCCTCGGCAGAGGCTGTTTCCGAAAAGGCACACATCCGGCTCCTTGTCCCACACGGAAGGTGGCAGCCCTGAAAGCTGTTGCTGGTCTTCACTGTCCCCCTGCAGCCTATTCACAGGCACAACAGGATCTGGGACCCGGGCTTGGCCAGAGGAGGAACATCTCATGGCTCTCGTCCTCGGCTCGGCCTGTTTCCAGAAAGGAACACGTCCGGCTACTTGTCCCACAGTGAAGGTGTCCCCCGTGAAAGCTGTTGCTGGTGTTCACCGTCCCCCTGCAGCCTATTCACAGGCACAACAGGATCTGGGACCCGGGCTTGCCCAGAGGAGGAACATCTCATGGCTCTCGTCCTCGGCAGGGCCTGTTTCCTTAAAGGCACAAGACCGATTCCTTGTACCACATGGAAGGTGGCAGCCGTGAAAGCTGTTGCTGGTCTTCACCGTCCCCCTGCAGCCTATTCACAGGCACAACAGGATTTGGACGCGGGCTTGCCCAGAGGAGGAACATCTCATGGCTCTCGTCCTCGTCAGAGCCTGTTTCCGAAAAGGCACACATCCGGCTCCTTGTCCCACACGGAAGGTGGCAGCCCTGAAAGCTGTTGCTGGTCTTCACCATCCCCCTGCAGCCTATTCACAGGCACAACAGGATTCAGGACCGGGGCTTGCCCAGAGGTGGAACATCTCATGGCTCTCGTCCTCGGCAGGGCCTGTTTCCAAAAAGGCACAACACCGGCTCATTGTCCCACACGGAAGGTGGCAGCCCTGAAAGCTGTTGCTGGTCTTCACCGTCCCCCTGCAGCCTATTCACAGGCACAACAGGATCTGGGACCCGGGCTTGCCCAGAGGAGGAACATCTCATGGCTCTCGTCCTCGGCAGAGCCTGTTTCCGAAAAGGCACACGTCCGGCTCCTTGTCCCACACGGAAGGTGGCAGCCCTGAAAGCTGTTGCTGGTCTTCACCGTCCACCTGCAGCCTATTCACAGGCACAACAGGATCTGGGACCCGGGCTTGCCCAGAGGAGGAACATGTCATGGCTCTCGTCCTCGGCAGAGCCTGTTTCCGAGAAGGCACACGTCCGGCTCCTTGTCCCACACGGAAGGTGGCAGCCGTGAAAGCTGTTGCTGGTCTTCACCGTCCCCCTGCAGCCTATTCACAGGCACAACAGGATCTGGGACCCGGGCTTGCCCACAGGAGGAACATCTCATGGCTCTCGTCCTCGGCAGAGCCTGTTTCCAGAAAGGCACACGTCCGGCTCCTTGTCCCACACGGAAGGTGGCAGCCCTGGAAGCTGTTGCTGGTCTTCACCGTCCCCCTGCAGCCTATTCACAGGCACAACAGGATCTGGGACCCGGGCTTGCCCAGAGGAGGAACATCTCATGGCTCTCGTCCTCGGCAGGGCCTGTTTCCTTAAAGGCACAAGACCGACTCCTTGTACCACATGGAAGGTGGCAGCCGTGAAAGCTGTTGCTGGTCTTCACCGTCCCCCTGCAGCCTATTCACAGGCACAACAGGATTTGGACGCGGGCTTGCCCAGAGGAGGAACATCTCATGGCTCTCGTCCTCGTCAGAGCCTGTTTCCGAAAAGGCACACATCCGGCTCCTTGTCCCACACGGAAGGTGGCAGCCCTGAAAGCTGTTGCTGGTCTTCACCATCCCCCTGCAGCCTATTCACAGGCACAACAGGATTCAGGACCGGGGCTTGCCCAGAGGTGGAACATCTCATGGCTCTCGTCCTCGGCAGGGCCTGTTTCCAAAAAGGCACAACACCGGCTCATTGTCCCACACGGAAGGTGGCAGCCCTGAAAGCTGTTGCTGGTCTTCACCGTCCCCCTGCAGCCTATTCACAGGCACAACAGGATCTGGGACCCGGGCTTGCCCAGAGGAGGAACATCTCATGGCTCTCGTCCTCGGCAGAGCCTGTTTCCGAAAAGGCACACGTCCGGCTCCTTGTCCCACACGGAAGGTGGCAGCCCTGAAAGCTGTTGCTGGTCTTCACCGTCCACCTGCAGCCTATTCACAGGCACAACAGGATCTGGGACCCGGGCTTGCCCAGAGGAGGAACATGTCATGGCTCTCGTCCTCGGCAGAGCCTGTTTCCGAGAAGGCACACGTCCGGCTCCTTGTCCCACACGGAAGGTGGCAGCCGTGAAAGCTGTTGCTGGTCTTCACCGTCCCCCTGCAGCCTATTCACAGGCACAACAGGATCGGGGACCCGGGCTTGCCCACAGGAGGAACATCTCATGGCTCTCGTCCTCGGCAGAGCCTGTTTCCAGAAAGGCACACGTCCGGCTCCTTGTCCCACACGGAAGGTGGCAGCCCTGGAAGCTGTTGCTGGTCTTCACCGTCCCCCTGCAGCCTATTCACAGGCACAACAGGATCTGGGACCCGGGCTTGCCCAGAGGAGGAACATCTCATGGCTCTCGTCCTCGGCAGGGCCTGTTTCCTTAAAGGCACAAGACCGACTCCTTGTACCACATGGAAGGTGGCAGCCGTGAAAGCTGTTGCTGGTCTTCACCGTCCCCCTGCAGCCTATTCACAGGCACAACAGGATTCAGGACCCGGGCTTGCCCAGAGGTGGAACATCTCATGGCTCTCGTCCTCGGCAGAGCCTGTTTCCGAAAACGCACACGTCCGGCTCCTTGTCCCACATGGAATGTGGCAGCCGTGAAAGCTGTTGCTGGTCTTCACCGTCCCCCTGCAGCCTATTCACAGGCACAACAGGATTTGGACGCGGGCTTGCCCAGAGGAGGAACATCTCATGGCTCTCGTCCTCGTCAGAGCCTGTTTCCGAAAAGGCACACATCCGGCTCCTTGTCCCACACGGAAGGTGGCAGCCCTGAAAGCTGTTGCTGGTCTTCACCATCCCCCTGCAGCCTATTCACAGGCACAACAGGATTCAGGACCGGGGCTTGCCCAGAGGTGGAACATCTCATGGCTCTCGTCCTCGGCAGGGCCTGTTTCCAAAAAGGCACAACACCGGCTCATTGTCCCACACGGAAGGTGGCAGCCCTGAAAGCTGTTGCTGGTCTTCACCGTCCCCCTGCAGCCTATTCACAGGCACAACAGGATCTGGGACCCGGGCTTGCCCAGAGGAGGAACATCTCATGGCTCTCGTCCTCGGCAGAGCCTGTTTCCGAAAAGGCACACGTCCGGCTCCTTGTCCCACACGGAAGGTGGCAGCCCTGGAAGCTGTTGCTGGTCTTCACCGTCCCCCTGCAGCCTATTCACAGGCACAACAGGATCTGGGACCCGGGCTTGGCCAGAGGAGGAACATCTCATGGCTCTCGTCCTCGGCACGGCCTGTTTCCAGAAATGAACACGTCCGGCTCCTTGTCCCACAGTGAAGGTGGCAGCCGTGAAAGCTCTTGCTGGTGTTCACCGTCCCCCTGCAGCCTATTCACAGGCACAACAGGATCTGGGACCCGGGCTTGCCCAGAGGAGGAACATCTCATCGCTCTCGTCCTCGGCAGAGGCTGTTTCCGAAAAGGCACACATCCGGCTCCTTGTCCCACACGGAAGGTGGCAGCCCTGAAAGCTGTTGCTGGTCTTCACTGTCCCCCTGCAGCCTATTCACAGGCACAACAGGATCTGGGACCCGGGCTTGCCCAGAGGAGGAACATCTCATGGCTCTCGACCTCGGCAGAGCCTGTTTCCGAGAAGGCACACGTCCGGCTCCTTGTCCCACACGGAAGGTGGCAGCCGTGAAAGCTGTTGCTGGTCTTCACCGTCCCCCTGCAGCCTATTCACAGGCACAACAGGATCTGGGACCCGGGCTTGCCCAGAGGAGGAACATCTCATGGCTCTCGTCCTCGGCAGAGCCTGTTTCCGAGAAGGCACACGTCCGGCTCCTTGTCCCACACGGAAGGTGGCAGCCGTGAAAGCTCTTGCTGGTGTTCACCGTCCCCCTGCAGCCTATTCACAGGCACAACAGGATTCAGGACCGGGGCTTGCCCAGAGGAGGAACATCTCATGGCTCACGTCCTCGGCAGGGCCTGTTTCCGAGAAGGCACACATCCGGGAACTTGTCCCACACGGAAGGTGGCAGCCCTGAAAGCTGTTGCTGGTCTTCACCGTCCCCCTGCAGCCTATTCACAGGCACAACAGGATCTGGGACCCGGGCTTGCCCAGAGGAGGAACATCTCATGGCTCTCGTCCTCGGCTCGGCCTGTTTCCAGAAAGGAACACGTCCGGCTACTTGTCCCACAGTGAAGGTGTCCCCCGTGAAAGCTGTTGCTGGTGTTCACCGTCCCCCTGCAGCCTATTCACAGGCACAACAGGATCTGGGACCCGGGCTTGCCCAGAGGAGGAACATCTCATGGCTCTCGTCCTCGTCAGAGCTTGTTTCCGAAAAGGCACACGTCCGGCTCCTTGTCCCACACGGAAGGTGGCAGCCCTGGAAGCTGTTGCTGGTCTTCACCGTCCCCCTGCAGCCTATTCACAGGCACAACAGGATCTGGGACCCGGGCTTGCCCAGAGGAGGAACATCTCATGGCTCTCGTCCTCGGCAGAGCCTGTTTCCAGAAAGGCACACGTACGGCTCCTTGTCCCACACGGAAGGTGGCAGCCCTGGAAGCTGTTGCTGGTCTTCACCATCCCCCTGCAGCCTATTCACAGGCACAACAGGATCTGGGACCCGGGCTTGCCCAGAGGAGGAACATCTCATGGCTCTCGTCCTCGGCAGGGCCTGTTTCCTTAAAGGCACAAGACCGACTCCTTGTACCACATGGAAGGTGGCAGCCGTGAAAGCTGTTGCTGGTCTTCACCGTCCCCCTGCAGCCTATTCACAGGCACAACAGGATTCAGGACCCGGGCTTGCCCAGAGGTGGAACATCTCATGGCTCTCGTCCTCGGCAGAGCCTGTTTCCGAAAACGCACACGTCCGGCTCCTTGTCCCACATGGAATGTGGCAGCCGTGAAAGCTGTTGCTGGTCTTCACCGTCCCCCTGCAGCCTATTCACAGGCACAACAGGATTTGGACCCGGGCTTGCCCAGAGGAGGAACATCTCATGGCTCTCGTCCTCGTCAGAGCCTGTTTCCGAAAAGGCACACATCCGGCTCCTTGTCCCACACGGAAGGTGGCAGCCCTGAAAGCTGTTGCTGGTCTTCACCATCCCCCTGCAGCCTATTCACAGGCACAACAGGATTCAGGACCGGGGCTTGCCCAGAGGTGGAACATCTCATGGCTCTCGTCCTCGGCAGGGCCTGTTTCCAAAAAGGCACAACACCGGCTCATTGTCCCACACGGAAGGTGGCAGCCCTGAAAGCTGTTGCTGGTCTTCACCGTCCCCCTGCAGCCTATTCACAGGCACAACAGGATCTGGGACCCGGGCTTGCCCAGAGGAGGAACATCTCATGGCTCTCGTCCTCGGCAGAGCCTGTTTCCGAAAAGGCACACGTCCGGCTCCTTGTCCCACACGGAAGGTGGCAGCCCTGAAAGCTGTTGCTGGTCTTCACCGTCCACCTGCAGCCTATTCACAGGCACAACAGGATCTGGGACCCGGGCTTGCCCAGAGGAGGAACATGTCATGGCTCTCGTCCTCGGCAGAGCCTGTTTCCGAGAAGGCACACGTCCGGCTCCTTGTCCCACACGGAAGGTGGCAGCCGTGAAAGCTGTTGCTGGTCTTCACCGTCCCCCTGCAGCCTATTCACAGGCACAACAGGATCTGGGACCCGGGCTTGCCCACAGGAGGAACATCTCATGGCTCTCGTCCTCGGCAGAGCCTGTTTCCAGAAAGGCACACGTCCGGCTCCTTGTCCCACACGGAAGGTGGCAGCCCTGGAAGCTGTTGCTGGTCTTCACCGTCCCCCTGCAGCCTATTCACAGGCACAACAGGATCTGGGACCCGGGCTTGCCCAGAGGAGGAACATCTCATGGCTCTCGTCCTCGGCAGGGCCTGTTTCCTTAAAGGCACAAGACCGACTCCTTGTACCACATGGAAGGTGGCAGCCGTGAAAGCTGTTGCTGGTCTTCACCGTCCCCCTGCAGCCTATTCACAGGCACAACAGGATTTGGACGCGGGCTTGCCCAGAGGAGGAACATCTCATGGCTCTCGTCCTCGTCAGAGCCTGTTTCCGAAAAGGCACACATCCGGCTCCTTGTCCCACACGGAAGGTGGCAGCCCTGAAAGCTGTTGCTGGTCTTCACCATCCCCCTGCAGCCTATTCACAGGCACAACAGGATTCAGGACCGGGGCTTGCCCAGAGGTGGAACATCTCATGGCTCTCGTCCTCGGCAGGGCCTGTTTCCAAAAAGGCACAACACCGGCTCATTGTCCCACACGGAAGGTGGCAGCCCTGAAAGCTGTTGCTGGTCTTCACCGTCCCCCTGCAGCCTATTCACAGGCACAACAGGATCTGGGACCCGGGCTTGCCCAGAGGAGGAACATCTCATGGCTCTCGTCCTCGGCAGAGCCTGTTTCCGAAAAGGCACACGTCCGGCTCCTTGTCCCACACGGAAGGTGGCAGCCGTGAAAGCTGTTGCTGGTCTTCACCGTCCACCTGCAGCCTATTCACAGGCACAACAGGATCTGGGACCCGGGCTTGCCCAGAGGAGGAACATGTCATGGCTCTCGTCCTCGGCAGAGCCTGTTTCCGAGAAGGCACACGTCCGGCTCCTTGTCCCACACGGAAGGTGGCAGCCGTGAAAGCTGTTGCTGGTCTTCACCGTCCCCCTGCAGCCTATTCACAGGCACAACAGGATCTGGGACCCGGGCTTGCCCACAGGAGGAACATCTCATGGCTCTCGTCCTCGGCAGAGCCTGTTTCCAGAAAGGCACACGTCCGGCTCCTTGTCCCACACGGAAGGTGGCAGCCCTGGAAGCTGTTGCTGGTCTTCACCGTCCCCCTGCAGCCTATTCACAGGCACAACAGGATCTGGGACCCGGGCTTGCCCAGAGGAGGAACATCTCATGGCTCTCGTCCTCGGCAGGGCCTGTTTCCTTAAAGGCACAAGACCGACTCCTTGTACCACATGGAAGGTGGCAGCCGTGAAAGCTGTTGCTGGTCTTCACCGTCCCCCTGCAGCCTATTCACAGGCACAACAGGATTCAGGACCCGGGCTTGCCCAGAGGTGGAACATCTCATGGCTCTCGTCCTCGGCAGAGCCTGTTTCCGAAAACGCACACGTCCGGCTCCTTGTCCCACATGGAATGTGGCAGCCGTGAAAGCTGTTGCTGGTCTTCACCGTCCCCCTGCAGCCTATTCACAGGCACAACAGGATTTGGACGCGGGCTTGCCCAGAGGAGGAACATCTCATGGCTCTCGTCCTCGTCAGAGCCTGTTTCCGAAAAGGCACACATCCGGCTCCTTGTCCCACACGGAAGGTGGCAGCCCTGAAAGCTGTTGCTGGTCTTCACCATCCCCCTGCAGCCTATTCACAGGCACAACAGGATTCAGGACCGGGGCTTGCCCAGAGGTGGAACATCTCATGGCTCTCGTCCTCGGCAGGGCCTGTTTCCAAAAAGGCACAACACCGGCTCATTGTCCCACACGGAAGGTGGCAGCCCTGAAAGCTGTTGCTGGTCTTCACCGTCCCCCTGCAGCCTATTCACAGGCACAACAGGATCTGGGACCCGGGCTTGCCCAGAGGAGGAACATCTCATGGCTCTCGTCCTCGGCAGAGCCTGTTTCCGAAAAGGCACACGTCCGGCTCCTTGTCCCACACGGAAGGTGGCAGCCCTGGAAGCTGTTGCTGGTCTTCACCGTCCCCCTGCAGCCTATTCACAGGCACAACAGGATCTGGGACCCGGGCTTGGCCAGAGGAGGAACATCTCATGGCTCTCGTCCTCGGCACGGCCTGTTTCCAGAAATGAACACGTCCGGCTCCTTGTCCCACAGTGAAGGTGGCAGCCGTGAAAGCTCTTGCTGGTGTTCACCGTCCCCCTGCAGCCTATTCACAGGCACAACAGGATCTGGGACCCGGGCTTGCCCAGAGGAGGAACATCTCATCGCTCTCGTCCTCGGCAGAGGCTGTTTCCGAAAAGGCACACATCCGGCTCCTTGTCCCACACGGAAGGTGGCAGCCCTGAAAGCTGTTGCTGGTCTTCACTGTCCCCCTGCAGCCTATTCACAGGCACAACAGGATCTGGGACCCGGGCTTGCCCAGAGGAGGAACATCTCATGGCTCTCGACCTCGGCAGAGCCTGTTTCCGAGAAGGCACACGTCCGGCTCCTTGTCCCACACGGAAGGTGGCAGCCGTGAAAGCTGTTGCTGGTCTTCACCGTCCCCCTGCAGCCTATTCACAGGCACAACAGGATCTGGGACCCGGGCTTGCCCAGAGGAGGAACATCTCATGGCTCTCGTCCTCGGCAGAGCCTGTTTCCGAGAAGGCACACGTCCGGCTCCTTGTCCCACACGGAAGGTGGCAGCCGTGAAAGCTCTTGCTGGTGTTCACCGTCCCCCTGCAGCCTATTCACAGGCACAACAGGATTCAGGACCGGGGCTTGCCCAGAGGAGGAACATCTCATGGCTCACGTCCTCGGCAGGGCCTGTTTCCGAGAAGGCACACATCCGGGAACTTGTCCCACACGGAAGGTGGCAGCCCTGAAAGCTGTTGCTGGTCTTCACCGTCCCCCTGCAGCCTATTCACAGGCACAACAGGATCTGGGACCCGGGCTTGCCCAGAGGAGGAACATCTCATGGCTCTCGTCCTCGGCTCGGCCTGTTTCCAGAAAGGAACACGTCCGGCTACTTGTCCCACAGTGAAGGTGTCCCCCGTGAAAGCTGTTGCTGGTGTTCACCGTCCCCCTGCAGCCTATTCACAGGCACAACAGGATCTGGGACCCGGGCTTGCCCAGAGGAGGAACATCTCATGGCTCTCGTCCTCGTCAGAGCTTGTTTCCGAAAAGGCACACGTCCGGCTCCTTGTCCCACACGGAAGGTGGCAGCCCTGGAAGCTGTTGCTGGTCTTCACCGTCCCCCTGCAGCCTATTCACAGGCACAACAGGATCTGGGACCCGGGCTTGCCCAGAGGAGGAACATCTCATGGCTCTCGTCCTCGGCAGAGCCTGTTTCCAGAAAGGCACACGTACGGCTCCTTGTCCCACACGGAAGGTGGCAGCCCTGGAAGCTGTTGCTGGTCTTCACCATCCCCCTGCAGCCTATTCACAGGCACAACAGGATCTGGGACCCGGGCTTGCCCAGAGGAGGAACATCTCATGGCTCTCGTCCTCGGCAGGGCCTGTTTCCTTAAAGGCACAAGACCGACTCCTTGTACCACATGGAAGGTGGCAGCCGTGAAAGCTGTTGCTGGTCTTCACCGTCCCCCTGCAGCCTATTCACAGGCACAACAGGATTCAGGACCCGGGCTTGCCCAGAGGTGGAACATCTCATGGCTCTCGTCCTCGGCAGAGCCTGTTTCCGAAAACGCACACGTCCGGCTCCTTGTCCCACATGGAATGTGGCAGCCGTGAAAGCTGTTGCTGGTCTTCACCGTCCCCCTGCAGCCTATTCACAGGCACAACAGGATTTGGACGCGGGCTTGCCCAGAGGAGGAACATCTCATGGCTCTCGTCCTCGTCAGAGCCTGTTTCCGAAAAGGCACACATCCGGCTCCTTGTCCCACACGGAAGGTGGCAGCCCTGAAAGCTGTTGCTGGTCTTCACCATCCCCCTGCAGCCTATTCACAGGCACAACAGGATTCAGGACCGGGGCTTGCCCAGAGGTGGAACATCTCATGGCTCTCGTCCTCGGCAGGGCCTGTTTCCGAAAAGGCACAACACCGGCTCATTGTCCCACACGGAAGGTGGCAGCCCTGAAAGCTGTTGCTGGTCTTCACCGTCCCCCTGCAGCCTATTCACAGGCACAACAGGATCTGGGACCCGGGCTTGCCCAGAGGAGGAACATCTCATGGCTCTCGTCCTCGGCAGAGCCTGTTTCCGAAAAGGCACACGTCCGGCTCCTTGTCCCACACGGAAGGTGGCAGCCCTGAAAGCTGTTGCTGGTCTTCACCGTCCCCCTGCAGCCTATTCACAGGCACAACAGGATCTGGGACCCGGGCTTGCCCAGAGGAGGAACATGTCATGGCTCTCGTCCTCGGCAGAGCCTGTTTCCGAGAAGGCACACGTCCGGCTCCTTGTCCCACACGGAAGGTGGCAGCCGTGAAAGCTCTTGCTGGTGTTCACCGTCCCCCTGCAGCCTATTCACAGGCACAACAGGATCTGGGACCCGGGCTTGCCCAGAGGAGGAACATCTCATCGCTCTCGTCCTCGGCAGAGGCTGTTTCCGAAAAGGCACACATCCGGCTCCTTGTCCCACACGGAAGGTGGCAGCCCTGAAAGCTGTTGCTGGTCTTCACTGTCCCCCTGCAGCCTATTCACAGGCACAACAGGATCTGGGACCCGGGCTTGCCCAGAGGAGGAACATCTCATGGCTCTCGACCTCGGCAGAGCCTGTTTCCGAGAAGGCACACGTCCGGCTCCTTGTCCCACACGGAAGGTGGCAGCCGTGAAAGCTGTTGCTGGTCTTCACCGTCCCCCTGCAGCCTATTCACAGGCACAACAGGATCTGGGACCCGGGCTTGCCCAGAGGAGGAACATCTCATGGCTCTCGTCCTCGGCAGAGCCTGTTTCCGAGAAGGCACACGTCCGGCTCCTTGTCCCACACGGAAGGTGGCAGCCGTGAAAGCTCTTGCTGGTGTTCACCGTCCCCCTGCAGCCTATTCACAGGCACAACAGGATTCAGGACCGGGGCTTGCCCAGAGGAGGAACATCTCATGGCTCACGTCCTCGGCAGGGCCTGTTTCCGAGAAGGCACACATCCGGGAACTTGTCCCACACGGAAGGTGGCAGCCCTGAAAGCTGTTGCTGGTCTTCACCGTCCCCCTGCAGCCTATTCACAGGCACAACAGGATCTGGGACCCGGGCTTGGCCAGAGGAGGAACATCTCATGGCTCTCGTCCTCGGCTCGGCCTGTTTCCAGAAAGGAACACGTCCGGCTACTTGTCCCACAGTGAAGGTGTCCCCCGTGAAAGCTGTTGCTGGTGTTCACCGTCCCCCTGCAGCCTATTCACAGGCACAACAGGATCTGGGACCCGGGCTTGCCCAGAGGAGGAACATCTCATGGCTCTCGTCCTCGTCAGAGCTTGTTTCCGAAAAGGCACACGTCCGGCTCCTTGTCCCACACGGAAGGTGGCAGCCCTGGAAGCTGTTGCTGGTCTTCACCGTCCCCCTGCAGCCTATTCACAGGCACAACAGGATCTGGGACCCGGGCTTGCCCAGAGGAGGAACATCTCATGGCTCTCGTCCTCGGCAGAGCCTGTTTCCAGAAAGGCACACGTACGGCTCCTTGTCCCACACGGAAGGTGGCAGCCCTGGAAGCTGTTGCTGGTCTTCACCATCCCCCTGCAGCCTATTCACAGGCACAACAGGATCTGGGACCCGGGCTTGCCCAGAGGAGGAACATCTCATGGCTCTCGTCCTCGGCAGGGCCTGTTTCCTTAAAGGCACAAGACCGACTCCTTGTACCACATGGAAGGTGGCAGCCGTGAAAGCTGTTGCTGGTCTTCACCGTCCCCCTGCAGCCTATTCACAGGCACAACAGGATTCAGGACCCGGGCTTGCCCAGAGGTGGAACATCTCATGGCTCTCGTCCTCGGCAGAGCCTGTTTCCGAAAACGCACACGTCCGGCTCCTTGTCCCACATGGAATGTGGCAGCCGTGAAAGCTGTTGCTGGTCTTCACCGTCCCCCTGCAGCCTATTCACAGGCACAACAGGATTTGGACGCGGGCTTGCCCAGAGGAGGAACATCTCATGGCTCTCGTCCTCGTCAGAGCCTGTTTCCGAAAAGGCACACATCCGGCTCCTTGTCCCACACGGAAGGTGGCAGCCCTGAAAGCTGTTGCTGGTCTTCACCATCCCCCTGCAGCCTATTCACAGGCACAACAGGATTCAGGACCGGGGCTTGCCCAGAGGTGGAACATCTCATGGCTCTCGTCCTCGGCAGGGCCTGTTTCCAAAAAGGCACAACACCGGCTCATTGTCCCACAAGGAAGGTGGCAGCCCTGAAAGCTGTTGCTGGTCTTCACCGTCCCCCTGCAGCCTATTCACAGGCACAACAGGATCTGGGACCCGGGCTTGCCCAGAGGAGGAACATCTCATGGCTCTCGTCCTCGGCAGAGCCTGTTTCCGAAAAGGCACACGTCCGGCTCCTTGTCCCACACGGAAGGTGGCAGCCCTGAAAGCTGTTGCTGGTCTTCACCGTCCCCCTGCAGCCTATTCACAGGCACAACAGGATCTGGGACCCGGGCTTGCCCAGAGGAGGAACATGTCATGGCTCTCGTCCTCGGCAGAGCCTGTTTCCGAGAAGGCACACGTCCGGCTCCTTGTCCCACACGGAAGGTGGCAGCCGTGAAAGCTGTTGCTGGTCTTCACCGTCCCCCTGCAGCCTATTCACAGGCACAACAGGATCTGGGACCCGGGCTTGCCCAGAGGAGGAACATCTCATGGCTCTCGTCCTCGGCAGGGCCTGTTTCCGAAAAGGCACACATCCGGCTACTTGTCCCACACGGAAGGTGGCAGCCCTGAAAGCTGTTGCTGGTCTTCACCGTCCCCCTGCAGCCTATTCACAGGCACAACAGGATTCAGGACCGGGGCTTGCCCAGAGGTGGAACATCTCATGGCTCTCGTCCTCGGCAGGGCCTGTTTCCAAAAAGGCACAAGACCGGCTCATTGTCCCACACGGAAGGTGGCAGCCCTGAAAGCTGTTGCTGGTCTTCACCGTCCCCCTGCAGCCTATTCACAGGCACAACAGGATCTGGGACCCGGGCTTGCCCAGAGGAGGAACATCTCATGGCTCTCGTCCTCGGCAGAGCCTGTTTCCGAGAAGGCACACGTCCGGCTCCTTGTCCCACACGGAAGGTGGCAGCCCTGGAAGCTGTTGCTGGTCTTCACCGTCCCCCTGCAGCCTATTCACAGGCACAACAGGATCTGGGACCCGGGCTTGCCCAGAGGAGGAACATCTCATGGCTCTCGTCCTCGGCAGGGCCTGTTTCCTTAAAGGCACAAGACCGACTCCTTGTACCACATGGAAGGTGGCAGCCGTGAAAGCTGTTGCTGGTCTTCACCGTCCCCCTGCAGCCTATTCACAGGCACAACAGGATTCAGGACCGGGGCTTGCCCAGAGGTGGAACATCTCATGGCTCTCGTCCTCGGCAGGGCCTGTTTCCAAAAAGGCACAACACCGGCTCATTGTCCCACACGGAAGGTGGCAGCCCTGAAAGCTGTTGCTGGTCTTCACCGTCCCCCTGCAGCCTATTCACAGGCACAACAGGATCTGGGACCCGGGCTTGCCCAGAGGAGGAACATCTCATGGCTCTCGTCCTCGGCAGAGCCTGTTTCCGAAAAGGCACACGTCCGGCTCCTTGTCCCACACGGAAGGTGGCAGCCCTGGAAGCTGTTGCTGGTCTTCACCGTCCCCCTGCAGCCTATTCACAGGCACAACAGGATCTGGGACCCGGGCTTGGCCAGAGGAGGAACATCTCATGGCTCTCGTCCTCGGCACGGCCTGTTTCCAGAAATGAACACGTCCGGCTCCTTGTCGCACAGTGAAGGTGGCAGCCGTGAAAGCTCTTGCTGGTGTTCACCGTCCCCCTGCAGCCTATTCACAGGCACAACAGGATCTGGGACCCGGGCTTGCCCAGAGGAGGAACATCTCATCGCTCTCGTCCTCGGCAGAGGCTGTTTCCGAAAAGGCACACATCCGGCTCCTTGTCCCACACGGAAGGTGGCAGCCCTGAAAGCTGTTGCTGGTCTTCACTGTCCCCCTGCAGCCTATTCACAGGCACAACAGGATCTGGGACCCGGGCTTGCCCAGAGGAGGAACATCTCATGGCTCTCGACCTCGGCAGAGCCTGTTTCCGAGAAGGCACACGTCCGGCTCCTTGTCCCACACAGAAGGTGGCAGCCGTGAAAGCTGTTGCTGGTCTTCACCGTCCCCCTGCAGCCTATTCACAGGCACAACAGGATCTGGGACCCGGGCTTGCCCAGAGGAGGAACATCTCATGGCTCTCGTTCTCGGCAGGGCCTGTATCCAGAAAGACACGTCCGGCTCCTTGTCCCACACGGAAGGTGGCAGCCCTGAAAGCTGTTGCTGGTCTTCACCATCCCCCTGCAGCTTATTCACAGGCACAACAGGATTCAGGACCGGGGCTTGCCCAGAGGAGGAACATCTCATGGCTCACGTCCTCGGCAGGGCCTGTTTCCGAGAAGGCACACATCCGGGTCCTTGTCCCACACGGAAGGTGGCAGCCCTGAAAGCTGTTGCTGGTCTTCACCGTCCCCCTGCAGCCTATTCACAGGCACAACAGGATCTGGGACCCGGGCTTGGCCAGAGGAGGAACATCTCATGGCTCTCGTCCTCGGCTCGGCCTGTTTCCAGAGAGGAACACGTCCGGCTACTTGTCCCACAGTGAAGGTGTCCCCCCTGAAAGCTGTTGCTGGTGTTCACGTCCCCCTGCAGCCTATTCACAGGCACAACAGGATCTGGGACCCGGGCTTGCCCAGAGGAGGAACATCTCATGGCTCTCGTCCTCGTCAGAGCTTGTTTCCGAAAAGGCACACGTCCGGCTCCTTGTCCCACACGGAAGGTGGCAGCCCTGGAAGCTGTTGCTGGTTTTTCACCGTCCCCCTGCAGCCTATTCACAGGCACAACAGGATCTGGGACCCGGGCTTGCCCAGAGGAGGAACATGTCATGGCTCTCGTCCTCGGCAGAGCCTGTTTCCAGAAAGGCACACGTCCGTCTCCTTGTCCCACACGGAAGGTGGCAGCCCTGGAAGCTGTTGCTGGTCTTCACCGTCCCCCTGCAGCCTATTCACAGGCACAACAGGATCTGGGACCCGGGCTTGCCCAGAGGAGGAACATCTCATGGCTCTCGTCCTCGGCAGGGCCTGTTTCCTTAAAGGCACAAGACCGACTCCTTGTACCACATGGAAGGTGGCAGCCGTGAAAGCTGTTGCTGGTCTTCACCGTCCCCCTGCAGCCTATTCACAGGCACAACAGGATTCAGGACCCGGGCTTGCCCAGAGGTGGAACATCTCATGGCTCTCGTCCTCGGCAGAGCCTGTTTCCGAAAACGCACACGTCCGGCTCCTTGTCCCACATGGAATGTGGCAGCCGTGAAAGCTGTTGCTGGTCTTCACCGTCCCCCTGCAGCCTATTCACAGGCACAACAGGATTTGGACGCGGGCTTGCCCAGAGGAGGAACATCTCATGGCTCTCGTCCTCGTCAGAGCCTGTTTCCGAAAAGGCACACATCCGGCTCCTTGTCCCACACGGAAGGTGGCAGCCCTGAAAGCTGTTGCTGGTCTTCACCATCCCCCTGCAGCCTATTCACAGGCACAACAGGATTCAGGACCGGGGCTTGCCCAGAGGTGGAACATCTCATGGCTCTCGTCCTCGGCAGGGCCTGTTTCCAAAAAGGCACAACACCGGCTCATTGTCCCACACGGAAGGTGGCAGCCCTGAAAGCTGTTGCTGGTCTTCACCGTCCCCCTGCAGCCTATTCACAGGCACAACAGGATCTGGGACCCGGGCTTGCCCAGAGGAGGAACATCTCATGGCTCTCGTCCTCGGCAGAGCCTGTTTCCGAAAAGGCACACGTCCGGCTCCTTGACCCACACGGAAGGTGGCAGCCCTGGAAGCTGTTGCTGGTCTTCACCGTCCCCCTGCAGCCTATTCACAGGCACAACAGGATCTGGGACCCGGGCTTGGCCAGAGGAGGAACATCTCATGGCTCTCGTCCTCGGCACGGCCTGTTTCCAGAAATGAACACGTCCGGCTCCTTGTCCCACAGTGAAGGTGGCAGCCGTGAAAGCTCTTGCTGGTGTTCACCGTCCCCCTGCAGCCTATTCACAGGCACAACAGGATCTGGGACCCGGGCTTGCCCAGAGGAGGAACATCTCATCGCTCTCGTCCTCGGCAGAGGCTGTTTCCGAAAAGGCACACATCCGGCTCCTTGTCCCACACGGAAGGTGGCAGCCCTGAAAGCTGTTGCTGGTCTTCACTGTCCCCCTGCAGCCTATTCACAGGCACAACAGGATCTGGGACCCGGGCTTGCCCAGAGGAGGAACATCTCATGGCTCTCGACCTCGGCAGAGCCTGTTTCTGAGAAGGCACACGTCCGGCTCCTTGTCCCACACGGAAGGTGGCAGCCGTGAAAGCTGTTGCTGGTCTTCACCGTCCCCCTGCAGCCTATTCACAGGCACAACAGGATCTGGGACCCGGGCTTGCCCAGAGGAGGAACATCTCATGGCTCTCGTCCTCGGCAGGGCCTGTATCCAGAAAGACACGTCCGGCTCCTTGTCCCACACGGAAGGTGGCAGCCCTGAAAGCTGTTGCTGGTCTTCACCATCCCCCTGCAGCCTATTCACAGGCACAACAGGATTCAGGACCGGGGCTTGCCCAGAGGAGGAACATCTCATGGCTCACGTCCTCGGCAGGGCCTGTTTCCGAGAAGGCACACATCCGGGTCCTTGTCCCACACGGAAGGTGGCAGCCCTGAAAGCTGTTGCTGGTCTTCACCGTCCCCCTGCAGCCTATTCACAGGCACAACAGGATCTGGGACCCGGGCTTGCCCAGAGGAGGAACATCTCATGGCTCTCGTCCTCGTCAGAGCTTGTTTCCGAAAAGGCACACGTCCGGCTCCTTGTCCCACACGGAAGGTGGCAGCCCTGAAAGCTGTTGCTGGTCTTCACCGTCCCCCTGCAGCCTATTCACAGGCACAACAGGATTTGGGACCCGGGCTTGGCCAGAGGAGGAACATCTCATGGCTCTCGTCCTCGGCACGGCCTGTTTCCAGAAAGGAACACGTCCGGCTCCTTGTCCCACACTGAAGGTGGCAGCCGTGAAAGCTGTTGCTGGTCTTCACCGTCCCCCTGCAGCCTATTCACAGGCACAACAGGATCTGGGACCCGGGCTTGCCCAGAGGAGGAACATGTCATGGCTCTCGTCCTCGGCAGAGCCTGTTTCCGAGAAGGCACACGTCCGGCTCCTTGTCCCACACGGAAGGTGGCAGCCGTGAAAGCTGTTGCTGGTCTTCACCGTCCCCCTGCAGCCTATTCACAGGCACAACAGGATCTGGGACCCGGGCTTGCCCAGAGGAGGAACATCTCATGGCTCTCGTCCTCGGCAGGGCCTGTTTCCGAAAAGGCACACATCCGGCTCCTTGTCCCACACGGAAGGTGGCAGCCCTGAAAGCTGTTGCTGGTCTTCACCGTCCCCCTGCAGCCTATTCACAGGCACAACAGGATTCAGGACCGGGGCTTGCCCAGAGGTGGAACATCTCATGGCTCTCGTCCTCGGTAGGGCCTGTTTCCAAAAAGGCACAAGACCGGCTCATTGTCCCACACGGAAGGTGGCAGCCCTGAAAGCTGTTGCTGGTCTTCACCGTCCCCCTGCAGCCTATTCACAGGCACAACAGGATCTGGGACCCGGGCTTGCCCACAGGAGGAACATCTCATGGCTCTCGTCCTCGGCAGAGCCTGTTTCCAGAAAGGCACACGTCCGGCTCCTTGTCCCACACGGAAGGTGGCAGCCCTGAAAGCTGTTGCTGGTCTTCACCGTCCCCCTGCAGCCTATTCACAGGCACAACAGGATCTGGGACCCGGGCTTGCCCAGAGGAGGAACATCTCATGGCTCTCGTCCTCGGCAGGGCCTGTTTCCTTAAAGTCACAAGACCGACTCCTTGTACCACATGGAAGGTGGCAGCCGTGAAAGCTGTTGCTGGTCTTCACCGTCCCCCTGCAGCCTATTCACAGGCACAACAGGATTCAGGACCCGGGCTTGCCCAGAGGTGGAACATCTCATGGCTCTCGTCCTCGGCAGAGCCTGTTTCCGAAAACGCACACGTCCGGCTCCTTGTCCCACATGGAATGTGGCAGCCGTGAAAGCTGTTGCTGGTCTTCACCGTCCCCCTGCAGCCTATTCACAGGCACAACAGGATTTGGACGCGGGCTTGCCCAGAGGAGGAACATCTCATGGCTCTCGTCCTCATCAGAGCCTGTTTCCGAAAAGGCACACATCCGGCTCCTTGTCCCACACGGAAGGTGGCAGCCCTGAAAGCTGTTGCTGGTCTTCACCATCCCCCTGCAGCCTATTCACAGGCACAACAGGATTCAGGACCGGGGCTTGCCCAGAGGTGGAACATCTCATGGCTCTCGTCCTCGGCAGGGCCTGTTTCCAAAAAGGTACAACACCGGCTCATTGTCCCACACGGAAGGTGGCAGCCCTGAAAGCTGTTGCTGGTCTTCACCGTCCCCCTGCAGCCTATTCACAGGCACAACAGGATCTGGGACCCGGGCTTGCCCACAGGAGGAACATCTCATGGCTCTCGTCCTCGGCAGAGCCTGTTTCCGAAAAAGCACTCGTCCGGCTCATTGTCCCACACGGAAGGTGGCAGCCCTGAAAGCTGTTGCTGGTCTTCACCGTCCCCCTGCAGCCTATTCACAGGCACAACAGGATCTGGGACCCGGGCTTGCCCAGAGGAGGAACATCTCATGGCTCTCGTCCTCGGCAGATCCTGTTTCCGAAAATGCAGACGTCCGGCTCCTTGTCCCACACGGAAGGTGGCAGCCCTGGAAGCTGTTGCTGGTCTTCACCGTCCCCCTGCAGCCTATTCACAGGCACAACAGGATCTGGGACCCGGGCTTGCCCAGAGGAGGAACATCTCATGGCTCTCGTCCTCGGCAGAGCCTGTTTCCGAAAAGGCACACATCCGGGTCCTTGTCCCACACGGAAGGTGGCAGCCCTGAAAGCTGTTGCTGGTCTTCACCGTCCCCCTGCAGCCTATTCACAGGCACAACAGGATTTGGGACCCGGGCTTGGCCAGAGGAGGAACATCTCATGGCTCTCGTCCTCGGCACGGCCTGTTTCCAGAAAGGAACACGTCCGGCTCCTTGTCCCACACTGAAGGTGGCAGCAGTGAAAGCTGTTGCTGGTCTTCACCGTCCCCCTGCAGCCTATTCACAGGCACAACAGGATCTGGGACCCGGGCTTGCCCAGAGGAGGAACATGTCATGGCTCTCGTCCTCGGCAGAGCCTGTTTCCGAGAAGGCACACGTCCGGCTCCTTGTCCCACACGGAAGGTGGCAGCCGTGAAAGCTGTTGCTGGTCTTCACCGTCCCCCTGCAGCCTATTCACAGGCACAACAGGATCTGGGACCCGGGCTTGCCCAGAGGAGGAACATCTCATGGCTCTCGTCCTCGGCAGGGCCTGTTTCCGAAAAGGCACACATCCGGCTCCTTGTCCCACACGGAAGGTGGCAGCCCTGAAAGCTGTTGCTGGTCTTCACCGTCCCCCTGCAGCCTATTCACAGGCACAACAGGATTCAGGACCGGGGCTTGCCCAGAGGTGGAACATCTCATGGCTCTCGTCCTCGGCAGGGCCTGTTTCCAAAAAGGCACAAGACCGGCTCATTGTCCCACACGGAAGGTGGCAGCCCTGAAAGCTGTTGCTGGTCTTCACCGTCCCCCTGCAGCCTATTCACAGGCACAACAGGATCTGGGACCCGGGCTTGCCCACAGGAGGAACATCTCATGGCTCTCGTCCTCGGCAGAGCCTGTTTCCAGAAAGGCACACGTCCGGCTCCTTGTCCCACACGGAAGGTGGCAGCCCTGGAAGCTGTTGCTGGTCTTCACCGTCCCCCTGCAGCCTATTCACAGGCACAACAGGATCTGGGACCCGGGCTTGCCCAGAGGAGGAACATCTCATGGCTCTCGTCCTCGGCAGGGCCTGTTTCCTTAAAGGCACAAGACCGACTCCTTGTACCACATGGAAGGTGGCAGCCGTGAAGCTGTTGCTGGTCTTCACCGTCCCCCTGCAGCCTATTCACAGGCACAACAGGATTCAGGACCCGGGCTTGCCCAGAGGTGGAACATCTCATGGCTCTCGTCCTCGGCAGAGCCTGTTTCCGAAAACGCACACGTCCGGCTCCTTGTCCCACATGGAATGTGGCAGCCGTGAAAGCTGTTGCTGGTCTTCACCGTCCCCCTGCAGCCTATTCACAGGCACAACAGGATTTGGACGCGGGCTTGCCCAGAGGAGGAACATCTCATGGCTCTCGTCCTCGTCAGAGCCTGTTTCCGAAAAGGCACACGTCCGGCTCCTTGTCCCACACGGAAGGTGGCAGCCCTGAAAGCTGTTGCTGGTCTTCACCATCCCCCTGCAGCCTATTCACAGGCACAACAGGATTCAGGACCGGGGCTTGCCCAGAGGTGGAACATCTCATGGCTCTCGTCCTCGGCAGGGCCTGTTTCCAAAAAGGCACAACACCGGCTCATTGTCCCACACGGAAGGTGGCTGCCCTGAAAGCTGTTGCTGGTCTTCACCGTCCCCCTGCAGCCTATTCACAGGCACAACAGGATCTGGGACCCGGGCTTGCCCAGAGGAGGAACATCTCATGGCTCTCGTCCTCGGCAGAGCCTGTTTCCGAAAACGCACACGTCCGGCTCCTTGTCCCACACGGAAGGTGGCAGCCCTGGAAGCTGTTGCTGGTCTTCACCGTCCCCCTGCAGCCTATTCACAGGCACAACAGGATCTGGGACCCGGGCTTGGCCAGAGGAGGAACATCTCATGGCTCTCGTCCTCGGCACGGCCTGTTTCCAGAAATGAACACGTCCGGCTCCTTGTCCCACAGTGAAGGTGGCAGCCGTGAAAGCTCTTGCTGGTGTTCACCGTCCCCCTGCAGCCTATTCACAGGCACAACAGGATCTGGGACCCGGGCTTGCCCAGAGGAGGAACATCTCATCGCTCTCGTCCTCGGCAGAGGCTGTTTCCGAAAAGGCACACATCCGGCTCCTTGTCCCACACGGAAGGTGGCAGCCCTGAAAGCTGTTGCTGGTCTTCACTGTCCCCCTGCAGCCTATTCACAGGCACAACAGGATCTGGGACCCGGGCTTGCCCAGAGGAGGAACATCTCATGGCTCTCCACCTCGGCAGAGCCTGTTTCCGAGAAGGCACACGTCCGGCTCCTTGTCCCACACGGAAGGTGGCAGCCGTGAAAGCTGTTGCTGGTCTTCACCGTCCCCCTGCAGCCTATTCACAGGCACAACAGGATCTGGGACCCGGGCTTGCCCAGAGGAGGAACATCTCATGGCTCTCGTCCTCGGCAGGGCCTGTATCCAGAAAGACACGTCCGGCTCCTTGTCCCACACGGAAGGTGGCAGCCCTGAAAGCTGTTGCTGGTCTTCACCATCCCCCTGCAGCCTATTCACAGGCACAACAGGATTCAGGACCGGGGCTTGCCCAGAGGAGGAACATCTCATGGCTCACGTCCTCGGCAGAGCCTGTTTCCGAGAAGGCACACATCCGGGTCCTTGTCCCACACGGAAGGTGGCAGCACTGAAAGCTGTTGCTGGTCTTCACCGTCCCCCTGCAGCCTATTCACAGGCACAACAGGATCTGGGACCCGGGCTTGGCCAGAGGAGGAACATCTCATGGCTCTCGTCCTCGGCTCGGCCTGTTTCCAGAAAGGAACACGTCCGGCTACTTGTCCCACAGTGAAGGTGTCCCGCGTGAAAGCTGTTGCTGGTGTTCACCGTCCCCCTGCAGCCTATTCACAGGCACAACAGGATCTGGGACCCGGGCTTGCCCAGAGGAGGAACATCTCATCGCTCTCGTCCTCGTCAGAGCTTGTTTCCGAAAAGGCACACGTCCGGCTCCTTGTCCCACACGGAAGGTGGCAGCCCTGGAAGCTGTTGCTGGTCTTCACCGTCCCCCTGCAGCCTATTCACAGGCACAACAGGATCTGGGACCCGGGCTTGCCCAGAGGAGGAACATCTCATGGCTCTCGTCCTCGGCAGAGCCTGTTTCCAGAAAGGCACACGTCCGGCTCCTTGTCCCACAGTGAAGGTGGCAGCCGTGAAAGCTCTTGCTGGTCTTCACCGTCCCCCTGCAGCCTATTCACAGGCACAACAGGATCTGGGACCCGGGCTTGCCCAGAGGAGGAACATCTCATGGCTCTCGTCCTCGGCAGGGCCTGTTTCCTTAAAGGCACAAGACCGACTCCTTGTACCACATGGAAGGTGGCAGCCGTGAAAGCTGTTGCTGGTCTTCACCGTCCCCCTGCAGCCTATTCACAGGCACAACAGGATCTGGGACCCGGGCTTGCCCAGAGGAGGAACATCTCATGGCTCTCGTCCTCGGCAGAGCCTGTTTCCGAAAAGGCACACGTCCGGCTCCTTGTCCCACACGGAAGGTGGCAGCCCTGGAAGCTGTTGCTGGTCTTCACCATCCCCCTGCAGCCTATTCACAGGCACAACAGGATTCAGGACCGGGGCTTGCCCAGAGGTGGAACATCTCATGGCTCTCGTCCTCGGCAGGGCCTGTTTCCAAAAAGGCACAACACCGGCTCATTGTCCCACACGGAAGGTGGCAGCCCTGAAAGCTGTTGCTGGTCTTCACCGTCCCCCTGCAGCCTATTCACAGGCACAACAGGATCTGGGACCCGGGCTTGCCCAGAGGAGGAACATCTCATGGCTCTCGTCCTCGGCAGAGCCTGTTTCCGAAAAGGCACACGTCCGGCTCCTTGTCCCACACGGAAGGTGGCAGCCCTGGAAGCTGTTGCTGGTCTTCACCGTCCCCCTGCAGCCTATTCACAGGCACAACAGGATCTGGGACCCGGGCTTGGCCAGAGGAGGAACATCTCATGTCTCTCGTCCTCGGCACGGCCTGTTTCCAGAAATGAACACGTCCGGCTCCTTGTCCCACAGTGAAGGTGGCAGCCGTGAAAGCTGTTGCTGGTGTTCACCGTCCCCCTGCAGCCTATTCACAGGCACAACAGGATCTGGGACCCGGGCTTGCCCAGAGGAGGAACATCTCATCGCTCTCGTCCTCGGCAGAGGCTGTTTCCGAAAAGGCACACATCCGGCTCCTTGTCCCACACGGAAGGTGGCAGCCCTGAAAGCTGTTGCTGGTCTTCACTGTCCCCCTGCAGCCTATTCACAGGCACAACAGGATCTGGGACCCGGGCTTGCCCAGAGGAGGAACATCTCATGGCTCTCGACCTCGGCAGAGCCTGTTTCTGAGAAGGCACACGTCCGGCTCCTTGTCCCACATGGAAGGTGGCATCCCTGGAAGCTGTTGCTGGTCTTCACCGTCCCCCTGCAGCCTATTCACAGGCACAACAGGATTCAGGACCGGGGCTTGCCCAGAGGAGGAACATCTCATGGCTCACGTCCTCGGCAGGGCCTGTTTCCGAGAAGGCACACATCCGGGTCCTTGTCCCACACGGAAGGTGGCAGCCGTGAAAGCTGTTGCTGGTCTTCACCGTCCCCCTGCAGCCTATTCACAGGCACAACAGGATCTGGGACCCGGGCTTGGCCAGAGGAGGAACATCTCATGGCTCTCGTCCTCGGCTCGGCCTGTTTCCAGAAAGGAACACGTCCGGCTCCTTGTCCCACAGTGAAGGTGGCAGCCGTGAAAGCTGTTGCTGGTGTTCACCGTCCCCCTGCAGCCTATTCACAGGCACAACAGGATCTGGGACCCGGGCTTGCCCAGAGGAGGAACATCTCATGGCTCTCGTCCTCGTCAGAGCTTGTTTCCGAAAAGGCACACGTCCGGCTCCTTGTCCCACACGGAAGGTGGCAGCCCTGGAAGCTGTTGCTGGTCTTCACCGTCCCCCTGCAGCCTATTCACAGGCACAACAGGATCTGGGACCCGGGCTTGCCCAGAGGAGGAACATCTCATGCCTGACGTCCTTGGCAGAGCCTGTTTCCGATAAGGCACACATCCGGCTCCTTTTCCCACACGGAAGGTGGCAGCCCTGGAAGCTGTTGCTGGTCTTCACCGTCCCCCTGCAGCCTATTCACAGGCACAACAGGATTTGGGACCCGGGCTTGGCCAGAGGAGGAACATCTCATGGCTCTCGTCCTCGGCACGGCCTGTTTCCAGAAAGGAACACGTCCGGCTCCTTGTCCCACACTGAAGGTGGCAGCCGTGAAAGCTGTTGCTGGTCTTCACCGTCCCCCTGCAGCCTATTCACAGGCACAACAGGATCTGGGACCCGGGCTTGCCCAGAGGAGGAACATCTCATGGCTCTCGTCCTCGGCAGGGCCTGTTTCCGAAAAGGCACACATCCGGCTCCTTGTCCCACAAGGAAGGTGGCAGCCCTGAAAGCTGTTGCTGGTCTTCACCGTCCCCCTGCAGCCTATTCACAGGCACAACAGGATTCAGGACCGGGGCTTGCCCAGAGGTGGAACATCTCATGGATCTCGTCCTCGGCAGGGCCTGTTTCCAAAAAGGCACAAGACCGGCTCATTGTCCCACACGGAAGGTGGCAGCCCTGAAAGCTGTTGCTGGTCTTCACCGTCCCCCTGCAGCCTATTCACAGGCACAACAGGATCTGGGACCCGGGCTTGCCCAGAGGAGGAACATCTCATGGCTCTCGTCCTCGGCAGAGCCTGTTTCCGAAAAGGCACACATCCGGCTCCTTGTCCCACACGGAAGGTGGCAGCCCTGAAAGCTGTTGCTGGTCTTCACCGTCCCCCTGCAGCCTATTCACAGGCACAACAGGATCTGGGACCCGGGCTTGCCCAGAGGAGGAACATCTCATGGCTCTCGTCTTCGGCAGGGCCTGTATCCAGAAAGACACGTCCGGCTCCTTGTCCCACACGGAAGTTGGCAGCCCTGAAAGCTGTTGCTGGTCTTCACCGTCCCCCTGCAGCCTATTCACAGGCACAACAGGATCTGGGACCCGGGCTTGGCCAGAGGAGGAACATCTCATGGCTCTCGTCCTCGGCAGGGCCTGTTTCCAGAAAGGCACACATCCGGCTCATTGTCCCACACGGAAGGTGGCAGCCCTGAAAGCTGTTGCTGGTCTTCACCGTCCCCCTGCAGCCTATTCACAGGCACAACAGGATTTGGACCCGGGCTTGCCCAGAGGAGGAACATCTCATGGCTCTCGTCCTCGGCAGAGCCTGATTCCGAAAAGGCACACGTCCGACTCCTTATCCCACACGGAAGGTGGCAGCCGTGAAAGCTGTTGCTGGTCTTCACCGTCCCCCTGCAGCCTATTCACAGGCACAACAGGATCTGGGACCCGGGCTTGGCCAGAGGAGGAACATCTCATGGCTCTCGTCCTCGGCTCGGCCTGTTTCCAGAAAGGAACACGTCCGGCTCCTTGTCCCACAGTGAAGGTGGCAGCCGTGAAAGCTGTTGCTGGTGTTCACCGTCCCCCTGCAGCCTATTCACAGGCACAACAGGATCTGGGACCCGGGCTTGCCCAGAGGAGGAACATCTCATGGCTCTCGTCCTCGTCAGAGCGTGTTTCCGAAAAGGCACACGTCCGGCTCCTTGTCCCACACGGAAGGTGGCAGCCCTGGAAGCTGTTGCTGGTCTTCACCGTCCCCCTGCAGCCTATTCACAGGCACAACAGGATCTGGGACCCGGGCTTGCCCAGAGGAGGAACATCTCATGCCTGACGTCCTTGGCAGAGCCTGTTTCCGATAAGGCACACATCCGGCTCCTTGTCCCACACGGAAGGTGGCAGCCCTGGAAGCTGTTGCTGGTCTTCACCGTCCCCCTGCAGCCTATTCACAGGCACAACAGGATTTGGGACCCGGGCTTGGCCAGAGGAGGAACATCTCATGGCTCTCGTCCTCGGCACGGCCTGTTTCCAGAAAGGAACACGTCCGGCTCCTTGTCCCACACTGAAGGTGGCAGCCGTGAAAGCTGTTGCTGGTCTTCACCGTCCCCCTGCAGCCTATTCACAGGCACAACAGGATCTGGGACCCGGGCTTGCCCAGAGGAGGAACATCTCATGGCTCTCGTCCTCGGCAGGGCCTGTTTCCGAAAAGGCACACATCCGGCTCCTTGTCCCACAAGGAAGGTGGCAGCCCTGAAAGCTGTTGCTGGTCTTCACCGTCCCCCTGCAGCCTATTCACAGGCACAACAGGATTCAGGACCGGGTCTTGCCCAGAGGTGGAACATCTCATGGATCTCGTCCTCGGCAGGGCCTGTTTCCAAAAAGGCACAAGACCGGCTCATTGTCCCACACGGAAGGTGGCAGCCCTGAAAGCTGTTGCTGGTCTTCACCGTCCCCCTGCAGCCTATTCACAGGCACAACAGGATCTGGGACCCGGGCTTGCCCAGAGGAGGAACATCTCATGGCTCTCGTCCTCGGCAGAGCCTGTTTCCGAAAAGGCACACGTCCGGCTCCTTGTCCCACATGGAAGGTGGCAGCCCTGGAAGCTGTTGCTGGTCTTCACCGTCCCCCTGCAGCCTATTCACAGGCACAACAGGATCTGGGACCCGGGCTTGCCCAGAGGAGGAACATCTCATGGCTCTCGTCTACGGCAGGGCCTGTATCCAGAAAGACACGTCCGGCTCCTTGTCCCACACTGAAGGTGGCAGCCGTGAAAGCTGTTGCTGGTCTTCACCGTCCCCCTGCAGCCTATTCACAGGCACAACAGGATTCAGGACCCGGGCTTGCCCAGAGGAGGAACATCTCATGGCTCTCGTCCTCGGCAGAGCCTGTTTCCGAAAAGGCACACATCCGGCTCATTGTCCCACACGGAAGGTGGCAGCCCTGAAAGCTGTTGCTGGTCTTCACCGTCCCCCTGCAGCCTATTCACAGGCACAACAGGATTTGGACCCGGGCTTGCCCAGAGGAGGAACATCTCATGGCTCTCGTCCTCGGCAGAGCCTGATTCCGAAAAGGCACACGTCCGACTCCTTATCCCACACGGAAGGTGGCAGCCGTGAAAGCTGTTGCTGGTCTTCACCGTCCCCCTGCAGCCTATTCACAGGCACAACAGGATCTGGGACCCGGGCTTGGCCAGAGGAGGAACATCTCATGGCTCTCGTCCTCGGCTCGGCCTGTTTCCAGAAAGGAACACGTCCGGCTCCTTGTCCCACAGTGAAGGTGGCAGCCGTGAAAGCTGTTGCTGGTGTTCACCGTCCCCCTGCAGCCTATTCACAGGCACAACAGGATCTGGGACCCGGGCTTGCCCAGAGGAGGAACATCTCATGGCTCTCGTCCTCGGCAGAGCTTGTTTCCGAAAAGGCACACGTCCGGCTCCTTGTCCCACACGGAAGGTGGCAGCCCTGGAAGCTGTTGCTGGTCTTCACCGTCCCCCTGCAGCCTATTCACAGGCACAACAGGATCTGGGACCCGGGCTTGGCCAGAGGAGGAACATCTCATGGCTCTCGTCCTCGGCAGGGCCTGTTTCCATAAAGGCACAAGACCGACTCATTGTCCCACACGGAAGGTGGCAGCCCTGAAAGCTGTTGCTTGTCTTCACCGTCCCCCTGCAACCTATTCACAGGCACAACAGGATTCAGGACCCGGGCTTGCCCAGAGGAGGAACATCTCATGGCTCTCGTCCTCGTCAGAGCCTGTTTCCTAAAAGGCACACATCCGGCTCCTTGTCCCACACGGAAGGTGGCAGCCCTGAAAGCTGTTGCTGGTCTTCACCGTCCCCCTGCAGCCTATTCACAGGCACAACAGGATTCAGGACCGGGGCTTGCCCAGAGGTGGAACATCTCATGGCTCTCGTCCTCGGCAGGGCCTGTTTCCAAAAAGGCACAACACCGGCTCATTGTCCCACACGGAAGGTGGCAGCCCTGAAAGCTGTTGCTGGTCTTCACCGTCCCCCTGCAGCCTATTCACAGGCACAACAGGATCTGGGACCCGGGCTTGCCCAGAGGAGGAACATCTCATGGCTCTCGTCCTCGGCAGAGCCTGTTTCCGAAAAGGCACACGTCCGGCTCCTTGTCCCACACGGAAGGTGGCAGCCCTGGAAGCTGTTGCTGGTCTTCACCGTCCCCCTGCAGCCTATTCACAGGCACAACAGGATGTGGACCCGGGCTTGCCCAGAGGAGGAACATCTCATGGCTCTCGTCCTCGGCAGAGCCTGATTCCGAAAAGGCACACGTCCGGCTCCTTATCCCACACGGAAGGTGGCAGCCCTGAAAGCTGTTGCTGGTCTTCACCGTCCCCCTGCAGCCTATTCACAGGCACAACAGGATCTGGGACCCGGGCTTGCCCAGAGGAGGAACATCTCATGGCTCTCGTCCTCGGCACGGCCTGTTTCCAGAAATGAACACGTCCGGCTCCTTGTCCCACAGTGAAGGTGGCAGCCGTGAAAGCTCTTGCTGGTGTTCACCGTCCCCCTGCAGCCTATTCACAGGCACAACAGGATCTGGGACCCGGGCTTGCCCAGAGGAGGAACATCTCATGGCTGTCGTCCTCGGCAGAGGCTGTTTCCGAAAAGGCACACATCCGGCTCCTTGTCCCACACGGAAGGTGGCAGCCCTGAAAGCTGTTGCTGGTCTTCACTGTCCCACTGCAGCCTATTCACAGGCACAACAGGATCTGGGACCCGGGCTTGCCCAGAGGAGGAACATCTCATGGCTCTCGACCTCGGCAGAGCCTGTTTCCGAGAAGGCACACGTCCGGCTCCTTGTCCCACACGGAACGTGGCAGCCGTGAAAGCTGTTGCTGGTCTTCACCGTCCCCCTGCAGCCTATTCACAGGCACAACAGGATCTGGGACCCGGGCTTGCCCAGAGGAGGAACATCTCATGGCTCTCGTCCTCGGCAGGGCCTGTATCCAGAAAGACACGTGCGGCTCCTTGTCCCACACGGAAGGTGGCAGCCCTGAAAGCTGTTGCTGGTCTTCACCGTCCCCCTGCAGCCTATTCACAGGCACAACAGGATTCAGGACCGGGGCTTGCCCAGAGGAGGAACATCTCATGGCTCACGTCCTCGGCAGGGCCTGATTCCGAGAAGGCACACATCCGGGTCCTTGTCCCACACGGAAGGTGGCAGCCCTGAAAGCTGTTGCTGGTCTTCACCGTCCCCCTGCAGCCTATTCACAGGCACAACAGGATTTGGGACCCGGGCTTGGCCAGAGGAGGAACATCTCATGGCTCTCGTCCTCGGCTCGGCCTGTTTCCAGAAAGGAACACGTCCGGCTACTTGTCCCACAGTGAAGGTGTCCCCAGTGAAAGCTGTTGCTGGTGTTCACCGTCCCCCTGCAGCCTATTCACAGGCACAACAGGATCTGGGACCCGGGCTTGCCCAGAGGAGGAACATCTCATGGCTCTCGTCCTCGTCAGAGCTTGTTTCCGAAAAGGCACACGTCCGGCTCCTTGTCCCACACGGAAGGTGGCAGCCCTGAAAGCTGTTGCTGGTCTTCACCGTCCCCCTGCAGCCTATTCACAGGCACAACAGGATCTGGGACCCGGGCTTGCCCAGAGGAGGAACATCTCATGGCTGACGTCCTTGGCAGAGCCTGTTTCCGAAAAGGCACACATCCGGCTCCTTGTCCCACACGGAAGGTGGCAGCCCTGAAAGCTGTTGCTGGTCTTCACCGTCCCCCTGCAGCCTATTCACAGGCACAACAGGATCTGGGACCCGGGCTTGCCCAGAGGAGGAACATCTCATGGCTCTCGTCCTCGGCACGGCCTGTTTCCAGAAAGGAACACGTCCGGCTCCTTGTCCCACACTGAAGGTGGCAGCCGTGAAAGCTGTTGCTGGTCTTCACCGTCCCCCTGCAGCCTATTCACAGGCACAACAGGATCTGGGACCCGGGCTTGCCCAGAGGAGGAACATCTCATGGCTCTCGTCCCCGGTACGGCCTGTTTCCAGAAAGGAACACGTCCGGCTCCTTGTCTCACACGGAAGGTGGCAGCCGTGAAAGCTGTTGCTGGTCTTCACCGTCCCCCTGCAGCCTATTCACAGGCACAACAGGATCTGGGACCCGGGCTTGCCCAGAGGAGGAACATCTCATGGCTCTCGTCCTCGGCAGAGCCTGTTTCCGAGAAGGCACACGTCCGGCTCCTTGTCCCACACGGAAGGTGGCAGCCGTGAAAGCTGTTGCTGGTCTTCACCGTCCCCCTGCAGCCTATTCACAGGCACAACAGGATCTGGGACCCGGGCTTGCCCAGAGGAGGAACATCTCATGGCTCTCGTCCTCGGCAGGGCCTGTTTCCGAAAAGGCACACATCCGGCTCCTTGTCCCACACGGAAGGTGGCAGCCCTGAAAGCTGTTGCTGGTCTTCACCGTCCCCCTGCAGCCTATTCACAGGCACAACAGGATTCAGGACCGGGGCTTGCCCAGAGGTGGAACATCTCATGGCTCTCGTCCTCGGCAGGGCCTGTTTCCAAAAAGGCACAAGACCGGCTCATTGTCCCACACGGAAGGTGGCAGCCCTGAAAGCTGTTGCTGGTCTTCACCGTCCCCCTGCAGCCTATTCACAGGCACAACAGGATCTGGGACCCGGGCTTGCCCAGAGGAGGAACATCTCATGGCTCTCGTCCTCGGCAGAGCCTGTTTCCGAAAAGGCACACGTCCGGCTCCTTGTCCCACACGGAAGGTGGCAGCCCTGAAAGCTGTTGCTGGTCTTCACCGTCCCCCTGCAGCCTATTCACAGGCACAACAGGATCTGGGACCCAGGCTTGGCCAGAGGAGGAACATCTCATCGCTCTCGTCCTCGGCAGGGCCTGTTTCCATAAAGGCACACATCCGGCTCATTGTCCCACACGGAAGGTGGCAGCCCTGAAAGCTGTTGCTGGTCTTCACCGTCCCCCTGCAGCCTATTCACAGGCACAACAGGATTTGGACCCGGGCTTGCCCAGAGGAGGAACATCTCATGGCTCTCGTCCTCGGCAGAGCCTGATTCCGAAAAGGCACACGTCCGACTCCTTATCCCACACGGAAGGTGGCAGCCCTGAAAGCTGTTGCTGGTCTTCACCGTCCCCCTGCAGCCTATTCACAGGCACAACAGGATCTGGGACCCGGGCTTGGCCAGAGGAGGAACATCTCATGGCTCTCGTCCTCGGCACGGCCTGTTTCCAGAAATGAACACGTCCGGCTCCTTGTCCCACAGTGAAGGTGGCAGCCGTGAAAGCTCTTGCTGGTGTTCACCGTCCCCCTGCAGCCTATTCACAGGCACAACAGGATCTGGGACCCGGGCTTGCCCAGAGGAGGAACATCTCATGGCTCTCGTCCTCGGCAGATGCTGTTTCCGAAAAGGCACACATCCGGCTCCTTGTCCCACACGGAAGGTGGCAGCCCTGAAAGCTGTTGCTGGTCTTCACTGTCCCACTGCAGCCTATTCACAGGCACAACAGGATCTGGGACCCGGGCTTGCCCAGAGGAGGAACATCTCATGGCTCTCGACCTCGGCAGAGCCTGTTTCCGAGAAGGCACACGTCCGGCTCCTTGTCCCACACGGAAGGTGGCAGCCCTGAAAGCTGTTGCTGGTCTTCACCGTCCCCCTGCAGCCTATTCACAGGCACAACAGGATCTGGGACCCGGGCTTGCCCAGAGGAGGAACATCTCATGGCTCTCGTCCTCGGCAGGGCCTGTTTCCGAAAAGGCACACATCCGGCTCCTTGTCCCACACGGAAGGTGGCAGCCCTGAAAGCTGTTGCTGGTCTTCACCGTCCCCCTGCAGCCTATTCACAGGCACAACAGGATTCAGGACCGGGGCTTGCCCAGAGGTGGAACATCTCATTGCTCTCGTCCTCGGCAGGGCCTGTTTCCAAAAAGGCACAAGACCGGCTCATTGTCCCACACGGAAGGTGGCAGCCCTGAAAGCTGTTGCTGGTCTTCACCGTCCCCCTGCAGCCTATTCACAGGCACAACAGGATCTGGGACCCGGGCTTGCCCAGAGGAGGAACATCTCATGGCTCTCGTCCTCGGCAGAGCCTGTTTCCGAAAAGGCACACGTCCGGCTCCTTGTCCCACACGGAAGGTGGCAGCCCTGGAAGCTGTTGCTGGTCTTCACCGTCCCCCTGCAGCCTATTCACAGGCACAACAGGATCTGGGACCCAGGCTTGCCCAGAGGAGGAACATCTCATGGCTCTCGTCCTCGGCAGGGCCTGTATCCAGAAAGACACGTCCGGCTCCTTGTCCCACACGGAAGTTGGCAGCCCTGAAAGCTGTTGCTGGTCTTCACCGTCCCCCTGCAGCCTATTCACAGGCACAACAGGATTCAGGACCGGGGCTTGGCTAGAGGAGGAACATCTCATGGCTCTCGTCCTCGGTAGGGCCTGTTTCCAGAAAGGCACACATCCGGCTCATTGTCCCACACGGAAGGTGGCAGCCCTGAAAGCTGTTGCTGGTCTTCACCGTCCCCCTGCAGCCTATTCACAGGCACAACAGGATTTGGACCCGGGCTTGCCCAGAGGAGGAACATCTCATGGCTCTCGTCCTCGGCAGAGCCTGATTCCGAAAAGGCACACGTCCGACTCCTTATCCCACACGGAAGGTGGCAGCCCTGAAAGCTGTTGCTGGTCTTCACCGTCCCCCTGCAGCCTATTCACAGGCACAACAGGATCTGGGACCCGGGCTTGGCCAGAGGAGGAACATCTCATGGCTCTCGTCCTCGGCACGGCCTGTTTCCAGAAATGAACACGTCCGGCTCCTTGTCCCACAGTGAAGGTGGCAGCCGTGAAAGCTCTTGCTGGTGTTCACCGTCCCCCTGCAGCCTATTCACAGGCACAACAGGATCTGGGACCCGGGCTTGCCCAGAGGAGGAACATCTCATGGCTCTCGTCCTCGGCAGATGCTGTTTCCGAAAAGGCACACATCCGGCTCCTTGTCCCACACGGAAGGTGGCAGCCCTGAAAGCTGTTGCTGGTCTTCACTGTCCCACTGCAGCCTATTCACAGGCACAACAGGATCTGGGACCCGGGCTTGCCCAGAGGAGGAACATCTCATGGCTCTCGACCTCGGCAGAGCCTGTTTCCGAGAAGGCACACGTCCGGCTCCTTGTCCCACACGGAAGGTGGCAGCCCTGAAAGCTGTTGCTGGTCTTCACCGTCCCCCTGCAGCCTATTCACAGGCACAACAGGATCTGGGACCCGGGCTTGCCCAGAGGAGGAACATCTCATGGCTCTCGTCCTCGGCAGGGCCTGTTTCCAGAAAGGCACGTCCGGCTCCTTGTCCCACACGGAAGGTGGCAGCCCGGGAAGCTGTTGCTGGTCTTCACCGTCCCCCTGCAGCCTATTCACAGGCACAACAGGATCTGGGACCCGGGCTTGCCCAGAGGAGGAACATCTCATGGCTGACGTCCTTGGCAGAGCCTGTTTCCGAAAAGGCACACATCCGGCTCCTTGTCCCACACGGAAGGTGGCAGCCCTGAAAGCTGTTGCTGGTCTTCACCGTCCCCCTGCAGCCTATTCACAGGCACAACAGGATTTGGGACCCGGGCTTGGCCAGAGGAGGAACATCTCATGGCTCTCGTCCTCGGCACGGCCTGTTTCCAGAAAGGAACACGTCCGGCTCCTTGTCCCACACTGAAGGTGGCAGCCGTGAAAGCTGTTGCTGGTCTTCACCGTCCCCCTGCAGCCTATTCACAGGCACAACAGGATCTGGGACCCGGGCTTGCCCAGAGGAGGAACATCTCATGGCTCTCGTCCCCGGTACGGCCTGTTTCCAGAAAGGCTCACGTCCGGCTCCTTGTCCCACACGGAAGGTGGCAGCCCTGAAAGCTGTTGCTGGTCTTCACCGTCCCCCTGCAGCCTATTCACAGGCACAACAGGATCTGGGACCCGGGCTTGCCCAGAGGAGGAACATCTCATGGCTCTCGTCCTCGGCAGAGCCTGTTTCCGAAAAGGCACACGTCCGGCTCCTTGTCCCACACGGAAGGTGGCAGCCCTGGAAGCTGTTGCTGGTCTTCACCGTCCCCCTGCAGCCTATTCACAGGCACAACAGGATCTGGGACCCGGGCTTGGCCAGAGGAGGAACATCTCATGTCTCTCGTCCTCGGCAGAGCCTGTTTCCAGAAATGAACACGTCCGGCTCCTTGTCCCACAGTGAAGGTGGCAGCCGTGAAAGCTCTTGCTGGTGTTCACCGTCCCCCTGCAGCCTATTCACAGGCACAACAGGATCTGGGACCCGGGCTTGCCCAGAGGAGGAACATCTCATCGCTCTCGTCCTCCGCAGAGGCTGTTTCCGAAAAGGCACACATCCGGCTCCTTGTCCCACACGGAAGGTGGCAGCCCTGAAAGCTGTTGCTGGTCTTCACTGTCCCCCTGCAGCCTATTCACAGGCACAACAGGATCTGGGACCCGGGCTTGCCCAGAGGAGGAACATCTCATGGCTCTCGACCTCGGCAGAGCCTGTTTCTGAGAAGGCACACGTCCGGCTCCTTGTCCCACATGGAAGGTGGCATCCCTGGAAGCTGTTGCTGGTCTTCACCGTCCCCCTGCAGCCTATTCACAGGCACCACAGGATTCAGGACCGGGGCTTGCCCAGAGGAGGAACATCTCATGGCTCACGTCCTCGGCAGGGCCTGTTTCCGAGAAGGCACACATCCGGGTCCTTGTCCCACACGGAAGGTGGCAGCCCTGAAAGCTGTTGCTGGTCTTCACCGTCCCCCTGCAGCCTATTCACATGCACAACAGGATCTGGGACCCGGGCTTGGCCAGAGGAGGAACATCTCATGGCTCTCGTCCTCGGCTCGGCCTGTTTCCAGAAAGGAACACGTCCGGCTACTTGTCCCACAGTGAAGGTGTCCCCCGTGAAAGCTGTTGCTGGTGTTCACCGTCCCCCTGCAGCCTATTCACAGGCACAACAGGATCTGGGACCCGGGCTTGCCCAGAGGAGGAACATCTCATGGCTCTCGTCCTCGTCAGAGCTTGTTTCCGAAAAGGCACACGTCCGGCTCCTTGTCCCACACGGAAGGTGGCAGCCCTGGAAGCTGTTGCTGGTCTTCACCGTCCCCCTGCAGCCTATTCACAGGCACAACAGGATCTGGGACCCGGGCTTGCCCAGAGGAGGAACATCTCATGCCTGACGTCCTTGGCAGAGCCTGTTTCCGATAAGGCACACATCCGGCTCCTTGTCCCACACGGAAGGTGGCAGCCCTGGAAGCTGTTGCTGGTCTTCACCGTCCCCCTGCAGCCTATTCACAGGCACAACAGGATTTGGAACCCGGGCTTGGCCAGAGGAGGAACATCTCATGGCTCTCGTCCTCGGCAGGGCCTGTATCCAGAAAGGAACACGTCCGGCTCCTTGTCCCACACGGAAGGTGGCAGCCCTGAAAGCTGTTGCTGGTCTTCACCGTCCCCCTGCAGCCTATTCACAGGCACAACAGGATCTGGGACCCGGGCTTGCCCAGAGGAGGAACATCTCATGGCTCTCGTCCTCGGCAGGGCCTGTTTCCGAAAAGGCACACATCCGGCTCCTTGTCCCACAAGGAAGGTGGCAGCCCTGAAAGCTGTTGCTGGTCTTCACCGTCCCCCTGCAGCCTATTCACAGGCACAACAGGATTCAGGACCGGGGCTTGCCCAGAGGTGGAACATCTCATGGCTCTCGTCCTCGGCAGGGCCTGTTTCCAAAAAGGCACAAGACCGGCTCATTGTCCCACACGGAAGGTGGCAGCCCTGAAAGCTGTTGCTGGTCTTCACCGTCCCCCTGCAGCCTATTCACAGGCACAACAGGATCTGGGACCCGGGCTTGCCCAGAGGAGGAACATCTCATGGCTCTCGTCCTCGGCAGAGCCTGTTTCCGAAAAGGCACACGTCCGGCTCCTTGTCCCACATGGAAGGTGGCAGCCCTGGAAGCTGTTGCTGGTCTTCACCGTCCCCCTGCAGCCTATTCACAGGCACAACAGGATCTGGGACCCGGGCTTGCCCAGAGGAGGAACATCTCATGGCTCTCGTCCTCGGCAGGGCCTGTATCCAGAAAGACACGTCCGGCTCCTTGTCCCACACGGAAGTTGGCAGCCCTGAAAGCTGTTGCTGGTCTTCACCGTCCCCCTGCAGCCTATTCACAGGCACAACAGGATTCAGGACCGGGGCTTGGCCAGAGGAGGAACATCTCATGGCTCTCGTCCTCGGCAGGGCCTGTTTCCAGAAAGGCACACATCCGGCTCATTGTCCCACACGGAAGGTGGCAGCCCTGAAAGCTGTTGCTGGTCTTCACCGTCCCCCTGCAGCCTATTCACAGGCACAACAGGATTTGGACCCGGGCTTGCCCAGAGGAGGAACATCTCATGGCTCTCGTCCTCGGCAGAGCCTGATTCCGAAAAGGCACACGTCCGACTCCTTATCCCACACGGAAGGTGGCAGCCGTGAAAGCTGTTGCTGGTCTTCACCGTCCCCCTGCAGCCTATTCACAGGCACAACAGGATCTGGGACCCGGGCTTGGCCAGAGGAGGAACATCTCATGGCTCTCGTCCTCGGCTCGGCCTGTTTCCAGAAAGGAACACGTCCGGCTCCTTGTCCCACAGTGAAGGTGGCAGCCGTGAAAGCTGTTGCTGGTGTTCACCGTCCCCCTGCAGCCTATTCACAGGCACAACAGGATCTGGGACCCGGGCTTGCCCAGAGGAGGAACATCTCATGGCTCTCGACCTCGGCAGAGCCTGTTTCCGAGAAGGCACACGTCCGGCTCCTTGTCCCACACGGAAGGTGGCAGCCCTGAAAGCTGTTGCTGGTCTTCACTGTCCCACTGCAGCCTATTCACAGGCACAACAGGATCTGGGACCCGGGCTTGCCCAGAGGAGGAACATCTCATGGCTCTCGACCTCGGCAGAGCCTGTTTCCGAGAAGGCACACGTCCGGCTCCTTGTCCCACACGGAAGGTGGCAGCCCTGAAAGCTGTTGCTGGTCTTCACCGTCCCCCTGCAGCCTATTCACAGGCACAACAGGATCTGGGACCCGGGCTTGCCCAGAGGAGGAACATCTCATGGCTCTCGTCCTCGGCAGGGCCTGTTTCCAGAAAGGCACGTCCGGCTCCTTGTCCCACACGGAAGGTGGCAGCCCTGGAAGCTGTTGCTGGTCTTCACCGTCCCCCTGCAGCCTATTCACAGGCACAACAGGATCTGGGACCCGGGCTTGCCCAGAGGAGGAACATCTCATGGCTGACGTCCTTGGCAGAGCCTGTTTCCGAAAAGGCACACATCCGGCTCCTTGTCCCACACGGAAGGTGGCAGCCCTGAAAGCTGTTGCTGGTCTTCACCGTCCCCCTGCAGCCTATTCACAGGCACAACAGGATTTGGGACCCGGGCTTGGCCAGAGGAGGAACATCTCATGGCTCTCGTCCTCGGCACGGCCTGTTTCCAGAAAGGAACACGTCCGGCTCCTTGTCCCACACTGAAGGTGGCAGCCGTGAAAGCTGTTGCTGGTCTTCACCGTCCCCCTGCAGCCTATTCACAGGCACAACAGGATCTGGGACCCGGGCTTGCCCAGAGGAGGAACATCTCATGGCTCTCGTCCCCGGTACGGCCTGTTTCCAGAAAGGCTCACGTCCGGCTCCTTGTCCCACACGGAAGGTGGCAGCCCTGAAAGCTGTTGCTGGTCTTCACCGTCCCCCTGCAGCCTATTCACAGGCACAACAGGATCTGGGACCCGGGCTTGCCCAGAGGAGGAACATCTCATGGCTCTCGTCCTCGGCAGAGCCTGTTTCCGAAAAGGCACACGTCCGGCTCCTTGTCCCACACGGAAGGTGGCAGCCCTGGAAGCTGTTGCTGGTCTTCACCGTCCCCCTGCAGCCTATTCACAGGCACAACAGGATCTGGGACCCGGGCTTGGCCAGAGGAGGAACATCTCATGGCTCTCGTCCTCGGCACGGCCTGTTTCCAGAAATGAACACGTCCGGCTCCTTGTCCCACAGTGAAGGTGGCAGCCGTGAAAGCTCTTGCTGGTGTTCACCGTCCCCCTGCAGCCTATTCACAGGCACAACAGGATCTGGGACCCGGGCTTGCCCAGAGGAGGAACATCTCATCGCTCTCGTCCTCGGCAGAGGCTGTTTCCGAAAAGGCACACATCCGGCTCCTTGTCCCACACGGAAGGTGGCAGCCCTGAAAGCTGTTGCTGGTCTTCACCGTCCCCCTGCAGCCTATTCACAGGCACAACAGGATCTGGGACCCGGGCTTGCCCAGAGGAGGAACATCTCATGGCTCTCGTCCTCGGCAGAGCCTGTTTCCGAAAAGGCACACGTCCGGCTCCTTGTCCCACACGGAAGGTGGCAGCCCTGGAAGCTGTTGCTGGTCTTCACCGTCCCCCTGCAGCCTATTCACAGGCACAACAGGATCTGGGACCCGGGCTTGGCCAGAGGAGGAACATCTCATGGCTCTCGTCCTCGGCAGAGCCTGTTTCCAGAAATGAACACGTCCGGCTCCTTGTCCCACAGTGAAGGTGGCAGCCGTGAAAGCTCTTGCTGGTGTTCACCGTCCCCCTGCAGCCTATTCACAGGCACAACAGGATCTGGGACCCGGGCTTGCCCAGAGGAGGAACATCTCATCGCTCTCGTCCTCGGCAGAGGCTGTTTCCGAAAAGGCACACATCCGGCTCCTTGTCCCACACGGAAGGTGGCAGCCCTGAAAGCTGTTGCTGGTCTTCACTGTCCCCCTGCAGCCTATTCACAGGCACAACAGGATCTGGGACCCGGGCTTGCCCAGAGGAGGAACATCTCATGGCTCTCGACCTCGGCAGAGCCTGTTTCTGAGAAGGCACACGTCCGGCTCCTTGTCCCACATGGAAGGTGGCATCCCTGGAAGCTGTTGCTGGTCTTCACCGTCCCCCTGCAGCCTATTCACAGGCACTACAGGATTCAGGACCGGGGCTTGCCCAGAGGAGGAACATCTCATGGCTCACGTCCTCGGCAGGGCCTGTTTCCGAGAAGGCACACATCCGGCTCCTTGTCCCACACGGAAGGTGGCAGCCCTGGAAGCTGTTGCTGGTCTTCACCGTCCCCCTGCAGCCTATTCACAGGCACAACAGGATTTGGGACCCGGGCTTGGCCAGAGGAGGAACATCTCATGGCTCTCGTCCTCGGCACGGCCTGTTTCCAGAAAGGAACACGTCCGGCTCCTTGTCCCACACTGAAGGTGGCAGCCGTGAAAGCTGTTGCTGGTCTTCACCGTCCCCCTGCAGCCTATTCACAGGCACAACAGGATCTGGGACCCGGGCTTGCCCAGAGGAGGAACATCTCATGGCTCTCGTCCTCGGCAGGGCCTGTTTCCGAAAAGGCACACATCCGGCTCCTTGTCCCACAAGGAAGGTGGCAGCCCTGAAAGCTGTTGCTGGTCTTCACCGTCCCCCTGCAGCCTATTCACAGGCACAACAGGATTCAGGACCGGGGCTTGCCCAGAGGTGGAACATCTCATGGCTCTCGTCCTCGGCAGGGCCTGTTTCCAAAAAGGCACAAGACCGGCTCATTGTCCCACACGGAAGGTGGCAGCCCTGAAAGCTGTTGCTGGTCTTCACCGTCCCCCTGCAGCCTATTCACAGGCACAACAGGATCTGGGACCCGGGCTTGCCCAGAGGAGGAACATCTCATGGCTCTCGTCCTCGGCAGAGCCTGTTTCCGAAAAGGCACACGTCCGGCTCCTTGTCCCACATGGAAGGTGGCAGCCCTGGAAGCTGTTGCTGGTCTTCACCGTCCCCCTGCAGCCTATTCACAGGCACAACAGGATCTGGGACCCGGGCTTGCCCAGAGGAGGAACATCTCATGGCTCTCGTCCTCGGCAGGGCCTGTATCCAGAAAGACACGTCCGGCTCCTTGTCCCACACGGAAGTTGGCAGCCCTGAAAGCTGTTGCTGGTCTTCACCGTCCCCCTGCAGCCTATTCACAGGCACAACAGGATTCAGGACCGGGGCTTGGCCAGAGGAGGAACATCTCATGGCTCTCGTCCTCGGCAGGGCCTGTTTCCAGAAAGGCACACATCCGGCTCATTGTCCCACACGGAAGGTGGCAGCCCTGAAAGCTGTTGCTGGTCTTCACCGTCCCCCTGCAGCCTATTCACAGGCACAACAGGATTTGGACCCGGGCTTGCCCAGAGGAGGAACATCTCATGGCTCTCGTCCTCGGCAGAGCCTGATTCCGAAAAGGCACACGTCCGACTCCTTATCCCACACGGAAGGTGGCAGCCGTGAAAGCTGTTGCTGGTCTTCACCGTCCCCCTGCAGCCTATTCACAGGCACAACAGGATCTGGGACCCGGGCTTGGCCAGAGGAGGAACATCTCATGGCTCTCGTCCTCGGCTCGGCCTGTTTCCAGAAAAGAACACGTCCGGCTCCTTGTCCCACACGGAAGGTGGCAGCCGTGAAAGCTGTTGCTGGTGTTCACCGTCCCCCTGCAGCCTATTCACAGGCACAACAGGATCTGGGACCCGGGCTTGCCCAGAGGAGGAACATCTCATGGCTCTCGTCCTCGTCAGAGCTTGTTTCCGAAAAGGCACACGTCCGGCTCCTTGTCCCACACGGAAGGTGGCAGCCCTGGAAGCTGTTGCTGGTCTTCACCGTCCCCCTGCAGCCTATTCACAGGCACAACAGGATCTGGGACCCGGGCTTGGCCAGAGGAGGAACATCTCATGGCTCTCGTCCTCGGCAGGGCCTGTTTCCATAAAGGCACAAGACCGACTCATTGTCCCACACGGAAGGTGGCAGCCCTGAAAGCTGTTGCTTGTCTTCACCGTCCCCCTGCAACCTATTCACAGGCACAACAGGATTCAGGACCCGGGCTTGCCCAGAGGTGGAACATCTCATGGCTCTCGTCCTCGTCAGAGCCTGTTTCCTAAAAGGCACACATCCGGCTCCTTGTCCCACACGGAAGGTGGCAGCCCTGAAAGCTGTTGCTGGTCTTCACCGTCCCCCTGCAGCCTATTCACAGGCACAACAGGATTCAGGACCGGGGCTTGCCCAGAGGTGGAACATCTCATGGCTCTCGTCCTCGGCAGGGCCTGTTTCCAAAAAGGCACAACACCGGCTCATTGTCCCACACGGAAGGTGGCAGCCCTGAAAGCTGTTGCTGGTCTTCACCGTCCCCCTGCAGCCTATTCACAGGCACAACAGGATCTGGGACCCGGGCTTGCCCAGAGGAGGAACATCTCATGGCTCTCGTCCTCGGCAGAGCCTGTTTCCGAAAAGGCACACGTCCGGCTCCTTGTCCCACACGGAAGGTGGCAGCCCTGGAAGCTGTTGCTGGTCTTCACCGTCCCCCTGCAGCCTATTCACAGGCACAACAGGATTTGGACCCGGGCTTGCCCAGAGGAGGAACATCTCATGGCTCTCGTCCTCGGCAGAGCCTGATTCCGAAAAGGCACACGTCCGGCTCCTTATCCCACACGGAAGGTGGCAGCCCTGAAAGCTGTTGCTGGTCTTCACCGTCCCCCTGCAGCCTATTCACAGGCACAACAGGATCTGGGACCCGGGCTTGCCCAGAGGAGGAACATCTCATGGCTCTCGTCCTCGGCAGAGCCTGTTTCCGAAAAGGTACACGTCCGGCTCCTTGTCCCACACGGAAGGTGGCAGCCCAGAAAGCTGTTGCTGGTCTTCACCGTCCCCCTGCAGCCTATTCACAGGCACAACAGGATCTGGGACCCGGGCTTGGCCAGAGGAGGAACATCTCATGGCTCTCGTCCTCGGCAGAGGCTGTTTCCGAAAAGGCACACATCCGGCTCCTTGTCCCACACGGAAGGTGGCAGCCCTGAAAGCTGTTGCTGGTCTTCACTGTCCCACTGCAGCCTATTCACAGGCACAACAGGATCTGGGACCCGGGCTTGCCCAGAGGAGGAACATCTCATGGCTCTCGACCTCGGCAGAGCCTGTTTCCGAGAAGGCACACGTCCGGCTCCTTGTCCCACACGGAAGGTGGCAGCCGTGAAAGCTGTTGCTGGTCTTCACCGTCCCCCTGCAGCCTATTCACAGGCACAACAGGATCTGGGACCCGGGCTTGCGCAGAGGAGGAACATCTCATGGCTCTCGTCCTCGGCAGGGCCTGTATCCAGAAAGACACGTCCGGCTCCTTGTCCCACACGGAAGGTGGCAGCCCTGAAAGCTGTTGCTGGTCTTCACCATCCCCCTGCAGCCTATTCACAGGCACAACAGGATTCAGGACCGGGGCTTGCCCAGAGGAGGAACATCTCATGGCTCACGTCCTCGGCAGGGCCTGTTTCCGAGAAGGCACACATCCGGGTCCTTGTCCCACACGGAAGGTGGCAGCCCTGAAAGCTGTTGCTGGTCTTCACCGTCCCCCTGCAGCCTATTCACAGGCACAACAGGATTTGGGACCCGGGCTTGGCCAGAGGAGGAACATCTCATGGCTCTCGTCCTCGGCTAGGCCTGTTTCCAGAAAGGAACACGTCCGGCTACTTGTCCCACAGTGAAGGTGTCCCCAGTGAAAGCTGTTGCTGGTGTTCACCGTCCCCCTGCAGCCTATTCACAGGCACAACAGGATCTGGGACCCGGGCTTGCCCAGAGGAGGAACATCTCATGGCTCTCGTCCTCGTCAGAGCTTGTTTCCGAAAAGGCACACATCCGGCTCCTTGTCCCACACGGAAGGTGGCAGCCCTGGAAGCTGTTGCTGGTCTTCACCGTCCCCCTGCAGCCTATTCACAGGCACAACAGGATCTGGGACCCGGGCTTGCCCAGAGGAGGAACATCTCATGGCTGACGTCCTTGGCAGAGCCTGTTTCCGAAAAGGCACACATCCGGCTCCTTGTCCCACACGGAAGGTGGCAGCCCTGAAAGCTGTTGCTGGTCTTCACCGTCCCCCTGCAGCCTATTCACAGGCACAACAGGATTTGGGACCCGGGCTTGGCCAGAGGAGGAACATCTCATGGCTCTCGTCCTCGGCACGGCCTGTTTCCAGAAAGGAACACGTCCGGCTCCTTGTCCCACACTGAAGGTGGCAGCCGTGAAAGCTGTTGCTGGTCTTCACCGTCCCCCTGCAGCCTATTCACAGGCACAACAGGATCTGGGACCCGGGCTTGCCCAGAGGAGGAACATCTCATGGCTCTCGTCCTCGGCAGGGCCTGTATCCAGAAAGACACGTCCGGCTCCTTGTCCCACACGGAAGGTGGCAGCCCTGAAAGCTGTTGCTGGTCTTCACCATCCCCCTGCAGCCTATTCACAGGCACAACAGGATTCAGGACCGGGGCTTGCCCAGAGGAGGAACATCTCATGGCTCACGTCCTCGGCAGGGCCTGATTCCGAGAAGGCACACATCCGGGTCCTTGTCCCACACGGAAGGTGGCAGCCCTGAAAGCTGTTGCTGGTCTTCACCGTCCCCCTGCAGCCTATTCACAGGCACAACAGGATTTGGGACCCGGGCTTGGCCAGAGGAGGAACATCTCATGGCTCTCGTCCTCGGCTCGGCCTGTTTCCAGAAAGGAACATGTCCGGCTACTTGTCCCACAGTGAAGGTGTCCCCAGTGAAAGCTGTTGCTGGTGTTCACCGTCCCCCTGCAGCCTATTCACAGGCACAACAGGATCTGGGACCCGGGCTTGCCCAGAGGAGGAACATCTCATGGCTCTCGTCCTCGTCAGAGCTTGTTTCCGAAAAGGCACACGTCCGGCTCCTTGTCCCACACGGAAGGTGGCAGCCCTGGAAGCTGTTGCTGGTCTTCACCGTCCCCCTGCAGCCTATTCACAGGCACAACAGGATCTGGGACCCGGGCTTGCGCAGAGGAGGAACATCTCATGGCTGACGTCCTTGGCAGAGCCTGTTTCCGAAAAGGCACACATCCGGCTCCTTGTCCCACACGGAAGGTGGCAGCCCTGAAAGCTGTTGCTGGTCTTCACCGTCCCCCTGCAGCCTATTCACAGGCACAACAGGATTTGGGACCCGGGCTTGGCCAGAGGAGGAACATCTCATGGCTCTCGTCCTCGGCACGGCCTGTTTCCAGAAAGGAACACGTCCGGCTCCTTGTCCCACACTGAAGGTGGCAGCCGTGAAAGCTGTTGCTGGTCTTCACCGTCCCCCTGCAGCCTATTCACAGGCACAACAGGATCTGGGACCCGGGCTTGCCCAGAGGAGGAACATCTCATGGCTCTCGTCCTCGGCACGGCCTGTTTCCAGAAAGGAACACGTCCGGCTCCTTGTCCCACACTGAAGGTGGCAGCCCTGAAAGCTGTTGCTGGTCTTCACCGTCCCCCTGCAGCCTATTCACAGGCACAACAGGATTTGGGACCCGGGCTTGGCCAGAGGAGGAACATCTCATGGCTCTCGTCCTCGGCTCGGCCTGTTTCCAGAAAGGAACACGTCCGGCTACTTGTCCCACAGTGAAGGTGTCCCCAGTGAAAGCTGTTGCTGGTGTTCACCGTCCCCCTGCAGCCTATTCACAGGCACAACAGGATCTGGGACCCGGGCTTGCCCAGAGGAGGAACATCTCATGGCTCTCGTCCTCGTCAGAGCTTGTTTCCGAAAAGGCACACGTCCGGCTCCTTGTCCCACACGGAAGGTGGCAGCCCTGGAAGCTGTTGCTGGTCTTCACCGTCCCCCTGCAGCCTATTCACAGGCACAACAGGATCTGGGACCCGGGCTTGCCCAGAGGAGGAACATCTCATGGCTGACGTCCTTGGCAGAGCCTGTTTCCGAAAAGGCACACATCCGGCTCCTTGTCCCACACGGAAGGTGGCAGCCCTGAAAGCTGTTGCTGGTCTTCACCGTCCCCCTGCAGCCTATTCACAGGCACAACAGGATTTGGGACCCGGGCTTGGCCAGAGGAGGAACATCTCATGGCTCTCGTCCTCGGCACGGCCTGTTTCCAGAAAGGAACACGTCCGGCTCCTTGTCCCACACTGAAGGTGGCAGCCGTGAAAGCTGTTGCTGGTCTTCACCGTCCCCCTGCAGCCTATTCACAGGCACAACAGGATCTGGGACCCGGGCTTGCCCAGAGGAGGAACATCTCATGGCTCTCGTCCTCGGCAGGGCCTGTATCCAGAAAGACACGTCCGGCTCCTTGTCCCACACGGAAGGTGGCAGCCCTGAAAGCTGTTGCTGGTCTTCACCATCCCCCTGCAGCCTATTCACAGGCACAACAGGATTCAGGACCGGGGCTTGCCCAGAGGAGGAACATCTCATGGCTCACGTCCTCGGCAGGGCCTGATTCCGAGAAGGCACACATCCGGGTCCTTGTCCCACACGGAAGGTGGCAGCCCTGAAAGCTGTTGCTGGTCTTCACCGTCCCCCTGCAGCCTATTCACAGGCACAACAGGATTTGGGACCCGGGCTTGGCCAGAGGAGGAACATCTCATGGCTCTCGTCCTCGGCTCGGCCTGTTTCCAGAAAGGAACACGTCCGGCTACTTGTCCCACAGTGAAGGTGTCCCCAGTGAAAGCTGTTGCTGGTGTTCACCGTCCCCCTGCAGCCTATTCACAGGCACAACAGGATCTGGGACCCGGGCTTGCCCAGAGGAGGAACATCTCATGGCTCTCGTCCTCGTCAGAGCTTGTTTCCGAAAAGGCACACGTCCGGCTCCTTGTCCCACACGGAAGGTGGCAGCCCTGGAAGCTGTTGCTGGTCTTCACCGTCCCCCTGCAGCCTATTCACAGGCACAACAGGATCTGGGACCCGGGCTTGCCCAGAGGAGGAACATCTCATGGCTGACGTCCTTGGCAGAGCCTGTTTCCGAAAAGGCACACATCCGGCTCCTTGTCCCACACGGAAGGTGGCAGCCCTGAAAGCTGTTGCTGGTCTTCACCGTCCCCCTGCAGCCTATTCACAGGCACAACAGGATTTGGGACCCGGGCTTGGCCAGAGGAGGAACATCTCATGGCTCTCGTCCTCGGCACGGCCTGTTTCCAGAAAGGAACACGTCCGGCTCCTTGTCCCACACTGAAGGTGGCAGCCGTGAAAGCTGTTGCTGGTCTTCACCGTCCCCCTGCAGCCTATTCACAGGCACAACAGGATCTGGGACCCGGGCTTGCCCAGAGGAGGAACATCTCATGGCTCTCGTCCCCGGTACGGCCTGTTTCCAGAAAGGAACACGTCCGGCTCCTTGTCCCACACGGAAGGTGGCAGCCGTGAAAGCTGTTGCTGGTCTTCACCGTCCCCCTGCAGCCTATTCACAGGCACAACAGGATCTGGGACCCGGGCTTGCCCAGAGGAGGAACATCTCATGGCTCTCGTCCTCGGCAGGGCCTGTTTCCGAGAAGGCACACGTCCGGCTCCTTGTCCCACACGGAAGGTGGCAGCCGTGAAAGCTGTTGCTGGTCTTCACCGTCCCCCTGCAGCCTATTCACAGGCACAACAGGATCTGGGACCCGGGCTTGCCCAGAGGAGGAACATCTCATGGCTCTCGTCCTCGGCAGGGCCTGTTTCCGAAAAGGCACACATCCGGCTCCTTGTCCCACACGGAAGGTGGCAGCCCTGAAAGCTGTTGCTGGTCTTCACCGTCCCCCTGCAGCCTATTCACAGGCACAACAGGATTCAGGACCGGGGCTTGCCCAGAGGTGGAACATCTCATGGCTCTCGTCCTCGGCAGGGCCTGTTTCCAAAAAGGCACAAGACCGGCTCATTGTCCCACACGGAAGGTGGCAGCCCTGAAAGCTGTTGCTGGTCTTCACCGTCCCCCTGCAGCCTATTCACAGGCACAACAGGATCTGGGACCCGGGCTTGCCCAGAGGAGGAACATCTCATGGCTCTCGTCCTCGGCAGAGCCTGTTTCCGAAAAGGCACACGTCCGGCTCCTTGTCCCACACGGAAGGTGGCAGCCCTGGAAGCTGTTGCTGGTCTTCACCGTCCCCCTGCAGCCTATTCACAGGCACAACAGGATCTGGGACCCAGGCTTGGCCAGAGGAGGAACATCTCATGGCTCTCGTCCTCGGCAGGGCCTGTTTCCAGAAAGGCACACATCCGGCTCATTGTCCCACACGGAAGGTGGCAGCCCTGAAAGCTGTTGCTGGTCTTCACCGTCCCCCTGCAGCCTATTCACAGGCACAACAGGATTTGGACCCGGGCTTGCCCAGAGGAGGAACATCTCATGGCTCTCGTCCTCGGCAGAGCCTGATTCCGAAAAGGCACACGTCCGACTCCTTATCCCACACGGAAGGTGGCAGCCCTGAAAGCTGTTGCTGGTCTTCACCGTCCCCCTGCAGCCTATTCACAGGCACAACAGGATCTGGGACCCGGGCTTGGCCAGAGGAGGAACATCTCATGGCTCTCGTCCTCGGCACGGCCTGTTTCCAGAAATGAACACGTCCGGCTCCTTGTCCCACAGTGAAGGTGGCAGCCGTGAAAGCTCTTGCTGGTGTTCACCGTCCCCCTGCAGCCTATTCACAGGCACAACAGGATCTGGGACCCGGGCTTGCCCAGAGGAGGAACATCTCATGGCTCTCGTCCTCGGCAGATGCTGTTTCCGAAAAGGCACACATCCGGCTCCTTGTCCCACACGGAAGGTGGCAGCCCTGAAAGCTGTTGCTGGTCTTCACTGTCCCACTGCAGCCTATTCACAGGCACAACAGGATCTGGGACCCGGGCTTGCGCAGAGGAGGAACATCTCATGGCTCTCGACCTCGGCAGAGCCTGTTTCCGAGAAGGCACACGTCCGGCTCCTTGTCCCACACGGAAGGTGGCAGCCCTGAAAGCTGTTGCTGGTCTTCACCGTCCCCCTGCAGCCTATTCACAGGCACAACAGGATCTGGGACCCGGGCTTGCCCAGAGGAGGAACATCTCATGGCTCTCGTCCTCGGCAGGGCCTGTTTCCGAAAAGGCACACATCCGGCTCCTTGTCCCACACGGATGGTGGCAGCCCTGAAAGCTGTTGCTGGTCTTCACCGTCCCCCTGCAGCCTATTCACAGGCACAACAGGATTCAGGACCGGGGCTTGCCCAGAGGTGGAACATCTCATGGCTCTCGTCCTCGGCAGGGCCTGTTTCCAAAAAGGCACAAGACCGGCTCATTGTCCCACACGGAAGGTGGCAGCCCTGAAAGCTGTTGCTGGTCTTCACCGTCCCCCTGCAGCCTATTCACAGGCACAACAGGATCTGGGACCCGGGCTTGCCCAGAGGAGGAACATCTCATGGCTCTCGTCCTCGGCAGAGCCTGTTTCCGAAAAGGCACACGTCCGGCTCCTTGTCCCACACGGAAGGTGGCAGCCCTGGAAGCTGTTGCTGGTCTTCACCGTCCCCCTGCAGCCTATTCACAGGCACAACAGGATCTGGGACCCAGGCTTGCCCAGAGGAGGAACATCTCATGGCTCTCGTCCTCGGCAGGGCCTGTATCCAGAAAGACACGTCCGGCTCCTTGTCCCACACGGAAGTTGGCAGCCCTGAAAGCTGTTGCTGGTCTTCACCGTCCCCCTGCAGCCTATTCACAGGCACAACAGGATTCAGGACCGGGGCTTGGCCAGAGGAGGAACATCTCATGGCTCTCGTCCTCGGCAGGGCCTGTTTCCAGAAAGGCACACATCCGGCTCATTGTCCCACACGGAAGTTGGCAGCCCTGAAAGCTGTTGCTGGTCTTCACCGTCCCCCTGCAGCCTATTCACAGGCACAACAGGATTTGGACCCGGGCTTGCCCAGAGGAGGAACATCTCATGGCTCTCGTCCTCGGCAGAGCCTGATTCCGAAAAGGCACACGTCCGACTCCTTATCCCACACGGAAGGTGGCAGCCCTGAAAGCTGTTGCTGGTCTTCACCGTCCCCCTGCAGCCTATTCACAGGCACAACAGGATCTGGGACCCGGGCTTGGCCAGAGGAGGAACATCTCATGGCTCTCGTCCTCGGCACGGCCTGTTTCCAGAAATGAACACGTCCGGCTCCTTGTCCCACAGTGAAGGTGGCAGCCGTGAAAGCTCTTGCTGGTGTTCACCGTCCCCCTGCAGCCTATTCACAGGCACAACAGGATCTGGGACCCGGGCTTGCCCAGAGGAGGAACATCTCATGGCTCTCGTCCTCGGCAGGGCCTGATTCCGAAAAGGCACACATCCGGCTCCTTGTCCCACACGGAAGGTGGCAGCCCTGAAAGCTGTTGCTGGTCTTCACTGTCCCACTGCAGCCTATTCACAGGCACAACAGGATTCAGGACCGGGGCTTGCCCAGAGGTGGAACATCTCATGGCTCTCGTCCTCGGCAGAGCCTGATTCCGAAAAGGCACACGTCCGACTCCTTATCCCACACGGAAGGTGGCAGCCCTGAAAGCTGTTGCTGGTCTTCACCGTCCCCCTGCAGCCTATTCACAGGCACAACAGGATCTGGGACCCGGGCTTGCCCAGAGGAGGAACATCTCATGGCTCTCGTCCTCGGCAGAGCCTGTTTCCGAAAAGGCACACGTCCGGCTCCTTGTCCCACACGGAAGGTGGCAGCCCTGGAAGCTGTTGCTGGTCTTCACCGTCCCCCTGCAGCCTATTCACAGGCACAACAGGATCTGGGACCCAGGCTTGCCCAGAGGAGGAACATCTCATGGCTCTCGTCCCCGGCAGGGCCTGTATCCAGAAAGACACGTCCGGCTCCTTGTCCCACACGGAAGTTGGCAGCCCTGAAAGCTGTTGCTGGTCTTCACCGTCCCCCTGCAGCCTATTCACAGGCACAACAGGATTCAGGACCGGGGCTTGGCCAGAGGAGGAACATCTCATGGCTCTCGTCCTCGGCAGGGCCTGTTTCCAGAAAGGCACACATCCGGCTCATTGTCCCACACGGAAGTTGGCAGCCCTGAAAGCTGTTGCTGGTCTTCACCGTCCCCCTGCAGCCTATTCACAGGCACAACAGGATTTGGACCCGGGCTTGCCCAGAGGAGGAACATCTCATGGCTCTCGTCCTCGGCAGAGCCTGATTCCGAAAAGGCACACGTCCGACTCCTTATCCCACACGGAAGGTGGCAGCCCTGAAAGCTGTTGCTGGTCTTCACCGTCCCCCTGCAGCCTATTCACAGGCACAACAGGATCTGGGACCCGGGCTTGGCCAGAGGAGGAACATCTCATGGCTCTCGTCCTCGGCACGGCCTGTTTCCAGAAATGAACACGTCCGGCTCCTTGTCCCACAGTGAAGGTGGCAGCCGTGAAAGCTCTTGCTGGTGTTCACCGTCCCCCTGCAGCCTATTCACAGGCACAACAGGATCTGGGACCCGGGCTTGCCCAGAGGAGGAACATCTCATGGCTCTCGTCCTCGGCAGATGCTGTTTCCGAAAAGGCACACATCCGGCTCCTTGTCCCACACGGAAGGTGGCAGCCCTGAAAGCTGTTGCTGGTCTTCACTGTCCCACTGCAGCCTATTCACAGGCACAACAGGATTCATGACCCGGGCTTGCCCAGAGGAGGAACATCTCATGGCTCTCGACCTCGGCAGAGCCTGTTTCCGAGAAGGCACACGTCCGGCTCCTTGTCCCACACGGAAGGTGGCAGCCCTGAAAGCTGTTGCTGGTCTTCACCGTCCCCCTGCAGCCTATTCACAGGCACAACAGGATCTGGGACCCGGGCTTGCCCAGAGGAGGAACATCTCATGGCTCTCGTCCTCGGCAGGGCCTGTTTCCAGAAAGGCACGTCCGGCTCCTTGTCCCACACGGAAGGTGGCAGCCCTGGAAGCTGTTGCTGGTCTTCACCGTCCCCCTGCAGCCTATTCACAGGCACAACAGGATCTGGGACCCGGGCTTGCCCAGAGGAGGAACATCTCATGGCTGACGTCCTTGGCAGAGCCTGTTTCCGAAAAGGCACACATCCGGCTCCTTGTCCCACACGGAAGGTGGCAGCCCTGAAAGCTGTTGCTGGTCTTCACCGTCCCCCTGCAGCCTATTCACAGGCACAACAGGATTTGGGACCCGGGCTTGGCCAGAGGAGGAACATCTCATGGCTCTCGTCCTCGGCACGGCCTGTTTCCAGAAAGGAACACGTCCGGCTCCTTGTCCCACACTGAAGGTGGCAGCCGTGAAAGCTGTTGCTGGTCTTCACCGTCCCCCTGCAGCCTATTCACAGGCACAACAGGATCTGGGACCCGGGCTTGGCCAGAGGAGGAACATCTCATGGCTCTCGTCCCCGGTACGGCCTGTTTCCAGAAAGGCTCACGTCCGGCTCCTTGTCCCACACGGAAGGTGGCAGCCCTGAAAGCTGTTGCTGGTCTTCACCGTCCCCCTGCAGCCTATTCACAGGCACAACAGGATTTGGACCCGGGCTTGCCCAGAGGAGGAACATCTCATGGCTCTCGTCCTCGGCAGAGCCTGATTCCGAAAAGGCACACGTCCGACTCCTTATCCCACACGGAAGGTGGCAGCCGTGAAAGCTGTTGCTGGTCTTCACCGTCCCCCTGCAGCCTATTCACAGGCACAACAGGATCTGGGACCCGGGCTTGGCCAGAGGAGGAACATCTCATGGCTCTCGTCCTCGGCACGGCCTGTTTCCAGAAATGAACACGTCCGGCTCCTTGTCCCACAGTGAAGGTGGCAGCCGTGAAAGCTGTTGCTGGTCTTCACCGTCCCCCTGCAGCCTATTCACAGGCACAACAGGATCTGGGACCCGGGCTTGCCCAGAGGAGGAACATCTCATGGCTCTCGTCCTCGGCAGAGGCTGTTTCCGAAAAGGCACACATCCGGCTCCTTGTCCCACACGGAAGGTGGCAGCCCTGAAAGCTGTTGCTGGTCTTCACTGTCCCACTGCAGCCTATTCACAGGCACAACAGGATCTGGGACCCGGGCTTGCCCAGAGGAGGAACATCTCATGGCTCTCGACCTCGGCAGAGCCTGTTTCCGAGAAGGCACACGTCCGGCTCCTTGTCCCACAAGGAAGGTGGCAGCCGTGAAAGCTGTTGCTGGTCTTCACCGTCCCCCTGCAGCCTATTCTCAGGCACAACAGGATCTGGGACCCGGGCTTGCCCAGAGGAGGAACATCTCATGGCTCTCGTCCTCGGCAGGGCCTGTATCCAGAAAGACACGTCCGGCTCCTTGTCCCACACGGAAGGTGGCAGCCCTGAAAGCTGTTGCTGGTCTTCACCATCCCCCTGCAGCCTATTCACAGGCACAACAGGATTCAGGACCGGGGCTTGCCCAGAGGAGGAACATCTCATGGCTCACGTCCTCGGCAGGGCCTGTTTCCGAGAAGGCACACATCCGGATCTTGTCCCACACGGAAGGTGGCAGCCCTGAAAGCTGTTGCTGGTCTTCACCGTCCCCCTGCAGCCTATTCACAGGCACAACAGGATCTGGGACCCGGGCTTGGCCAGAGGAGGAACATCTCATGGCTCTCGTCCTCGGCTCGGCCTGTTTCCAGAAAGGAACACGTCCGGCTACTTGTCCCACAGTGAAGGTGTCCCCCGTGAAAGCTGTTGCTGGTGTTCACCGTCCCCCTGCAGCCTATTCACAGGCACAACAGGATCTGGGACCCGGGCTTGCCCAGAGGAGGAACATCTCATGGCTCTCGTCCTCGTCAGAGCTTGTTTCCGAAAAGGCACACGTCCGGCTCCTTGTCCCACACGGAAGGTGGCAGCCCTGAAAGCTGTTGCTGGTCTTCACTGTCCCCCTGCAGCCTATTCACAGGCACAACAGGATCTGGGACCCGGGCTTGCCCAGAGGAGGAACATCTCATGGCTGACGTCCTTGGCAGAGCCTGTTGCCGAAAAGGCACACATCCGGCTCCTTGTCCCACACGGAAGGTGGCAGCCCTGAAAGCTGTTGCTGGTCTTCACTGTCCCCCTGCAGCCTATTCACAGGCACAACAGGATTTGGGACCCGGGCTTGGCCAGAGGAGGAACATCTCATGGCTCTCGTCCTCGGCACGGCCTGTTTCCAGAAAGGAACACGTCCGGCTCCTTGTCCCACACTGAAGGTGGCAGCCGTGAAAGCTGTTGCTGGTCTTCACCGTCCCCCTGCAGCCTATTCACAGGCACAACAGGATCTGGGACCCGGGCTTGCCCAGAGGAGGAACATCTCATGGCTCTCGTCCCCGGTACGGCCTGTTTCCAGAAAGGCACACGTCCGGCTCCTTGTCCCACACGGAAGGTGGCAGCCCTGAAAGCTGTTGCTGGTCTTCACCGTCCCCCTGCAGCCTATTCACAGGCACAACAGGATCTGGGACCCGGGCTTGCCCAGAGGAGGAACATCTCATGGCTCTCGTCCTCGTCAGAGCTTGTTTCCGAAAAGGCACACGTCCGACTCCTTATCCCACACGGAAGGTGGCAGCCCTGAAAGCTGTTGCTGGTCTTCACCGTCCCCCTGCAGCCTATTCACAGGCACAACAGGATCTGGGACCCGGGCTTGCCCAGAGGAGGAACATCTCATGGCTCTCGTCCTCGGCAGAGCCTGTTTCCGAAAAGGCACACGTCCGGCTCCTTGTCCCACACGGAAGGTGGCAGCCCTGGAAGCTGTTGCTGGTCTTCACCATCCCCCTGCAGCCTATTCACAGGCACAACAGGATCTGGGACCCGGGCTTGCCCAGAGGAGGAACATCTCATGGCTCTCGTCCTCGGCAGGGCCTGTATCCAGAAAGACACGTCCGACTCCTTGTCCCACACGGAAGTTGGCAGCCCTGAAAGCTGTTGCTGGTCTTCACCGTCCCCCTGCAGCCTATTCACAGGCACAACAGGATTCAGGACCGGGGCTTGGCCAGAGGAGGAACATCTCATGGCTCTCGTCCTCGGCAGGGCCTGTTTCCAGAAAGGCACACATCCGGCTCATTGTCCCACACGGAAGGTGGCAGCCCTGAAAGCTGTTGCTGGTCTTCACCGTCCCCCTGCAGCCTATTCACAGGCACAACAGGATTTGGACCCGGGCTTGCCCAGAGGAGGAACATCTCATGGCTCTCGTCCTCGGCAGAGCCTGATTCCGAAAAGGCACACGTCCGACTCCTTATCCCACACGGAAGGTGGCAGCCCTGAAAGCTGTTGCTGGTCTTCACCGTCCCCCTGCAGCCTATTCACAGGCACAACAGGATCTGGGACCCGGGCTTGCCCAGAGGAGGAACATCTCATGGCTCTCGTCCTCGGCAGGGCCTGTATACAGAAAGACACGTCCGGCTCCTTGTCCCACACGGAAGGTGGCAGCCCTGAAAGCTGTTGCTGGTCTTCACCATCCCCCTGCAGCCTATTCACAGGCACAACAGGATTCAGGACCGGGGCTTGCCCAGAGGAGGAACATCTCATGGCTCACGTCCTCGGCAGGGCCTGTTTCCGAAAAGGCACACGTCCGGCTCCTTGTCCCACACGGAAGGTGGCAGCCCTGGAAGCTGTTGCTGGTCTTCACCGTCCCCCTGCAGCCTATTCACAGGCACAACAGGATCTGGGACCCGGGCTTGCCCAGAGGAGGAACATCTCATGGCTGACGTCCTTGGCAGAGCCTGTTGCCGAAAAGGCACACATCCGGCTCCTTGTCCCACACGGAAGGTGGCAGCCCTGAAAGCTGTTGCTGGTCTTCACCGTCCCCCTGCAGCCTATTCACAGGCACAACAGGATTTGGGACCCGGGCTTGGCCAGAGGAGGAACATCTCATGGCTCTCGTCCTCGGCACGGCCTGTTTCCAGAAAGGAACACGTCCGGCTCCTTGTCCCACACTGAAGGTGGCAGCCGTGAAAGCTGTTGCTGGTCTTCACCGTCCCCCTGCAGCCTATTCACAGGCACAACAGGATCTGGGACCCGGGCTTGCCCAGAGGAGGAACATCTCATGGCTCTCGTCCCCGGTACGGCCTGTTTCCAGAAAGGCACACGTCCGGCTCCTTGTCCCACACGGAAGGTGGCAGCCCTGAAAGCTGTTGCTGGTCTTCACCGTCCCCCTGCAGCCTATTCACAGGCACAACAGGATTTGGGACCCGGGCTTGGCCAGAGGAGGAACATCTCATGGCTCTCGTTCTCGGCACGGCCTGTTTCCAGAAAGGAACACGTCCGGCTCCTTGTCCCACACGGAAGGTGGCAGCCCTGAAAGCTGTTGCTGGTCTTCACCGTCCCCCTGCAGCCTATTCACAGGCACAACAGGATCTGGGACCCGGGCTTGCCCAGAGGAGGAACATCTCATGGCTCTCGTCCTCGGCAGAGCCTGTTTCCGAGAAGGCACACGTCCGGCTCCTTCTCCCACACGGAAGGTGGCAGCCCTGAAAGCTGTTGCTGGTCTTCACTGTCCCACTGCAGCCTATTCACAGGCACAACAGGATCTGGGACCCGGGCTTGCCCAGAGGAGGAACATCTCATGGCTCTCGACCTCGGCAGAGCCTGTTTCCGAGAAGGCACACGTCCGGCTCCTTGTCCCACAAGGAAGGTGGCAGCCGTGGAAGCTGTTGCTGGTCTTCACCGTCCCCCTGCAGCCTATTCACAGGCACAACAGGATCTGGGACCCGGGCTTGCCCAGAGGAGGAACATCTCATGGCTCTCGTCCTCGGCAGGGCCTGTATCCAGAAAGACACGTCCGGCTCCTTGTCCCACACGGAAGGTGGCAGCCCTGAAAGCTGTTGCTGGTCTTCACCGTCCCCCTGCAGCCTATTCACAGGCACAACAGGATTCAGGACCGGGGCTTGCCCAGAGGAGGAACATCTCATGGCTCACGTCCTCGGCAGGGCCTGTTTCCGAGAAGGCACACATCCGGATCTTGTCCCACACGGAAGGTGGCAGCCCTGAAAGCTGTTGCTGGTCTTCACCGTCCCCCTGCAGCCTATTCACAGGCACAACAGGATCTGGGACCCGGGCTTGCCCAGAGGAGGAACATCTCATGGCTCTCGTCCTCGGCTCGGCCTGTTTCCAGAAAGGAACACGTCCGGCTACTTGTCCCACAGTGAAGGTGTCCCCCGTGAAAGCTGTTGCTGGTGTTCACCGTCCCCCTGCAGCCTATTCACAGGCACAACAGGATCTGGGACCCGGGCTTGCCCAGAGGAGGAACATCTCATGGCTCTCGTCCTCGTCAGAGCTTGTTTCGATAAGGCACACGTCCGGCTCCTTGTCCCACACGGAAGGTGGCAGCCCTGAAAGCTGTTGCTGGTCTTCACTGTCCCCCTGCAGCCTATTCACAGGCACAACAGGATCTGGGACCCGGGCTTGCCCAGAGGAGGAACATCTCATGGCTGACGTCCTTGGCAGAGCCTGTTGCCGAAAAGGCACACATCCGGCTCCTTGTCCCACACGGAAGGTGGCAGCCCTGAAAGCTGTTGCTGGTCTTCACCGTCCCCCTGCAGCCTATTCACAGGCACAACAGGATTTGGGACCCGGGCTTGGCCAGAGGAGGAACATCTCATGGCTCTCGTCCTCGGCACGGCCTGTTTCCAGAAAGGAACACGTCCGGCTCCTTGTCCCACACTGAAGGTGGCAGCCGTGAAAGCTGTTGCTGGTCTTCACCGTCCCCCTGCAGCCTATTCACAGGCACAACAGGATCTGGGACCCGGGCTTGCCCAGAGGAGGAACATCTCATGGCTCTCGTCCCCGGTACGGCCTGTTTCCAGAAAGGCACACGTCCGGCTCCTTGTCCCACACGGAAGGTGGCAGCCCTGAAAGCTGTTGCTGGTCTTCACCGTCCCCCTGCAGCCTATTCACAGGCACAACAGGATCTGGGACCCGGGCTTGCCCAGAGGAGGAACATCTCATGGCTCTCGTCCTCGTCAGAGCTTGTTTCCGAAAAGGCACACGTCCGACTCCTTATCCCACACGGAAGGTGGCAGCCCTGAAAGCTGTTGCTGGTCTTCACCGTCCCCCTGCAGCCTATTCACAGGCACAACAGGATCTGGGACCCGGGCTTGCCCAGAGGAGGAACATCTCATGGCTCTCGTTCTCGGCAGAGCCTGTTTCCGAAAAGGCACACGTCCGGCTCCTTGTCCCACACGGAAGGTGGCAGCCCTGGAAGCTGTTGCTGGTCTTCACCATCCCCCTGCAGCCTATTCACAGGCACAACAGGATCTGGGACCCGGGCTTGCCCAGAGGAGGAACATCTCATGGCTCTCGTCCTCGGCAGGGCCTGTATCCAGAAAGACACGTCCGGCTCCTTGTCCCACACGGAAGTTGGCAGCCCTGAAAGCTGTTGCTGGTCTTCACCGTCCCCCTGCAGCCTATTCACAGGCACAACAGGATTCAGGACCGGGGCTTGGCCAGAGGAGGAACATCTCATGGCTCTCGTCCTCGGCAGGGCCTGTTTCCAGAAAGGCACACATCCGGCTCATTGTCCCACACGGAAGGTGGCAGCCCTGAAAGCTGTTGCTGGTCTTCACCGTCCCCCTGCAGCCTATTCACAGGCACAACAGGATTTGGACCCGGGCTTGCCCAGAGGAGGAACATCTCATGGCTCTCGTCCTCGGCAGAGCCTGATTCCGAAAAGGCACACGTCCGACTCCTTATCCCACACGGAAGGTGGCAGCCCTGAAAGCTGTTGCTGGTCTTCACCGTCCCCCTGCAGCCTATTCACAGGCACAACAGGATCTGGGACCCGGGCTTGGCCAGAGGAGGAACATCTCATGGCTCTCGTCCTCGGCACGGCCTGTTTCCAGAAATGAACACGTCCGGCTCCTTGTCCCACAGTGAAGGTGGCAGCCGTGAAAGCTCTTGCTGGTGTTCACCGTCCCCCTGCAGCCTATTCACAGGCACAACAGGATCTGGGACCCGGGCTTGCCCAGAGGAGGAACATCTCATGGCTCTCGTCCTCGGCAGATGCTGTTTCCGAAAAGGCACACATCCGGCTCCTTGTCCCACACGGAAGGTGGCAGCCCTGAAAGCTGTTGCTGGTCTTCACTGTCCCACTGCAGCCTATTCACAGGCACAACAGGATTCATGACCCGGGCTTGCCCAGAGGAGGAACATCTCATGGCTCTCGACCTCGGCAGAGCCTGTTTCCGAGAAGGCACACGTCCGGCTCCTTGTCCCACACGGAAGGTGGCAGCCCTGAAAGCTGTTGCTGGTCTTCACCGTCCCCCTGCAGCCTATTCACAGGCACAACAGGATCTGGGACCCGGGCTTGCCCAGAGGAGGAACATCTCATGGCTCTCGTCCTCGGCAGGGCCTGTTTCCAGAAAGGCACGTCCGGCTCCTTGTCCCACACGGAAGGTGGCAGCCCTGGAAGCTGTTGCTGGTCTTCACCGTCCCCCTGCAGCCTATTCACAGGCACAACAGGATCTGGGACCCGGGCTTGCCCAGAGGAGGAACATCTCATGGCTGACGTCCTTGGCAGAGCCTGTTTCCGAAAAGGCACACATCCGGCTCCTTGTCCCACACGGAAGGTGGCAGCCCTGAAAGCTGTTGCTGGTCTTCACCGTCCCCCTGCAGCCTATTCACAGGCACAACAGGATTTGGGACCCGGGCTTGGCCAGAGGAGGAACATCTCATGGCTCTCGTCCTCGGCACGGCCTGTTTCCAGAAAGGAACACGTCCGGCTCCTTGTCCCACACTGAAGGTGGCAGCCGTGAAAGCTGTTGCTGGTCTTCACCGTCCCCCTGCAGCCTATTCACAGGCACAACAGGATCTGGGACCCGGGCTTGGCCAGAGGAGGAACATCTCATGGCTCTCGTCCCCGGTACGGCCTGTTTCCAGAAAGGCTCACGTCCGGCTCCTTGTCCCACACGGAAGGTGGCAGCCCTGAAAGCTGTTGCTGGTCTTCACCGTCCCCCTGCAGCCTATTCACAGGCACAACAGGATTTGGACCCGGGCTTGCCCAGAGGAGGAACATCTCATGGCTCTCGTCCTCGGCAGAGCCTGATTCCGAAAAGGCACACGTCCGACTCCTTATCCCACACGGAAGGTGGCAGCCGTGAAAGCTGTTGCTGGTCTTCACCGTCCCCCTGCAGCCTATTCACAGGCACAACAGGATCTGGGACCCGGGCTTGGCCAGAGGAGGAACATCTCATGGCTCTCGTCCTCGGCACGGCCTGTTTCCAGAAATGAACACGTCCGGCTCCTTGTCCCACAGTGAAGGTGGCAGCCGTGAAAGCTGTTGCTGGTCTTCACCGTCCCCCTGCAGCCTATTCACAGGCACAACAGGATCTGGGACCCGGGCTTGCCCAGAGGAGGAACATCTCATGGCTCTCGTCCTCGGCAGAGGCTGTTTCCGAAAAGGCACACATCCGGCTCCTTGTCCCACACGGAAGGTGGCAGCCCTGAAAGCTGTTGCTGGTCTTCACTGTCCCACTGCAGCCTATTCACAGGCACAACAGGATCTGGGACCCGGGCTTGCCCAGAGGAGGAACATCTCATGGCTCTCGACCTCGGCAGAGCCTGTTTCCGAGAAGGCACACGTCCGGCTCCTTGTCCCACAAGGAAGGTGGCAGCCGTGAAAGCTGTTGCTGGTCTTCACCGTCCCCCTGCAGCCTATTCTCAGGCACAACAGGATCTGGGACCCGGGCTTGCCCAGAGGAGGAACATCTCATGGCTCTCGTCCTCGGCAGGGCCTGTATCCAGAAAGACACGTCCGGCTCCTTGTCCCACACGGAAGGTGGCAGCCCTGAAAGCTGTTGCTGGTCTTCACCATCCCCCTGCAGCCTATTCACAGGCACAACAGGATTCAGGACCGGGGCTTGCCCAGAGGAGGAACATCTCATGGCTCACGTCCTCGGCAGGGCCTGTTTCCGAGAAGGCACACATCCGGATCTTGTCCCACACGGAAGGTGGCAGCCCTGAAAGCTGTTGCTGGTCTTCACCGTCCCCCTGCAGCCTATTCACAGGCACAACAGGATCTGGGACCCGGGCTTGGCCAGAGGAGGAACATCTCATGGCTCTCGTCCTCGGCTCGGCCTGTTTCCAGAAAGGAACACGTCCGGCTACTTGTCCCACAGTGAAGGTGTCCCCCGTGAAAGCTGTTGCTGGTGTTCACCGTCCCCCTGCAGCCTATTCACAGGCACAACAGGATCTGGGACCCGGGCTTGCCCAGAGGAGGAACATCTCATGGCTCTCGTCCTCGTCAGAGCTTGTTTCCGAAAAGGCACACGTCCGGCTCCTTGTCCCACACGGAAGGTGGCAGCCCTGAAAGCTGTTGCTGGTCTTCACTGTCCCCCTGCAGCCTATTCACAGGCACAACAGGATCTGGGACCCGGGCTTGCCCAGAGGAGGAACATCTCATGGCTGACGTCCTTGGCAGAGCCTGTTGCCGAAAAGGCACACATCCGGCTCCTTGTCCCACACGGAAGGTGGCAGCCCTGAAAGCTGTTGCTGGTCTTCACTGTCCCCCTGCAGCCTATTCACAGGCACAACAGGATTTGGGACCCGGGCTTGGCCAGAGGAGGAACATCTCATGGCTCTCGTCCTCGGCACGGCCTGTTTCCAGAAAGGAACACGTCCGGCTCCTTGTCCCACACTGAAGGTGGCAGCCGTGAAAGCTGTTGCTGGTCTTCACCGTCCCCCTGCAGCCTATTCACAGGCACAACAGGATCTGGGACCCGGGCTTGCCCAGAGGAGGAACATCTCATGGCTCTCGTCCCCGGTACGGCCTGTTTCCAGAAAGGCACACGTCCGGCTCCTTGTCCCACACGGAAGGTGGCAGCCCTGAAAGCTGTTGCTGGTCTTCACCGTCCCCCTGCAGCCTATTCACAGGCACAACAGGATCTGGGACCCGGGCTTGCCCAGAGGAGGAACATCTCATGGCTCTCGTCCTCGTCAGAGCTTGTTTCCGAAAAGGCACACGTCCGACTCCTTATCCCACACGGAAGGTGGCAGCCCTGAAAGCTGTTGCTGGTCTTCACCGTCCCCCTGCAGCCTATTCACAGGCACAACAGGATCTGGGACCCGGGCTTGCCCAGAGGAGGAACATCTCATGGCTCTCGTCCTCGGCAGAGCCTGTTTCCGAAAAGGCACACGTCCGGCTCCTTGTCCCACACGGAAGGTGGCAGCCCTGGAAGCTGTTGCTGGTCTTCACCATCCCCCTGCAGCCTATTCACAGGCACAACAGGATCTGGGACCCGGGCTTGCCCAGAGGAGGAACATCTCATGGCTCTCGTCCTCGGCAGGGCCTGTATCCAGAAAGACACGTCCGACTCCTTGTCCCACACGGAAGTTGGCAGCCCTGAAAGCTGTTGCTGGTCTTCACCGTCCCCCTGCAGCCTATTCACAGGCACAACAGGATTCAGGACCGGGGCTTGGCCAGAGGAGGAACATCTCATGGCTCTCGTCCTCGGCAGGGCCTGTTTCCAGAAAGGCACACATCCGGCTCATTGTCCCACACGGAAGGTGGCAGCCCTGAAAGCTGTTGCTGGTCTTCACCGTCCCCCTGCAGCCTATTCACAGGCACAACAGGATTTGGACCCGGGCTTGCCCAGAGGAGGAACATCTCATGGCTCTCGTCCTCGGCAGAGCCTGATTCCGAAAAGGCACACGTCCGACTCCTTATCCCACACGGAAGGTGGCAGCCCTGAAAGCTGTTGCTGGTCTTCACCGTCCCCCTGCAGCCTATTCACAGGCACAACAGGATCTGGGACCCGGGCTTGCCCAGAGGAGGAACATCTCATGGCTCTCGTCCTCGGCAGGGCCTGTATACAGAAAGACACGTCCGGCTCCTTGTCCCACACGGAAGGTGGCAGCCCTGAAAGCTGTTGCTGGTCTTCACCATCCCCCTGCAGCCTATTCACAGGCACAACAGGATTCAGGACCGGGGCTTGCCCAGAGGAGGAACATCTCATGGCTCACGTCCTCGGCAGGGCCTGTTTCCGAAAAGGCACACGTCCGGCTCCTTGTCCCACACGGAAGGTGGCAGCCCTGGAAGCTGTTGCTGGTCTTCACCGTCCCCCTGCAGCCTATTCACAGGCACAACAGGATCTGGGACCCGGGCTTGCCCAGAGGAGGAACATCTCATGGCTGACGTCCTTGGCAGAGCCTGTTGCCGAAAAGGCACACATCCGGCTCCTTGTCCCACACGGAAGGTGGCAGCCCTGAAAGCTGTTGCTGGTCTTCACCGTCCCCCTGCAGCCTATTCACAGGCACAACAGGATTTGGGACCCGGGCTTGGCCAGAGGAGGAACATCTCATGGCTCTCGTCCTCGGCACGGCCTGTTTCCAGAAAGGAACACGTCCGGCTCCTTGTCCCACACTGAAGGTGGCAGCCGTGAAAGCTGTTGCTGGTCTTCACCGTCCCCCTGCAGCCTATTCACAGGCACAACAGGATCTGGGACCCGGGCTTGCCCAGAGGAGGAACATCTCATGGCTCTCGTCCCCGGTACGGCCTGTTTCCAGAAAGGCACACGTCCGGCTCCTTGTCCCACACGGAAGGTGGCAGCCCTGAAAGCTGTTGCTGGTCTTCACCGTCCCCCTGCAGCCTATTCACAGGCACAACAGGATTTGGGACCCGGGCTTGGCCAGAGGAGGAACATCTCATGGCTCTCGTTCTCGGCACGGCCTGTTTCCAGAAAGGAACACGTCCGGCTCCTTGTCCCACACGGAAGGTGGCAGCCCTGAAAGCTGTTGCTGGTCTTCACCGTCCCCCTGCAGCCTATTCACAGGCACAACAGGATCTGGGACCCGGGCTTGCCCAGAGGAGGAACATCTCATGGCTCTCGTCCTCGGCAGTGCCTGTTTCCGAGAAGGCACACGTCCGGCTCCTTCTCCCACACGGAAGGTGGCAGCCCTGAAAGCTGTTGCTGGTCTTCACTGTCCCACTGCAGCCTATTCACAGGCACAACAGGATCTGGGACCCGGGCTTGCCCAGAGGAGGAACATCTCATGGCTCTCGACCTCGGCAGAGCCTGTTTCCGAGAAGGCACACGTCCGGCTCCTTGTCCCACAAGGAAGGTGGCAGCCGTGAAAGCTGTTGCTGGTCTTCACCGTCCCCCTGCAGCCTATTCACAGGCACAACAGGATCTGGGACCCGGGCTTGCCCAGAGGAGGAACATCTCATGGCTCTCGTCCTCGGCAGGGCCTGTATCCAGAAAGACACGTCCGGCTCCTTGTCCCACACGGAAGGTGGCAGCCCTGAAAGCTGTTGCTGGTCTTCACCGTCCCCCTGCAGCCTATTCACAGGCACAACAGGATTCAGGACCGGGGCTTGCCCAGAGGAGGAACATCTCATGGCTCACGTCCTCGGCAGGGCCTGTTTCCGAGAAGGCACACATCCGGATCTTGTCCCACACGGAAGGTGGCAGCCCTGAAAGCTGTTGCTGGTCTTCACCGTCCCCCTGCAGCCTATTCACAGGCACAACAGGATCTGGGACCCGGGCTTGGCCAGAGGAGGAACATCTCATGGCTCTCGTCCTCGGCTCGGCCTGTTTCCAGAAAGGAACACGTCCGGCTACTTGTCCCACAGTGAAGGTGTCCCCCGTGAAAGCTGTTGCTGGTGTTCACCGTCCCCCTGCAGCCTATTCACAGGCACAACAGGATCTGGGACCCGGGCTTGCCCAGAGGAGGAACATCTCATGGCTCTCGTCCTCGTCAGAGCTTGTTTCGATAAGGCACACGTCCGGCTCCTTGTCCCACACGGAAGGTGGCAGCCCTGAAAGCTGTTGCTGGTCTTCACTGTCCCCCTGCAGCCTATTCACAGGCACAACAGGATCTGGGACCCGGGCTTGCCCAGAGGAGGAACATCTCATGGCTGACGTCCTTGGCAGAGCCTGTTGCCGAAAAGGCACACATCCGGCTCCTTGTCCCACACGGAAGGTGGCAGCCCTGAAAGCTGTTGCTGGTCTTCACCGTCCCCCTGCAGCCTATTCACAGGCACAACAGGATTTGGGACCCGGGCTTGGCCAGAGGAGGAACATCTCATGGCTCTCGTCCTCGGCACGGCCTGTTTCCAGAAAGGAACACGTCCGGCTCCTTGTCCCACACTGAAGGTGGCAGCCGTGAAAGCTGTTGCTGGTCTTCACCGTCCCCCTGCAGCCTATTCACAGGCACAACAGGATCTGGGACCCGGGCTTGCCCAGAGGAGGAACATCTCATGGCTCTCGTCCCCGGTACGGCCTGTTTCCAGAAAGGCACACGTCCGGCTCCTTGTCCCACACGGAAGGTGGCAGCCCTGAAAGCTGTTGCTGGTCTTCACCGTCCCCCTGCAGCCTATTCACAGGCACAACAGGATCTGGGACCCGGGCTTGCCCAGAGGAGGAACATCTCATGGCTCTCGTCCTCGTCAGAGCTTGTTTCCGAAAAGGCACACGTCCGACTCCTTATCCCACACGGAAGGTGGCAGCCCTGAAAGCTGTTGCTGGTCTTCACCGTCCCCCTGCAGCCTATTCACAGGCACAACAGGATCTGGGACCCGGGCTTGCCCAGAGGAGGAACATCTCATGGCTCTCGTTCTCGGCAGAGCCTGTTTCCGAAAAGGCACACGTCCGGCTCCTTGTCCCACACGGAAGGTGGCAGCCCTGGAAGCTGTTGCTGGTCTTCACCATCCCCCTGCAGCCTATTCACAGGCACAACAGGATCTGGGACCCGGGCTTGCCCAGAGGAGGAACATCTCATGGCTCTCGTCCTCGGCAGGGCCTGTATCCAGAAAGACACGTCCGGCTCCTTGTCCCACACGGAAGTTGGCAGCCCTGAAAGCTGTTGCTGGTCTTCACCGTCCCCCTGCAGCCTATTCACAGGCACAACAGGATTCAGGACCGGGGCTTGGCCAGAGGAGGAACATCTCATGGCTCTCGTCCTCGGCAGGGCCTGTTTCCAGAAAGGCACACATCCGGCTCATTGTCCCACACGGAAGGTGGCAGCCCTGAAAGCTGTTGCTGGTCTTCACCGTCCCCCTGCAGCCTATTCACAGGCACAACAGGATTTGGACCCGGGCTTGCCCAGAGGAGGAACATCTCATGGCTCTCGTCCTCGGCAGAGCCTGATTCCGAAAAGGCACACGTCCGACTCCTTATCCCACACGGAAGGTGGCAGCCCTGAAAGCTGTTGCTGGTCTTCACCGTCCCCCTGCAGCCTATTCACAGGCACAACAGGATCTGGGACCCGGGCTTGCCCAGAGGAGGAACATCTCATGGCTCTCGTCCTCGGCAGGGCCTGTATACAGAAAGACACGTCCGGCTCCTTGTCCCACACGGAAGGTGGCAGCCCTGAAAGCTGTTGCTGGTCTTCACCATCCCCCTGCAGCCTATTCACAGGCACAACAGGATTCAGGACCGGGGCTTGCCCAGAGGAGGAACATCTCATGGCTCATGTCCTCGGCAGGGCCTGTTTCCGAAAAGGCACACGTCCGGCTCCTTGTCCCACACGGAAGGTGGCAGCCCTGGAAGCTGTTGCTGGTCTTCACCGTCCCCCTGCAGCCTATTCACAGGCACAACAGGATCTGGGACCCGGGCTTGCCCAGAGGAGGAACATCTCATGGCTGACGTCCTTGGCAGAGCCTGTTGCCGAAAAGGCACACATCCGGCTCCTTGTCCCACACGGAAGGTGGCAGCCCTGAAAGCTGTTGCTGGTCTTCACCGTCCCCCTGCAGCCTATTCACAGGCACAACAGGATTTGGGACCCGGGCTTGGCCAGAGGAGGAACATCTCATGGCTCTCGTCCTCGGCACGGCCTGTTTCCAGAAAGGAACACGTCCGGCTCCTTGTCCCACACTGAAGGTGGCAGCCGTGAAAGCTGTTGCTGGTCTTCACCGTCCCCCTGCAGCCTATTCACAGGCACAACAGGATCTGGGACCCGGGCTTGCCCAGAGGAGGAACATCTCATGGCTCTCGTCCCCGGTACGGCCTGTTTCCAGAAAGGCACATGTCCGGCTCCTTGTCCCACACGGAAGGTGGCAGCCCTGAAAGCTGTTGCTGGTCTTCACCGTCCCCCTGCAGCCTATTCACAGGCACAACAGGATTTGGGACCCGGGCTTGGCCAGAGGAGGAACATCTCATGGCTCTCGTTCTCGGCACGGCCTGTTTCCAGAAAGGAACACGTCCGGCTCCTTGTCCCACACGGAAGGTGGCAGCCCTGAAAGCTGTTGCTGGTCTTCACCGTCCCCCTGCAGCCTATTCACAGGCACAACAGGATCTGGGACCCGGGCTTGCCCAGAGGAGGAACATCTCATGGCTCTCGTCCTCGGCAGAGCCTGTTTCCGAGAAGGCACACGTCCGGCTCCTTCTCCCACACGGAAGGTGGCAGCCCTGAAAGCTGTTGCTGGTCTTCACTGTCCCACTGCAGCCTATTCACAGGCACAACAGGATTCAGGACCGGGGCTTGGCCAGAGGAGGAACATCTCATGGCTCTCGTCCTCGGCAGGGCCTGTTTCCAGAAAGGCACACATCCGGCTCATTGTCCCACACGGAAGGTGGCAGCCCTGAAAGCTGTTGCTGGTCTTCACCGTCCCCCTGCAGCCTATTCACAGGCACAACAGGATTTGGACCCGGGCTTGCCCAGAGGAGGAACATCTCATGGCTCTCGTCCTCGGCAGAGCCTGATTCCGAAAAGGCACACGTCCGACTCCTTATCCCACACGGAAGGTGGCAGCCCTGAAAGCTGTTGCTGGTCTTCACCGTCCCCCTGCAGCCTATTCACAGGCACAACAGGATCTGGGACCCGGGCTTGCCCAGAGGAGGAACATCTCATGGCTCTCGTCCTCGGCAGGGCCTGTATACAGAAAGACACGTCCGGCTCCTTGTCCCACACGGAAGGTGGCAGCCCTGAAAGCTGTTGCTGGTCTTCACCATCCCCCTGCAGCCTATTCACAGGCACAACAGGATTCAGGACCGGGGCTTGCCCAGAGGAGGAACATCTCATGGCTCACGTCCTCGGCAGGGCCTGTTTCCGAAAAGGCACACGTCCGGCTCCTTGTCCCACACGGAAGTTGGCAGCCCTGGAAGCTGTTGCTGGTCTTCACCGTCCCCCTGCAGCCTATTCACAGGCACAACAGGATCTGGGACCCGGGCTTGCCCAGAGGAGGAACATCTCATGGCTGACGTCCTTGGCAGAGCCTGTTGCCGAAAAGGCACACATCCGGCTCCTTGTCCCACACGGAAGGTGGCAGCCCTGAAAGCTGTTGCTGGTCTTCACCGTCCCCCTGCAGCCTATTCACAGGCACAACAGGATTTGGGACCCGGGCTTGGCCAGAGGAGGAACATCTCATGGCTCTCGTCCTCGGCACGGCCTGTTTCTAGAAAGGAACACGTCCGGCTCCTTGTCCCACACTGAAGGTGGCAGCCGTGAAAGCTGTTGCTGGTCTTCACCGTCCCCCTGCAGCCTATTCACAGGCACAACAGGATCTGGGACCCGGGCTTGCCCAGAGGAGGAACATCTCATGGCTCTCGTCCCCGGTACGGCCTGTTTCCAGAAAGGCACACGTCCGGCTCCTTGTCCCACACGGAAGGTGGCAGCCCTGAAAGCTGTTGCTGGTCTTCACCGTCCCCCTGCAGCCTATTCACAGGCACAACAGGATCTGGGACCCGGGCTTGCCCAGAGGAGGAACATCTCATGGCTCTCGTCCTCGGCAGAGCCTGTTTCCGAGAAGGCACACGTCCGGCTCCTTCTCCCACACGGAAGGTGGCAGCCGTGAAAGCTGTTGCTGGTCTTCACCGTCCCCCTGCAGCCTATTCACAGGCACAACAGGATCTGGGACCCGGGCTTGCCCAGAGGAGGAACATCTCATGGCTCTCGTCCTCGGCAGGGCCTGTTTCCGAAAAGGCACACATCCGGCTCCTTGTCCCACACGGAAGGTGGCAGCCCTGAAAGCTGTTGCTGGTCTTCACCGTCCCCCTGCAGCCTATTCACAGGCACAACAGGATTCAGGACCGGGGCTTGGCCAGAGGAGGAACATCTCATGGCTCTCGTCCTCGGCAGGGCCTGTTTCCAGAAAGGCACACATCCGGCTCATTGTCCCACACGGAAGGTGGCAGCCCTGAAAGCTGTTGCTGGTCTTCACCGTCCCCCTGCAGCCTATTCACAGGCACAACAGGATTTGGACCCGGGCTTGCCCAGAGGAGGAACATCTCATGGCTCTCGTCCTCGGCAGAGCCTGATTCCGAAAAGGCACACGTCCGACTCCTTATCCCACACGGAAGGTGGCAGCCCTGAAAGCTGTTGCTGGTCTTCACCGTCCCCCTGCAGCGTATTCACAGGCACAACAGGATCTGGGACCCGGGCTTGGCCAGAGGAGGAACATCTCATGGCTCTCGTCCTCGGCACGGCCTGTTTCCAGAAATGAACACGTCCGGCTCCTTGTCCGACAGTGAAGGTGGCAGCCGTGAAAGCTCTTGCTGGTGTTCACCGTCCCCCTGCAGCCTATTCACAGGCACAACAGGATCTGGGACCCGGGCTTGCCCAGAGGAGGAACATCTCATGGCTCTCGTCCTCGGCAGAGGCTGTTTCCGAAAAGGCACACATCCGGCTCCTTGTCCCACACGGAAGGTGGCAGCCCTGAAAGCTGTTGCTGGTCTTCACTGTCCCACTGCAGCCTATTCACAGGCACAACAGGATCTGGGACCCGGGCTTGCCCAGAGGAGGAACATCTCATGGCTCTCGACCTCGGCAGAGCCTGATTCCGAAAAGGCACACGTCCGGCTCCTTGTCCCACACGGAAGGTGGCAGCCCTGAAAGCTGTTGCTGGTCTTCACCGTCCCCCTGCAGCCTATTCACAGGCACAACAGGATCTGGGACCCGGGCTTGCCCAGAGGAGGAACATCTCATGGCTCTCGTCCTCGGCAGGGCCTGTATACAGAAAGACACGTCCGGCTCCTTGTCCCACACGGAAGGTGGCAGCCCTGAAAGCTGTTGCTGGTCTTCACCATCCCCCTGCAGCCTATTCACAGGCACAACAGGATTCAGGACCGGGGCTTGCCCAGAGGAGGAACATCTCATGGCTCACGTCCTCGGCAGGGCCTGTTTCCGAAAAGGCACACGTCCGGCTCCTTGTCCCACACGGAAGGTGGCAGCCCTGGAAGCTGTTGCTGGTCTTCACCGTCCCCCTGCAGCCTATTCACAGGCACAACAGGATCTGGGACCCGGGCTTGCCCAGAGGAGGAACATCTCATGGCTGACGTCCTTGGCAGAGCCTGTTGCCGAAAAGGCACACATCCGGCTCCTTGTCCCACACGGAAGGTGGCAGCCCTGAAAGCTGTTGCTGGTCTTCACCGTCCCCCTGCAGCCTATTCACAGGCACAACAGGATTTGGGACCCGGGCTTGGCCAGAGGAGGAACATCTCATGGCTCTCCTCCTCGGCAGGGCCTGTTTCCAAAAAGGCACAAGACCGGCTCATTGTCCCACACGGAAGGTGGCAGCCCTGAAAGCTGTTGCTGGTCTTCACCGTCCCCCTGCAGCCTATTCACAGGCACAACAGGATCTGGGACCCGGGCTTGCCCAGAGGAGGAACATCTCATGGCTCTCGTCCTCGGCAGAGCCTGTTTCCGAAAAGGCACACGTCCGGCTCCTTGTCCCACACGGAAGGTGGCAGCCCTGGAAGCTGTTGCTGGTCTTCACCGTCCCCCTGCAGCCTATTCACAGGCACAACAGGATCTGGGACCCGGGCTTGCCCAGAGGAGGAACATCTCATGGCTCTCGTCCTCGGCAGGGCCTGTATCCAGAAAGACACGTCCGGCTCCTTGTCCCACACGGAAGGTGGCATCCCTGAAAGCTGTTGCTGGTCTTCACCGTCCCCCTGCAGCCTATTCACAGGCACAACAGGATTCAGGACCGGGGCTTGGCCAGAGGAGGAACATCTCATGGCTCTCGTCCTCGGCAGGGCCTGTTTCCAGAAAGGCACACATCCGGCTCCTTGTCCCACACGGAAGGTGGCAGCCCTGAAAGCTGTTGCTGGTCTTCACCGTCCCCCTGCAGCCTATTCACAGGCACAACAGAATTTGGACCCGGGCTTGCCCAGAGGAGGAACATCTCATGGCTCTCGTCCTCGGCAGAGCCTGATTCCGAAAAGGCACTCATCCGGCTCCTTGTCCCACACGGAAGTTGGCAGACCTGAAAGCTGTTGCTGGTCTTCACCGTCCCCCTGCAGCCTATTCACAGGCACAACAGGATTCAGGACCGGGGCTTGGCCAGAGGAGGAACATCTCATGGCTCTCCTCCTCGGCAGGGCCTGTTTCCAGAAAGGCACACATCCGGCTCATTGTCCCACACGGAAGGTGGCAGCCCTGAAAGCTGTTGCTGGTCTTCACCGTCCCCCTGCAGCCTATTCACAGGCACAACAGGATTTGGACCCGGGCTTGCCCAGAGGAGGAACATCTCATGGCTCTCGTCCTCGGCAGAGCCTGATTCCGAAAAGGCACACGTCCGACTCCTTATCCCACACGGAAGGTGGCAGCCCTGAAAGCTGTTGCTGGTCTTCACCGTCCCCCTGCAGCCTATTCACAGGCACAACAGGATCTGGGACCCGGGCTTGGCCAGAGGAGGAACATCTCATGGCTCTCGTCCTCGGCACGGCCTGTTTCCAGAAATGAACACGTCCGGCTCCTTGTCCCACAGTGAAGGTGGCAGCCGTGAAAGCTCTTGCTGGTGTTCACCGTCCCCCTGCAGCCTATTCACAGGCACAACAGGATCTGGGACCCGGGCTTGCCCAGAGGAGGAACATCTCATGGCTCTCGTCCTCGGCAGAGGCTGTTTCCGAAAAGGCACACATCCGGCTCCTTGTCCCACAGTGAAGGTGGCAGCCCTGAAAGCTGTTGCTGGTCTTCACTGTCCCACTGCAGCCTATTCACAGGCACAACAGGATCTGGGACCCGGGCTTGCCCAGAGGAGGAACATCTCATGGCTCTCGACCTCGGCAGAGCCTGATTCCGAAAAAGGCACACGTCCGGCTCCTTGTCCCACACGGAAGGTGGCAGCCCTGAAAGCTGTTGCTGGTCTTCACCGTCCCCCTGCAGCCTATTCACAGGCACAACAGGATCTGGGACCCGGGCTTGCCCAGAGGAGGAACATCTCATGGCTCTCGTCCTCGGCAGGGCCTGTATACAGAAAGACACGTCCGGCTCCTTGTCCCACACGGAAGGTGGCAGCCCTGAAAGCTGTTGCTGGTCTTCACCATCCCCCTGCAGGCTATTCACAGGCACAACAGGATTCAGGACCGGGGCTTGCCCAGAGGAGGAACATCTCATGGCTCACGTCCTCGGCAGGGCCTGTTTCCGAAAAGGCACACGTCCGGCTCCTTGTCCCACACGGAAGGTGGCAGCCCTGGAAGCTGTTGCTGGTCTTCATCGTCCCCCTGCAGCCTATTCACAGGCACAACAGGATCTGGGACCCGGGCTTGCCCAGAGGAGGAACATCTCATGGCTGACGTCCTTGGCAGAGCCTGTTGCCGAAAAGGCACACATCCGGCTCCTTGTCCCACACGGAAGGTGGCAGCCCTGAAAGCTGTTGCTGGTCTTCACCGTCCCCCTGCAGCCTATTCACAGGCACAACAGGATTTGGGACCCGGTCTTGGCCAGAGGAGGAACATCTCATGGCTCTCGTCCTCGGCACGGCCTGTTTCCAGAAAGGAACACGTCCGGCTCCTTGTCCCACACTGAAGGTGGCAGCCGTGAAAGCTGTTGCTGGTCTTCACCGTCCCCCTGCAGCCTATTCACAGGCACAACAGGATCTGGGACCCGGGCTTGCCCAGAGGAGGAACATCTCATGGCTCTCGTCCCCGGTACGGCCTGTTTCCAGAAAGGCACACGTCCGGCTCCTTGTCCCACACGGAAGGTGGCAGCCCTGAAAGCTGTTGCTGGTCTTCACCGTCCCCCTGCAGCCTATTCACAGGCACAACAGGATCTGGGACCCGGGCTTGCCCAGAGGAGGAACATCTCATGGCTCTCGTCCTCGGCAGAGCCTGTTTCCGAGAAGGCACACGTCCGGCTCCTTCTCCCACACGGAAGGTGGCAGCCGTGAAAGCTGTTGCTGGTCTTCACCGTCCCCCTGCAGCCTATTCACAGGCACAACAGGATCTGGGACCCGGGCTTGCCCAGAGGAGGAACATCTCATGGCTCTCGTCCTCGGCAGGGCCTGTTTCCGAAAAGGCACACATCCGGCTCCTTGTCCCACACGGAAGGTGGCAGCCCTGAAAGCTGTTGCTGGTCTTCACCGTCCCCCTGCAGCCTATTCACAGGCACAACAGGATTCAGGACCGGGGCTTGCCCAGAGGTGGAACATCTCATGGCTCTCGTCCTCGGCAGGGCCTGTTTCCAAAAAGGCACAAGACCGGCTCATTGTCCCACACGGAAGGTGGCAGCCCTGAAAGCTGTTGCTGGTCTTCACCGTCCCCCTGCAGCCTATTCACAGGCACAACAGGATCTGGGACCCGGGCTTGCCCAGAGGAGGAACATCTCATGGCTCTCGTCCTCGGCAGAGCCTGTTTCCGAAAAGGCACACGTCCGGCTCCTTGTCCCACACGGAAGGTGGCAGCCCTGGAAGCTGTTGCTGGTCTTCACCGTCCCCCTGCAGCCTATTCACAGGCACAACAGGATCTGGGACCCGGGCTTGCCCAGAGGAGGAACATCTCATGGCTCTCGTCCTCGGCAGGGCCTGTATCCAGAAAGACACGTCCGGCTCCTTGTCCCACACGGAAGGTGGCAGCCCTGAAAGCTGTTGCTGGTCTTCACCGTCCCCCTGCAGCCTATTCACAGGCACAACAGGATTCAGGACCCGGGCTTGCCCAGAGGAGGAACATCTCATGGCTCTCGTCCTCGGCAGGGCCTTTTTCCAGAAAGGCACACATCCGGCTCCTTGTCCCACACGGAAGGTGGCAGCCCTGAAAGCTGTTGCTGGTCTTCACCGTCCCCCTGCAGCCTATTCACAGGCACAACAGGATTTGGACCCGGGCTTGCCCAGAGGAGGAACATCTCATGGCTCTCGTCCTCGGCAGAGCCTGATTCCGAAAAGGCACACGTCCGACTCCTTATCCCAAATGGAAGGTGGCAGCCCTGAAAGCTGTTGCTGGTGTTCACCGTCCCCCTGCAGCCAATTCACAGGCACAACAGGATCTGGGACCCGGGCTTGCCCAGAGGAGGAACATCTCATGGCTCTCGTCCTCGGCAGGGCCTGTTTCCAGAAAGACACGTCCGGCTCCTTGTCCCACACGGAAGGTGGCAGCCCTGAAAGCTGTTGCTGGTCTTCACCGTCCCCCTGCAGCCTATTCACAGGCACAACAGGATTCAGGACCGGGGCTTGCCCAGAGGTGGAACATCTCATGGCTCTCGTCCTCGGCAGGGCCTGTTTCCAAAAAGGCACAAGACCGGCTCATTGTCCCACACGGAAGGTGGCAGCCCTGAAAGCTGTTGCTGGTCTTCACCGTCCCCCTGCAGCCTATTCACAGGCACAACAGGATCTGGGACCCGGGCTTGCCCAGAGGAGGAACATCTCATGGCTCTCGTCCTCGGCAGAGCCTGTTTCCGAAAAGGCACACGTCCGGCTCCTTGTCCCACACGGAAGGTGGCAGCCCTGGAAGCTGTTGCTGGTCTTCACCGTCCCCCTGCAACCTATTCACAGGCACAACAGGATCTGGGACCCGGGCTTGCCCAGAGGAGGAACATCTCATGGCTCTCGTCCTCGGCAGGGCCTGTATCCAGAAAGACACGTCCGGCTCCTTGTCCCACACGGAAGGTGGCAGCCCTGAAAGCTGTTGCTGGTCTTCACCATCCCCCTGCAGGCTATTCACAGGCACAACAGGATCTGGGACCCGGGCTTGCCCAGAGGAGGAACATCTCATGGCTCACGTCCTCGGCAGGGCCTGTTTCCGAAAAGGCACACGTCCGGCTCCTTGTCCCACACGGAAGGTGGCAGCCCTGGAAGCTGTTGCTGGTCTTCATCGTCCCCCTGCAGCCTATTCACAGGCACAACAGGATCTGGGACCCGGGCTTGCCCAGAGGAGGAACATCTCATGGCTGACGTCCTTGGCAGAGCCTGTTGCCGAAAAGGCACACATCCGGCTCCTTGTCCCACACGGAAGGTCGCAGCCCTGAAAGCTGTTGCTGGTCTTCACCGTCCCCCTGCAGCCTATTCACAGGCACAACAGGATTTGGGACCCGGTCTTGGCCAGAGGAGGAACATCTCATGGCTCTCGTCCTCGGCACGGCCTGTTTCCAGAAAGGAACACGTCCGGCTCCTTGTCCCACACTGAAGGTGGCAGCCGTGAAAGCTGTTGCTGGTCTTCACCGTCCCCCTGCAGCCTATTCACAGGCACAACAGGATCTGGGACCCGGGCTTGCCCAGAGGAGGAACATCTCATGGCTCTCGTCCCCGGTACGGCCTGTTTCCAGAAAGGCACACGTCCGGCTCCTTGTCCCACACGGAAGGTGGCAGCCCTGAAAGCTGTTGCTGGTCTTCACCGTCCCCCTGCAGCCTATTCACAGGCACAACAGGATCTGGGACCCGGGCTTGCCCAGAGGAGGAACATCTCATGGCTCTCGTCCTCGGCAGAGCCTGTTTCCGAGAAGGCACACGTCCGGCTCCTTCTCCCACACGGAAGGTGGCAGCCGTGAAAGCTGTTGCTGGTCTTCACCGTCCCCCTGCAGCCTATTCACAGGCACAACAGGATCTGGGACCCGGGCTTGCCCAGAGGAGGAACATCTCATGGCTCTCGTCCTCGGCAGGGCCTGTTTCCGAAAAGGCACACATCCGGCTCCTTGTCCCACACGGAAGGTGGCAGCCCTGAAAGCTGTTGCTGGTCTTCACCGTCCCCCTGCAGCCTATTCACAGGCACAACAGGATTCAGGACCGGGGCTTGCCCAGAGGTGGAACATCTCATGGCTCTCGTCCTCGGCAGGGCCTGTTTCCAAAAAGGCACAAGACCGGCTCATTGTCCCACACGGAAGGTGGCAGCCCTGAAAGCTGTTGCTGGTCTTCACCGTCCCCCTGCAGCCTATTCACAGGCACAACAGGATCTGGGACCCGGGCTTGCCCAGAGGAGGAACATCTCATGGCTCTCGTCCTCGGCAGAGCCTGTTTCCGAAAAGGCACACGTCCGGCTCCTTGTCCCACACGGAAGGTGGCAGCCCTGGAAGCTGTTGCTGGTCTTCACCGTCCCCCTGCAGCCTATTCACAGGCACAACAGGATCTGGGACCCGGGCTTGCCCAGAGGAGGAACATCTCATGGCTCTCGTCCTCGGCAGGGCCTGTATCCAGAAAGACACGTCCGGCTCCTTGTCCCACACGGAAGGTGGCAGCCCTGAAAGCTGTTGCTGGTCTTCACCGTCCCCCTGCAGCCTATTCACAGGCACAACAGGATTCAGGACCGGGGCTTGGCCAGAGGAGGAACATCTCATGGCTCTCGTCCTCGGCAGGGCCTTTTTCCAGAAAGGCACACATCCGGCTCCTTGTCCCACACGGAAGGTGGCAGCCCTGAAAGCTGTTGCTGGTCTTCACCGTCCCCCTGCAGCCTATTCACAGGCACAACAGGATTTGGACCCGGGCTTGCCCAGAGGAGGAACATCTCATGGCTCTCGTCCTCGGCAGAGCCTGATTCCGAAAAGGCACACGTCCGACTCCTTATCCCAAATGGAAGGTGGCAGCCCTGAAAGCTGTTGCTGGTGTTCACCGTCCCCCTGCAGCCTATTCACAGGCACAACAGGATCTGGGACCCGGGCTTGCCCAGAGGAGGAACATCTCATGGCTCTCGTCCTCGGCAGGGCCTGTTTCCAGAAAGACACGTCCGGCTCCTTGTCCCACACGGAAGGTGGCAGCCCTGAAAGCTGTTGCTGGTCTTCACCGTCGCCCTGCAGCCTATTCACAGGCACAACAGGATTCAGGACCGGGGCTTGCCCAGAGGTGGAACATCTCATGGCTCTCGTCCTCGGCAGGGCCTGTTTCCAAAAAGGCACAAGACCGGCTCATTGTCCCACACGGAAGGTGGCAGCCCTGAAAGCTGTTGCTGGTCTTCACCGTCCCCCTGCAGCCTATTCACAGGCACAACAGGATCTGGGACCCGGGCTTGCCCAGAGGAGGAACATCTCATGGCTCTCGTCCTCGGCAGAGCCTGTTTCCGAAAAGGCACACGTCCGGCTCCTTGTCCCACACGGAAGGTGGCAGCCCTGGAAGCTGTTGCTGGTCTTCACCGTCCCCCTGCAGCCTATTCACAGGCACAACAGGATCTGGGACCCGGGCTTGCCCAGAGGAGGAACATCTCATGGCTCTCGTCCTCGGCAGGGCCTGTATCCAGAAAGACACGTCCGGCTCCTTGTCCCACAGTGAAGTTGGCAGCCCTGAAAGCTGTTGCTGGTCTTCACCGTCCCCCTGCAGCCTATTCACAGGCACAACAGGATTCAGGACCGGGGCTTGGCCAGAGGAGGAACATCTCATGGCTCTCGTCCTCGGCAGGGCCTGTTTCCAGAAAGGCACACATCCGGCTCCTTGTCCCACACGGAAGGTGGCAGCCCTGAAAGCTGTTGCTGGTCTTCACCGTCCCCCTGCAGCCTATTCACAGGCACAACAGGATTTGGACCCGGGCTTGCCCAGAGGAGGAACATCTCATGGCTCTCGTCCTCGGCAGAGCCTGATTCCGAAAAGGCACACGTCCGACTCCTTATCCCAAATGGAAGGTGGCAGCCCTGAAAGCTGTTGCTGGTCTTCACCGTCCCCCTGCAGCCTATTCACAGGCACAACAGGATCTGGGACCCGGGCTTGCCCAGAGGAGGAACATCTCATGGCTCTCGTCCTCGGCAGGGCCTGTTTCCAGAAAGACACGTCCGGCTCCTTGTCCCACACGGAAGGTGGCAGCCCTGAAAGCTGTTGCTGGTCTTCACCATCCCCCTGCAGCCTATTCACAGGCACAACAGGATCTGGGACCCGGGCTTGCCCAAGGAGGAACATCTCATGTCTCTCGTCCTCGGCAGGGCCTGTTTCCGAGAAGGCACACATCCGGGTTCTTGTCCCACACGGAAGGTGGCAGCCCTGAAAGCTGTTGCTGGTCTTCACCGTCCCCCTGCAGCCTATTCACAGGCACAACAGGATTTGGACCCGGGCTTGCCCAGAGGAGGAACATCTCATGGCTCTCGTCCTCGGCAGAGCCTGATTCCGAAAAGGCACACGTCCGGCTCCTTATCCCACACGGAAGGTGGCAGCCCTGAAAGCTGTTGCTGGTCTTCACCGTCCCCCTGCAGCCTATTCACAGGCACAACAGGATCTGGGACCCGGGCTTGGCCAGAGGAGGAACATCTCATGGCTCTCGTCCTCGGCAGGGCCTGTATCCAGAAAGACACGTCCGGCTCCTTGTCCCACACGGATGGTGGCAGCCCTGAAAGCTGTTGCTGGTCTTCACCATCCCCCTGCAGCCTATTCACAGGCACAACAGGATTCAGGACCGGGGCTTGCCCAGAGGTGGAACATCTCATGGCTCTCGTCCTCGGCAGGGCCTGTTTCCGAAAAGGCACACGTCCGGCTCCTTGTCCCACACGGAAGGTGGCAGCCCTGGAAGCTGTTGCTGGTCTTCACCGTCCCCCTGCAGCCTATTCACAGGCACAACAGGATTCAGGACCCGGGCTTGCCCAGAGGTGGAACATCTCATGGCTCTCGTCCTCGGCAGAGCCTGTTTCCGAAAACGCACACGTCCGGCTCCTTGTCCCACATGGAATGTGGCAGCCGTGAAAGCTGTTGCTGGTCTTCACCGTCCCCCTGCAGCCTATTCACAGGTACAACAGGATTTGGACGCGGGCTTGGCCAGAGGAGGAACATCTCATGGCTCTCGTCCTCGTCAGAGCCTGTTTCCGAAAAGGCACACATCCGGCTCCTTGTCCCACACGGAAGGTGGCAGCCCTGAAAGCTGTTGCTGGTCTTCACCATCCCCCTGCAGCCTATTCACAGGCACAACAGGATTCAGGACCGGGGCTTGCCCAGAGGTGGAACATCTCATGGCTCTCGTCCTCGGCAGGGCCTGTTTCCAAAAAGGCACAACACCGGCTCATTGTCCCACACGGAAGGTGGCAGCCCTGAAAGCTGTTGCTGGTCTTCACCGTCCCCCTGCAGCCTATTCACAGGCACAACAGGATCTGGGACCCGGGCTTGCCCAGAGGAGGAACATCTCATGGCTCTCGTCCTCGGCAGAGCCTGTTTCCGAGAAGGCACACGTCCGGCTCCTTCTCCCACACGGAAGGTGGCAGCCGTGAAAGCTGTTGCTGGTCTTCACCGTCCCCCTGCAGCCTATTCACAGGCACAACAGGATCTGGGACCCGGGCTTGCCCAGAGGAGGAACATCTCATGGCTCTCGTCCTCGGCAGGGCCTGTTTCCGAAAAGGCACACATCCGGCTCCTTGTCCCACACGGAAGGTGGCAGCCCTGAAAGCTGTTGCTGGTCTTCACCGTCCCCCTGCAGCCTATTCACAGGCACAACAGGATTCAGGACCGGGGCTTGCCCAGAGGTGGAACATCTCATGGCTCTCGTCCTCGGCAGGGCCTGTTTCCGAAAAGGCACACGTCCGGCTCCTTGTCCCACAGTGAAGTTGGCAGCCGTGAAAGCTGTTGCTGGTGTTCACCGTCCCCCTGCAGCCTATTCACAGGCACAACAGGATCTGGGACCCGGGCTTGCCCAGAGGAGGAACATCTCATGGCTCTCATCCTCGGCAGGGCCTGTTTCCATAAAGGCACAAGACCGGCTCATTGTCCCACACGGAAGGTGGCAGCCCTGGAAGCTGTTGCTGGTCTTCACCGTACCCCTGCAACCTATTCACAGGCACAACAGGATTCAGGAGCCGGGCTTGCCCAGAGGAGGAACATCTCATGGCTCTCGTCCTCGGAAGGGCCTGTTTCCGAAAAGGCACACATCCGGCTCATTGTCCCACACGGAAGGTGGCAGCCCTGAAAGCTGTTGCTGGTCTTCACCGTCCCCCTGCAGCCTATTCACAGGCACAACAGGATTTGGACCCGGGCTTGCCCAGAGGAGGAACATCTCATGGCTCTCGTCCTCGGCAGAGCCTGATTCCGAAAAGGCACACGTCCGGCTCCTTATCCCACACGGAAGGTGGCAGCCCTGAAAGCTGTTGCTGGTCTTCACCGTCCCCCTGCAGCCTATTCACAGGCACAACAGGATCTGGGACCCGGGCTTGGCCAGAGGAGGAACATCTCATGGCTCTCGTCCTCGGCAGGGCCTGTATCCAGAAAGACACGTCCGGCTCCTTGTCCCACACGGATGGTGGCAGCCCTGAAAGCTGTTGCTGGTCTTCACCATCCCCCTGCAGCCTATTCACAGGCACAACAGGATTCAGGACCGGGGCTTGCCCAGAGGTGGAACATCTCATGGCTCTCGTCCTCGGCAGGGCCTGTTTCCGAAAAGGCACACGTCCGGCTCCTTGTCCCACACGGAAGGTGGCAGCCCTGGAAGCTGTTGCTGGTCTTCACCGTCCCCCTGCAGCCTATTCACAGGCACAACAGGATTCAGGACCCGGGCTTGCCCAGAGGTGGAACATCTCATGGCTCTCGTCCTCGGCAGAGCCTGTTTCCGAAAACGCACACGTCCGGCTCCTTGTCCCACATGGAATGTGGCAGCCGTGAAAGCTGTTGCTGGTCTTCACCGTCCCCCTGCAGCCTATTCACAGGTACAACAGGATTTGGACGCGGGCTTGCCCAGAGGAGGAACATCTCATGGCTCTCGTCCTCGTCAGAGCCTGTTTCCGAAAAGGCACACATCCGGCTCCTTGTCCCACACGGAAGGTGGCAGCCCTGAAAGCTGTTGCTGGTCTTCACCATCCCCCTGCAGCCTATTCACAGGCACAACAGGATTCAGGACCGGGGCTTGCCCAGAGGTGGAACATCTCATGGCTCTCGTCCTCGGCAGGGCCTGTTTCCAAAAAGGCACAACACCGGCTCATTGTCCCACACGGAAGGTGGCAGCCCTGAAAGCTGTTGCTGGTCTTCACCGTCCCCCTGCAGCCTATTCACAGGCACAACAGGATCTGGGACCCGGGCTTGCCCAGAGGAGGAACATCTCATGGCTCTCGTCCTCGGCAGAGCCTGTTTCCGAGAAGGCACACGTCCGGCTCCTTGTCCCACACGGAAGGTGGCAGCCGTGAAAGCTGTTGCTGGTCTTCACCGTCCCCCTGCAGCCTATTCACAGGCACAACAGGATCTGGGACCCGGGCTTGCCCAGAGGAGGAACATCTCATGGCTCTCGTCCTCGGCAGGGCCTGTTTCCGAAAGGCACACATCCGGCTCCTTGTCCCACACGGAAGGTGGCAGCCCTGAAAGCTGTTGCTGGTCTTCACCGTCCCCCTGCAGCCTATTCACAGGCACAACAGGATTCAGGACCGGGGCTTGCCCAGAGGTGGAACATCTCATGGCTCTCGTCCTCGGCAGGGCCTGTTTCCGAAAAGGCACACGTCCGGCTCCTTGTCCCACAGTGAAGTTGGCAGCCGTGAAAGCTGTTGCTGGTGTTCACCGTCCCCCTGCAGCCTATTCACAGGCACAACAGGATCTGGGACCCGGGCTTGCCCAGAGGAGGAACATCTCATGGCTCTCATCCTCGGCAGGGCCTGTTTCCATAAAGGCACAAGACCGGCTCATTGTCCCACACGGAAGGTGGCAGCCCTGGAAGCTGTTGCTGGTCTTCACCGTACCCCTGCAACCTATTCACAGGCACAACAGGATTCAGGAGCCGGGCTTGCCCAGAGGAGGAACATCTCATGGCTCTCGTCCTCGGAAGGGCCTGTTTCCGAAAAGGCACACATCCGGCTCATTGTCCCACACGGAAGGTGGCAGCCCTGAAAGCTGTTGCTGGTCTTCACCGTCCCCCTGCAGCCTATTCACAGGCACAACAGGATTTGGACCCGGGCTTGCCCAGAGGAGGAACATCTCATGGCTCTCGTCCTCGGCAGAGCCTGATTCCGAAAAGGCACACGTCCGGCTCCTTATCCCACACGGAAGGTGGCAGCCCTGAAAGCTGTTGCTGGTCTTCACCGTCCCCCTGCAGCCTATTCACAGGCACAACAGGATCTGGGACCCGGGCTTGGCCAGAGGAGGAACATCTCATGGCTCTCGTCCTCGGCAGGGCCTGTATCCAGAAAGACACGTCCGGCTCCTTGTCCCACACGGATGGTGGCAGCCCTGAAAGCTGTTGCTGGTCTTCACCATCCCCCTGCAGCCTATTCACAGGCACAACAGGATTCAGGACCGGGGCTTGCCCAGAGGTGGAACATCTCATGGCTCTCGTCCTCGGCAGGGCCTGTTTCCGAAAAGGCACACGTCCGGCTCCTTGTCCCACACGGAAGGTGGCAGCCCTGGAAGCTGTTGCTGGTCTTCACCGTCCCCCTGCAGCCTATTCACAGGCACAACAGGATTCAGGACCCGGGCTTGCCCAGAGGTGGAACATCTCATGGCTCTCGTCCTCGGCAGAGCCTGTTTCCGAAAACGCACACGTCCGGCTCCTTGTCCCACATGGAATGTGGCAGCCGTGAAAGCTGTTGCTGGTCTTCACCGTCCCCCTGCAGCCTATTCACAGGTACAACAGGATTTGGACGCGGGCTTGCCCAGAGGAGGAACATCTCATGGCTCTCGTCCTCGTCAGAGCCTGTTTCCGAAAAGGCACACATCCGGCTCCTTGTCCCACACGGAAGGTGGCAGCCCTGAAAGCTGTTGCTGGTCTTCACCATCCCCCTGCAGCCTATTCACAGGCACAACAGGATTCAGGACCGGGGCTTGCCCAGAGGTGGAACATCTCATGGCTCTCGTCCTCGGCAGGGCCTGTTTCCAAAAAGGCACAAGACCGGCTCATTGTCCCACACGGAAGGTGGCAGCCCTGAAAGCTGTTGCTGGTCTTCACCGTCCCCCTGCAGCCTATTCACAGGCACAACAGGATCTGGGACCCGGGCTTGCCCAGAGGAGGAACATCTCATGGCTCTCGTCCTCGGCAGAGCCTGTTTCCGAAAAGGCACACGTCCGGCTCCTTGTCCCACACGGAAGGTGGCAGCCCTGGAAGCTGTTGCTGGTCTTCACCGTCCCCCTGCAGCCTATTCACAGGCACAACAGGATCTGGGACCCGGGCTTGCCCAGAGGAGGAACATCTCATGGCTCTCGTCCTCGGCAGGGCCTGTATCCAGAAAGACACGTCCGGCTCCTTGTCCCACACGGAAGGTGGCAGCCCTGAAAGCTGTTGCTGGTCTTCACCGTCCCCCTGCAGCCTATTCACAGGCACAACAGGATTCAGGACCGGGGCTTGCCCAGAGGAGGAACATCTCATGGCTCTCGTCCTCGGCAGGGCCTGTTTCCAGAAAGGCACACATCCGGCTCCTTGTCCCACACGGAAGGTGGCAGCCCTGAAAGCTGTTGCTGGTCTTCACCGTCCCCCTGCAGCCTATTCACAGGCACAACAGGATTTGGACCCGGGCTTGCCCAGAGGAGGAACATCTCATGGCTCTCGTCCTCGGCAGAGCCTGATTCCGAAAAGGCACACGTCCGACTCCTTATCCCACACGGAAGGTGGCAGCCCTGAAAGCTGTTGCTGGTCTTCACCGTCCCCCTGCAGCCTATTCACAGGCACAACAGGATCTGGGACCCGGGCTTGCCCAGAGGAGGAACATCTCATGGCTCTCGTCCTCGGCAGGGCCTGTTTCCAGAAAGGCGCAAGACCGGCTCATTGTCCCACACGGAAGGTGGCAGCCCTGAAAGCTGTTGCTGGTCTTCACCGTACCCCTGCAACCTATTCACAGGCACAACAGGATTCAGGAGCCGGGCTTGCCCAGAGGAGGAACATCTCATGGCTCTCGTCCTCGGCAGGGCCTGTTTCCGAAAAGGCACACATCCGGCTCATTGTCCCACACGGAAGGTGGCAGCCCTGAAAGCTGTTGCTGGTCTTCACCGTCCCCCTGCAGCCTATTCACAGGCACAACAGGATTTGGACCCGGGCTTGCCCAGAGGAGGAACATCTCATGGCTCTCGTCCTCGGCAGGGCCTGTTTCCAAAAAGGCACAAGACCGGCTCCTTGTCCCACACGGATGGTGGCAGCCCTGAAAGCTGTTGCTGGTCTTCACCATCCCCCTGCAGCCTATTCACAGGCACAACAGGATTCAGGACCGGGGCTTGCCCAGAGGTGGAACATCTCATGGCTCTCGTCCTCGGCAGAGCTTGTTTCCGAAAAGGCACACGTCCGGCTCCTTGTCCCACACGGAAGGTGGCAGCCCTGGAAGCTGTTGCTGGTCTTCACCGTCCCCCTGCAGCCTATTCACAGGCACAACAGGATTCAGGACCCGGGCTTGCCCAGAGGTGGAACATCTCATGGCTCTCGTCCTCGGCAGAGCCTGTTTCCGAAAACGCACACGTCCGGCTCCTTGTCCCACATGGAATGTGGCAGCCGTGAAAGCTGTTGCTGGTCTTCACCGTCCCCCTGCAGCCTATTCACAGGTACAACAGGATTTGGACGCGGGCTTGCCCAGAGGAGGAACATCTCATGGCTCTCGTCCTCGTCAGAGCCTGTTTCCGAAAAGGCACACATCCGGCTCCTTGTCCCACACGGAAGGTGGCAGCCCTGAAAGCTGTTGCTGGTCTTCACCATCCCCCTGCAGCCTATTCACAGGCACAACAGGATTCAGGACCGGGGCTTGCCCAGAGGTGGAACATCTCATGGCTCTCGTCCTCGGCAGGGCCTGTTTCCAAAAAGGCACAACACCGGCTCATTGTCCCACACGGAAGGTGGCAGCCCTGAAAGCTGTTGCTGGTCTTCACCGTCCCCCTGCAGCCTATTCACAGGCACAACAGGATCTGGGACCCGGGCTTGCCCAGAGGAGGAACATCTCATGGCTCTCGTCCTCGGCAGAGCCTGTTTCCGAGAAGGCACACGTCCGGCTCCTTCTCCCACACGGAAGGTGGCAGCCGTGAAAGCTGTTGCTGGTCTTCACCGTCCCCCTGCAGCCTATTCACAGGCACAACAGGATCTGGGACCCGGGCTTGCCCAGAGGAGGAACATCTCATGGCTCTCGTCCTCGGCACGGCCTGTATCCAGAAAGGAACACGTCCGGCTCCTTGTCCCACACGGAAGGTGGCAGCCGTGAAAGCTGTTGCTGGTGTTCACCGTCCCCCTGCAGCCTATTCACAGGCACAACAGGATCTGGGACCCGGGCTTGCCCAGAGGAGGAACATCTCATGGCTCTCATCCTCGGCAGGGCCTGTTTCCATAAAGGCACAAGACCGGCTCATTGTCCCACACGGAAGGTGGCAGCCCTGAAAGCTGTTGCTGGTCTTCACCGTACCCCTGCAACCTATTCACAGGCACAACAGGATTCAGGAGCCGGGCTTGCCCAGAGGAGGAACATCTCATGGCTCTCGTCCTCGGCAGGGCCTGTTTCCGAAAAGGCACACATCCGGCTCATTGTCCCACACGGAAGGTGGCAGCCCTGAAAGCTGTTGCTGGTCTTCACCGTCCCCCTGCAGCCTATTCACAGGCACAACAGGATTTGGACCCGGGCTTGCCCAGAGGAGGAACATCTCATGGCTCTCGTCCTCGGCAGGGCCTGTTTCCAAAAAGGCACAAGACCGGCTCCTTGTCCCACACGGATGGTGGCAGCCCTGAAAGCTGTTGCTGGTCTTCACCATCCCCCTGCAGCCTATTCACAGGCACAACAGGATCTGGGACCCGGGCTTGCCCAGAGGAGGAACATCTCATGTCTCTCGTCCTCGGCAGGGCCTGTTTCCGAGAAGGCACACATCCGGGTTCTTGTCCCACACGGAAGGTGGCAGCCCTGAAAGCTGTTGCTGGTCTTCACCGACCCCCTGCAGCCTATTCACAGGCACAACAGGATTTGGACCCGGGCTTGCCCAGAGGAGGAACATCTCATGGCTCTCGTCCTCGGCAGAGCCTGATTCCGAAAAGGCACACGTCCGGCTCCTTGTCCCACACGGAAGGTGGCAGCCCTGAAAGCTGTTGCTGGTCTTCACCGTCCCCCAGCAGCCTATTCACAGGCACAACAGGATCTGGGACCCGGGCTTGCCCAGAGGAGGAACATCTCATGGCTCTCGTCCTCGGCACGGCCTGTTTCCAGAAAGGAACACGTCCGGCTCCTTGTCCCACAGTGAAGTTGGCAGCCGTGAAAGCTGTTGCTGGTGTTCACCGTCCCCCTGCAGCCTATTCACAGGCACAACAGGATCTGGGACCCGGGCTTGCCCAGAGGAGGAACATCTCATGGCTCTCATCCTCGGCAGGGCCTGTTTCCATAAAGGCACAAGACCGGCTCATTGTCCCACACGGAAGGTGGCAGCCCTGAAAGCTGTTGCTGGTCTTCACCGTACCCCTGCAACCTATTCACAGGCACAACAGGATTCAGGAGCCGGGCTTGCCCAGAGGAGGAACATCTCATGGCTCTCGTCCTCGGCAGGGCCTGTTTCCGAAAAGGCACACATCCGGCTCATTGTCCCACACGGAAGGTGGCAGCCCTGAAAGCTGTTGCTGGTCTTCACCGTACCCCTGCAGCCTATTCACAGGCACAACAGGATTTGGACCCGGGCTTGCCCAGAGGAGGAACATCTCATGGCTCTCGTCCTCGGCAGGGCCTGTTTCCAAAAAGGCACAAGACCGGCTCATTGTCCCACACGGAAGGTGGCAGCCCTGAAAGCTGTTGCTGGTCTTCACCGTCCCCCTGCAGCCTATTCACAGGCACAACAGGATCTGGGACCCGGGCTTGCCCAGAGGAGGAACATCTCATGGCTCTCGTCCTCGGCAGAGCCTGTTTCCGAAAAGGCACACGTCCGGCTCCTTGTCCCACACGGAAGGTGGCAGCCCTGGAAGCTGTTGCTGGTCTTCACCGTCCCCCTGCAGCCTATTCACAGGCACAACAGGATCTGGGACCCGGGCTTGCCCAGAGGAGGAACATCTCATGGCTCTCGTCCTCGGCAGGGCCTGTATCCAGAAAGACACGTCCGGCTCCTTGTCCCACACGGAAGGTGGCAGCCCTGAAAGCTGTTGCTGGTCTTCACCGTCCCCCTGCAGCCTATTCACAGGCACAACAGGATTCAGGACCGGGGCTTGGCCAGAGGAGGAACATCTCATGGCTCTCGTCCTCGGCAGGGCCTGTTTCCAGAAAGGCACACATCCGGCTCCTTGTCCCACACGGAAGGTGGCAGCCCTGAAAGCTGTTGCTGGTCTTCACCGTCCCCCTGCAGCCTATTCACAGGCACAACAGGATTTGGACCCGGGCTTGCCCAGAGGAGGAACATCTCATGGCTCTCGTCCTCGGCAGAGCCTGATTCCGAAAAGGCACACGTCCGACTCCTTATCCCACACGGAAGGTGGCAGCCCTGAAAGCTGTTGCTGGTCTTCACCGTCCCCCTGCAGCCTATTCACAGGCACAACAGGATCTGGGACCCGGGCTTGCCCAGAGGAGGAACATCTCATGGCTCTCGTCCTCGGCAGGGCCTGTTTCCAGAAAGACACGTCCGGCTCCTTGTCCCACACGGAAGGTGGCAGCCCTGAAAGCTGTTGCTGGTCTTCACCGTCCCCCAGCAGCCTATTCACAGGCACAACAGGATCTGGGACCCGGGCTTGCCCAGAGGAGGAACATCTCATGGCTCTCGTCCTCGGCACGGCCTGTTTCCAGAAAGGAACACGTCCGGCTCCTTGTCCCACAGTGAAGTTGGCAGCCGTGAAAGCTGTTGCTGGTGTTCACCGTCCCCCTGCAGCCTATTCACAGGCACAACAGGATCTGGGACCCGGGCTTGCCCAGAGGAGGAACATCTCATGGCTCTCATCCTCGGCAGGGCCTGTTTCCATAAAGGCACAAGACCGGCTCATTGTCCCACACGGAAGGTGGCAGCCCTGAAAGCTGTTGCTGGTCTTCACCGTACCCCTGCAACCTATTCACAGGCACAACAGGATTCAGGAGCCGGGCTTGCCCAGAGGAGGAACATCTCATGGCTCTCGTCCTCGGCAGGGCCTGTTTCCGAAAAGGCACACATCCGGCTCATTGTCCCACACGGAAGGTGGCAGCCCTGAAAGCTGTTGCTGGTCTTCACCGTCCCCCTGCAGCCTATTCACAGGCTGTGGTGGGTTGACCCTGGCTGGATACCAGGTGCCCACCAAAGCCGCTCTATCACTCCCCCTTCTCAGCTGGACGGGGGAGAGAAAAATATAACGAAAGGCTCGTGGGTCAAGATAAGGGCAGTTTAATAAAACGATAGCAAAGGTTGCGCGCGAAAGCAAAGAAAAAAAACAAATGATGTTACTCTCTACTTCCCATCAGCAGGCGATGTCTGGCCACTTCCTGGGAAGCAGGGCTCCAGTACGCGTAGTGCTTGCTCCGGAAGACAAAAATGTCCCCCCCCCGTCTCCCTTCACTTAGCTTTTATATCTGAGCTGACGTCATATGGTATGGAATATCTGTTTGGTTAGTTTAGGTCAGCTGTCCTGGTTATGTCCCGTCCCAAGATCTTGCCCTGCCCCAGCCTGCCATTGAGGGGAGGGCAAAAATGTTGGAGAGACAGCCTTGATGCTGTGCCAGCGCTGCTCAGCAGTAGCCAAAACACTGGTGTGTTATCAACACCTTTCTAGCTACAGAGCTGCAGAGCACAGTGCTATGAGGGCTGCTATAGGGAGTACTAACTCCATCTCAGCCAGACCCAATACAATCTCCACCCCTTATTCCATACCATTTGCGTCCTGCTCAGGTCCCACATAATTTAATACAGATATCTTCTAACCATACTATTGTATTTAATTCTCATTACTGAAATCCTTTCTTACCAACACTTACAACTGAAACTACATACTTAAACAACTTTTATACCCAACGTACAGATTTATACATTCTTATTAATTACTATCCCTTGTCCTTTAAGAGATAGATATTCCAGGGGCTTCTTCCACTCCTTCAGATGTTCACACACAGGTTATGACTTGGGCCCCATCCATCAAGATGAGTGGTCAGGACAGGAGAAGCAGTACGTTCAATCGTTGGGCACCAACGTCGGCTTGGTTTGGGTCACCGATGCACTTGTCTGGTTCCTTGCGAAGTTCACTCCTCTGCAGTTCAGGTCATTCCTGCTACATTACTTCCTGCAACATACAACTCACATCACAGATTATTTTTCCCCCAAGGTTAAATGTCCTTGAGGCACACACTGGGTCTCCCCATCCTTCCGCATTACCCACCAAGTACACCCAGGTCCCTGAGCAAAGACAATCCCACGAATGGGTTTGCCTTTTCCCATGGGAGGTGCAATCCACACTGCCTTCCCCAGCCACTTCCCCATGTGCACCACGGGGACCTTATCTCCTCCCACAGTATGTAGGGGTTTTGTTTGGGCAGGACCAGGACGGTTAGCAGATCCTCTAGAGTTAACTAGCCAAGTGGCTTCTGCTAAATTTGCATCCCAATGCTTCCATGTCCCATTGCCTAGCGCTCTCAACATACTCTTCAACAGTCCATTATATCTCTCAATTTTTCCAGATGCCTGCGGGTGATAGGGTATGTGGTATACCCACTCAATGCCATGTTTCTTTGCCCAGGAGCTTATAAGGTTATTTCGGAAATGAGTCCCATTGTCTGATTCAATTCTTTCTGGGGTACCGTGTCGCCATAAAATTTGCCTTTCGAGGCCTAAGATGGTGTTTCGGGCAGTGGCATGGTTTACAGGATATGTTTCTAGCCAACCAGTAGTTGCTTCCACCATGGTGAGTACGTAGCACTTGCCTTGGCGTGTTCGTGGCAGTGGTCCAATGTAGTCAATTTGCCAGGCCTCGCCATATTGAAAACCCAACCACCGCCCTCTGTTCCAGGGAGACTTTACTCTGGTGGCTCTTTTGATTGCAGCACATGTTTCACATTCATGAGTGACCTGTGTGATGGCCTCCATGGTCAGGTCCACCCCTCGATCACGAGCCCACCTATATGTTGCATCTCTCCCTAGATGTCCCGATGTCTCATGGGCCCATCGAGCTACAAATAGCTCACCCTTACGCTCCCAGTCCAGGTCCACCTGAGCTATATCTATTTTGGCAGCCTTGTCTACCTGTTCATTGTTTCGATGTTCTTCAGTGGCACGGCTTTTGGGCACGTGAGCATCTACATGACGTACCTTTAGAGTCATGTGTTCTACACGGGCAGCAATGTCCTGCCACAATGCTGCTGCCCAGATGGGTTTACCCTTGCGTTGCCAATTGGTCTTCTTCCACTGCTGTAGCCACCCCCATAGGGCATTAGCCACCATCCAGGAGTCGGTATAGAGGTAGAGTACCGGCCACTTTTCTCGTTCAGCAATGTCTAGAGCCAGTTGGATGGCTTTCACTTCTGCAAACTGACTTGACTCGCCTTCTCCTTCAGTGGCCTCAATGACTTGTCGTGTGGGGCTCCACACAGCAGCTTTCCACTTCCGATGGTTCCCTACCACACGACAGGATCCATCAGTAAACAGAGCATAACACCTTTCATCTTCTGATAACTCATTATATGGTGGTGCCTCTTGGGCACGAGTCACCTCCTCAGGTGATGCTCCAAAATCTCTGCCTTCTGGCCATTCCATGATCTCTTCCAGAATTCCTGGGCGGTTAGATTTCCCCAGTCGAGCCCGTTGCGTGATCAATGCTATCCACTTACTCCATGTAGCGCTGGTTGCATGATGTGTAGAGGGGATGTTTCCTTTGAACATCCAGTGTAGCACGGGCAATCGTGGTGCCAAGAGGAGATATGTTTCTGTACCAACAACTTCTGAAGCGGCTCGAACCCCCTCATATGCTGCTAATATCTCTTTTTCAGTCGGGGTATAGTGAGCTTCTGATCCTCGGTACCCCCGGCTCCAAAACCCTAATGGTCGACCTCGGGTTTCTCCTGGTGTTTTCTGCCACAGGCTCCAGGTGAGACCATGTTCCCCAGCTGCAGTGTAGAGTACATTTTGTACATCTGGTCCTGTTCGGACGGGCCCAAGAGCTACTGCACGAGCTATTTCCTGTCTGATATGCTCAAAGGCTTGTTGTTGTTCAGGGCCCCATTCAAAATAGTTCTTTTTCCGCGTTACTCGATAGAGAGGGCTCACAAGCTGACTATAACCTGGAATATGCATTCTCCAGAACCCCACAAGGCCTAGGAAAGCTTGTGTTTCTTTCTTGTTAGCTGGTGGAGACATAGTTGCTATCTTGTTAACCACATCCATAGGGACATGACGGCGACCATCCTGCCATTTTATTCCCAAGAACTGAATCTCCTGTGCAGGTCCCTTGACCTTACTTTTCTTTATGGCGAAACCAGCTTTCAGAAGAATCTGAATTATTCTTTTTCCCTTCTCAAACACTTCTTCTGCCTTGTTGCCCCATACGATGATGTCATCTATGTATTGTAAATGTTCAGGGGCATCGCCTTGTTCCAGTGCCATTTGGATTAATCCGTGACAAATGGTAGGGCTGTGCTTCCACCCCTGGGGCAGCCGATTCCAGGTGTATTGGACACCTCTCCATGTGAAAGCAAACTGTGGCCTGCACTCTGCTGCCAAAGGAATGGAGAAAAATGCATTGGCAATATCAATTGTAGCATACCATGTGGCTGCCTTTGATGCCAGTTCATATTGAAGCTCTAACATGTCTGGTACAGCAGCACTCAATGGCGGTGTCACTTCATTCAGGCCGCGATAATCTACTGTTAACCTCCATCCTCCATCAGACTTCTGCACTGGCCATATAGGACTATTAAAAGGTGAATGAGTCTTGCTGATGACTCCTTGGCTCTCTAGGTGATGAATCAGCTCATGGATGGGAGCCAGGGAGTCTCGGTTTGTCCGGTATTGCCGACGGTGCACTGTCCTGGTAGCGATAGGCACCTGCTGTTCTTCAACTTGCAGCAATCCCACAGTAAAGGGATCTTCCGAGAGGCCAGGCAGGGTAGATAGCTGTTTGATCTTCTCTGCATTTACAGTGGCTACACCAAAAGCCCACCGGCACCCCTTTGGGTCCTTGAAGTACCCTCTCTTGAGGTAGTCTATGCCAAGGATACAAGGGGCCTCTGGACCGGTCACAATGGGGTGCTTTTCCCACTTGTCCCCTGTCAAGCTCACTTCAGCCTCCAGTATAGTCAATTCTTGGCATCCCCCTGTCACTCCAGAGATCCAGATGGATTCTGTGCCCCTGTATCCTGATGGCATCAGTGTACACTGTGCACCAGTGTCTACCAAAGCCTTATACTTCTGTGGGTCTGATGTGCCAGGCCATCGAATCCACACAGTCCAGTATATCCGATCATCCCTTTCCTTCTCCTGGCCGAAGGCAGGGACCCTCTATTGCTGTTCCTCATCAGAATATTCACTGTCCGATCCTTGCGGTACCAGACCAGAAGTCCCCTCACCAGAATCAAGGGAGGTGTTTTCAGTTCTTCTATGCCTGGAGGATCGCTGAGTGCCTTCTTGGGCCTCTACAGCAACTACGCTGACAGCCTTCTTCTTGGGTGACCCCTTCTTAACAGCTGTCTTCCCTCTCAGTTCACGTACGCGGGCTTCCAGCTTAAAGGTGGGTTCACCATCCCACTTCCTCATGTCCTCCCCTTGGTCACGCAGGAAGAACCAGAGTGTACCACGTGGCATACGCCTAGGGCTCCCTTTCCCTCTGACTGGGGCAGGGGAGAACTGATTTCTTGGAGCATCCCTAACAGCCAAGGCACTGTCCTGTAGGGATGAGGAGACACAGAGATTTTCCTCAAAGTTTTGGAGCCAAGACGACACTTTCTCCACAGTTGGTGTTTCCATATCTGGACAATACATTGCTGCCAAGCTGTTAGAATACGACGCTGGGGCACCTTGAATCACCTTTCGCCACATGGCTCGTGTGCACAGGACATCCTCTGGGTCTTTGGAAACTTCCTCGTCATCTAGATCACTGTAGATGACTTCCACCACTGCTAACTCTCTCAGGTACTGAATGCCTTCATCTGCAGTAGTCCACTTTTCTGATGAATTTACAAGATCTTCCTTGAATGGATATCTTGCCTTCACACTTGAGAGGAGCCGGCTCCAGAGACTGCAAATTGCTGCCTCTTTCCCAATTCCTCTTTCAATTCCCCGGTTTCTAGCGAGGGATCCCAGCTGTTGCGCTTCCTTGCCTTCCAGTAGCTGACTATCAGCCCCGTTATCCCAGCATCGGAGCAGCCAGGCAGCAATCCGCTCACCTGGCTGGCGGCTGTAATCTTTCCGCAAGTCCCGAAGCTCTGAGGACGTCAGGGACCGGGTAGTTTCTGCTTCTTGTTTAAGTTCCCTCACTCCTTCCTCCAATTTCCTTATCGAAGGACCAGCTTCTAAATCAAGCCTTTCCTCTTCTTCTTCTTCCCTCACTAATCGATGGTATGGACCCGTTGATCTCCTTGTCCACTGTTTCCGTTTCACTACTGGGGCAATTACTGTAGTTGTTGTTTGGGTCCCTATCTCGAGCATCGTGTCCTTAGATGCAGTCTGGGTCCCTGCCTCAACCATGGTCCTCTGAGAGTATTGAACTGTGGCTCGGTAGGCATAGGCCAGGCCCCAGTACAGTGCGAGAAGCTGCTGGTTTTCATTGGGATAGGCAAGGCACCCTTCTATCAGGTGACGTGTCAGTTTGCCAGGGTTACTTGTCTGTTCGGATGTAAAATCCCAGATTATGGGAGGTGATAACCGTCCTAGGAATCTGCCCAAATCCTTCCATATACCCTGCCACCCAGGGACTGGTCGCTTGAGGGCACATTTCAATATTGCCTCACCTAAAACTTGCCTCCTCTTATACCAGGAAGAGACCAGGTTCCACAATACCCATAATATGCCACCAGTATTAATTATTAGTATTGAACAGCTCACGTAAGGGTGAACAAGGACCTCGGGAGCCTGCATAATAAAACCATTCACATCAATGCCTGGTAGGGAGAGGGAGATGTGTTCCCTCATCTCCTCCACAAGATAGCTCCCACAACACAGCAAAGCCATCACTGCCAGGACAAAGCACATAGACACTATTTGTATTAGCACGTTCCCACGTTCCTTCATTCTCCACACAAGATAACTCCCACAGCACAACAAAGCCGTCAGTGCCAGGACAAAGCACACAGCCATTATTTGCATTAACATGTTCCCAAACTCAGCAAGCTAGAGATAAGCAAGCAGCTAACAAGCTCTGTGACCTGCACAGGAGCTTGCCACTTAATAACTAGCTATAGAACGCTTAATGCAAAACTGCCGTTGTCGGGCCCCACGTTGGGCGCCAAAAAGGACTGTGGTGGGTTGACCCTGGCTGGATACCAGGTGCCCACCAAAGCCGCTCTATCACTCCCCCTTCTCAGCTGGACGGGGGAGAGAAAAATATAACGAAAGGCTCGTGGGTCAAGATAAGGGCAGTTTAATAAAACGATAGCAAAGGTTGCGCGCGAAAGCAAAGAAAAAAAACAAATGATGTTACTCTCTACTTCCCATCAGCAGGCGATGTCTGGCCACTTCCTGGGAAGCAGGGCTCCAGTACGCGTAGTGCTTGCTCCGGAAGACAAAAATGTCCCCCCCCCGTCTCCCTTCACTTAGCTTTTATATCTGAGCTGACGTCATATGGTATGGAATATCTGTTTGGTTAGTTTAGGTCAGCTGTCCTGGTTATGTCCCGTCCCAAGATCTTGCCCTGCCCCAGCCTGCCATTGAGGGGAGGGCAAAAATGTTGGAGAGACAGCCTTGATGCTGTGCCAGCGCTGCTCAGCAGTAGCCAAAACACTGGTGTGTTATCAACACCTTTCTAGCTACAGAGCTGCAGAGCACAGTGCTATGAGGGCTGCTATAGGGAGTACTAACTCCATCTCAGCCAGACCCAATACACAGGCACAACAGGATTTGGACCCGGGCTTGCCCAGAGGAGGAACATCTCATGGCTCTCGTCCTCGGCAGAGCCTGATTCCGAAAAGGCACACGTCCGGCTCCTTATCCCACACGGAAGGTGGCAGCCCTGAAAGCTGTTGCTGGTCTTCACCGTCCCCCTGCAGCCTATTCACAGGCACAACAGGATCTGGGACCCGGGCTTGGCCAGAGGAGGAACATCTCATGGCTCTCGTCCTCGGCAGGGCCTGTATCCAGAAAGACACGTCCGGATCCTTGTCCCACACGGATGGTGGCAGCCCTGAAAGCTGTTGCTGGTCTTCACCATCCCCCTGCAGCCTATTCACAGGCACAACAGGATTCAGGACCGGGGCTTGCCCAGAGGTGGAACATCTCATGGCTCTCGTCCTCGGCAGGGCCTGTTTCCGAAAAGGCACACGTCCGGCTCCTTGTCCCACACGGAATGTGGCAGCCCTGGAAGCTGTTGCTGGTCTTCACCGTCCCCCTGCAGCCTATTCACAGGCACAACAGGATTCAGGACCCGGGCTTGCCCAGAGGTGGAACATCTCATGGCTCTCGTCCTCGGCAGAGCCTGTTTCCGAAAACGCACACGTCCGGCTCCTTGTCCCACATGGAATGTGGCAGCCGTGAAAGCTGTTGCTGGTCTTCACCGTCCCCCTGCAGCCTATTCACAGGTACAACAGGATTTGGACGCGGGCTTGCCCAGAGGAGGAACATCTCATGGCTCTCGTCCTCGTCAGAGCCTGTTTCCGAAAAGGCACACATCCGGCTCCTTGTCCCACACGGAAGGTGGCAGCCCTGAAAGCTGTTGCTGGTCTTCACCATCCCCCTGCAGCCTATTCACAGGCACAACAGGATTCAGGACCGGTGTAGGGATTGGCGCTCGGAAGATCTCGCGATGTACGGAAAGAGAAGGGTTAAGGGAGGCGGGATGACCGACAGGCAGTATATAAGGGCGTGACGCAGTTGAATAAACGCCATTTGCAGCATCCTCATATTGGTGTCAGTGCTCTGTGGCCCAGGGTATGGTGGACCCTGTGCCGAGTCCCACGGGGTGATCAGACGAATGTCTACAAGTGGTGACCCCGACGTGATTGGACATCGGCGGATTACGCGGGGCGTAATCGAAGGCCTGGCCAGGCATGGAAGGAGTCCTGAAGGTGTTGGACTCGTGCTCTAGAGAGGTAAAAATCCCTATGGGACAAAAAGAAGCGAAAGCTTGCCTAGAGCGGCTCCTGAAAGAGGAAGCGATAGAGCGCCCGGGGGACATATTGTCTCCTGAGTGCTGGCCGAAATGCACCGCGGCTTTAGCGGAACGGGCTATGGCGACGCAGCATGGTCCGGAGTTAAAGACGTGGGGGCGGATTAGGGCGATTTTCAGGAAAGTGCGGGAGGAGGGCTTAACATGGAAGGAAGCAAAGAGATTGATGCACGCGCAGGCGGAGCGGGGCGTGCAGGCGGATGGGGGGGCACGGACAGAAGGGCTGACGGAGGTAGCGGAGCAGACGCCTCTGGTGCTCCCAGTGCAGCCGTCGGCACCGGCCGAACCACCGGGATACCCTTGGGAGGAGTTTGAACGGGAGCGTGAACGGGCGAGAGAGGAGGAGCGGGAGAAAGATCGACAGTTAATTCAGGAGGCAGAGGAACCCGTGGCGGAGCAAAGGAGACGGGAGAAGGAGAGGCAGAGACTAGAGGAGGCGGAGAGGGCGGTGATGAAGGGATCGGAAAAGGAGCAGGCAGAGGAGGGAGCGGTTCCCCTGTATGATCCGGAGGATTGGGTGCCGGGACGTGTTTTGCGAACCGCGCCACAAGCTCACCCTAAGATGGCGCCGACATCCGCCTTCTCCCCGGATGTCTCTCCGGAGGTCGGGAGAGGCGGAGCACGGCCAAAGGAAGGAGGAAGGAAAGTCAGGACACCCCCTCTTACGCGCGTAGCGGAAGAGGAAGAGAGTGGTCCGGACTCAATCGAGGGGTCGGCTCAACGGTTAGAGGAGGCGTGGCAACTGGTGGGCGGACACCGCTGTCGTCCGCCGCACGCAGCGGTAAAACAAAAGGCTATCTCCGGCTGTGAGGCGCAGTCGGCAGCAGCCAGTGAAACGGCAACGCCTATGTCTTTAATACCTGTGTCCGGCCCAGCTGCAGATCCGCTGCAGATGCTGCAGCGAGTAGTAGAGGAGATACAGGAGCAGGTGAAGCAACAGCGGCAGCTGCTACAAGCAGCTGGGGAACAGAAAGGAGTTCCCGATTCACCGAAGATCACGTTGCCAGACTGGAAAATTGTAGCAAAGGAATGTGTTATGGACGGCATACGTTTTGAAGGACCCCCTTTAGTTTGCCCAGTCCGAGCTGGTCCAGGTGGTGTGGGGGTGGAGTGGTCTCCGTTAGATAGCAAGCTTTTGCAACAAGTGAAGAAGGCCGTGGATGAATACGGCTTAGGACATCCTATGACAGGCTCTCTTTTAGATGTGGTTTTTTCCGGTTCACTGACTCCCTGGGATTCGCGACAGTTTTGCAGTATGATTTTGACTCCCACTTTTTTTTTGATTTGGAAAGAAGCTTGGACAAATAAGTTGCAGGCGGCACTAGTTGAGGCCCAACAAGAAAGGCCCAACCCATTACCTCATTCGTCAGTACAGCGTCTGCGAGGGTCAGACCCTGGTCAGCTGACGCCGCAGCAACAGGCGGGACAACTTACACCTAGGGAATTAACAACGTCGACGCGGGCGGCGCGTGCAGCCTTGACAGCTGTTGCACCCCTGATGACTCCAAAGGAGCCATGGACGAAAATCAAGCAAGGGGTAGCGGAGGAATTTCCAAAATTTTGCGACCGGTTACAGGGAGCCATAGAGCAGGCGCATCTCCCTGATTCAGCTAAAGGACCAGTATTGTTGGAGTGTGTTAGACAGCAGGCGAATGAAACTACAAAAGCGGTCTTACGAACTGTGCCTCTGGGGGCATCCCTTGGAGTGATGGTAGAGGCAGTATTGAAAAAGCAGCGGGAGGTTCCTGATTCAGTGGTACAGTCAGTTGTGGCTGCAGTAAGGGCTCCGGAGCTAAAAGGTAGCCCCGGACAGGTGGTTTGCTACCGTTGTGGTCGCAAAGGGCATAAAAGAGATCAATGCAAAGCAGAGAAGCGTGAGTCAGGAGGTCCTCCGGGGCCTTGTTGGAAATGCGGACTAACGGGACATCTGGCAAAGACCTGCCAAGCGGGAAACGGCTTTCGGGGGAGACAACGGGGCATGCCTCCCCCCACCTCACAAGAGCCCCGCAACGCATCCTCCGCAACGGCGATGGAACAGTCACGGAACCCCAAGTGGCCTTGGTGTTAGATTGCTGGGACAGGCCGCATGTACAGGTCTGTATACGGATAGTGGCCGACAACATCACACCGCGTGAGCTGTGGTGTTCTGCACTCATGGATACAGGTGCTGATGTCTCATGTCTTCCTCATGGTATGTGGCCAGATTCTTGGCCTACTGTACAAAGCCGCTTAGAAGGACTGGGTGGTAACTCTCTGTCAGAACATTCACTGCTGGCTTGTTGGGTTTCTGCCCAGGACTCCGACGGGTCAGTCTTGGTTGCTAATGTCAGACCGCATAAGGCACAGGTGTCTGAGCCTTTACTTGGCCGTGACGTGTTGCAACAATGGGGTGTCCGCTTGTCAAATTTTTGAGTGGGGCCACTGTCTACCTGATGCGCCGCGAGCTTGCGGTATGTATGAAGTGGAAAACCACTGATCCGGTTTGGGTAGAACAGTGGCCCCTCACGCAAGAAAAATTACTAGCGGCGACTGAAATAGTAAATAGAGAACTCGAAAAGGGACACCTTGTTGAGAGCACTAGTCCATGGAATACACCCATTTTTGTTGTCCCAAAGAAGGACAAGAACAAATGGCGGCTACTACAGGACTTGCGGGCCGTCAATGCGGTATTGGAAGACATGGGGCCTTTACAACCCGGCCTACCTATTCCCTCTGCTCTGCCAGATGGCTGGCCAATTTTGATCATGGACATTAAAGATTGTTTTTTCTCTATCCCGTTAGCAGAGGACGACCAAGAAAAGTTTGCCTTTACACTCCCAGCGACCAACCTAGCTGAACCAGCAAAGCGGTATCAGTGGACAGTTTTGCCGCAAGGCATGAAAAATTCACCAACCTTGTGTCAAAGGGCAGTGGCCCTTGCCCTGCAGCCGGTAAGACAAAACAATTCTCAGTTGGTCATCTATCACTACATGGATGATATTTTGGTGGCAGCGCCTTCGGAGGAGTCCCTCCGTTCTGGTGAGCAACAAATTTTACAGGCTCTGCAAGCGGAAGGCCTAGAAGTGCAGGAGGCTAAGACGCAAAAAGGGCCAGCCTGTAAGTATTTAGGGCTCAGCATTGGCCCTCATGCAGTCCGAGCACAACAGCAGATCTTGGAGCCAGTCGTTAATACTTTACATGACTTACAGAAATTAGTTGGAGCTTTGCAGTGGTTAAATGGTGTCTTGCCCATTCCTCCCGATTGGATGAGTCCTCTATATGAGCTCTTGAAAGGACACCACCCGTGGGAGAAAAGGACTTTGACTCAGGAAGCAAAGAACTCATTGAATAGAATTGCAGAACTCATGAGTGTAGAAAGCTTGCACAGATGGCAGCCAAAAGAACCATTGCAACTGTATTTGAGCCTGACAAAGAAGGGTGCTATTGGACTGGTAGGCCAAGGTGAACCCTCGAAGCCTAGGGCTCTATGGTGGATTACATCCACCCAGATAAAAACGGCTTTTCAAGCCTATTCAAAGGCACTGGCATTGTTGATTTTGCGGGGCCGCGAAGTAACCCGTAGGGTGTTTGGGAAAGAGCCAGACAGAATCTGGCTGCCGGTACGTGCGGAAACATGGCAAAGGAACCTGAGCCAACAGGACGAACTGGCTTTGGCCTTTGAGGGTTTTGTGGGACACCTAGCGTATGGGCCCACTCTTGAGGCAAAGACCTTTTTGCCGTTACTGTGTCTGAAGCCAGTCCTACGCATCAGTGAACAACCGGTGCAAGGTCCTACTCTGTTTACAGATGCGTCTTCACAGACGCAGCGAGCAGTAGTTGTATGGCAAGAAGGCACTGATTGGAAAAGAATGGTATACCAGGATGAATCGTGCTCAGTGCAGAAACTCGAAGCCCATGGGATTCGCATGGCTCTTTCCTTGTTTCCTGAACAGCCCTCGAACATCGTAACATTCGATATATGTGGCGAAACTGATACACACTATGGCAGAATCTGGCTGGCCTATTTCGGACGTAGCCGTCATGTTGGAAGCAGCGCTTACGCGACGTTCTGCGCCCGTCTCAATTATTCATGTGACAGCGCACACGAATCATTCAGGGTTCTATTATGATGGAAATCGTCGCGCTGACCTAGCTGCTCGTCAGGTGAACACTCTACAGCAGGCCCGGCAGTTACACCATGACTTACACATTGGGGCAAAGGCACTGTCACGGCACTGTGACATTCCCTTACACCAGGCACGGGACGTTGTGGCTACTTGTCCTCACTGTCAGCATGCTCCTTTGTGGCTCGCGGGAGTGAATCCGCGGGGGCTAGAGCCCTCGGAGTTATGGCAAACTGATTTCACCATGTATGCACCCTTTCAGCCATCCCCTCACATTGCGGTCACCATCGACACCTGCAGTGGCGTTCTCGTTGCGACTCTTCACAGAAAGGTTACGGCCCGTGCAGCGCAACAACATTGGCTGACTGCCATGGCGTGGTTAGGTTGCCCACGCACTATCAAAACAGATAATGGGTCCTGTTTTACCGCAGCTTCTACCCAACAGTGGGCAGATCGTTGGGGAATCCGACTGCTTCACGGTATTCCCTATAACAGTCAGGGACAGGCCATTGTAGAACGCGCACATCGCACATTAAAAGCCAAGCTTGATGTTCTTAGGGAGGGGGAGCAGGTACCCCAAGAGACAGACCCTCTTGACCACGAAAATCATCAGCAACAAAATCCCAAATGCCGACGTTCTGCTCGTGAGACCCCTGTGCACCGTAATGCACGGTTGTTGGCTTTAGCACTATTTGCACTCAATCAGTTTGCCCATGGTACAGAGTCACAGAGTCCAATGCAGAAGCATTGGCAACAGGCGATAAGGGGAGTAGGGCCACCAGTATTGGTCCGTGACCCAGAAACAGGAAAGTGGGAAGGAGGGTGGCGCTTGGTGACACAGGGAAGAGGGTATGCTGCAGTACAATCATCAGAGCACCCAGACTCACGTGTGCGCTGGGTGCCGTCACGGTGGTTGAAACCAGACATCAGTCAATAACGATTTGTTGTGAGTTATTTTGCAGGATGCCGTTCAGAAGATCATCTGAGTACCTGCACTGTGGTCGTTGTGACCCTTGGGTGCTTGTCAAGTATGACCGCTGTGGACAACAACTCTGGAGGCGCACCAGCCGAACATCAAAATGGTGTGACCGATGTTTTGAACACCGCAGATCCACTTTACAGCAACCGCTGTGTGTACCCCATAAGCGGGGGACTATGATATGCTTTTAGACAAAGCCAATCAATTACAGGAGGCAGGTGACAGTGGCTTGACAATCTCCTCTCGTCGACCTGGCAATGGCTCCTGTCTTTGATTGACTGAAAAACGTTGACCCTATTTGGAATCCTTTTGGTGGTGGTTATTATGGTTTGTTGTGGGATACCAGCACTGACTGTTTGCGTGCGGAAACTCTTTATACAGAGTGCGGGTACCCACCAGTACACGAATTACTATGAGGTGGTGGGATCACTTATACCTGTAACGCCAGTTTGTACCGTCGGTCATCCGCCATAGTGAGGGGGGAATTGTAGGGATTGGCGCTCGGAAGATCTCGCGATGTACGGAAAGAGAAGGGTTAAGGGAGGCGGGATGACCGACAGGCAGTATATAAGGGCGTGACGCAGTTGAATAAACGCCATTTGCAGCATCCTCATATTGGTGTCAGTGCTCTGTGGCCCAGGGTATGGTGGACCCTGTGCCGAGTCCCACGGGGTGATCAGACGAATGTCTACAGACCGGGGCTTGCCCAGAGTTGGAACATCTCATGGCTCTCGTCCTCGGCAGGGCCTGTTTCCAAAAAGGCACAACACCGGCTCATTGTCCCACACGGAAGGTGGCAGCCCTGAAAGCTGTTGCTGGTCTTCACCGTCCCCCTGCAGCCTATTCACAGGCACAACAGGATCTGGGACCCGGGCTTGCCCAGAGGAGGAACATCTCATGGCTCTCGTCCTCGGCAGAGCCTGTTTCCGAAAAGGCACACGTCCGGCTCCTTGTCCCACACGGAAGTTGGCAGCCCTGGAAGCTGTTGCTGGTCTTCACCATCCCCCTGCAGCCTATTCACAGGCACAACAGGATCTGGGACCCGGGCTTGCCCAGAGGAGGAACATCTCATGGCTCTCGTCCTCGGCAGAGCCTGATTCCGAAAAGGCACACGTCCGGCTCCTTGTCCCACACGGAAGGTGGCAGCCCTGAAAGCTGTTGCTGGTCTTCACTGTCCCCCTGCAGCCTATTCACAGGCACAACAGGATCTGGGACCCGGGCTTGGCCAGAGGAGGAACATCTCATGGCTCTCGTCCTCGGCACGGCCTGTTTCCAGAAATGAACACGTCCGGCTCCTTGTCCCACAGTGAAGGTGGCAGCCGTGAAAGCTCTTGCTGGTGTTCACCGTCCCCCTGCAGCCTATTCACAGGCACAACAGGATCTGGGACCCGGGCTTGCCCAGAGGAGGAACATCTCATGGCTCTCGTCCTCGGCAGAGGCTGTTTCCGAAAAGTCACACATCCGGCTCCTTGTCCCACACGGAAGGTGGCAGCCCTGAAAGCTGTTGCTGGTCTTCACCGTCCCCCTGCAGCCTATTCACTGGCACAACAGGATCTGGGACCCGGGCTTGCCCAGAGGAGGAACATCTCATGGCTCTCGACCTCGGTAGAGCCTGTTTCCGAGAAGGCACACGTCCGGCTCCTTGTCCCACACGGAAGGTGGCAGCCCTGGAAGCTGTTGCTGGTCTTCACCGTCCCCCTGCAGCCTATTCACAGGCACAACAGGATTCAGGACCCGGGCTTGCCCAGAGGAGGAACATCTCATGGCTCTCGTCCTCGTCAGAGCCTGTTTCCATAAAGGCACAAGACCGGCTCCTTGTCCCACACGGAAGGTGGCAGCCCTGGAAGCTGTTGCTGGTCTTCACCGTCCCCCTGCAGCCTATTCACAGGCACAACAGGATTCATGACCCGGGCTTGCCCAGAGGAGGAACATCTCATGGCTCTCGTCCTCGTCAGAGCCTGTTTCCGAAAAGGCACACATCGGGCTCCTTGTCCCACACGGAAGGTGGCAGCCCTGAAAGCTGTTGCTGGTCTTCACCGTCCCCCTGCAGCCTATTCACAGGCACAACAGGATCTGGGACCCGGCCTTGCCCAGAGGAGGAACATCTCATGGCTCTCGTCCTCGGCAGAGCCTGTTTCCGAAAAGGCACACGTCCGGCTCCTTGTCCCACACGGAAGGTGGCAGCCCTGAAAGCTGTTGCTGGTCTTCACCGTCCCCCTGCAGCCTATTCACAGGCACAACAGGATCTGGGACCCGGGCTTGGCCAGAGGAGGAACATCTCATGGCTCTTGTCCTCGGCACGGCCTGTTTCCAGAAAGGAACACGTCCGGCTCATTGTCCCACACGGAAGGTGGCAGCCCTGAAAGCTGTTGCTGGTCTTCACCGTCCCCCTGCAGCCTATTCACAGGCACAACAGGATCTGGGACCCGGGCTTGGACAGAGGAGGAACATCTCCTGGCTCTCGTCCTCGTCATTGCTTTTTTCCGAAAAGGCACACGTCCGGCTCCTTGTCCCACAGTGAAGGTGGCAGCCCTGAAAGCTGTTGCTGGTCTTCACCGTCCCCCTGCAGCCTATTCACAGGCACAACAGGATTTGGACCCGGGCTTGCCCAGAGGAGGAACATCTCATGGCTCTCGTCCTCGGCAGAGCCTGATTCCGAAAAGGCACACGTCCCGCTCCTTATCCCACACGGAAGGTGGCAGCCCTGAAAGCTGTTGCTGGTCTTCACCGTCCCCCTGCAGCCTATTCACAGGCACAACAGGATCTGGGACCCGGGCTTGGCCAGAGGAGGAACATCTCATGGCTCTCGTCCTCGGCACGGCCTGTTTCCAGAAATGAACACGTCCGGCTCCTTGTCCCACAGTGAAGGTGGCAGCCGTGAAAGCTGTTGCTGGTGTTCACAGTCCCCCTGCAGCCTATTCACAGGCACAACAGGATCTGGGACCCGGGCTTGCCCAGAGGAGGAACATCTCATGGCTCTCGTCCTCGGCAGGGCCTGTATCCAGAAAGACACGTCCGGCTCCTTGTCCCACACGGAAGGTGGCAGCCCTGGAAGCTGTTGCTGGTCTTCACCGTCCCCCTGCAGCCTATTCACAGGCACAACAGGATTCAGGACCGGGGCTTGCCCAGAGGAGGAACATCTCATGGCTCACGTCCTCGGCAGGGCCTGTTTCCGAGAAGGCACACGTCCGGCTCCTTGTCCCACACGGAAGGTGGCAGCCGTGAAAGCTGTTGCTGGTCTTCACTGTCCCCCTGCAGCCTATTCACAGGCACAACAGGATCTGGGACCCGGGCTTGCCCAGAGGAGGAACATCTCATGGCTCTCGTCCTCGGCAGGGCCTGTATCCAGAAAGACACGTCCGGCTCCTTGTCCCACACGGAAGGTGGCAGCCCTGAAAGCTGTTGCTGGTCTTCACCGTCCCCCTGCAGCCTATTCACAGGCACAACAGGATTTGGACCCGGGCTTGCCCAGAGGAGGAACATCTCATGGCTCTCGTCCTCGGCAGAGCCTGTTTCCGAAAAGGCACATGTCCGGCTCCTTGTCCCACAGTGAAGGTGGCAGCCCTGAAAGCTGTTGCTGGTCTTCACCGTCCCCCTGCAGCCTATTCACAGGCACAACAGGATCTGGGACCCGGGCTTGGCCAGAGGAGGAACATCTCATGGCTCTTGTCCTCGGCACGGCCTGTTTCCAGAAAGGAACACGTCCGGCTCATTGTCCCACACGGAAGGTGGCAGCCCTGAAAGCTGTTGCTGGTCTTCACCGTCCCCCTGCAGCCTATTCACAGGCACAACAGGATCTGGGACCCGGGCTTGGACAGAGGAGGAACATCTCCTGGCTCTCGTCCTCGTCATAGCTTTTTTCCGAAAAGGCACACGTCCGGCTCCTTGTCCCACACGGAAGGTGGCAGCCCTGGAAGCTGTTGCTGGTCTTCACCGTCCCCCTGCAGCCTATTCACAGGCACAACAGGATCTGGGACCCGGGCTTGCCCAGAGGAGGAACATCTCATGGCTCTCGTCCTCGGCAGGGCCTTTTTCCGAAAAGGCGCACGTCCGGCTCCTTGTCCCACACGGAAGGTGGCAGCCCTGAAAGCTGTTGCTGGTCTTCACCGTCCCCCTGCAGCCTATTCACAGGCACAACAGGATCTGGGACCCGGGCTTGCCCAGAGGAGGAACATCTCATGGCTCTCGTCCTCGGCAGGGCCTGTATCCAGAAAGACACGTCCGGCTCCTTGTCCCACATGGAAGGTGGCATCCCTGGAAGCTGTTGCTGGTCTTCACCGTCCCCCTGCAGCCTATTCACAGGCACAACAGGATCTGGGACCCGGGCTTGCCCAGAGGAGGAACATCTCATGGCTCTCGTCCTCGGCAGGGCCTGTATCCAGAAAGACACGTCCGGCTCCTTGTCCCACACGGAAGGTGGCAGCCCTGAAAGCTGTTGCTGGTCTTCACCATCCCCCTGCAGCCTATTCACAGGCACAACAGGATTCAGGACCGGGGCTTGCCCAGAGGAGGAACATCTCATGGCTCACGTCCTCGGCAGGGCCTCTTTCCGAGAAGGCACACATCCGGGTCCTTGTCCCACACGGAAGGTGGCAGCCCTGAAAGCTGTTGCTGGTCTTCACCGTCCCCCTGCAGCCTATTCACAGGCACAACAGGATTTGGACCCGGGCTTGCCCAGAGGAGGAACATCTCATGGCTCTCGTCCTCGGCAGAGCCTGATTCCGAAAAGGCACACGTCCGGCTCCTTGTCCCACACGGAAGGTGGCAGCCCTGAAAGCTGTTGCTGGTCTTCACCGTCCCCCTGCAGCCTATTCACAGGCACAACAGGATCTGGGACCCGGGCTTGCCCAGAGGAGGAACATCTCATGGCTCTCGTCCTCGGCACGGCCTGTTTCCAGAAAGGAACACGTCCGGCTCCTTGTCCCACAGTGAAGGTGGCAGCCGTGAAAGCTGTTGCTGGTGTTCACCGTCCCCCTGCAGCCTATTCACAGGCACAACAGGATCTGGGACCCGGGCTTGCCCAGAGGAGGAACATCTCATGGCTCTAGTCCTCGTCAGAGCCTGTTTCCATAAAGGCACAAGACCGGCTCCTTGTCCCACACGGAAGGTGGCAGCCCTGGAAGCTGTTGCTGGTCTTCACCGTACCCCTGCAGCCTATTCACAGGCACAACAGGATCTGGGACCCGGGCTTGCCCAGAGGAGGAACATCTCATGGCTCTCGTCCTCGGCAGAGCCTGTTTCCGAGAAGGCACACGTCCGGCTCCTTGTCCCACAGTGAAGTTGGCAGCCGTGAAAGCTGTTGCTGGTGTTCACCGTCCCCCTGCAGCCTATTCACAGGCACAACAGGATTCATGACCCGGGCTTGCCCAGAGGAGGAACATCTCATGGCTCTCGTCCTCGTCAGAGCCTGTTTCCGAAAAGGCACACATCCGGCTCTTTGTCCCACACGGAAGGTGGCAGCCCTGAAAGCTGTTGCTGGTCTTCACCGTCCCCCTGCAGCCTATTCACAGGCACAACAGGATTCAGGAAGGGGCTTGCCCAGAGGTGGAACATCTCATGGCTCTCGACCTCGTCAGAGCCTGTTTCCGAAAAGGCACACATCGGGCTCCTTGTCCCACACGGAAGGTGGCAGCCCTGAAAGCTGTTGCTGGTCTTCACCGTCCCCCTGCAGCCTATTCACAGGCACAACAGGATCTGGGACCCGGCCTTGCCCAGAGGAGGAACATCTCATGGCTCTCGTCCTCGGCAGAGCCTGTTTCCGAAAAGGCACATGTCCGGCTCCTTGTCCCACAGTGAAGGTGGCAGCCCTGAAAGCTGTTGCTGGTCTTCACCGTCCCCCTGCAGCCTATTCACAGGCACAACAGGATCTGGGACCCGGGCTTGGCCAGAGGAGGAACATCTCATGGCTCTTGTCGTCGGCACGGCCTGTTTCCAGAAAGGAACACGTCCGGCTCATTGTCCCACACGGAAGGTGGCAGCCCTGAAAGCTGTTGCTGGTCTTCACCGTCCCCCTGCAGCCTATTCACAGGCACAACAGGATCTGGGACCCGGGCTTGGACAGAGGAGGAACATCTCCTGGCTCTCGTCCTCGTCATAGCTTTTTTCCGAAAAGGCACACGTCCGGCTCCTTGTCCCACACGGAAGGTGGCAGCCCTGGAAGCTGTTGCTGGTCTTCACCGTCCCCCTGCAGCCTATTCACAGGCACAACAGGATCTGGGACCCGGGCTTGCCCAGAGGAGGAACATCTCATGGCTCTCGTCCTCGGCAGAGCCTGTTTCCGAGAAGGCACACGTCCGGCTCCTTGTCCCACACGGAAGGTGGCAGCCGTGAAAGCTGTTGCTGGTCTTCACCGTCCCCCTGCAGCCTATTCACAGGCACAACAGGATCTGGGACCCGGGCTTGCCCAGAGGAGGAACATCTCATGGCTCTCGTCCTCGGCAGGGCCTGTATCCAGAAAGACACGTCCGGCTCCTTGTCCCACATGGAAGGTGGCATCCCTGGAAGCTGTTGCTGGTCTTCACCGTCCCCCTGCAGCCTATTCACAGGCACAACAGGATTCAGGACCGGGGCTTGCCCAGAGGAGGAACATCTCATGGCTCACGTCCTCGGCAGAGCCTGTTTCCGAGAAGGCACACATCCGGCTCCTTGTCCCACACGGAAGGTGGCAGCCGTGAAAGCTGTTGCTGGTCTTCACCGTCCCCCTGCAGCCTATTCACAGGCACAACAGGATCTGGGACCCGGGCTTGCCCAGAGGAGGAACATCTCATGGCTCTCGTCCTCGGCAGGGCCTGTATCCAGAAAGACACGTCCGGCTCCTTGTCCCACACGGAAGGTGGCAGCCCTGAAAGCTGTTGCTGGTCTTCACCATCCCCCTGCAGCCTATTCACAGGCACAACAGGATTCAGGACCGGGGCTTGCCCAGAGGAGGAACATCTCATGGCTCACGTCCTTGGCAGGGCCTGTTTCCGAGAAGGCACACATCCGGGTCCTTGTCCCACACGGAAGGTGGCAGCCCTGAAAGCTGTTGCTGGTCTTCACCGTCCCCCTGCAGCCTATTCACAGGCACAACAGGATTTGGACCCGGGCTTGCCCAGAGGAGGAACATCTCATGGCTCTCGTCCTCGGCAGAGCCTGATTCCGAAAAGGCACACGTCCGACTCCTTATCCCACACGGAAGGTGGCAGCCCTGAAAGCTGTTGCTGGTCTTCACCGTCCCCCTGCAGCCTATTCACAGGCACAACAGGATCTGGGACCCGGGCTTGGCCAGAGGAGGAACATCTCATGGCTCTCGTCCTCGGCAGGGCCTGTATCCAGAAAGACACGTCCGGGTCCTTGTCCCACACGGAAGGTGGCAGCCCTGGAAGCTGTTGCTGGTCTTCACCGTCCCCCTGCAGCCTATTCACAGGCACAACAGGATCTGGGACCCGGGCTTGCCCAGAGGAGGAACATCTCATGGCTGACGTCCTTGGCAGAGCCTGTTTCCGAAAAGGCACACATCCGGCTCCTTGTCCCACACGGAAGGTGGCAGCCCTGAAAGCTGTTGCTGGTCTTCACCGTCCCCCTGCAGCCTATTCACAGGCACAACAGGATTTGGGACCCGGGCTTGGCCAGAGGAGGAACATCTCATGGCTCTCGTCCTCGGCACGGCCTGTTTCCAGAAAGGAACACGTCCGGCTCCTTGTCCCACACTGAAGGTGGCAGCCGTGAAAGCTGTTGCTGGTCTTCACCGTCCCCCTGCAGCCTATTCACAGGCACAACAGGATCTGGGACCCGGGCTTGCCCAGAGGAGGAACATCTCATGGCTCTCGTCCCCGGTACGGCCTGTTTCCTTAAAGGCACACGTCCGGCTCCTTGTCCCACACGGAAGGTGGCAGCCCTGAAAGCTGTTGCTGGTCTTCACCGTCCCCGTGCAGCCTATTCACAGGCACAACAGGATCTGGGACCCGGGCTTGCCCAGAGGAGGAACATCTCATGGCTCTCGTCCTCGTCAGAGCTTGTTTCCGAAAAGGCACACGTCCGACTCCTTATCCCACACGGAAGGTGGCAGCCCTGAAAGCTGTTGCTGGTCTTCACCGTCCCCCTGCAGCCTATTCACAGGCACAACAGGATCTGGGACCCGGGCTTGCCCAGAGGAGGAACATCTCATGGCTCTCGTCCTCGGCAGAGCCTGTTTCCGAAAAGGCACACGTCCGGCTCCTTGTCCCACACGGAAGGTGGCAGCCCTGGAAGCTGTTGCTGGTCTTCACCGTCCCCCTGCAGCCTATTCACAGGCACAACAGGATTCAGGACCCGGCCTTGCCCAGAGGAGGAACATCTCATGGCTCTCGTCCTCGGCAGGGCCTGTATCCAGAAAGACACGTCCGGCTCCTTGTCCCACACGGAAGTTGGCAGCCCTGAAAGCTGTTGCTGGTCTTCACCGTCCCCCTGCAGCCTATTCACAGGCACAACAGGATTCAGGACCGGGGCTTGGCCAGAGGAGGAACATCTCATGGCTCTCGTCCTCGGCAGGGCCTGTTTCCAGAAAGGCACACATCCGGCTCATTGTCCCACACGGAAGGTGGCAGCCCTGAAAGCTGTTGCTGGTCTTCACCGTCCCCCTGCAGCCTATTCACAGGCACAACAGGATTTGGACCCGGGCTTGCCCAGAGGAGGAACATCTCATGGCTCTCGTCCTCGGCAGAGCCTGATTCCGAAAAGGCACACGTCCGACTCCTTATCCCACACGGAAGGTGGCAGCCCTGAAAGCTGTTGCTGGTCTTCACCGTCCCCCTGCAGCCTATTCACAGGCACAACAGGATCTGGGACCCGGGCTTGGCCAGAGGAGGAACATCTCATGGCTCTCGTCCTCGGCACGGCCTGTTTCCAGAAATGAACACGTCCGGCTCCTTGTCCCACAGTGAAGGTGGCAGCCGTGAAAGCTCTTGCTGGTGTTCACCGTCCCCCTGCAGCCTATTCACAGGCACAACAGGATCTGGGACCCGGGCTTGCCCAGAGGAGGAACATATCATGGCTCTCGTCCTCGGCAGAGGCTGCTTCCGAAAAGGCACACATCCGGCTCCTTGTCCCACACGGAAGGTGGCAGCCCTGAAAGCTGTTGCTGGTCTTCACTGTCCCACTGCAGCCTATTCACAGGCACAACAGGATCTGTGACCCGGGCTTGCCCAGAGGAGGAACATCTCATGGCTCTCGACCTCGGCAGAGCCTGTTTCCGAGAAGGCACACGTCCGGCTCCTTGTCCCACACGGAAGGTGGCAGCCGTGAAAGCTGTTGCTGGTCTTCACCGTCCCCGTGCAGCGTATTCACAGGCACAACAGGATCTGGGACCCGGGCTTGCCCAGAGGAGGAACATCTCATGGCTCTCGTCCTCGTCAGAGCTTGTTTCCGAAAAGGCACACGTCCGACTCCTTATCCCACACGGAAGGTGCAGCCCTGAAAGCTGTTGCTGGTCTTCACCGTCCCCCTGCAGCCTATTCACAGGCACAACAGGATCTGGGACCCGGGCTTGCCCAGAGGAGGAACATCTCATGGCTCTCGTCCTCGGCAGAGCCTGTTTCCGAAAAGGCACACGTCCGGCTCCTTGTCCCACACGGAAGGTGGCAGCCCTGGAAGCTGTTGCTGGTCTTCACCGTCCCCCTGCAGCCTATTCACAGGCACAACAGGATCTGGGACCCGGCCTTGCCCAGAGGAGGAACATCTCATGGCTCTCGTCCTCGGCAGGGCCTGTATCCAGAAAGACACGTCCGGCTCCTTGTCCCACACGGAAGTTGGCAGCCCTGAAAGCTGTTGCTGGTCTTCACCGTCCCCCTGCAGCCTATTCACAGGCACAACAGGATTCAGGACCGGGGCTTGGCCAGAGGAGGAACATCTCATGGCTCTCGTCCTCGGCAGGGCCTGTTTCCAGAAAGGCACACATCCGGCTCATTGTCCCACACGGAAGGTGGCAGCCCTGAAAGCTGTTGCTGGTCTTCACCGTCCCCCTGCAGCCTATTCACAGGCACAACAGGATTTGGACCCGGGCTTGCCCAGAGGAGGAACATCTCATGGCTCTCGTCCTCGGCAGAGCCTGATTCCGAAAAGGCACACATCCGGCTCATTGTCCCACACGGAAGGTGGCAGCCCTGAAAGCTGTTGCTGGTCTTCACCGTCCCCCTGCAGCCTATTCACAGGCACAACAGGATCTGGGACCCGGGCTTGCCCAGAGGAGGAACATCTCATGGCTCTCGTCCTCGGCAGAGCCTGATTCCGAAAAGGCACACGTCCGACTCCTTATCCCACACGGAAGGTGGCAGCCCTGAAAGCTGTTGCTGGTCTTCACCGTCCCCCTGCAGCCTATTCACAGGCACAACAGGATCTGGGACCCGGGCTTGGCCAGAGGAGGAACATCTCATGGCTCTCGTCCTCGGCACGGCCTGTTTCCAGAAATGAACACGTCCGGCTCCTTGTCCCACAGTGAAGGTGGCAGCCGTGAAAGCTCTTGCTGGTGTTCACCGTCCCCCTGCAGCCTATTCACAGGCACAACAGGATCTGGGACCCGGGCTTGCCCAGAGGAGGAACATATCATGGCTCTCGTCCTCGGCAGAGGCTGCTTCCGAAAAGGCACACATCCGGCTCCTTGTCCCACACGGAAGGTGGCAGCCCTGAAAGCTGTTGCTGGTCTTCACTGTCCCACTGCAGCCTATTCACAGGCACAACAGGATCTGGGACCCGGGCTTGCCCAGAGGAGGAACATCTCATGGCTCTCGACCTCGGCAGAGCCTGTTTCCGAGAAGGCACACGTCCGGCTCCTTGTCCCACACGGAAGGTGGCAGCCGTGAAAGCTGTTGCTGGTCTTCACCGTCCCCCTGCAGCCTATTCACAGGCACAACAGGATCTGGGACCCGGGCTTGCCCAGAGGAGGAACATCTCATGGCTCTCGTCCTCGGCAGGGCCTGTATCCAGAAAGACACGTCCGGCTCCTTGTCCCACACGGAAGGTGGCAGCCCTGAAAGCTGTTGCTGGTCTTCACCATCCCCCTGCAGCCTATTCACAGGCACAACAGGATTCAGGACCGGGGCTTGCCCAGAGGAGGAACATCTCATGGCTCACGTCCTCGGCAGGGCCTGTTTCCGAGAAGGCACAACACCGGCTCATTGTCCCACACGGAAGGTGGCAGCCCTGAAAGCTGTTGCTGGTCTTCACCGTCCCCCTGCAGCCTATTCACAGGCACAACAGGATCTGGGACCCGGGCTTGGCCAGAGGAGGAACATCTCATGGCTCTCGTCCTCGGCTCGGCCTGTTTCCAGAAAGGAACACGTCCGTCTACTTGTCCCACAGTGAAGGTGTCCCCAGTGAAAGCTGTTGCTGGTGTTCACCGTCCCCCTGCAGCCTATTCACAGGCACAACAGGATCTGGGACCCGGGCTTGCCCAGAGGAGGAACATCTCATGGCTCTCGTCCTCGTCAGAGCTTGTTTCCGAAAAGGCACACGTCCGGCTCCTTGTCCCACAGTGAAGGTGGCAGCCCTGGAAGCTGTTGCTGGTCTTCACCGTCCCCCTGCAGCCTATTCACAGGCACAACAGGATCTGGGACCCGGGCTTGCCCAGAGGTGGAACATCTCATGGCTCTCGTCCTCGTCAGAGTCTGTTTCCGAAAAGGCACACATCGGGCTCCTTGTCCCACACGGAAGGTGGCAGCCCTGAAAGCTGTTGCTGGTCTTCACCGTCCCCCTGCAGCCTATTCACAGGCACAACAGGATCTGGGACCCGGCCTTGCCCAGAGGAGGAACATCTCATGGCTCTCGTGCTCGTCAGAGCCTGTTTCCGAAAAGGCACATGTCCGGCTCCTTCTCCCACAGTGAAGGTGGCAGCCCTGAAAGCTGTTGCTGGTCTTCACCGTCCCCCTGCAGCCTATTCACAGGCACAACAGGATCTGGGACCCGGGCTTGGCCAGAGGAGGAACATCTCATGGCTCTTGTCTTCGGCACGGCCTGTTTCCAGAAAGGAACACGTCCGGCTCATTGTCCCACACGGAAGGTGGCAGCCCTGAAAGCTGTTGCTGGTCTTCACCGTCCCCCTGCAGCCTATTCACAGGCACAACAGGATCTGGGACCCGGGCTTGCCCAGAGGAGGAACATCTCATGGCTCTCGTCCTCGGCAGAGCCTGTTTCCGAAAAGGCACACGTCCGGCTCCTTGTCCCACACGGAAGGTGGCAGCCCTGGAAGCTGTTGCTGGTCTTCACCGTCCCCCTGCAGCCTATTCACAGGCACAACAGGATCTGGGACCCGGCCTTGCCCAGAGGAGGAACATCTCATGGCTCTCGTCCTCGGCAGGGCCTGTATCCAGAAAGACACGTCCGGCTCCTTGTCCCACACGGAAGTTGGCAGCCCTGAAAGCTGTTGCTGGTCTTCACCGTCCCCCTGCAGCCTATTCACAGGCACAACAGGATTCAGGACCGGGGCTTGGCCAGAGGAGGAACATCTCATGGCTCTCGTCCTCGGCAGGGCCTGTTTCCAGAAAGGCACACATCCGGCTCATTGTCCCACACGGAAGGTGGCAGCCCTGAAAGCTGTTGCTGGTCTTCACCGTCCCCCTGCAGCCTATTCACAGGCACAACAGGATCTGGGACCCGGGCTTGGCCAGAGGAGGAACATCTCATGGCTCTCGTCCTCGGCACGGCCTGTTTCCAGAAATGAACACGTCCGGCTCCTTGTCCCACAGTGAAGGTGGCAGCTGTGAAAGCTCTTGCTGGTGTTCACCGTCCCCCTGCAGCCTATTCACAGGCACAACAGGATCTGGGACCCGGGCTTGCCCAGAGGAGGAACATATCATGGCTCTCGTCCTCGGCAGAAGCTGCTTCCGAAAAGGCACACATCCGGCTCCTTGTCCCACACGGAAGGTGGCAGCCCTGAAAGCTGTTGCTGGTCTTCACTGTCCCACTGCAGCCTATTCACAGGCACAACAGGATCTGGGACCCGGGCTTGCCCAGAGGAGGAACATCTCATGGCTCTCGACCTCGGCAGAGCCTGTTTCCGAGAAGGCACACGTCCGGCTCCTTGTCCCACACGGAAGGTGGCAGCCGTGAAAGCTGTTGCTGGTCTTCACCGTCCCCGTGCAGCGTATTCACAGGCACAACAGGATCTGGGACCCGGGCTTGCCCAGAGGAGGAACATCTCATGGCTCTCGTCCTCGTCAGAGCTTGTTTCCGAAAAGGCACACGTCCGACTCCTTATCCCACACGGAAGGTGGCAGCCCTGAAAGCTGTTGCTGGTCTTCACCGTCCCCCTGCAGCCTATTCACAGGCACAACAGGATCTGGGACCCGGGCTTGCCCAGAGGAGGAACATCTCATGGCTCTCGTCCTCGGCAGAGCCTGTTTCCGAAAAGGCACACGTCCGGCTCCTTGTCCCACACGGAAGGTGGCAGCCCTGGAAGCTGTTGCTGGTCTTCACCGTCCCCCTGCAGCCTATTCACAGGCACAACAGGATCTGGGACCCGGGCTTGCCCAGAGGAGGAACATCTCATGGCTCTCGTCCTCGGCAGGGCCTGTATCCAGAAAGACACGTCCGGCTCCTTGTCCCACACGGAAGTTGGCAGCCCTGAAAGCTGTTGCTGGTCTTCACCGTCCCCCTGCAGCCTATTCACAGGCACAACAGGATTCAGGACCGGGGCTTGGCCAGAGGAGGAACATCTCATGGCTCTCGTCCTCGGCAGGGCCTGTTTCCAGAAAGGCACACATCCGGCTCATTGTCCCACACGGAAGGTGGCAGCCCTGAAAGCTGTTGCTGGTCTTCACCGTCCCCCTGCAGCCTATTCACAGGCACAACAGGATTTGGACCCGGGCTTGCCCAGAGGAGGAACATCTCATGGCTCTCGTCCTCGGCAGAGCCTGATTCCGAAAAGGCACACGTCCGACTCCTTATCCCACACGGAAGGTGGCAGCCCTGAAAGCTGTTGCTGGTCTTCACCGTCCCCCTGCAGCCTATTCACAGGCACAACAGGATCTGGGACCCGGGCTTGCCCAGAGGAGGAACATCTCATGGCTCTCGTCCTCGGCACGGCCTGTTTCCAGAAAGGAACACGTCCGGCTCCTTGTCCCACAGTGAAGGTGGCAGCCGTGAAAGCTCTTGCTGGTGTTCACCGTCCCCCTGCAGCCTATTCACAGGCACAACAGGATCTGGGACCCGGGCTTGGCCAGAGGAGGAACATCTCATGGCTCTTGTCCTCGGCATGGCCTGTTTCCAGAAAGGAACACGTCCGGCTCCTTGTCCCACACTGAAGGTGGCAGCCCTGAAAGCTGTTGCTGGTCTTCACCGTCCCCCTGCAGCCTATTCACAGGCACAACAGGATCTGGGACCCGGGCTTGGACAGAGGAGGAACATCTCCTGGCTCTCGTCCTCGTCATAGCTTTTTTCCGAAAAGGCACACGTCCGGCTCCTTGTCCCACACGGAAGGTGGCAGCCCTGGAAGCTGTTGCTGGTCTTCACCGTCCCCCTGCAGCCTATTCACAGGCACAACAGGATCTGGGACCCGGGCTTGCCCAGAGGAGGAACATCTCATGGCTCTCGTCCTCGGCAGAGCCTGTTTCCGAGAAGGCACACGTCCGGCTCCTTGTCCCACACGGAAGGTGGCAGCCGTGAAAGCTGTTGCTGGTCTTCACCGTCCCCCTGCAGCCTATTCACAGGCACAACAGGATCTGGGACCCGGGCTTGCCCAGAGGAGGAACATCTCATGGCTCTCGTCCTCGGCAGGGCCTGTATCCAGAAAGACACGTCCGGCTCCTTGTCCCACATGGAAGGTGGCATCCCTGGAAGCTGTTGCTGGTCTTCACCGTCCCCCTGCAGCCTATTCACAGGCACAACAGGATTCAGGACCGGGGCTTGCCCAGAGGAGGAACATCTCATGGCTCACGTCCTCGGCAGAGCCTGTTTCCGAGAAGGCACACATCCGGCTCCTTGTCCCACACGGAAGGTGGCAGCCGTGAAAGCTGTTGCTGGTCTTCACCGTCCCCCTGCAGCCTATTCACAGGCACAACAGGATCTGGGACCCGGGCTTGCCCAGAGGAGGAACATCTCATGGCTCTCGTCCTCGGCAGGGCCTGTATCCAGAAAGACACGTCCGGCTCCTTGTCCCACACGGAAGTTGGCAGCCCTGAAAGCTGTTGCTGGTCTTCACCATCCCCCTGCAGCCTATTCACAGGCACAACAGGATTCAGGACCGGGGCTTGCCCAGAGGAGGAACATCTCATGGCTCACGTCCTCGGCAGGGCCTGTTTCCGAGAAGGCACACATCCGGGTCCTTGTCCCACACGGAAGGTGGCAGCCCTGAAAGCTGTTGCTGGTCTTCACCGTCCCCCTGCAGCCTATTCACAGGCACAACAGGATTTGGACCCGGGCTTGCCCAGAGGAGGAACATCTCATGGCTCTCGTCCTCGGCAGAGCCTGATTCCGAAAAGGCACACGTCCGACTCCTTATCCCACACGGAAGGTGGCAGCCCTGAAAGCTGTTGCTGGTCTTCACCGTCCCCCTGCAGCCTATTCACAGGCACAACAGGATCTGGGACCCGGGCTTGCCCAGAGGAGGAACATCTCATGGCTCTCGTCCTCGGCACGGCCTGTTTCCAGAAATGAACACGTCCGGCTCCTTGTCCCACAGTGAAGGTGGCAGCCGTGAAAGCTCTTGCTGGTGTTCACCGTCCCCCTGCAGCCTATTCACAGGCACAACAGGATCTGGGACCCGGGCTTGCCCAGAGGAGGAACATCTCATGGCTCTCGTCCTCGGCAGATGCTGTTTCCGAAAACGCACACATCCGGCTCCTTGTCCCACACGGAAGGTGGCAGCCCTGAAAGCTGTTGCTGGTCTTCACTGTCCCACTGCAGCCTATTCACAGGCACAACAGGATCTGGGACCCGGGCTTGCCCAGAGGAGGAACATCTCATGGCTCTCGACCTCGGCAGAGCCTGTTTCCGAGAAGGCACACGTCCGGCTCCTTGTCCCACAGTGAAGGTGGCAGCCGTTAAATCTGTTGCTGGTCTTCACCGTCCCCCTGCAGCCTATTCACAGGCACAACAGGATCTGGGACCCGGGCTTGCCCAGAGGAGGAACATCTCATGGCTCTCGTCCTCGGCAGGGCCTGTATCCAGAAAGACACGTCCGGCTCCTTGTCCCACACGGAAGGTGGCAGCCCTGGAAGCTGTTGCTGGTCTTCACCGTCCCCCTGCAGCCTATTCACAGGCACAACAGGATCTGGGACCCGGGCTTGCCCAGAGGAGGAACATCTCATGGCTGACGTCCTTGGCAGAGCCTGTTTCCGAAAAGGCACACATCCGGCTCCTTGTCCCACACGGAAGGTGGCAGCCCTGAAAGCTGTTGCTGGTCTTCACCGTCCCCCTGCAGCCTATTCACAGGCACAACAGGATCTGGGACCCGGGCTTGGCCAGAGGAGGAACATCTCATGGCTCTCGTCCTCTGCACGGCCTGTTTCCAGAAAGGAACACGTCCGGCTCCTTGTCCCACACTGAAGGTGGCAGCCGTGAAAGCTGTTGCTGGTCTTCACCGTCCCCCTGCAGCCTATTCACAGGCACAACAGGATCTGGGACCCGGGCTTGCCCAGAGGAGGAACATCTCATGGCTCTCGTCCCCGGTACGGCCTGTTTCCAGAAAGGCACACGTCCGGCTCCTTGTCCCACACGGAAGGTGGCAGCCCTGAAAGCTGTTGCTGGTCTTCACCGTCCCCGTGCAGCCTATTCACAGGCACAACAGGATCTGGGACCCGGGCTTGCCCAGAGGAGGAACATCTCATGGCTCTCGTCCTCGGCAGAGCTTCTTTCCGAAAAGGCACACGTCCGACTCCTTATCCCACACGGAAGGTGGCAGCCCTGAAAGCTGTTGCTGGTCTTCACCGTCCCCCTGCAGCCTATTCACAGGCACAACAGGATCTGGGACCCGGGCTTGCCCAGAGGAGGAACATCTCATGGCTCTCGTCCTCGGCAGAGCCTGTTTCCGAAAAGGCACACGTCCGGCTCCTTGTCCCACACGGAAGGTGGCAGCCCTGAAAGCTGTTGCTGGTCTTCACCGTCCCCCTGCAGCCTATTCACAGGCACAACAGGATCTGGGACCCGGGCTTGCCCAGAGGAGGAACATCTCATGGCTCTCGTCCTCGGCAGGGCCTGTATCCAGAAAGACACGTCCGGCTCCTTGTCCCACACGGAAGTTGGCAGCCCTGAAAGCTGTTGCTGGTCTTCACCATCCCCCTGCAGCCTATTCACAGGCACAACAGGATTCAGGACCGGGGCTTGCCCAGAGGAGGAACATCTCATGGCTCACGTCCTCGGCAGGGCCTGTTTCCGAGAAGGCACACATCCGGGTCCTTGTCCCACACGGAAGGTGGCAGCCCTGAAAGCTGTTGCTGGTCTTCACCGTCCCCCTGCAGCCTATTCACAGGCACAACAGGATTTGGACCCGGGCTTGCCCAGAGGAGGAACATCTCATGGCTCTCGTCCTCGGCAGAGCCTGATTCCGAAAAGGCACACGTCCGACTCCTTATCCCACACGGAAGGTGGCAGCCCTGAAAGCTGTTGCTGGTCTTCACCGTCCCCCTGCAGCCTATTCACAGGCACAACAGGATCTGGGACCCGGGCTTGGCCAGAGGAGGAACATCTCATGGCTCTCGTCCTCGGCACGGCCTGTTTCCAGAAATGAACACGTCCGGCTCCTTGTCCCACAGTGAAGGTGGCAGCCGTGAAAGCTCTTGCTGGTGTTCACCGTCCCCCTGCAGCCTATTCACAGGCACAACAGGATCTGGGACCCGGGCTTGCCCAGAGGAGGAACATCTCATGGCTCTCGTCCTCGGCAGATGCTGTTTCCGAAAACGCACACATCCGGCTCCTTGTCCCACACGGAAGGTGGCAGCCCTGAAAGCTGTTGCTGGTCTTCACTGTCCCACTGCAGCCTATTCACAGGCACAACAGGATCTGGGACCCGGGCTTGCCCAGAGGAGGAACATCTCATGGCTCTCGACCTCGGCAGAGCCTGTTTCCGAGAAGGCACACGTCCGGCTCCTTGTCCCACACGGAAGGTGGCAGCCGTGAAAGCTGTTGCTGGTCTTCACCGTCCCCCTGCAGCCTATTCACAGGCACAACAGGATCTGGGACCCGGGCTTGCCCAGAGGAGGAACATCTCATGGCTCTCGTCCTCGGCAGGGCCTGTATCCAGAAAGACACGTCCGGCTCCTTGTCCCACACGGAAGGTGGCAGCCCTGGAAGCTGTTGCTGGTCTTCACCGTCCCCCTGCAGCCTATTCACAGGCACAACAGGATCTGGGACCCGGGCTTGCCCAGAGGAGGAACATCTCATGGCTGACGTCCTTGGCAGAGCCTGTTTCCGAAAAGGCACACATCCGGCTCCTTGTCCCACACGGAAGGTGGCAGCCCTGAAAGCTGTTGCTGGTCTTCACCGTCCCCCTGCAGCCTATTCACAGGCACAACAGGATTTGGGACCCGGGCTTGGCCAGAGGAGGAACATCTCATGGCTCTCGTCCTCTGCACGGCCTGTTTCCAGAAAGGAACACGTCCGGCTCCTTGTCCCACACTGAAGGTGGCAGCCGTGAAAGCTGTTGCTGGTCTTCACCGTCCCCCTGCAGCCTATTCACAGGCACAACAGGATTTGGACCCGGGCTTGCCCAGAGGAGGAACATCTCATGGCTCACGTCCTCGGCAGGGCCTGTTTCCGAGAAGGCACACATCCGGGTCCTTGTCCCACACGGAAGGTGGCAGCCCTGAAAGCTGTTGCTGGTCTTCACCGTCCCCCTGCAGCCTATTCACAGGCACAACAGGATTTGGACCCGGGCTTGCCCAGAGGAGGAACATCTCATGGCTCTCGTCCTCGGCAGAGCCTGATTCCGAAAAGGCACACGTCCGACTCCTTATCCCACACGGAAGGTGGCAGCCCTGAAAGCTGTTGCTGGTCTTCACCGTCCCCCTGCAGCCTATTCACAGGCACAACAGGATCTGGGACCCGGGCTTGGCCAGAGGAGGAACATCTCATGGCTCTCGTCCTCGGCACGGCCTGTTTCCAGAAATGAACACGTCCGGCTCCTTGTCCCACAGTGAAGGTGGCAGCCGTGAAAGCTCTTGCTGGTGTTCACCGTCCCCCTGCAGCCTATTCACAGGCACAACAGGATCTGGGACCCGGGCTTGCCCAGAGGAGGAACATCTCATGGCTCTCGTCCTCGGCAGATGCTGTTTCCGAAAACGCACACATCCGGCTCCTTGTCCCACACGGAAGGTGGCAGCCCTGAAAGCTGTTGCTGGTCTTCACTGTCCCACTGCAGCCTATTCACAGGCACAACAGGATCTGGGACCCGGGCTTGCCCAGAGGAGGAACATCTCATGGCTCTCGACCTCGGCAGAGCCTGTTTCCGAGAAGGCACACGTCCGGCTCCTTGTCCCACACGGAAGGTGGCAGCCGTGAAAGCTGTTGCTGGTCTTCACCGTCCCCCTGCAGCCTATTCACAGGCACAACAGGATCTGGGACCCGGGCTTGCCCAGAGGAGGAACATCTCATGGCTCTCGTCCTCGGCAGGGCCTGTATCCAGAAAGACACGTCCGGCTCCTTGTCCCACACGGAAGGTGGCAGCCCTGGAAGCTGTTGCTGGTCTTCACCGTCCCCCTGCAGCCTATTCACAGGCACAACAGGATCTGGGACCCGGGCTTGCCCAGAGGAGGAACATCTCATGGCTGACGTCCTTGGCAGAGCCTGTTTCCGAAAAGGCACACATCCGGCTCCTTGTCCCACACGGAAGGTGGCAGCCCTGAAAGCTGTTGCTGGTCTTCACCGTCCCCCTGCAGCCTATTCACAGGCACAACAGGATTTGGGACCCGGGCTTGGCCAGAGGAGGAACATCTCATGGCTCTCGTCCTCTGCACGGCCTGTTTCCAGAAAGGAACACGTCCGGCTCCTTGTCCCACACTGAAGGTGGCAGCCGTGAAAGCTGTTGCTGGTCTTCACCGTCCCCCTGCAGCCTATTCACAGGCACAACAGGATTCAGGACCGGGGCTTGCCCAGAGGAGGAACATCTCATGGCTCACGTCCTCGGCAGGGCCTGTTTCCGAGAAGGCACACATCCGGGTCCTTGTCCCACACGGAAGGTGGCAGCCCTGAAAGCTGTTGCTGGTCTTCACCGTCCCCCTGCAGCCTATTCACAGGCACAACAGGATTTGGACCCGGGCTTGCCCAGAGGAGGAACATCTCATGGCTCTCGTCCTCGGCAGAGCCTGATTCCGAAAAGGCACACGTCCGACTCCTTATCCCACACGGAAGGTGGCAGCCCTGAAAGCTGTTGCTGGTCTTCACCGTCCCCCTGCAGCCTATTCACAGGCACAACAGGATCTGGGACCCGGGCTTGGCCAGAGGAGGAACATCTCATGGCTCTCGTCCTCGGCACGGCCTGTTTCCAGAAATGAACACGTCCGGCTCCTTGTCCCACAGTGAAGGTGGCAGCCGTGAAAGCTCTTGCTGGTGTTCACCGTCCCCCTGCAGCCTATTCACAGGCACAACAGGATCTGGGACCCGGGCTTGCCCAGAGGAGGAACATCTCATGGCTCTCGTCCTCGGCAGATGCTGTTTCCGAAAACGCACACATCCGGCTCCTTGTCCCACACGGAAGGTGGCAGCCCTGAAAGCTGTTGCTGGTCTTCACTGTCCCACTGCAGCCTATTCACAGGCACAACAGGATCTGGGACCCGGGCTTGCCCAGAGGAGGAACATCTCATGGCTCTCGACCTCGGCAGCGCCTGTTTCCGAGAAGGCACACGTCCGGCTCCTTGTCCCACACGGAAGGTGGCAGCCGTGAAAGCTGTTGCTGGTCTTCACCGTCCCCCTGCAGCCTATTCACAGGCACAACAGGATCTGGGACCCGGGCTTGCCCAGAGGAGGAACATCTCATGGCTCTCGTCCTCGGCAGGGCCTGTATCCAGAAAGACACGTCCGGCTCCTTGTCCCACACGGAAGGTGGCAGCCCTGGAAGCTGTTGCTGGTCTTCACCGTCCCCCTGCAGCCTATTCACAGGCACAACAGGATCTGGGACCCGGGCTTGCCCAGAGGAGGAACATCTCATGGCTGACGTCCTTGGCAGAGCCTGTTTCCGAAAAGGCACACATCCGGCTCCTTGTCCCACACGGAAGGTGGCAGCCCTGAAAGCTGTTGCTGGTCTTCACCGTCCCCCTGCAGCCTATTCACAGGCACAACAGGATTTGGGACCCGGGCTTGGCCAGAGGAGGAACATCTCATGGCTCTCGTCCTCGGCACGGCCTGTTTCCAGAAAGGAACACGTCCGGCTCCTTGTCCCACACTGAAGGTGGCAGCCGTGAAAGCTGTTGCTGGTCTTCACCGTCCCCCTGCAGCCTATTCACAGGCACAACAGGATCTGGGACCCGGGCTTGCCCAGAGGAGGAACATCTCATGGCTCTCGTCCCCGGTACGGCCTGTTTCCAGAAAGGCACACGTCCGGCTCCTTGTCCCACACGGAAGGTGGCAGCCCTGAAAGCTGTTGCTGGTCTTCACCGTCCCCCTGCAGCCTATTCACAGGCACAACAGGATCTGGGACCCGGGCTTGCCCAGAGGAGGAACATCTCATGGCTCTCGTCCTCGTCAGAGCTTCTTTCCGAAAAGGCACACGTCCGACTCCTTATCCCACACGGAAGGTGGAGCCCTGAAAGCTGTTGCTGGTCTTCACCGTCCCCCTGCAGCCTATTCACAGGCACAACAGGATCTGGGACCCGGGCTTGCCCAGAGGAGGAACATCTCATGGCTCTCGTCCTCGGCAGAGCCTGTTTCCGAAAAGGCACACGTCCGGCTCCTTGTCCCACACGGAAGGTGGCAGCCCTGGAAGCTGTTGCTGGTCTTCACCGTCCCCCTGCAGCCTATTCACAGGCACAACAGGATCTGGGACCCGGGCTTGCCCAGAGGAGGAACATCTCATGGCTCTCGTCCTCGGCAGGGCCTGTATCCAGAAAGACACGTCCGGCTCCTTGTCCCACACGGAAGTTGGCAGCCCTGAAAGCTGTTGCTGGTCTTCACCATCCCCCTGCAGCCTATTCACAGGCACAACAGGATTCAGGACCGGGGCTTGCCCAGAGGAGGAACATCTCATGGCTCACGTCCTCGGCAGGGCCTGTTTCCGAGAAGGCACACATCCGGGTCCTTGTCCCACACGGAAGGTGGCAGCCCTGAAAGCTGTTGCTGGTCTTCACCGTCCCCCTGCAGCCTATTCACAGGCACAACAGGATTTGGACCCGGGCTTGCCCAGAGGAGGAACATCTCATGGCTCTCGTCCTCGGCAGAGCCTGATTCCGAAAAGGCACACGTCCGACTCCTTATCCCACACGGAAGGTGGCAGCCCTGAAAGCTGTTGCTGGTCTTCACCGTCCCCCTGCAGCCTATTCACAGGCACAACAGGATCTGGGACCCGGGCTTGGCCAGAGGAGGAACATCTCATGGCTCTCGTCCTCGGCACGGCCTGTTTCCAGAAAGGAACACGTCCGGCTCCTTGTCCCACAGTGAAGGTGGCAGCCGTGAAAGCTCTTGCTGGTGTTCACCGTCCCCCTGCAGCCTATTCACAGGCACAACAGGATCTGGGACCCGGGCTTGCCCAGAGGAGGAACATCTCATGGCTCTCGTCCTCGGCAGATGCTGTTTCCGAAAACGCACACATCCGGCTCCTTGTCCCACACGGAAGGTGGCAGCCCTGAAAGCTGTTGCTGGTCTTCACTGTCCCACTGCAGCCTATTCACAGGCACAACAGGATCTGGGACCCGGGCTTGCCCAGAGGAGGAACATCTCATGGCTCTCGACCTCGGCAGAGCCTGTTTCCGAGAAGGCACACGTCCGGCTCCTTGTCCCACACGGAAGGTGGCAGCCGTGAAAGCTGTTGCTGGTCTTCACCGTCCCCCTGCAGCCTATTCACAGGCACAACAGGATCTGGGACCCGGGCTTGCCCAGAGGAGGAACATCTCATGGCTCTCGTCCTCGGCAGGGCCTGTATCCAGAAAGACACGTCCGGCTCCTTGTCCCACACGGAAGGTGGCAGCCCTGGAAGCTGTTGCTGGTCTTCACCGTCCCCCTGCAGCCTATTCACAGGCACAACAGGATCTGGGACCCGGGCTTGCCCAGAGGAGGAACATCTCATGGCTGACGTCCTTGGCAGAGCCTGTTTCCGAAAAGGCACACATCCGGCTCCTTGTCCCACACGGAAGGTGGCAGCCCTGAAAGCTGTTGCTGGTCTTCACCGTCCCCCTGCAGCCTATTCACAGGCACAACAGGATTTGGGACCCGGGCTTGGCCAGAGGAGGAACATCTCATGGCTCTCGTCCTCGGCACGGCCTGTTTCCAGAAAGGAACACGTCCGGCTCCTTGTCCCACACTGAAGGTGGCAGCCGTGAAAGCTGTTGCTGGTCTTCACCGTCCCCCTGCAGCCTATTCACAGGCACAACAGGATCTGGGACCCGGGCTTGCCCAGAGGAGGAACATCTCATGGCTCTCGTCCCCGGTACGGCCTGTTTCCAGAAAGGCACACGTCCGGCTCCTTGTCCCACACGGAAGGTGGCAGCCCTGAAAGCTGTTGCTGGTCTTCACCGTCCCCGTGCAGCCTATTCACAGGCACAACAGGATCTGGGACCCGGGCTTGCCCAGAGGAGGAACATCTCATGGCTCTCGTCCTCGTCAGAGCTTGTTTCCGACAAGGCACACGTCCGACTCCTTATCCCACACGGAAGGTGGCAGCCCTGAAAGCTGTTGCTGGTCTTCACCGTCCCCCTGCAGCCTATTCACAGGCACAACAGGATCTGGGACCCGGGCTTGCCCAGAGGAGGAACATCTCATGGCTCTCGTCCTCGGCAGAGCCTGTTTCCGAAAAGGCACACGTCCGGCTCCTTGTCCCACACGGAAGGTGGCAGCCCTGGAAGCTGTTGCTGGTCTTCACCGTCCCCCTGCAGCCTATTCACAGGCACAACAGGATCTGGGACCCGGGCTTGCCCAGAGGAGGAACATCTCATGGCTCTCGTCCTCGGCAGGGCCTGTATCCAGAAAGACACGTCCGGCTCCTTGTCCCACACGGAAGTTGGCAGCCCTGAAAGCTGTTGCTGGTCTTCACCGTCCCCCTGCAGCCTATTCACAGGCACAACAGGATTCAGGACCGGGGCTTGGCCAGAGGAGGAACATCTCATGGCTCTCGTCCTCGGCAGGGCCTGTTTCCAGAAAGGCACACATCCGGCTCATTGTCCCACACGGAAGGTGGCAGCCCTGAAAGCTGTTGCTGGTCTTCACCGTCCCCCTGCAGCCTATTCACAGGCACAACAGGATTTGGACCCGGGCTTGCCCAGAGGAGGAACATCTCATGGCTCTCGTCCTCGGCAGAGCCTGATTCCGAAAAGGCACACGTCCGACTCCTTATCCCACACGGAAGGTGGCAGCCCTGAAAGCTGTTGCTGGTCTTCACCGTCTCCCTGCAGCCTATTCACAGGCACAACAGGATCTGGGACCCGGGCTTGGCCAGAGGAGGAACATCTCATGGCTCTCGTCCTCGGCACGGCCTGTTTCCAGAAATGAACACGTCCGGCTCCTTGTCCCACAGTGAAGGTGGCAGCCGTGAAAGCTCTTGCTGGTGTTCACCGTCCCCCTGCAGCCTATTCACAGGCACAACAGGATCTGGGACCCGGGCTTGCCCAGAGGAGGAACATATCATGGCTCTCGTCCTCGGCAGAGGCTGCTTCCGAAAAGGCACACATCCGGCTCCTTGTCCCACACGGAAGGTGGCAGCCCTGAAAGCTGTTGCTGGTCTTCACTGCCCCACTGCAGCCTATTCACAGGCACAACAGGATCTGGGACCCGGGCTTGCCCAGAGGAGGAACATCTCATGGCTCTCGACCTCGGCAGAGCCTGTTTCCGAGAAGGCACACGTCCGGCTCCTTGTCCCACACGGAAGGTGGCAGCCGTGAAAGCTGTTGCTGGTCTTCACCGTCCCCCTGCAGCCTATTCACAGGCACAACAGGATCTGGGACCCGGGCTTGCCCAGAGGAGGAACATCTCATGGCTCTCGTCCTCGGCAGGGCCTGTATCCAGAAAGACACGTCCGGCTCCTTGTCCCACACGGAAGGTGGCAGCCCTGAAAGCTGTTGCTGGTCTTCACCATCCCCCTGCAGCCTATTCACAGGCACAACAGGATTCAGGACCGGGGCTTGCCCAGAGGAGGAACATCTCATGGCTCACGTCCTCGGCAGGGCCTATTTCCGAGAAGGCACAACACCGGCTCATTGTCCCACACGGAAGGTGGCAGCCCTGAAAGCTGTTGCTGGTCTTCACCGTCCCCCTGCAGCCTATTCACAGGCACAACAGGATCTGGGACCCGGGCTTGCCCAGAGGAGGAACATCTCATGGCTCTCGTCCTCGGCTCGGCCTGTTTCCAGAAAGGAACACGTCCGGCTACTTGTCCCACAGTGAAGGTGTCCCCAGTGAAAGCTGTTGCTGGTGTTCACCGTCCCCCTGCAGCCTATTCACAGGCACAACAGGATCTGGGACCCGGGCTTGCCCAGAGGAGGAACATCTCATGGCTCTCGTCCTCGTCAGAGCTTGTTTCCGAAAAGGCACACGTCCGGCTCCTTGTCCCACACGGAAGGTGGCAGCCCTGGAAGCTGTTGCTGGTCTTCACCGTCCCCCTGCAGCCTATTCACAGGCACAACAGGATCTGGGACCCGGGCTTGCCCAGAGGAGGAACATCTCATGGCTGACGTCCTTGGCAGAGCCTTTTTCCGAAAAGGCACACATCCGGCTCCTTGTCCCACACGGAAGGTGGCAGCCCTGAAAGCTGTTGCTGGTCTTCACCGTCCCCCTGCAGCCTATTCACAGGCACAACAGGATCTGGGACCCGGGCTTGCCCAGAGGAGGAACATCTCATGGCTCTCGTCCTCGGCAGAGCCTGTTTCCGAGAAGGCACACGTCCGGCTCCTTGTCCCACACGGAAGGTGGCAGCCGTGAAAGCTGTTGCTGGTCTTCACCGTCCCCCTGCAGCCTATTCACAGGCACAACAGGATCTGGGACCCGGGCTTGCCCAGAGGAGGAACATCTCATGGCTCTCGTCCCCGGTACGGCCTGTTTCCAGAAAGGCACACGTCCGGCTCCTTGTCCCACACGGAAGGTGGCAGCCCTGAAAGCTGTTGCTGGTCTTCACCGTCCCCCTGCAGCCTATTCACAGGCACAACAGGATCTGGGACCCGGGCTTGCCCAGAGGAGGAACATCTCATGGCTCTCGTCCTCGTCAGAGCTTGTTTCCGAAAAGGCACACGTCCGACTCCTTATCCCACACGGAAGGTGGCAGCCCTGAAAGCTGTTGCTGGTCTTCACCGTCCCCCTGCAGCCTATTCACAGGCACAACAGGATCTGGGACCCGGGCTTGCCCAGAGGAGGAACATCTCATGGCTTTCGTCCTCGGCAGAGCCTGTTTCCGAAAAGGCACACGTCCGGCTCCTTGTCCCACACGGAAGGTGGCAGCCCTGGAAGCTGTTGCTGGTCTTCACCGTCCCCCTGCAGCCTATTCACAGGCACAACAGGATTCAGGACCCGGGCTTGCCCAGAGGAGGAACATCTCATGGCTCTCGTCCTCGGCAGGGCCTGTATCCAGAAAGACACGTCCGGCTCCTTGTCCCACACGGAAGGTGGCAGCCGTGAAAGCTGTTGCTGGTCTTCACCGTCCCCCTGCAGCCTATTCACAGGCACAACAGGATTCAGGACCGGGGCTTGGCCAGAGGAGGAACATCTCATGGCTCTCGTCCTCGGCAGGGCCTGTTTCCAGAAAGGCACACATCCGGCTCATTGTCCCACACGGAAGGTGGCAGCCCTGAAAGCTGTTGCTGGTCTTCACCGTCCCCCTGCAGCCTATTCACAGGCACAACAGGATTTGGACCCGGGCTTGCCCAGAGGAGGAACATCTCATGGCTCTCGTCCTCGGCAGAGCCTGATTCCGAAAAGGCACACGTCCGACTCCTTATCCCACACGGAAGGTGGCAGCCCTGAAAGCTGTTGCTGGTCTTCACCGTCCCCCTGCAGCCTATTCACAGGCACAACAGGATCTGGGACCCGGGCTTGGCCAGAGGAGGAACATCTCATGGCTCTCGTCCTCGGCACGGCCTGTTTCCAGAAATGAACACGTCCGGCTCCTTGTCCCACAGTGAAGGTGGCAGCCGTGAAAGCTCTTGCTGGTGTTCACCGTCCCCCTGCAGCCTATTCACAGGCACAACAGGATCTGGGACCCGGGCTTGCCCAGAGGAGGAACATCTCATGGCTCTCGTCCTCGGCAGAGGCTGTTTCCGAAAAGGCACACATCCGGCTCCTTGTCCCACACGGAAGGTGGCAGCCCTGAAAGCTGTTGCTGGTCTTCACTGTCCCACTGCAGCCTATTCACAGGCACAACAGGATCTGGGACCCGGGCTTGCCCAGAGGAGGAACATCTCATGGCTCTCGACCTCGGCAGAGCCTGTTTCCGAGAAGGCACACGTCCGGCTCCTTGTCCCACACGGAAGGTGGCAGCCGTGAAAGCTGTTGCTGGTCTTCACCGTCCCCCTGCAGCCTATTCACAGGCACAACAGGATCTGGGACCCGGGCTTGCCCAGAGGAGGAACATCTCATGGCTTTCGTCCTCGGCAGGGCCTGTATCCAGAAAGACACGTCCGGCTCCTTGTCCCACACGGAAGGTGGCAGCCCTGAAAGCTGTTGCTGGTCTTCACCATCCCCCTGCAGCCTATTCACAGGCACAACAGGATTCAGGACCGGGGCTTGCCCAGAGGAGGAACATCTCATGGCTCACGTCCTCGGCAGGGCCTGTTTCCGAGAAGGCACACATCCGGGTCTTGTCCCACACGGAAGGTGGCAGCCCTGAAAGCTGTTGCTGGTCTTCACCGTCCCCCTGCAGCCTATTCACAGGCACAACAGGATCTGGGACCCGGGCTTGGCCAGAGGAGGAACATCTCATGGCTCTCGTCCTCGGCTCGGCCTGTTTCCAGAAAGGAACACGTCCGGCTACTTGTCCCACAGTGAAGGTGTCCCCCGTGAAAGCTGTTGCTGGTGTTCACCGTCCCCCTGCAGCCTATTCACAGGCACAACAGGATCTGGGACCCGGGCTTGCCCAGAGGAGGAACATCTCATGGCTCTCGTCCTCGTCAGAGCTTGTTTCCGAAAAGGCACACGTCCGGCTCCTTGTCCCACACGGAAGGTGGCAGCCCTGAAAGCTGTTGCTGGTCTTCACCGTCCCCCTGCAGCCTATTCACAGGCACAACAGGATCTGGGACCCGTGCTTGCCCAGAGGAGGAACATCTCATGGCTGACGTCCTTGGCAGAGCCTGTTGCCGAAAAGGCACACATCCGGCTCCTTGTCCCACACGGAAGGTGGCAGCCCTGAAAGCTGTTGCTGGTCTTCACCGTCCCCCTGCAGCCTATTCACAGGCACAACAGGATTTGGACCCGGGCTTGCCCAGAGGAGGAACATCTCATGGCTCTCGTCCTCGGCACGGCCTGTTTCCAGAAAGGAACACGTCCGGCTCCTTGTCCCACACTGAAGGTGGCAGCCGTGAAAGCTGTTGCTGGTCTTCACCGTCCCCCTGCAGCCTATTCACAGGCACAACAGGATCTGGGACCCGGGCTTGCCCAGAGGAGGAACATCTCATGGCTCTCGTCCCCGGTACGGCCTGTTTCCGAAAAGGCACACGTCCGGCTCCTTGTCCCACACGGAAGGTGGCAGCCCTGAAAGCTGTTGCTGGTCTTCACCGTCCCCCTGCAGCCTATTCACAGGCACAACAGGATCTGGGACCCGGGCTTGCCCAGAGGAGGAACATCTCATGGCTCTCGTCCTCGTCAGAGCTTGTTTCCGAAAAGGCACACGTCCGACTCCTTATCCCACACGGAAGGTGGCAGCCCTGAAAGCTGTTGCTGGTCTTCACCGTCCCCCTGCAGCCTATTCACAGGCACAACAGGATCTGGGACCCGGGCTTGCCCAGAGGAGGACCATCTCATGGCTCTCGTCCTCGGCAGAGCCTGTTTCCGAGAAGGCACACATCCGGCTCCTTGTCCCACACGGAAGGTGGCAGCCCTGGAAGCTGTTGCTGGTCTTCACCGTCCCCCTGCAGCCTATTCACAGGCACAACAGGATCTGGGACCCGGGCTTGCCCAGAGGAGGAACATCTCATGGCTCTCGTCCTCGGCAGGGCCTGTATCCAGAAAGACACGTCCGGCTCCTTGTCCCACACGGAAGTTGGCAGCCCTGAAAGCTGTTGCTGGTCTTCACCGTCCCCCTGCAGCCTATTCACAGGCACAACAGGATTCAGGACCGGGGCTTGGCCAGAGGAGGAACATCTCATGGCTCTCGTCCTCGGCAGGGCCTGTTTCCAGAAAGTCACACATCCGGCTCATTGTCCCACACGGAAGGTGGCAGCCCTGAAAGCTGTTGCTGGTCTTCACCGTCCCCCTGCAGCCTATTCACAGGCACAACAGGATCTGGGACCCGGGCTTGGCCAGAGGAGGAACATCTCATGGCTCTCGTCCTCGGCACGGCCTGTTTCCAGAAATGAACACGTCCGGCTCCTTGTCCCACAGTGAAGGTGGCAGCCGTGAAAGCTCTTGCTGGTGTTCACCGTCCCCCTGCAGCCTATTCACAGGCACAACAGGATCTGGGACCCGGGCTTGCCCAGAGGAGGAACATCTCATGGCTCTCGTCCTCGGCAGAGGCTGTTTCCGAAAAGGCACACATCCGGCTCCTTGTCCCACACGGAAGGTGGCAGCCCTGAAAGCTGTTGCTGGTCTTCACTGTCCCACTGCAGCCTATTCACAGGCACAACAGGATCTGGGACCCGGGCTTGCCCAGAGGAGGAACATCTCATGGCTCTCGACCTCGGCAGAGCCTGATTCCCAAAAGGCACACGTCCGGCTCCTTGTGCCACACGGAAGGTGGCAGCCCTGAAAGCTGTTGCTGGTCTTCACCGTCCCCCTGCAGCCTATTCACAGGCACAACAGGATCTGGGACCCGGGCTTGCCCAGAGGAGGAACATCTCATGGCTCTCGTCCTCGGCAGGGCCTGTATACAGAAAGACACGTCCGGCTCCTTGTCCCACACGGAAGGTGGCAGCCGTGAAAGCTGTTGCTGGTCTTCACCATCCCCCTGCAGCCTATTCACAGGCACAACAGGATTTGGGACCCGGGCTTGGCCAGAGGAGGAACATCTCATGGCTCTCGTCCTCGGCACGGCCTGTTTCCAGAAAGGAACACGTCCGGCTCCTTGTCCCACACTGAAGGTGGCAGCCGTGAAAGCTGTTGCTGGTCTTCACCGTCCCCCTGCAGCCTATTCACAGGCACAACAGGATCTGGGACCCGGGCTTGCCCAGAGGAGGAACATCTCATGGCTCTCGTCCCCGGTACGGCCTGTTTCCAGAAAGGCACACGTCCGGCTCCTTGTCCCACACGGAAGGTGGCAGCCCTGAAAGCTGTTGCTGGTCTTCACCGTCCCCCTGCAGCCTATTCACAGGCACAACAGGATCTGGGACCCGGGCTTGCCCAGAGGAGGAACATCTCATGGCTCTCGTCCTCGGCCGAGCCTGTTTCCGAGAAGGCACACGTCCGGCTCCTTCTCCCACACGGAAGGTGGCAGCCGTGAAAGCTGTTGCTGGTCTTCACCGTCCCCCTGCAGCCTATTCACAGGCACAACAGGATCTGGGACCCGGGCTTGCCCAGAGGAGGAACATCTCATGGCTCTCGTCCTCGGCAGGGCCTGTTTCCGAAAAGGCACACATCCGGCTCCTTGTCCCACACGGAAGGTGGCAGCCCTGAAAGCTGTTGCTGGTCTTCACCGTCCCCCTGCAGCCTATTCACAGGCACAACAGGATTCAGGACCGGGGCTTGCCCAGAGGTGGAACATCTCATGGCTCTCGTCCTCGGCAGGGCTTGTTTCCAAAAAGGCACAAGACCGGCTCATTGTCCCACACGGAAGGTGGCAGCCCTGAAAGCTGTTGCTGGTCTTCACCGTCCCCCTGCAGCCTATTCACAGGCACAACAGGATCTGGGACCCGGGCTTGCCCAGAGGAGGAACATCTCATGGCTCTCGTCCTCGGCAGAGCCTGTTTCCGAAAAGGCACACGTCCGGCTCCTTGTCCCACACGGAAGGTGGCAGCCCTGGAAGCTGTTGCTGGTCTTCACCGTCCCCCTGCAGCCTATTCACAGGCACAACAGGATCTGGGACCCGGGCTTGCCCAGAGGAGGAACATCTCATGGCTCTCGTCCTCGGCAGGGCCTGTATCCAGAAAGACACGTCCGGCTCCTTGTCCCACACGGAAGGTGGCAGCCCTGAAAGCTGTTGCTGGTCTTCACCGTCCCCCTGCAGCCTATTCACAGGCACAACAGGATTCAGGACCGGGGCTTGGCCAGAGGAGGAACATCTCATGGCTCTCGTCCTCGGCAGGGCCTGTTTCCAGAAAGGCACACATCCGGCTCCTTGTCCCACACGGAAGGTGGCAGCCCTGAAAGCTGTTGCTGGTCTTCACCGTCCCCCTGCAGCCTATTCACAGGCACAACAGGATTTGGACCCGGGCTTGCCCAGAGGAGGAACATCTCATGGCTCTCGTCCTCGGCAGAGCCTGATTCCGAAAAGGCACTCATCCGGCTCCTTGTCCCACACGGAAGTTGGCAGCCCTGAAAGCTGTTGCTGGTCTTCACCGTCCCCCTGCAGCCTATTCACAGGCACAACAGGATTCAGGACCGGGGCTTGGCCAGAGGAGGAACATCTCATGGCTCTCGTCCTCGGCAGGGCCTGTTTCCAGAAAGGCACACATCCGGCTCATTGTCCCACACGGAAGGTGGCAGCCCTGAAAGCTGTTGCTGGTCTTCACCGTCCCCCTGCAGCCTATTCACAGGCACAACAGGATTTGGACCCGGGCTTGCCCAGAGGAGGAACATCTCATGGCTCTCGTCCTCGGCAGAGCCTGATTCCGAAAAGGCACACGTCCGACTCCTTATCCCACACGGAAGGTGGCAGCCCTGAAAGCTGTTGCTGGTCTTCACCGTCCCCCTGCAGCCTATTCACAGGCACAACAGGATCTGGGACCCGGGCTTGGCCAGAGGAGGAACATCTCATGGCTCTCGTCCTCGGCACGGCCTGTTTCCAGAAATGAACACGTCCGGCTCCTTGTCCCACAGTGAAGGTGGCAGCCGTGAAAGCTCTTGCTGGTGTTCACCGTCCCCCTGCAGCCTATTCACAGGCACAACAGGATCTGGGACCCGGGCTTGCCCAGAGGAGGAACATCTCATGGCTCTCGTCCTCGGCAGAGGCTGTTTCCGAAAAGGCACACATCCGGCTCCTTGTCCCACACGGAAGGTGGCAGCCCTGAAAGCTGTTGCTGGTCTTCACTGTCCCACTGCAGCCTATTCACAGGCACAACAGGATCTGGGACCCGGGCTTGCCCAGAGGAGGAACATCTCATGGCTCTCGACCTCGGCAGAGCCTGTTTCCGAGAAGGCACACGTCCGGCTCCTTGTCCCACACGGAAGGTGGCAGCCGTGAAAGCTGTTGCTGGTCTTCACCGTCCCCCTGCAGCCTATTCACAGGCACAACAGGATCTGGGACCCGGGCTTGCCCAGAGGAGGAACATCTCATGGCTTTCGTCCTCGGCAGGGCCTGTATCCAGAAAGACACGTCCGGCTCCTTGTCCCACACGGAAGGTGGCAGCCCTGAAAGCTGTTGCTGGTCTTCACCATCCCCCTGCAGCCTATTCACAGGCACAACAGGATTCAGGACCGGGGCTTGCCCAGAGGAGGAACATCTCATGGCTCACGTCCTCGGCAGGGCCTGTTTCCGAGAAGGCACACATCCGGGTCTTGTCCCACACGGAAGGTGGCAGCCCTGAAAGCTGTTGCTGGTCTTCACCGTCCCCCTGCAGCCTATTCACAGGCACAACAGGATCTGGGACCCGGGCTTGGCCAGAGGAGGAACATCTCATGGCTCTCGTCCTCGGCTCGGCCTGTTTCCAGAAAGGAACACGTCCGGCTACTTGTCCCACAGTGAAGGTGTCCCCCGTGAAAGCTGTTGCTGGTGTTCACCGTCCCCCTGCAGCCTATTCACAGGCACAACAGGATCTGGGACCCGGGCTTGCCCAGAGGAGGAACATCTCATGGCTCTCGTCCTCGGCAGGGCCTGTATCCAGAAAGACACGTCCGGCTCCTTGTCCCACACGGAAGGTGGCAGCCCTGAAAGCTGTTGCTGGTCTTCACCGTCCCCCTGCAGCCTATTCACAGGCACAACAGGATTCAGGACCGGGGCTTGGCCAGAGGAGGAACATCTCATGGCTCTCGTCCTCGGCAGGGCCTGTTTCCAGAAAGGCACACATCCGGCTCCTTGTCCCACACGGAAGGTGGCAGCCCTGAAAGCTGTTGCTGGTCTTCACCGTCCCCCTGCAGCCTATTCACAGGCACAACAGGATTTGGACCCGGGCTTGCCCAGAGGAGGAACATCTCATGGCTCTCGTCCTCGGCAGAGCCTGATTCCGAAAAGGCACTCATCCGGCTCCTTGTCCCACACGGAAGTTGGCAGCCCTGAAAGCTGTTGCTGGTCTTCACCGTCCCCCTGCAGCCTATTCACAGGCACAACAGGATTCAGGACCGGGGCTTGGCCAGAGGAGGAACATCTCATGGCTCTCGTCCTCGGCAGGGCCTGTTTCCAGAAAGGCACACATCCGGCTCATTGTCCCACACGGAAGGTGGCAGCCCTGAAAGCTGTTGCTGGTCTTCACCGTCCCCCTGCAGCCTATTCACAGGCACAACAGGATTTGGACCCGGGCTTGCCCAGAGGAGGAACATCTCATGGCTCTCGTCCTCGGCAGAGCCTGATTCCGAAAAGGCACACGTCCGACTCCTTATCCCACACGGAAGGTGGCAGCCCTGAAAGCTGTTGCTGGTCTTCACCGTCCCCCTGCAGCCTATTCACAGGCACAACAGGATCTGGGACCCGGGCTTGGCCAGAGGAGGAACATCTCATGGCTCTCGTCCTCGGCACGGCCTGTTTCCAGAAATGAACACGTCCGGCTCCTTGTCCCACAGTGAAGGTGGCAGCCGTGAAAGCTCTTGCTGGTGTTCACCGTCCCCCTGCAGCCTATTCACAGGCACAACAGGATCTGGGACCCGGGCTTGCCCAGAGGAGGAACATCTTTTGGCTCTCGTCCTCGGCAGAGGCTGTTTCCGAAAAGGCACACATCCGGCTCCTTGTCCCACACGGAAGGTGGCAGCCCTGAAAGCTGTTGCTGGTCTTCACTGTCCCACTGCAGCCTATTCACATGCACAACAGGATCTGGGACCCGGGCTTGCCCAGAGGAGGAACATCTCATGGCTCTCGACCTCGGCAGAGCCTGATTCCGAAAAGGCACACGTCCGGCTCCTTGTCCCACACGGAAGGTGGCAGCCCTGAAAGCTGTTGCTGGTCTTCACCGTCCCCCTGCAGCCTATTCACAGGCACAACAGGATCTGGGACCCGGGCTTGCCCAGAGGAGGAACATCTCATGGCTCTCGTCCTCGGCAGGGCCTGTATACAGAAAGACACGTCCGGCTCCTTGTCCCACACGGAAGGTGGCAGCCCTGAAAGCTGTTGCTGGTCTTCACCATCCCCCTGCAGCCTATTCACAGGCACAACAGGATTCAGGACCGGGGCTTGCCCAGAGGAGGAACATCTCATGGCTCACGTCCTCGGCAGGGCCTGTTTCCGAAAAGGCACACGTCCGGCTCCTTGTCCCACACGGAAGGTGGCAGCCCTGGAAGCTGTTGCTGGTCTTCACCGTCCCCCTGCAGCCTATTCACAGGCACAACAGGATCTGGGACCCGGGCTTGCCCAGAGGAGGAACATCTCATGGCTGACGTCCTTGGCAGAGCCTGTTTCCGAAAAGGCACACATCCGGCTCCTTGTCGCACACGGAAGGTGGCAGCCCTGAAAGCTGTTGCTGGTCTTCACCGTCCCCCTGCAGCCTATTCACAGGCACAACAGGATTTGGGACCCGGGCTTGGCCAGAGGAGGAACATCTCATGGCTCTCGTCCTCGGCACGGCCTGTTTCCAGAAAGGAACACGTCCGGCTCCTTGTCCCACACTGAAGGTGGCAGCCGTGAAAGCTGTTGCTGGTCTTCACCGTCCCCCTGCAGCCTATTCACAGGCACAACAGGATCTGGGACCCGGGCTTGCCCAGAGGAGGAACATCTCATGGCTCTCGTCCCCGGTACGGCCTGTTTCCAGAAAGGCACACGTCCGGCTCCTTGTCCCACACGGAAGGTGGCAGCCCTGAAAGCTGTTGCTGGTCTTCACCGTCCCCCTGCAGCCTATTCACAGGCACAACAGGATCTGGGACCCGGGCTTGCCCAGAGGAGGAACATCTCATGGCTCTCGTCCTTGGCAGAGCCTGTTTCCGAGAAGGCACACGTCCGGCTCCTTCTCCCACACGGAAGGTGGCAGCCGTGAAAGCTGTTGCTGGTCTTCACCGTCCCCCTGCAGCCTATTCACAGGCACAACAGGATCTGGGACCCGGGCTTGCCCAGAGGAGGAACATCTCATGGCTCTCATCCTCGGCAGGGCCTGTTTCCATAAAGGCACAAGACCGGCTCATTGTCCCACACGGAAGGTGGCAGCCCTGAAAGCTGTTGCTGGTCTTCACCGTCCCCCTGCAGCCTATTCACAGGCACAACAGGATTCAGGACCGGGGCTTGCCCAGAGGTGGAACATCTCATGGCTCTCGTCCTCGGCAGGGCCTGTTTCCGAGAAGGCACACATCCGGGTCCTTGTCCCACACGGAAGGTGGCAGCCCTGAAAGCTGTTGCTGGTCTTCACCGTCCCCCTGCAGCCTATTCACAGGCACAACAGGATCTGGGACCCGGGCTTGCCCAGAGGAGGAACATCTCATGGCTCTCGTCCTCGGCAGAGCCTGTTTCCGAAAAGGCACACGTCCGGCTCCTTGTCCCACACGGAAGGTGGCAGCCCTGGAAGCTGTTGCTGGTCTTCACCGTCCCCCTGCAGCCTATTCACAGGCACAACAGGATCTGGGACCCGGGCTTGCCCAGAGGAGGAACATCTCATGGCTCTCGTCCTCGGCAGGGCCTGTTTCCATAAAGGCACAAGACCGGCTCATTGTCCCACACGGAAGGTGGCAGCCCTGAAAGCTGTTGCTGGTCTTCACCGTCCCCCTGCAGCCTATTCACAGGCACAACAGGATTCAGGACCGGGGCTTGGCCAGAGGAGGAACATCTCATGGCTCTCGTCCTCGGCAGGGCCTGTTTCCAGAAAGGCACACATCCGGCTCCTTGTCCCACACGGAAGGTGGCAGCCCTGAAAGCTGTTGCTGGTCTTCACCATCCCCCTGCAGCCTATTCACAGGCACAACAGGATCTGGGACCCGGGCTTGCCCAGAGGTGGAACATCTCATGGCTCTCGTCCTCGTCAGAGCCTGTTTCCGAAAAGGCACACATCCGGGTTCTTGTCCCACACGGAAGGTGGCAGCCCTGAAAGCTGTTGCTGGTCTTCACCGTCCCCCTGCAGCCTATTCACAGGCACAACAGGATCTGGGACCCGGCCTTGCCCAGAGGAGGAACATCTCATGGCTCTCGTCCTCGGCAGAGCCTGATTCCGAAAAGGCACAAGTCCGGCTCCTTGTCCCACACGGAAGGTGGCAGCCCTGAAAGCTGTTGCTGGTCTTCACCGTCCCCCAGCAGCCTATTCACAGGCACAACAGGATCTGGGACCCGGGCTTGCCCAGAGGAGGAACATCTCATGGCTCTCGTCCTCGGCACGGCCTGTTTCCAGAAAGGAACACGTCCGGCTCCTTGTCCCACAGTGAAGTTGGCAGCCGTGAAAGCTGTTGCTGGTGTTCACCGTCCCCCTGCAGCCTATTCACAGGCACAACAGGATCTGGGACCCGGGCTTGCCCAGAGGAGGAACATCTCATGGCTCTCATCCTCGGCAGGGCCTGTTTCCATAAAGGCACAAGACCGGCTCATTGTCCCACACGGAAGGTGGCAGCCCTGAAAGCTGTTGCTGGTCTTCACCGTACCCCTGCAACCTATTCACAGGCACAACAGGATTCAGGAGCCGGGCTTGCCCAGAGGAGGAACATCTCATGGCTCTCGTCCTCGGCAGGGCCTGTTTCCGAAAAAGCACACATCCGGCTCATTGTCCCACACGGAAGGTGGCAGCCCTGAAAGCTGTTGCTGGTCTTCACCGTCCCCCTGCAGCCTATTCACAGGCACAACAGGATTTGGACCCGGGCTTGCCCAGAGGAGGAACATCTCATGGCTCTCGTCCTCGGCAGAGCCTGATTCCGAAAAGGCACACGTCCGGCTCCTTCTCCCACACGGAAGGTGGCAGCCCTGAAAGCTGTTGCTGGTCTTCACCGTCCCCCTGCAGCCTATTCACAGGCACAACAGGATCTGGGACCCGGGCTTGGCCAGAGGAGGAACATCTCATGGCTCTCGTCCTCGGCAGGGCCTGTATCCAGAAAGACACGTCCGGCTCCTTGTCCCACACGGATGGTGGCAGCCCTGAAAGCTGTTGCTGGTCTTCACCATCCCCCTGCAGCCTATTCACAGGCACAACAGGATCTGGGACCCGGGCTTGGCCAGAGGAGGAACATCTCATGGCTCTCGTCCTCGGCAGGGCCTGTATCCAGAAAGACACGTCCGGCTCCTTGTCCCACACGGAAGGTGGCAGCCCTGGAAGCTGTTGCTGGTCTTCACCGTCCCCCTGCAGCCTATTCACAGGCACAACAGGATTCAGGACCCGGGCTTGCCCAGAGGTGGAACATCTCATGGCTCTCGTCCTCGGCAGAGCCTGTTTCCGAAAACGCACACGTCCGGCTCCTTGTCCCACATGGAATGTGGCAGCCGTGAAAGCTGTTGCTGGTCTTCACCGTCCCCCTGCAGCCTATTCACAGGTACAACAGGATTTGGACGCGGGCTTGCCCAGAGGAGGAACATCTCATGGCTCTCGTCCTCGTCAGAGCCTGTTTCCGAAAAGGCACACATCCGGCTCCTTGTCCCACACGGAAGGTGGCAGCCGTGAAAGCTGTTGCTGGTCTTCACCATCCCCCTGCAGCCTATTCACAGGCACAACAGGATTCAGGACCGGGGCTTGCCCAGAGGTGGAACATCTCATGGCTCTCGTCCTCGGCAGGGCCTGTTTCCAAAAAGGCACAACACCGGCTCATTGTCCCACACGGAAGGTGGCAGCCCTGAAAGCTGTTGCTGGTCTTCACCGTCCCCCTGCAGCCTATTCACAGGCACAACAGGATCTGGGACCCGGGCTTGCCCAGAGGAGGAACATCTCATGGCTCTCGTCCTCGGCAGAGCCTGTTTCCGAGAAGGCACACGTCCTGCTCCTTCTCCCACACGGAAGGTGGCAGCCGTGAAAGCTGTTGCTGGTCTTCACCGTCCCCCTGCAGCCTATTCACAGGCACAACAGGATCTGGGACCCGGGCTTGCCCAGAGGAGGAACATCTCATGGCTCTCGTCCTCGGCAGGGCCTGTTTCCGAAAAGGCACACATCCGGCTCATTGTCCCACACGGAAGGTGGCAGCCCTGAAAGCTGTTGCTGGTCTTCACCGTCCCCCTGCAGCCTATTCACAGGCACAACAGGATGCAGGACCGGGGCTTGCCCAGAGGTGGAACATCTCATGGCTCTCGTCCTCGGCAGGGCCTGTTTCCAAAAAGGCACAAGACCGGCTCATTGTCCCACACGGAAGGTGGCAGCCCTGAAAGCTGTTGCTGGTCTTCACCGTCCCCCTGCAGCCTATTCACAGGCACAACAGGATCTGGGACCCGGGCTTGCCCAGAGGAGGAACATCTCATGGCTCTCGTCCTCGGCAGAGCCTGTTTCCGAAAAGGCACACGTCCGGCTCCTTGTCCCACACGGAAGGTGGCAGCCCTGGAAGCTGTTGCTGGTCTTCACCGTCCCCCTGCAGCCTATTCACAGGCACAACAGGATCTGGGACCCGGGCTTGCCCAGAGGAGGAACATCTCATGGCTCTCGTCCTCGGCAGGGCCTGTATCCAGAAAGACACGTCCGGCTCCTTGTCCCACACGGAAGGTGGCAGCCCTGAAAGCTGTTGCTGGTCTTCACCGTCCCCCTGCAGCCTATTCACAGGCACAACAGGATTCAATACCGGGGCTTGGCCAGAGGAGGAACATCTCATGGCTCTCGTCCTCGGCAGGGCCTGTTTCCAGAAAGGCACACATCCGGCTCCTTTTCCCACACGGAAGGTGGCAGCCCTGAAAGATGTTGCTGGTCTTCACCGTCCCCCTGCAGCCTATTCACAGGCACAACAGGATTTGGACCCGGGCTTGCCCAGAGGAGGAACATCTCATGGCTCTCGTCCTCGGCAGAGCCTGATTCCGAAAAGGCACACGTCCGACTCCTTATCCCACACGGAAGGTGGCAGCCCTGAAAGCTGTTGCTGGTCTTCACCGTCCCCCTGCAGCCTATTCACAGGCACAACAGGATCTGGGACCCGGGCTTGCCCAGAGGAGGAACATCTCATGGCTCTCGTCCTCGGCAGGGTCTGTTTCCAGAAAGACACGTCCGGCTCCTTGTCCCACACGGAAGGTGGCAGCCCTGAAAGCTGTTGCTGGTCTTCACCGTCCCCCTGCAGCCTATTCACAGGCACAACAGGATCTGGGACCCGGGCTTGCCCAGAGGAGGAACATCTCATGTCTCTCGTCCTCGGCAGGGCCTGTTTCCGAGAAGGCACACATCCGGGTTCTTGTCCCACACGGAAGGTGGCAGCCCTGAAAGCTGTTGCTGGTCTTCACCGTCCCCCTGCAGCCTATTCACAGGCACAACAGGATTTGGACCCGGGCTTGCCCAGAGGAGGAACATCTCATGGCTCTCGTCCTCGGCAGAGCCTGATTCCGAAAAGGCACACGTCCGGCTCCTTGTCCCACACGGAAGGTGGCAGCCCTGAAAGCTGTTGCTGGTCTTCACCGTCCCCCAGCAGCCTATTCACAGGCACAACAGGATCTGGGACCCGGGCTTGCCCAGAGGAGGAACATCTCATGGCTCTCGTCCTCGGCACGGCCTGTTTCCAGAAAGGAACACGTCCGGCTCCTTGTCCCACACGGAAGGTGGCAGCCCTGAAAGCTGTTGCTGGTGTTCACCGTCCCCCTGCAGCCTATTCACAGGCACAACAGGATCTGGGACCCGGGCTTGCCCAGAGGAGGAACATCTCATGGCTCTCATCCTCGGCAGGGCCTGTTTCCATAAAGGCAAAAGACCGGCTCATTGTCCCACACGGAAGGTGGCAGCCCTGAAAGCTGTTGCTGGTCTTCACCGTACCCCTGCAACCTATTCACAGGCACAACAGGATTCAGGAGCCGGGCTTGCCCAGAGGAGGAACAACTCATGGCTCTCGTCCTCGGCAGGGCCTGTTTCCGAAAAGGCACACATCCGGCTCATTGTCCCACACGGAAGGTGGCAGCCCTGAAAGCTGTTGCTGGTCTTCACCGTCCCCCTGCAGCCTATTCACAGGCACAACAGGATTTGGACCCGGGCTTGCCCAGAGGAGGAACATCTCATGGCTCTCGTCCTCGGCAGAGCCTGATTCCGAAAAGGCACACGTCCGGCTCCTTATCCCACACGGAAGGTGGCAGCCCTGAAAGCTGTTGCTGGTCTTCACCGTCCCCCTGCAGCCTATTCACAGGCACAACAGGATCTGGGACCCGGGCTTGGCCAGAGGAGGAACATCTCATGGCTCTCGTCCTCGGCAGGGCCTGTATCCAGAAAGACACGTCCGGATCCTTGTCCCACACGGATGGTGGCAGCCCTGAAAGCTGTTGCTGGTCTTCACCATCCCCCTGCAGCCTATTCACAGGCACAACAGGATTCAGGACCGGGGCTTGCCCAGAGGTGGAACATCTCATGGCTCTCGTCCTCGGCAGGGCCTGTTTCCGAAAAGGCAAACGTCCGGCTCCTTGTCCCACACGGAATGTGGCAGCCCTGAAAGCTGTTGCTGGTCTTCACCGTCCCCCTGCAGCCTATTCACAGGCACAACAGGATTCAGGACCCGGGCTTGCCCAGAGGTGGAACATCTCATGGCTCTCGTCCTCGGCAGAGCCTGATTCCGAAAAGGCACACGTCCGGCTCCTTGTCCCACACGGAAGGTGGCAGCCCTGGAAGCTGTTGCTGGTCTTCACCGTCCCCCTGCAGCCTATTCACAGGCACAACAGGATTTGGTCGCGGGCTTGCCCAGAGGAGGAACATCTCATGGCTCTCGTCCTCGGCAGAGCCTGATTCCGAAAAGGCACACGTCCGGCTCCTTGTCCCACACGGAAGGTGGCAGCCCTGAAAGCTGTTGCTGGTCTTCACCGTCCCCCTGCAGCCTATTCACAGGCACAACAGGATCTGGGACCCGGGCTTGGCCAGAGGAGGAACATCTCATGGCTCTCGTCCTCGGCACGGCCTGTTTCCAGAAATGAACACGTCCGGCTCCTTGTCCCACAGTGAAGGTGGCAGCCGTGAAAGCTCTTGCTGGTCTTCACCGTCCCCCTGCAGCCTATTCACAGGCACAACAGGATCTGGGACCCGGGCTTGCCCAGAGGAGGAACATCTCATGGCTCTCATCCTCGGCAGGGCCTGTTTCAATAAAGGCACAAGACCGGCTCATTGTCCCACACGGAAGGTGGCAGCCCTGAAAGCTGTTGCTGGTCTTCACCGTCCCCCTGCAGCCTATTCACAGGCACAACAGGATTCAGGACCGGGGCTTGCCCAGAGGTGGAACATCTCATGGCTCTCGTCCTCGGCAGGGCCTGTTTCCGAGAAGGCACACATCCGGGTCCTTGTCCCACACGGAAGGTGGCAGCCCTGAAAGCTGTTGCTGGTCTTCACCGTCCCCCTGCAGCCTATTCACAGGCACAACAGGATCTGGGACCCGGGCTTGCCCAGAGGAGGAACATCTCATGGCTCTCGTGCTCGGCAGAGCCTGTTTCCGAAAAGGCACACGTCCGGCTCCTTGTCCCACACGGAAGGTGGCAGCCCTGGAAGCTGTTGCTGGTCTTCACCGTCCCCCTGCAGCCTATTCACAGGCACAACAGGATCTGGGACCCGGGCTTGCCCAGAGGAGGAACATCTCATGGCTCTCGTCCTCGGCAGGGCCTGTTTCCATAAAGGCACAAGACCGGCTCATTGTCCCACACGGAAGGTGGCAGCCCTGAAAGCTGTTGCTGGTCTTCACCGTCCCCCTGCAGCCTATTCACAGGCACAACAGGATTCAGGACCGGGGCTTGGCCAGAGGAGGAACATCTCATGGCTCTCGTGCTCGGCAGGGCCTGTTTCCAGAAAGGCACACTTCCGGCTCCTTGTCCCACACGGAAGGTGGCAGCCCTGAAAGCTGTTGCTGGTCTTCACCATCCCCCTGCAGCCTATTCACAGGCACAACAGGATTTGGACCCGGGCTTGCCCAGAGGAGGAACATCTCATGGCTCTCGTCCTCGGCAGAGCCTGATTCCGAAAAGGCACACGTCCGACTCCTTATCCCACACGGAAGGTGGCAGCCCTGAAAGCTGTTGCTGGTCTTCACCGTCCCCCTGCAGCCTATTCACAGGCACAACAGGATCTGGGACCCGGGCTTGCCCAGAGGAGGAACATCTCATGGCTCTCGTCCTCGGCAGGGCCTGTTTCCAGAAAGACACGTCCGGCTCCTTGTCCCACACGGAAGGTGGCAGCCCTGAAAGCTGTTGCTGGTCTTCACCATCCCCCTGCAGCCTATTCACAGGCACAACAGGATCTGGGACCCGGGCTTGCCCAGAGGTGGAACATCTCATGGCTCTCGTCCTCGTCAGAGCCTGTTTCCGAAAAGGCACACATCCGGGTTCTTGTCCCACACGGAAGGTGGCAGCCCTGAAAGCTGTTGCTGGTCTTCACCGTCCCCCTGCAGCCTATTCACAGGCACAACAGGATCTGGGACCCGGCCTTGCCCAGAGGAGGAACATCTCATGGCTCTCGTCCTCGGCAGAGCCTGATTCCGAAAAGGCACACGTCCGGCTCCTTGTCCCACACGGAAGGTGGCAGCCCTGAAAGCTGTTGCTGGTCTTCACCGTCCCCCAGCAGCCTATTCACAGGCACAACAGGATCTGGGACCCGGGCTTGCCCAGAGGAGGAACATCTCATGGCTCTCGTCCTCGGCACGGCCTGTTTCCAGAAAGGAACACGTCCGGCTCCTTGTCCCACAGTGAAGTTGGCAGCCGTGAAAGCTGTTGCTGGTGTTCACCGTCCCCCTGCAGCCTATTCACAGGCACAACAGGATCTGGGACCCGGGCTTGCCCAGAGGAGGAACATCTCATGGCTCTCATCCTCGGCAGGGCCTGTTTCCATAAAGGCACAAGACCGGCTCATTGTCCCACACGGAAGGTGGCAGCCCTGAAAGCTGTTGCTGGTCTTCACCGTACCCCTGCAACCTATTCACAGGCACAACAGGATTCAGGAGCCGGGCTTGCCCAGAGGAGGAACATCTCATGGCTCTCGTCCTCGGCAGGGCCTGTTTCCGAAAAAGCACACATCCGGCTCATTGTCCCACACGGAAGGTGGCAGCCCTGAAAGCTGTTGCTGGTCTTCACCGTCCCCCTGCAGCCTATTCACAGGCACAACAGGATTTGGACCCGGGCTTGCCCAGAGGAGGAACATCTCATGGCTCTCGTCCTCGGCAGAGCCTGATTCCGAAAAGGCACACGTCCGGCTCCTTCTCCCACACGGAAGGTGGCAGCCCTGAAAGCTGTTGCTGGTCTTCACCGTCCCCCTGCAGCCTATTCACAGGCACAACAGGATCTGGGACCCGGGCTTGGCCAGAGGAGGAACATCTCATGGCTCTCGTCCTCGGCAGGGCCTGTATCCAGAAAGACACGTCCGGCTCCTTGTCCCACACGGATGGTGGCAGCCCTGAAAGCTGTTGCTGGTCTTCACCATCCCCCTGCAGCCTATTCACAGGCACAACAGGATCTGGGACCCGGGCTTGGCCAGAGGAGGAACATCTCATGGCTCTCGTCCTCGGCAGGGCCTGTATCCAGAAAGACACGTCCGGCTCCTTGTCCCACACGGAAGGTGGCAGCCCTGGAAGCTGTTGCTGGTCTTCACCGTCCCCCTGCAGCCTATTCACAGGCACAACAGGATTCAGGACCCGGGCTTGCCCAGAGGTGGAACATCTCATGGCTCTCGTCCTCGGCAGAGCCTGTTTCCGAAAACGCACACGTCCGGCTCCTTGTCCCACATGGAATGTGGCAGCCGTGAAAGCTGTTGCTGGTCTTCACCGTCCCCCTGCAGCCTATTCACAGGTACAACAGGATTTGGACGCGGGCTTCCCCAGAGGAGGAACATCTCATGGCTCTCGTCCTCGTCAGAGCCTGTTTCCGAAAAGGCACACATCCGGCTCCTTGTCCCACACGGAAGGTGGCAGCCGTGAAAGCTGTTGCTGGTCTTCACCATCCCCCTGCAGCCTATTCACAGGCACAACAGGATTCAGGACCGGGGCTTGCCCAGAGGTGGAACATCTCATGGCTCTCGTCCTCGGCAGGGCCTGTTTCCAAAAAGGCACAACACCGGCTCATTGTCCCACACGGAAGGTGGCAGCCCTGAAAGCTGTTGCTGGTCTTCACCGTCCCCCTGCAGCCTATTCACAGGCACAACAGGATCTGGGACCCGGGCTTGCCCAGAGGAGGAACATCTCATGGCTCTCGTCCTCGGCAGAGCCTGTTTCCGAGAAGGCACACGTCCGGCTCCTTCTCCCACACGGAAGGTGGCAGCCGTGAAAGCTGTTGCTGGTCTTCACCGTCCCCCTGCAGCCTATTCACAGGCACAACAGGATCTGGGACCCGGGCTTGCCCAGAGGAGGAACATCTCATGGCTCTCGTCCTCGGCAGGGCCTGTTTCCGAAAAGGCACACATCCGGCTCATTGTCCCACACGGAAGGTGGCAGCCCTGAAAGCTGTTGCTGGTCTTCACCGTCCCCCTGCAGCCTATTCACAGGCACAACAGGATGCAGGACCGGGGCTTGCCCAGAGGTGGAACATCTCATGGCTCTCGTCCTCGGCAGGGCCTGTTTCCAAAAAGGCACAAGACCGGCTCATTGTCCCACACGGAAGGTGGCAGCCCTGAAAGCTGTTGCTGGTCTTCACCGTCCCCCTGCAGCCTATTCACAGGCACAACAGGATCTGGGACCCGGGCTTGCCCAGAGGAGGAACATCTCATGGCTCTCGTCCTCGGCAGAGCCTGTTTCCGAAAAGGCACACGTCCGGCTCCTTGTCCCACACGGAAGGTGGCAGCCCTGGAAGCTGTTGCTGGTCTTCACCGTCCCCCTGCAGCCTATTCACAGGCACAACAGGATCTGGGACCCGGGCTTGCCCAGAGGAGGAACATCTCATGGCTCTCGTCCTCGGCAGGGCCTGTATCCAGAAAGACACGTCCGGCTCCTTGTCCCACACGGAAGGTGGCAGCCCTGAAAGCTGTTGCTGGTCTTCACCGTCCCCCTGCAGCCTATTCACAGGCACAACAGGATTCAATACCGGGGCTTGGCCAGAGGAGGAACATCTCATGGCTCTCGTCCTCGGCAGGGCCTGTTTCCAGAAAGGCACACATCCGGCTCCTTGTCCCACACGGAAGGTGGCAGCCCTGAAAGATGTTGCTGGTCTTCACCGTCCCCCTGCAGCCTATTCACAGGCACAACAGGATTTGGACCCGGGCTTGCCCAGAGGAGGAACATCTCATGGCTCTCGTCCTCGGCAGAGCCTGATTCCGAAAAGGCACACGTCCGACTCCTTATCCCACACGGAAGGTGGCAGCCCTGAAAGCTGTTGCTGGTCTTCACCGTCCCCCTGCAGCCTATTCACAGGCACAACAGGATCTGGGACCCGGGCTTGCCCAGAGGAGGAACATCTCATGGCTCTCGTCCTCGGCAGGGTCTGTTTCCAGAAAGACACGTCCGGCTCCTTGTCCCACACGGAAGGTGGCAGCCCTGAAAGCTGTTGCTGGTCTTCACCATCCCCCTGCAGCCTATTCACAGGCACAACAGGATCTGGGACCCGGGCTTGCCCAGAGGAGGAACATCTCATGTCTCTCGTCCTCGGCAGGGCCTGTTTCCGAGAAGGCACACATCCGGGTTCTTGTCCCACACGGAAGGTGGCAGCCCTGAAAGCTGTTGCTGGTCTTCACCGTCCCCCTGCAGCCTATTCACAGGCACAACAGGATTTGGACCCGGGCTTGCCCAGAGGAGGAACATCTCATGGCTCTCGTCCTCGGCAGAGCCTGATTCCGAAAAGGCACACGTCCGGCTCCTTGTCCCACACGGAAGGTGGCAGCCCTGAAAGCTGTTGCTGGTCTTCACCGTCCCCCAGCAGCCTATTCACAGGCACAACAGGATCTGGGACCCGGGCTTGCCCAGAGGAGGAACATCTCATGGCTCTCGTCCTCGGCACGGCCTGTTTCCAGAAAGGAACACGTCCGGCTCCTTGTCCCACACGGAAGGTGGCAGCCCTGAAAGCTGTTGCTGGTGTTCACCGTCCCCCTGCAGCCTATTCACAGGCACAACAGGATCTGGGACCCGGGCTTGCCCAGAGGAGGAACATCTCATGGCTCTCATCCTCGGCAGGGCCTGTTTCCATAAAGGCACAAGACCGGCTCATTGTCCCACACGGAAGGTGGCAGCCCTGAAAGCTGTTGCTGGTCTTCACCGTACCCCTGCAACCTATTCACAGGCACAACAGGATTCAGGAGCCGGGCTTGCCCAGAGGAGGAACAACTCATGGCTCTCGTCCTCGGCAGGGCCTGTTTCCGAAAAGGCACACATCCGGCTCATTGTCCCACACGGAAGGTGGCAGCCCTGAAAGCTGTTGCTGGTCTTCACCGTCCCCCTGCAGCCTATTCACAGGCACAACAGGATTTGGACCCGGGCTTGCCCAGAGGAGGAACATCTCATGGCTCTCGTCCTCGGCAGAGCCTGATTCCGAAAAGGCACACGTCCGGCTCCTTATCCCACACGGAAGGTGGCAGCCCTGAAAGCTGTTGCTGGTCTTCACCGTCCCCCTGCAGCCTATTCACAGGCACAACAGGATCTGGGACCCGGGCTTGGCCAGAGGAGGAACATCTCATGGCTCTCGTCCTCGGCAGGGCCTGTATCCAGAAAGACACGTCCGGATCCTTGTCCCACACGGATGGTGGCAGCCCTGAAAGCTGTTGCTGGTCTTCACCATCCCCCTGCAGCCTATTCACAGGCACAACAGGATTCAGGACCGGGGCTTGCCCAGAGGTGGAACATCTCATGGCTCTCGTCCTCGGCAGGGCCTGTTTCCGAAAAGGCAAACGTCCGGCTCCTTGTCCCACACGGAATGTGGCAGCCCTGGAAGCTGTTGCTGGTCTTCACCGTCCCCCTGCAGCCTATTCACAGGCACAACAGGATTCAGGACCCGGGCTTGCCCAGAGGTGGAACATCTCATGGCTCTCGTCCTCGGCAGAGCCTGATTCCGAAAAGGCACACGTCCGGCTCCTTGTCCCACACGGAAGGTGGCAGCCCTGGAAGCTGTTGCTGGTCTTCACCGTCCCCCTGCAGCCTATTCACAGGCACAACAGGATTTGGTCGCGGGCTTGCCCAGAGGAGGAACATCTCATGGCTCTCGTCCTCGGCAGAGCCTGATTCCGAAAAGGCACACGTCCGGCTCCTTGTCCCACACGGAAGGTGGCAGCCCTGAAAGCTGTTGCTGGTCTTCACCGTCCCCCTGCAGCCTATTCACAGGCACAACAGGATCTGGGACCCGGGCTTGGCCAGAGGAGGAACATCTCATGGCTCTCGTCCTCGGCACGGCCTGTTTCCAGAAAAGAACACGTCCGGCTCCTTGTCCCACAGTGAAGGTGGCAGCCGTGAAAGCTCTTGCTGGTGTTCACCGTACCCCTGCAGCCTATTCACAGGCACAACAGGATCTGGGACCCGGGCTTGCCCAGAGGAGGAACATCTCATGGCTCTCGTCCTCGGCAGAGGCTGTTTCCGAAAAGTCACACATCCGGCTCCTTGTCCCACACGGAAGGTGGCAGCCCTGAAAGCTGTTGCTGGTCTTCACCGTCCCCCTGCAGCCTATTCACTGGCACAACAGGATCTGGGACCCGGGCTTGCCCAGAGGAGGAACATCTCATGGCTCTCGACCTCGGCAGAGCCTGTTTCCGAGAAGGCACACGTCCGGCTCCTTGTCCCACACGGAAGGTGGCAGCCGTGAAAGCTGTTGCTGGTCTTCACCGTCCCCCTGCAGCCTATTCACAGGCACAACAGGATCTGGGACCCGGGCTTGCCCAGAGGAGGAACATCTCATGGCTCTCGTCCTCGGCAGGGCCTGTATCCAGAAAGACACGTCCGGCTCCTTGTCCCACACGGAAGGTGGCAGCCCTGGAAGCTGTTGCTGGTCTTCACCGTCCCCCTGCAGCCTATTCACAGGCACAACAGGATTCAGGACCCGGGCTTGCCCAGAGGAGGAACATCTCATGGCTCTCGTCCTCGTCAGAGCCTGTTTCCATAAAGGCACAAGACAGGCTCCTTGTCCCACACGGAAGTTGGCAGCCGTGAAAGCTGTTGCTGGTGTTCACCGTCCCCCTGCAGCCTATTCACAGGCACAACAGGATTCATGACCCGGGCTTGCCCAGAGGAGGAACATCTCATGGCTCTCGTCCTCGTCAGAGCCTGTTTCCGAAAAGGCACACATCCGGCTCCTTGTCCCACACGGAAGGTGGCAGCCCTGAAAGCTGTTGCTGGTCTTCACCGTCCCCCTGCAGCCTATTCACAGGCACAACAGGATTTGGACCCGGGCTTGCCCAGAGGAGGAACATCTCATGGCTCTCGTCCTCGGCAGAGCCTGATTCCGAAAAGGCACACGTCCCGCTCCTTCTCCCACACGGAAGGTGGCAGCCCTGAAAGCTGTTGCTGGTCTTCACCGTCCCCCTGCAGCCTATTCACAGGCACAACAGGATCTGGGACCCGGGCTTGGCCAGAGGAGGAACATCTCATGGCTCTCGTCCTCGGCAGGGCCTGTATCCAGAAAGACACGTCCGGCTCCTTGTCCCACACGGATGGTGGCAGCCCTGAAAGCTGTTGCTGGTCTTCACCATCCCCCTGCAGCCTATTCACAGGCACAACAGGATCTGGGACCCGGGCTTGGCCAGAGGAGGAACATCTCATGGCTCTCGTCCTCGGCAGGGCCTGTATCCAGAAAGACACGTCCGGCTCCTTGTCCCACACGGAAGGTGGCAGCTCTGGAAGCTGTTGCTGGTCTTCACCGTCCCCCTGCAGCCTATTCACAGGCACAACAGGATCTGGGACCCGGGCTTGCCCAGAGGAGGAACATCTCATGGCTCTCGTCCTCGGCAGGGCCTGTTTCCAGAAAGACACGTCCGGCTCCTTGTCCCACACGGAAGGTGGCAGCCCTGAAAGCTGTTGCTGGTCTTCACCGTCCCCCTGCAGCCTATTCACAGGCACAACAGGATTTGGACCCGGGCTTGCCCAGAGGAGGAACATCTCATGGCTCTCGTCCTCGGCAGAGCCTGATTCCGAAAAGGCACACGTCCGGCTCCTTGTCCCACACGGAAGGTGGCAGCCCTGAAAGCTGTTGCTGGTCTTCACCGTCCCCCAGCAGCCTATTCACAGGCACAACAGGATCTGGGACCCGGGCTTGCCCAGAGGAGGAACATCTCATGGCTCTCGTCCTCGGCACGGCCTGTTTCCAGAAAGGAACACGTCCGGCTCCTTGTCCCACACGGAAGGTGGCAGCCCTGAAAGCTGTTGCTGGTGTTCACCGTCCCCCTGCAGCCTATTCACAGGCACAACAGGATCTGGGACCCGGGCTTGCCCAGAGGAGGAACATCTCATGGCTCTCATCCTCGGCAGGGCCTGTTTCCATAAAGGCACAAGACCGGCTCATTGTCCCACACGGAAGGTGGCAGCCCTGAAAGCTGTTGCTGGTCTTCACCGTACCCCTGCAACCTAGTCACAGGCACAACAGGATTCAGGAGCCGGGCTTGCCCAGAGGAGGAACAACTCATGGCTCTCGTCCTCGGCAGGGCCTGTTTCCGAAAAGGCACACATCCGGCTCATTGTCCCACACGGAAGGTGGCAGCCCTGAAAGCTGTTGCTGGTCTTCACCGTCCCCCTGCAGCCTATTCACAGGCACAACAGGATTTGGACCCGGGCTTGCCCAGAGGAGGAACATCTCATGGCTCTCGTCCTCGGCAGAGCCTGATTCCGAAAAGGCACACGTCCGGCTCCTTATCCCACACGGAAGGTGGCAGCCCTGAAAGCTGTTGCTGGTCTTCACCGTCCCCCTGCAGCCTATTCACAGGCACAACAGGATCTGGGACCCGGGCTTGGCCAGAGGAGGAACATCTCATGGCTCTCGTCCTCGGCAGGGCCTGTATCCAGAAAGACACGTCCGGATCCTTGTCCCACACGGATGGTGGCAGCCCTGAAAGCTGTTGCTGGTCTTCACCATCCCCCTGCAGCCTATTCACAGGCACAACAGGATTCAGGACCGGGGCTTGCCCAGAGGTGGAACATCTCATGGCTCTCGTCCTCGGCAGGGCCTGTTTCCGAAAAGGCAAACGTCCGGCTCCTTGTCCCACACGGAATGTGGCAGCCCTGGAAGCTGTTGCTGGTCTTCACCGTCCCCCTGCAGCCTATTCACAGGCACAACAGGATTCAGGACCTGGGCTTGCCCAGAGGTGGAACATCTCATGGCTCTCGTCCTCGGCAGAGCCTGATTCCGAAAAGGCACTCATCCGGCTCCTTGTCCCACACGGAAGGTGGCAGCCCTGAAAGCTGTTGCTGGTCTTCACCGTCCCCCTGCAGCCTATTCACAGGCACAACAGGATCTGGGACCCGGGCTTGCCCAGAGGAGGAACATCTCATGGCTCTCGTCCTCGGCAGAGCCTGTTACCGAAAAGGCACACGTCCGGCTCCTTGTCCCACACGGAAGGTGGCAGCCCTGGAAGCTGTTGCTGGTCTTCACCGTCCCCCTGCAGCCTATTCACAGGCACAACAGGATTTGGTCGCGGGCTTGCCCAGAGGAGGAACATCTCATGGCTCTCGTCCTCGGCAGAGCCTGATTCCGAAAAGGCACACGTCCGGCTCCTTGTCCCACACGGAAGGTGGCAGCCCTGAAAGCTGTTGCTGGTCTTCACCGTCCCCCTGCAGCCTATTCACAGGCACAACAGGATCTGGGACCCGGGCTTGGCCAGAGGAGGAACATCTCATGGCTCTCGTCATCGGCACGGCCTGTTTCCAGAAATGAACACGTCCGGCTCCTTGTCCCACAGTGAAGGTGGCAGCCGTGAAAGCTCTTGCTGGTGTTCACCGTCCCCCTGCAGCCTATTCACAGGCACAACAGGATCTGGGACCCGGGCTTGCCCAGAGGAGGAACATCTCATGGCTCTCGTCCTCGGCAGAGGCTGTTTCCGAAAAGTCACACATCCGTCTCCTTGTCCCACACGGAAGGTGGCAGCCCTGAAAGCTGTTGCTGGTCTTCACCGTCCCCCTGCAGCCTATTCACTGGCACAACAGGATCTGGGACCCGGGCTTGCCCAGAGGAGGAACATCTCATGGCTCTCGACCTCGGCAGAGCCTGTTTCCGAGAAGGCACACGTCCGGCTCCTTGTCCCACACGGAAGGTGGCAGCCGTGAAAGCTGTTGCTGGTCTTCACCGTCCCCCTGCAGCCTATTCACAGGCACAACAGGATCTGGGACCCGGGCTTGCCCAGAGGAGGAACATCTCATGGCTCTCGTCCTCGGCAGGGCCTGTATCCAGAAAGACACGTCCGGCTCCTTGTCCCACACGTAAGGTGGCAGCCCTGGAAGCTGTTGCTGGTCTTCACCGTCCCCCTGCAGCCTATTCACAGGCACAACAGGATCTGGGACCCGGGCTTGCCCAGAGGAGGAACATCTCATGGCTCTCGTCCTCGGCAGGGCCTGTTTCCATAAAGGCACAAGACCGGCTCCTTGTCCCACACGGAAGGTGGCAGCCCTGGAAGCTGTTGCTGGTCTTCACCGTCCCCCTGCAGCCTATTCACAGGCACAACAGGATCTGGGACCCGGGCTTGGCCAGAGGAGGAACATCTCATGGCTCTCGTCCTCGGCAGAGCCTGTTTCCGAGAAGGCACACGTCCGGCTCCTTGTCCCACAGTGAAGTTGGCAGCCGTGAAAGCTGTTGCTGGTGTTCACCGTCCCCCTGCAGCCTATTCACAGGCACAACAGGATTCATGACCCGGGCTTGCCCAGAGGAGGAACATCTCATGGCTCTCGTCCTCGTCAGAGCCTGTTTCCGAAAAGGCACACATCCGGCTCCTTGTCCCACACGGAAGGTGGCAGCCCTGAAAGCTGTTGCTGGTCTTCACCGTCCCCCTGCAGCCTATTCACAGGCACAACAGGATTTGGACCCGGGCTTGCCCAGAGGAGGAACATCTCATGGCTCTCGTCCTCGGCAGAGCCTGATTCCGAAAAGGCACACGTCCCGCTCCTTCTCCCACACGGAAGGTGGCAGCCCTGTAAGCTGTTGCTGGTCTTCACCGTCCCCCTGCAGCCTATTCACAGGCACAACAGGATCTGGGACCCGGGCTTGGCCAGAGGAGGAACATCTCATGGCTCTCGTCCTCGGCAGGGCCTGTATCCAGAAAGACACGTCCGGCTCCTTGTCCCACACGGATGGTGGCAGCCCTGAAAGCTGTTGCTGGTCTTCACCATCCCCCTGCAGCCTATTCACAGGCACAACAGGATCTGGGACCCGGGTTTGGCCAGAGGAGGAACATCTCATGGCTCTCGTCCTCGGCAGGGCCTGTATCCAGAAAGACACGTCCGGCTCCTTGTCCCACAAGGAAGGTGGCAGCCCTGGAAGCTGTTGCTGGTCTTCACCGTCCCCCTGCAGCCTATTCACAGGCACAACAGGATTTGGACCCGGGCTTGCCCAGAGGAGGAACATCTCATGGCTCTCGTCCTCGGCAGAGCCTGTTTCCGAAAACGCACACGTCCGGCTCCTTGTCCCACATGGAATGTGGCAGCCGTGAAAGCTGTTGCTGGTCTTCACCGTCCCCCTGCAGCCTATTCACAGGTACAACAGGATTTGGACGCGGGCTTGCCCAGAGGAGGAACATCTCATGGCTCTCGTCCTCGTCAGAGCCTGTTTCCGAAAAGGCACACATCCGGCTCCTTGTCCCACACGGAAGGTGGCAGCCGTGAAAGCTGTTGCTGGTCTTCACCATCCCCCTGCAGCCTATTCACAGGCACAACAGGATTCAGGACCGGGGCTTGCCCAGAGGTGGAACATCTCATGGCTCTCTTCCTCGGCAGGGCCTGTTTCCAAAAAGGCACAACAACGGCTCATTGTCCCACACGGAAGGTGGCAGCCCTGAAAGCTGTTGCTGGTCTTCACCGTCCCCCTGCAGCCTATTCACAGGCACAACAGGATCTGGGACCCGGGCTTGCCCAGAGGAGGAACATCTCATGGCTCTCGTCCTCGGCAGAGCCTGTTTCCGAGAAGGCACACGTCCGGCTCCTTCTCCCACACGGAAGGTGGCAGCCGTGAAAGCTGTTGCTGGTCTTCACCGTCCCCCTGCAGCCTATTCACAGGCACAACAGGATCTGGGACCCGGGCTTGCCCAGAGGAGGAACATCTCATGGCTCTCGTCCTCGGCAGGGCCTGTTTCCGAAAAGGCACACATCCGGCTCATTGTCCCACACGGAAGGTGGCAGCCCTGAAAGCTGTTGCTGGTCTTCACCGTCCCCCTGCAGCCTATTCACAGGCACAACAGGATGCAGGACCGGGGCTTGCCCAGAGGTGGAACATCTCATGGCTCTCGTCCTCGGCAGGGCCTGTTTCCAAAAAGGCACAAGACCGGCTCATTGTCCCACACGGAAGGTGGCAGCCGTGAAAGCTGTTGCTGGTCTTCACCGTCCCCCTGCAGCCTATTCACAGGCACAACAGGATCTGGGACCCGGGCTTGCCCAGAGGAGGAACATCTCATGGCTCTCGTCCTCGGCAGGGCCTGTTTCCGAAAAGGCACACATCCGGCTCATTGTCCCACACGGAAGGTGGCAGCCCTGAAAGCTGTTGCTGGACTTCACCGTCCCCCTGCAGCCTATTCACAGGCACAACAGGATGCAGGACCGGGGCTTGCCCAGAGGTGGAACATCTCATGGCTCTCGTCCTCGGCAGGGCCTGTTTCCAAAAAGGCACAAGACCGGCTCATTGTCCCACACGGAAGGTGGCAGCCCTGAAAGCTGTTGCTGGTCTTCACCGTCCCCCTGCAGCCTATTCACAGGCACAACAGGATCTGGGACCCGGGCTTGCCCAGAGGAGGCTCTCGTCCTCGGCAGAGCCTGTTTCCGAAAACGCACACGTCCGGCTCCTTGTCCCACACGGAAGGTGGCAGCCCTGGAAGCTGTTGCTGGTCTTCACCGTCCCCCTGCAGCCTATTCACAGGCACAACAGGATCTGGGACCCGGGCTTGCCCAGAGGAGGAACATCTCATGGCTCTCGTCCTCGGCAGGGCCTGTATCCAGAAAGACACGTCCGGCTCCTTGTCCCACACGGAAGGTGGCAGCCCTGAAAGCTGTTGCTGGTCTTCACCGTCCCCCTGCAGCCTATTCACAGGCACAACAGGATTCAATACCGGGGCTTGGCCAGAGGAGGAACATCTCATGGCTCTCGTCCTCGGCAGGGCCTGTTTCCAGAAAGGCACACATCCGGCTCCTTGTCCCACACGGAAGGTGGCAGCCCTGAAAGATGTTGCTGGTCTTCACCGTCCCCCTGCAGCCTATTCACAGGCACAACAGGATTTGGACCCGGGCTTGCCCAGAGGAGGAACATCTCATGGCTCTCGTCCTCGGCAGAGCCTGATTCCGAAAAGGCACACGTCCCGCTCCTTCTCCCACACGGAAGGTGGCAGCCCTGAAAGCTGTTGCTGGTCTTCACCGTCCCCCTGCAGCCTATTCACAGGCACAACAGGATCTGGGACCCGGGCTTGGCCAGAGGAGGAACATCTCATGGCTCTCGTCCTCGGCAGGGCCTGTATCCAGAAAGACACGTCCGGCTCCTTGTCCCACACGGATGGTGGCAGCCCTGAAAGCTGTTGCTGGTCTTCACCATCCCCCTGCAGCCTATTCACAGGCACAACAGGATCTGGGACCCGGGCTTGGCCAGAGGAGGAACATCTCATGGCTCTCGTCCTCGGCAGGGCCTGTATCCAGAAAGACACGTCCGGCTCCTTGTCCCACACGGAAGGTGGCAGCCCTGGAAGCTGTTGCTGGTCTTCACCGTCCCCCTGCAGCCTATTCACAGGCACAACAGGATTTGGACCCGGGCTTGCCCAGAGGAGGAACATCTCATGGCTCTCGTCCTCGGCAGAGCCTGTTTCCGAAAACGCACACGTCCGGCTCCTTGTCCCACATGGAATGTGGCAGCCGTGAAAGCTGTTGCTGGTCTTCACCGTCCCCCTGCAGCCTATTCACAGGTACAACAGGATTTGGACGCGGGCTTGCCCAGAGGAGGAACATCTCATGGCTCTCGTCCTCGTCAGAGCCTGTTTCCGAAAAGGCACACATCCGGCTCCTTGTCCCACACGGAAGGTGGCAGCCGTGAAAGCTGTTGCTGGTCTTCACCATCCCCCTGCAGCCTATTCACAGGCACAACAGGATTCAGGACCGGGGCTTGCCCAGAGGTGGAACATCTCATGGCTCTCGTCCTCGGCAGGGCCTGTTTCCAAAAAGGCACAACACCGGCTCATTGTCCCACACGGAAGGTGGCAGCCCTGAAAGCTGTTGCTGGTCTTCACCGTCCCCCTGCAGCCTATTCACAGGCACAACAGGATCTGGGACCCGGGCTTGCCCAGAGGAGGAACATCTCATGGCTCTCGTCCTCGGCAGGGCCTGTTTCCGAAAAGGCACACATCCGGCTCATTGTCCCACACGGAAGGTGGCAGCCCTGAAAGCTGTTGCTGGTCTTCACCGTCCCCCTGCAGCCTATTCACAGGCACAACAGGATGCAGGACCGGGGCTTGCCCAGAGGTGGAACATCTCATGGCTCTCGTCCTCGGCAGGGCCTGTTTCCAAAAAGGCACAAGACCGGCTCATTGTCCCACACGGAAGGTGGCAGCCCTGAAAGCTGTTGCTGGTCTTCACCGTCCCCCTGCAGCCTATTCACAGGCACAACAGGATCTGGGACCCGGGCTTGCCCAGAGGAGGAACATCTCATGGCTCTCGTCCTCGGCAGAGCCTGTTTCCGAAAAGGCACACGTCCGGCTCCTTGTCCCACACGGAAGGTGGCAGCCCTGGAAGCTGTTGCTGGTCTTCACCGTCCCCCTGCAGCCTATTCACAGGCACAACAGGATCTGGGACCCGGGCTTGCCCAGAGGAGGAACATCTCATGGCTCTCGTCCTCGGCAGGGCCTGTATCCAGAAAGACACGTCCGGCTCCTTGTCCCACACGGAAGTTGGCAGCCCTGAAAGCTGTTGCTGGTCTTCACCGTCCCCCTGCAGCCTATTCACAGGCACAACAGGATTCAATACCGGGGCTTGGCCAGAGGAGGAACATCTCATGGCTCTCGTCCTCGGCAGGGCCTGTTTCCAGAAAGGCACACATCCGGCTCCTTGTCCCACACGGAAGGTGGCAGCCCTGAAAGATGTTGCTGGTCTTCACCGTCCCCCTGCAGCCTATTCACAGGCACAACAGGATTTGGACCCGGGCTTGCCCAGAGGAGGAACATCTCATGGCTCTCGTCCTCGGCAGAGCCTGATTCCGAAAAGGCACACGTCCGACTCCTTATCCCACACGGAAGGTGGCAGCCCTGAAAGCTGTTGCTGGTCTTCACCGTCCCCCTGCAGCCTATTCACAGGCACAACAGGATCTGGGACCCGGGCTTGCCCAGAGGAGGAACATCTCATGGCTCTCGTCCTCGGCAGGGCCTGTTTCCAGAAAGACACGTCCGGCTCCTTGTCCCACATGGAAGGTGGCATCCCTGAAAGCTGTTGCTGGTCTTCACCATCCCCCTGCAGCCTATTCACAGGCACAACAGGATCTGGGACCCGGGCTTGCCCAGAGGAGGAACATCTCATGTCTCTCGTCCTCGGCAGGGCCTGTTTCCGAGAAGGCACACATCCGGGTTCTTGTCCCACACGGAAGGTGGCAGCCCTGAAAGCTGTTGCTGGTCTTCACCGTCCCCCTGCAGCCTATTCACAGGCACAACAGGATTTGGACCCGGGCTTGCCCAGAGGAGGAACATCTCATGGCTCTCGTCCTCGGCAGAGCCTGATTCCGAAAAGGCACACGTCCGGCTCCTTGTCCCACACGGAAGGTGGCAGCCCTGAAAGCTGTTGCTGGTCTTCACCGTCCCCCAGCAGCCTATTCACAGGCACAACAGGATCTGGGACCCGGGCTTGCCCAGAGGAGGAACATCTCATGGCTCTCGTCCTCGGCACGGCCTGTTTCCAGAAAGGAACACGTCCGGCTCCTTGTCCCACAGTGAAGTTGGCAGCCGTGAAAGCTGTTGCTGGTGTTCACCGTCCCCCTGCAGCCTATTCACAGGCACAACAGGATCTGGGACCCGGGCTTGCCCAGAGGAGGAACATCTCATGGCTCTCATCCTCGGCAGGGCCTGTTTCCATAAAGGCACAAGACCGGCTCCTTGTCCCACACGGAAGGTGGCAGCCCTGAAAGCTGTTGCTGGTCTTCACCGTACCCCTGCAACCTATTCACAGGCACAACAGGATTCAGGAGCCGGGCTTGCCCAGAGGAGGAACAACTCATGGCTCTCGTCCTCGGCAGGGCCTGTTTCCGAAAAGGCACACATCCGGCTCATTGTCCCACACGGAAGGTGGCAGCCCTGAAAGCTGTTGCTGGTCTTCACCGTCCCCCTGCAGCCTATTCACAGGCACAACAGGATTTGGACCCGGGCTTGCCCAGAGGAGGAACATCTCATGGCTCTCGTCCTCGGCAGAGCCTGATTCCGAAAAGGCACACGTCCGGCTCCTTATCCCACACGGAAGGTGGCAGCCCTGAAAGCTGTTGCTGGTCTTCACCGTCCCCCTGCAGCCTATTCACAGGCACAACAGGATCTGGGACCCGGGCTTGCCCAGAGGAGGAACATCTCATGGCTCTCGTCCTCGGCAGGGCCTGTATCCAGAAAGACACGTCCGGATCCTTGTCCCACACGGATGGTGGCAGCCCTGAAAGCTGTTGCTGGTCTTCACCATCCCCCTGCAGCCTATTCACAGGCACAACAGGATTCAGGACCGGGGCTTGCCCAGAGGTGGAACATCTCATGGCTCTCGTCCTCGGCAGGGCCTGTTTCCGAAAAGGCACACGTCCGGCTCCTTGTCCCACACGGAATGTGGCAGCCCTGGAAGCTGTTGCTGGTCTTCACCGTCCCCCTGCAGCCTATTCACAGGCACAACAGGATTCAGGACCCGGGCTTGCCCAGAGGTGGAACATCTCATGGCTCTCGTCCTCAGCAGAGCCTGATTCCGAAAAGGCACTCATCCGGCTCCTTGTCCCACACGGAAGGTGGCAGCCCTGAAAGCTGTTGCTGGTCTTCACCGTCCCCCTGCAGCCTATTCACAGGCACAACAGGATCTGGGACCCGGGCTTGCCCAGAGGAGGAACATCTCATGGCTCTCGTCCTCGGCAGAGCCTGTTACCGAAAAGGCACACGTCCGGCTCCTTGTCCCACACGGAAGGTGGCAGCCCTGGAAGCTGTTGCTGGTCTTCACCGTCCCCCTGCAGCCTATTCACAGGCACAACAGGATTTGGTCGCGGGCTTGCCCAGAGGAGGAACATCTCATGGCTCTCGTCCTCGGCAGAGCCTGATTCCGAAAAGGCACACGTCCGGCTCCTTGTCCCACACGGAAGGTGGCAGCCCTGAAAGCTGTTGCTGGTCTTCACCGTCCCCCTGCAGCCTATTCACAGGCACAACAGGATCTGGGACCCGGGCTTGGCCAGAGGAGGAACATCTCATGGCTCTCGTCCTCGGCACGGCCTGTTTCCAGAAATGAACACGTCCGGCTCCTTGTCCCACAGTGAAGGTGGCAGCCGTGAAAGCTCTTGCTGGTGTTCACCGTCCCCCTGCAGCCTATTCACAGGCACAACAGGATCTGGGACCCGGGCTTGCCCAGAGGAGGAACATCTCATGGCTCTCGTCCTCGGCAGAGGCTGTTTCCGAAAAGTCACACATCCGGCTCCTTGTCCCACACGGAAGGTGGCAGCCCTGAAAGCTGTTGCTGGTCTTCACCGTCCCCCTGCAGCCTATTCACTGGCACAACAGGATCTGGGACCCGGGCTTGCCCAGAGGAGGAACATCTCATGGCTCTCGACCTCGGCAGAGCCTGTTTCCGAGAAGGCACACGTCCGGCTCCTTGTCCCACACGGAAGGTGGCAGCCGTGAAAGCTGTTGCTGGTCTTCACCGTCCCCCTGCAGCCTATTCACAGGCACAACAGGATCTGGGACCCGGGCTTGCCCAGAGGAGGAACATCTCATGGCTCTCGTCCTCGGCAGGGCCTGTATCCAGAAAGACACGTCCGGCTCCTTGTCCCACACGGAAGGTGGCAGCCCTGGAAGCTGTTGCTGGTCTTCACCGTCCCCCTGCAGCCTATTCACAGGCACAACAGGATTCAGGACCCGGGCTTGCCCAGAGGAGGAACATCTCATGGCTCTCGTCCTCGTCAGAGCCTGTTTCCATAAAGGCACAAGACCGGCTCCTTGTCCCACACGGAAGGTGGCAGCCCTGGAAGCTGTTGCTGGTCTTCACCATACCCCTGCAGCCTATTCACAGGCACAACAGGATCTGGGACCCGGGCTTGCCCAGAGGAGGAACATCTCATGGCTCTCGTCCTCGGCAGAGCCTGTTTCCGAGAAGGCACACGTCCGGCTCCTTGTCCCACAGTGAAGTTGGCAGCCGTGAAAGCTGTTGCTGGTGTTCACCGTCCCCCTGCAGCCTATTCACAGGCACAACAGGATCTGGGACCCGGGCTTGGCCAGAGGAGGAACATCTCATGGCTCTCGTCCTCGGCAGGGCCTGTATCCAGAAAGACACGTCCGGATCCTTGTCCCACACGGATGGTGGCAGCCCTGAAAGCTGTTGCTGGTCTTCACCATCCCCCTGCAGCCTATTCACAGGCACAACAGGATTCAGGACCGGGGCTTGCCCAGAGGTGGAACATCTCATGGCTCTCGTCCTCGGCAGGGCCTGTTTCCGAAAAGGCACACGTCCGGCTCCTTGTCCCACACGGAATGTGGCAGCCCTGGAAGCTGTTGCTGGTCTTCACCGTCCCCCTGCAGCCTATTCACAGGCACAACAGGATTCAGGACCCGGGCTTGCCCAGAGGTGGAACATCTCATGGCTCTCGTCCTCAGCAGAGCCTGATTCCGAAAAGGCACTCATCCGGCTCCTTGTCCCACACGGAAGGTGGCAGCCCTGAAAGCTGTTGCTGGTCTTCACCGTCCCCCTGCAGCCTATTCACAGGCACAACAGGATCTGGGACCCGGGCTTGCCCAGAGGAGGAACATCTCATGGCTCTCGTCCTCGGCAGAGCCTGTTACCGAAAAGGCACACGTCCGGCTCCTTGTCCCACACGGAAGGTGGCAGCCCTGGAAGCTGTTGCTGGTCTTCACCGTCCCCCTGCAGCCTATTCACAGGCACAACAGGATTTGGTCGCGGGCTTGCCCAGAGGAGGAACATCTCATGGCTCTCGTCCTCGGCAGAGCCTGATTCCGAAAAGGCACACGTCCGGCTCCTTGTCCCACACGGAAGTTGGCAGCCCTGAAAGCTGTTGCTGGTCTTCACCGTCCCCCTGCAGCCTATTCACAGGCACAACAGGATCTGGGACCCGGGCTTGGCCAGAGGAGGAACATCTCATGGCTCTCGTCCTCGGCACGGCCTGTTTCCAGAAATGAACACGTCCGGCTCCTTGTCCCACAGTGAAGGTGGCAGCCGTGAAAGCTCTTGCTGGTGTTCACCGTCCCCCTGCAGCCTATTCACAGGCACAACAGGATCTGGGACCCGGGCTTGCCCAGAGGAGGAACATCTCATGGCTCTCGTCCTCGGCAGAGGCTGTTTCCGAAAAGTCACACATCCGGCTCCTTGTCCCACACGGAAGGTGGCAGCCCTGAAAGCTGTTGCTGGTCTTCACCGTCCCCCTGCAGCCTATTCACTGGCACAACAGGATCTGGGACCCGGGCTTGCCCAGAGGAGGAACATCTCATGGCTCTCGACCTCGGCAGAGCCTGTTTCCGAGAAGGCACACGTCCGGCTCCTTGTCCCACACGGAAGGTGGCAGCCGTGAAAGCTGTTGCTGGTCTTCACCGTCCCCCTGCAGCCTATTCACAGGCACAACAGGATCTGGGACCCGGGCTTGCCCAGAGGAGGAACATCTCATGGCTCTCGTCCTCGGCAGGGCCTGTATCCAGAAAGACACGTCCGGCTCCTTGTCCCACACGGAAGGTGGCAGCCCTGGAAGCTGTTGCTGGTCTTCACCGTCCCCCTGCAGCCTATTCACAGGCACAACAGGATTCAGGACCCGGGCTTGCCCAGAGGAGGAACATCTCATGGCTCTCGTCCTCGTCAGAGCCTGTTTCCATAAAGGCACAAGACCGGCTCCTTGTCCCACACGGAAGGTGGCAGCCCTGGAAGCTGTTGCTGGTCTTCACCATACCCCTGCAGCCTATTCACAGGCACAACAGGATCTGGGACCCGGGCTTGCCCAGAGGAGGAACATCTCATGGCTCTCCTCCTCGGCAGAGCCTGTTTCCGAGAAGGCACACGTCCGGCTCCTTGTCCCACAGTGAAGTTGGCAGCCGTGAAAGCTGTTGCTGGTGTTCACCGTCCCCCTGCAGCCTATTCACAGGCACAACAGGATTCATGACCCGGGCTTGCCCAGAGGAGGAACATCTCATGGCTCTCGTCCTCGTCAGAGCCTGTTTCCGAAAAGGCACACATCCGGCTCCTTGTCCCACACGGAAGGTGGCAGCCCTGAAAGCTGTTGCTGGTCTTCACCGTCCCCCTGCAGCCTATTCACAGGCACAACAGGATTCAGGAAGGGGCTTGCCCAGAGGTGGAACATCTCATGGCTCTCGTCCTCGTCAGAGCCTGTTTCCGAAAAGGCACACATCGGGCTCCTTGTCCCACACGGAAGGTGGCAGCCCTGAAAGCTGTTGCTGGTCTTCACCGTCCCCCTGCAGCCTATTCACAGGCACAACAGGATCTGGGACCCGGCCTTGCCCAGAGGAGGAACATCTCATGGCTCTCGTCCTCGGCAGAGCCTGTTTCCGAAAAGGCACACGTCCAACTCCTTGTCCCACAGTGAAGGTGGCAGCCCTGAAAGCTGTTGCTGGTCTTCACCGTCCCCCTGCAGCCTATTCACAGGCACAACAGGATCTGGGACCCGGGCTTGGCCAGAGGAGGAACATCTCATGGCTCTTGTCCTCGGCACGGCCTGTTTCCAGAAAGGAACACGTCCGGCTCATTGTCCCACACAGAAGGTGGCAGCCCTGAAAGCTGTTGCTGGTCTTCACCGTCCCCCTGCAGCCTATTCACAGGCACAACAGGATCTGGGACCCGGGCTTGCCCAGAGGAGGAACATCTCATGGCTCTCGTCCTCGTCATAGCTTTTTTCCGAAAAGGCACACGTCCGGCTCCTTGTCCCACACGGAAGGTGGCAGCCCTGAAAGCTGTTGCTGGTCTTCACCGTCCCCCTGCAGCCTATTCACAGGCACAACAGGATTTGGACCCGGGCTTGCCCAGAGGAGGAACATCTCATGGCTCACGTCCTCGGCAGGGCCTGTTTCCGAGAAGGCACACGTCCGGCTCCTTGTCCCACACGGAAGGTGGCAGCCCTGAAAGCTGTTGCTGGTCTTCACCGTCCCCCTGCAGCCTATTCACAGGCACAACAGGATCTGGGACCCGGGCTTGCCCAGAGGAGGAACATCTCATGGCTCTCGTCCTCGGCAGGGCCTGTATCCAGAAAGACACGTGCGGCTCCTTGTCCCACACGGAAGGTGGCAGCCCTGAAAGCTGTTGCTGGTCTTCACCATCCCCCTGCAGCCTATTCACAGGCACAACAGGATTCAGGACCGGGGCTTGCCCAGAGGAGGAACATCTCATGGCTCACGTCCTCGGCAGGGCCTGTTTCCGAGAAGGCACACATCCGGGTCCTTGTCCCACACGGAAGGTGGCAGCCCTGAAAGCTGTTGCTGGTCTTCACCGTCCCCCTGCAGCCTATTCACAGGCACAACAGGATTTGGACCCGGGCTTGCCCAGAGGAGGAACATCTCATGGCTCTCGTCCTCGGCAGAGCCTGATTCCGAAAAGGCACACGTCCGGCTCCTTCTCCCACACGGAAGGTGGCAGCCCTGAAAGCTGTTGCTGGTCTTCACCGTCCCCCTGCAGCCTATTCACAGGCACAACAGGATCTGGGACCCGGGCTTGGCCAGAGGAGGAACATCTCATGGCTCTCGTCCTCGGCAGGGCCTGTATCCAGAAAGACACGTCCGGCTCCTTGTCCCACACGGATGGTGGCAGCCCTGAAAGCTGTTGCTGGTCTTCACCATCCCCCTGCAGCCTATTCACAGGCACAACAGGATCTGGGACCCGGGCTTGGCCAGAGGAGGAACATCTCATGGCTCTCGTCCTCGGCAGGGCCTGTATCCAGAAAGACACGTCCGGCTCCTTGTCCCACACGGAAGGTGGCAGCCCTGGAAGCTGTTGCTGGTCTTCACCGTCCCCCTGCAGCCTATTCACAGGCACAACAGGATTCAGGACCCGGGCTTGCCCAGAGGTGGAACATCTCATGGCTCTCGTCCTCGGCAGAGCCTGTTTCCGAAAACGCACACGTCCGGCTCCTTGTCCCACATGGAATGTGGCAGCCGTGAAAGCTGTTGCTGGTCTTCACCGTCCCCCTGCAGCCTATTCACAGGTACAACAGGATTTGGACGCGGGCTTGCCCAGAGGAGGACCATCTCATGGCTCTCGTCCTCGTCAGAGCCTGTTTCCGAAAAGGCACACATCCGGCTCCTTGTCCCACACGGAAGGTGGCAGCCGTGAAAGCTGTTGCTGGTCTTCACCATCCCCCTGCAGCCTATTCACAGGCACAACAGGATTCAGGACCGGGGCTTGCCCAGAGGTGGAACATCTCATGGCTCTCGTCCTCGGCAGGGCCTGTTTCCAAAAAGGCACAACACCGGCTCATTGTCCCACACGGAAGGTGGCAGCCCTGAAAGCTGTTGCTGGTCTTCACCGTCCCCCTGCAGCCTATTCACAGGCACAACAGGATCTGGGACCCGGGCTTGCCCAGAGGAGGAACATCTCATGGCTCTCGTCCTCGGCAGAGCCTGTTTCCGAGAAGGCACACGTCCGGCTCCTTCTCCCACACGGAAGGTGGCAGCCGTGAAAGCTGTTGCTGGTCTTCACCGTCCCCCTGCAGCCTATTCACAGGCACAACAGGATCTGGGACCCGGGCTTGCCCAGAGGAGGAACATCTCATGGCTCTCGTCCTCGGCAGGGCCTGTTTCCGAAAAGGCACACATCCGGCTCATTGTCCCACACGGAAGGTGGCAGCCCTGAAAGCTGTTGCTGGTCTTCACCGTCCCCCTGCAGCCTATTCACAGGCACAACAGGATGCAGGACCGGGGCTTGCCCAGAGGTGGAACATCTCATGGCTCTCGTCCTCGGCAGGGCCTGTTTCCAAAAAGGCACAAGACCGGCTCATTGTCCCACACGGAAGGTGGCAGCCCTGAAAGCTGTTGCTGGTCTTCACCGTCCCCCTGCAGCCTATTCACAGGCACAACAGGATCTGGGACCCGGGCTTGCCCAGAGGAGGAACATCTCATGGCTCTCGTCCTCGGCAGAGCCTGTTTCCGAAAAGGCACACGTCCGGCTCCTTGACCCACACGGAAGGTGGCAGCCCTGGAAGCTGTTGCTGGTCTTCACCGTCCCCCTGCAGCCTATTCACAGGCACAACAGGATCTGGGACCCGGGCTTGCCCAGAGGAGGAACATCTCATGGCTCTCGTCCTCGGCAGGGCCTGTATCCAGAAAGACACGTCCGGCTCCTTGTCCCACACGGAAGGTGGCAGCCCTGAAAGCTGTTGCTGGTCTTCACCGTCCCCCTGCAGCCTATTCACAGGCACAACAGGATTCAATACCGGGGCTTGGCCAGAGGAGGAACATCTCATGGCTCTCGTCCTCGGCAGGGCCTGTTTCCAGAAAGGCACACATCCGGCTCCTTGTCCCACACGGAAGGTGGCAGCCCTGAAAGATGTTGCTGGTCTTCACCGTCCCCCTGCAGCCTATTCACAGGCACAACAGGATTTGGACCCGGGCTTGCCCAGAGGAGGAACATCTCATGGCTCTCGTCCTCGGCAGAGCCTGATTCCGAAAAGGCACACGTCCGACTCCTTTTCCCACACGGAAGGTGGCAGCCCTGAAAGCTGTTGCTGGTCTTCACCGTCCCCCTGCAGCCTATTCACAGGCACAACAGGATCTGGGACCCGGGCTTGCCCAGAGGAGGAACATCTCATGGCTCTCGTCCTCGGCAGGGCCTGTTTCCAGAAAGACACGTCCGGCTCCTTGTCCCACACGGAAGGTGGCAGCCCTGAAAGCTGTTGCTGGTCTTCACCATCCCCCTGCAGCCTATTCACAGGCACAACAGGATCTGGGACCCGGGCTTGCCCAGAGGAGGAACATCTCATGTCTCTCGTCCTCGGCAGGGCCTGTTTCCGAGAAGGCACACATCCGGGTTCTTGTCCCACACGGAAGGTGGCAGCCCTGAAAGCTGTTGCTGGTCTTCACCGTCCCCCTGCAGCCTATTCACAGGCACAACAGTATTTGGACCCGGGCTTGCCCAGAGGAGGAACATCTCATGGCTCTCGTCCTCGGCAGAGCCTGATTCCGAAAAGGCACACGTCCGGCTCCTTGTCCCACACGGAAGGTGGCAGCCCTGAAAGCTGTTGCTGGTCTTCACCGTCCCCCAGCAGCCTATTCACAGGCACAACAGGATCTGGGACCCGGGCTTGCCCAGAGGAGGAACATCTCATGGCTCTCGTCCTCGGCACGGCCTGTTTCCAGAAAGGAACACGTCCGGCTCCTTGTCCCACAGTGAAGTTGGCAGCCGTGAAAGCTGTTGCTGGTGTTCACCGTCCCCCTGCAGCCTATTCACAGGCACAACAGGATCTGGGACCCGGGCTTGCCCAGAGGAGGAACATCTCATGGCTCTCATCCTCGGCAGGGCCTGTTTCCATAAAGGCACAAGACCGGCTCATTGTCCCACACGGAAGGTGGCAGCCCTGAAAGCTGTTGCTGGTCTTCACCGTACCCCTGCAACCTATTCACAGGCACAACAGGATTCAGGAGCCGGGCTTGCCCAGAGGAGGAACATCTCATGGCTCTCGTCCTCGGCAGGGCCTGTTTCCGAAAAGGCACACATCCGGCTCATTGTCCCACACGGAAGGTGGCAGCCCTGAAAGCTGTTGCTGGTCTTCACCGTCCCCCTGCAGCCTATTCACAGGCACAACAGGATTTGGACCCGGGCTTGCCCAGAGGAGGAACATCTCATGGCTCTCGTCCTCGGCAGAGCCTGATTCCGAAAAGGCACACGTCCGGCTCCTTATCCCACACGGAAGGTGGCAGCCCTGAAAGCTGTTGCTGGTCTTCACCGTCCCCCTGCAGCCTATTCACAGGCACAACAGGATCTGGGACCCGGGCTTGGCCAGAGGAGGAACATCTCATGGCTCTCGTCCTCGGCAGGGCCTGTATCCAGAAAGACACGTCCGGATCCTTGTCCCACACGGATGGTGGCAGCCCTGAAAGCTGTTGCTGGTCTTCACCATCCCCCTGCAGCCTATTCACAGGCACAACAGGATTCAGGACCGGGGCTTGCCCAGAGGTGGAACATCTCATGGCTCTCGTCCTCGGCAGGGCCTGTTTCCGAAAAGGCACACGTCCGGCTCCTTGTCCCACACGGAATGTGGCAGCCCTGGAAGCTGTTGCTGGTCTTCACTGTCCCCCTGCAGCCTATTCACAGGCACAACAGGATTCAGGACCCGGGCTTGCCCAGAGGTGGAACATCTCATGGCTCTCGTCCTCGGCAGAGCCTGATTCCGAAAAGGCACTCATCCGGCTCCTTGTCCCACACGGAAGGTGGCAGCCCTGAAAGCTGTTGCTGGTCTTCACCGTCCCCCTGCAGCCTATTCACAGGCACAACAGGATCTGGGACCCGGGCTTGCCCAGAGGAGGAACATCTCATGGCTCTCGTCCTCGGCAGAGCCTGTTACCGAAAAGGCACACGTCCGGCTCCTTGTCCCACACGGAAGGTGGCAGCCCTGGAAGCTGTTGCTGGTCTTCACCGTCCCCCTGCAGCCTATTCACAGGCACAACAGGATTTGGTCGCGGGCTTGCCCAGAGGAGGAACATCTCATGGCTCTCGTCCTCGGCAGAGCCTGATTCCGAAAAGGCACACGTCCGGCTCCTTGTCCCACACGGAAGGTGGCAGCCCTGAAAGCTGTTGCTGGTCTTCACCGTCCCCCTGCAGCCTATTCACAGGCACAACAGGATCTGGGACCCGGGCTTGGCCAGAGGAGGAACATCTCATGGCTCTCGTCCTCGGCACGGCCTGTTTCCAGAAATGAACACGTCCGGCTCCTTGTCCCACAGTGAAGGTGGCAGCCGTGAAAGCTCTTGCTGGTGTTCACCGTCCCCCTGCAGCCTATTCACAGGCACAACAAAATCTGGGACCCGGGCTTGCCCAGAGGAGGAACATCTCATGGCTCTCGTCCTCGGCAGAGGCTGTTTCCGAAAAGTCACACATCCGGCTCCTTGTCCCACACGGAAGGTGGCAGCCCTGAAAGCTGTTGCTGGTCTTCACCGTCCCCCTGCAGCCTATTCACTGGCACAACAGGATCTGGGACCCGGGCTTGCCCAGAGGAGGAACATCTCATGGCTCTCGACCTCGGCAGAGCCTGTTTCCGAGAAGGCACACGTCCGGCTCCTTGTCCTACACGGAAGGTGGCAGCCGTGAAAGCTGTTGCTGGTCTTCACCGTCCCCCTGCAGCCTATTCACAGGCACAACAGGATCTGGGACCCGGGCTTGCCCAGAGGAGGAACATCTCATGGCTCTCGTCCTCGGCAGGGCCTGTATCCAGAAAGACACGTCCGGCTCCTTGTCCCACACGGAAGGTGGCAGCCCTGGAAGCTGTTGCTGGTCTTCACCGTCCCCCTGCAGCCTATTCACAGGCACAACAGGATTCAGGACCCGGGCTTGCCCAGAGGAGGAACATCTCATGGCTCTCGTCCTCGTCAGAGCCTGTTTCCATAAAGGCACAAGACCGGCTCCTTGTCCCACACGGAAGGTGGCAGCCCTGGAAGCTGTTGCTGGTCTTCACCATACCCCTGCAGCCTATTCACAGGCACAACAGGATCTGGGACCCGGGCTTGCCCAGAGGAGGAACATCTCATGGCTCTCGTCCTCGGCAGAGCCTGTTTCCGAGAAGGCACACGTCCGGCTCCTTGTCCCACAGTGAAGTTGGCAGCCGTGAAAGCTGTTGCTGGTGTTCACCGTCCCCCTGCAGCCTATTCACAGGCACAACAGGATTCATGACCCGGGCTTGCCCAGAGGAGGAACATCTCATGGCTCTCGTCCTCGTCAGAGCCTGTTTCCGAAAAGGCACACATCGGGCTCCTTGTCCCACACGGAAGGTGGCAGCCCTGAAAGCTGTTGCTGGTCTTCACCGTCCCCCTGCAGCCTATTCACAGGCACAACAGGATCTGGGACCCGGGCTTGGCCAGAGGAGGAACATCTCATGGCTCTCGTCCTCGGCAGAGCCTGTTTCCGAAAAGGCACACGTCCAACTCCTTGTCCCACAGTGAAGGTGGCAGCCCTGAAAGCTGTTGCTGGTCTTCACCGTCCCCCTGCAGCCTATTCACAGGCACAACAGGATCTGGGACCCGGGCTTGGCCAGAGGAGGAACATCTCATGGCTCTTGTCCTCGGCACGGCCTGTTTCCAGAAAGGAACACGTCCGGCTCATTGTCCCACACGGAAGGTGGCAGCCCTGAAAGCTGTTGCTGGTCTTCACCGTCCCCCTGCAGCCTATTCACAGGCACAACAGGATCTGGGACCCGGGCTTGGACAGAGGAGGAACATCTCCTGGCTCTCGTCCTCGTCATAGCTTTTTTCCGAAAAGGCACACGTCCGGCTCCTTGTCGCACACGGAAGGTGGCAGCCCTGAAAGCCGTTGCTGGTCTTCACCGTCCCCCTGCAGCCTATTCACAGGCACAACAGGATTTGGACCCGGGCTTGCCCAGAGGAGGAACATCTCATGGCTCACGTCCTCGGCAGGGCCTGTTTCCGAGAAGGCACACGTCCGGCTCCTTGTCCCACACGGAAGGTGGCAGCCGTGAAAGCTGTTGCTGGTCTTCACCGTCCCCCTGCAGCCTATTCACAGGCACAACAGGATCTGGGACCCGGGCTTGCCCAGAGGAGGAACATCTCATGGCTCTCGTCCTCGGCAGGGCCTGTATCCAGAAAGACACGTCCGGCTCCTTGTCCCACACGGAAGGTGGCAGCCCTGAAAGCTGTTGCTGGTCTTCACCATCCCCCTGCAGCCTATTCACAGGCACAACAGGATTCAGGACCGGGGCTTGCCCAGAGGAGGAACATCTCATGGCTCACGTCCTCGGCAGGGCCTGTTTCCGAGAAGGCACACATCCGGGTCCTTGTCCCACACGGAAGGTGGCAGCCCTGAAAGCTGTTGCTGGTCTTCACCGTCCCCCTGCAGCCTATTCACAGGCACAACAGGATTTGGACCCGGGCTTGCCCAGAGGAGGAACATCTCATGGCTCTCGTCCTCGGCAGAGCCTGATTCCGAAAAGGCACACGTCCGGCTCCTTGTCCCACACGGAAGGTGGCAGCCCTGAAAGCTGTTGCTGGTCTTCACCGTCCCCCTGCAGCCTATTCACAGGCACAACAGGATCTGGGACCCGGGCTTGCCCAGAGGAGGAACATCTCATGGCTCTCGTCCTCGGCAGAGCCTGTTTCCGAAAAGGCACATGTCCGGCTCCTTGTCCCACAGTGAAGGTGGCAGCCCTGAAAGCTGTTGCTGGTCTTCACCGTCCCCCTGCAGCCTATTCACAGGCACAACAGGATCTGGGACCCGGGCTTGGCCAGAGGAGGAACATCTCATGGCTCTTGTCCTCGGCACGGCCTGTTTCCAGAAAGGAACACGTCCGGCTCATTGTCCCACACGGAAGGTGGCAGCCCTGAAAGCTGTTGCTGGTCTTCACCGTCCCCCTGCAGCCTATTCACAGGCACAACAGGATCTGGGACCCAGGCAAGGACAGAGGAGGAACATCTCCTGGCTCTCGTCCTCGTCATAGCTTTTTTCCGAAAAGGCACACGTCCGGCTCCTTGTCCCACACGGAAGGTGGCAGCCCTGGAAGCTGTTGCTGGTCTTCACCGTCCCCCTGCAGCCTATTCACAGGCACAACAGGATCTGGGACCCGGGCTTGCCCAGAGGAGGAACATCTCATGGCTCTCGTCCTCGGCAGAGCCTGTTTCCGAGAAGGCACACATCCGGCTCCTTGTCCCACACGGAAGGTGGCAGCCGTGAAAGCTGTTGCTGGTCTTCACCGTCCCCCTGCAGCCTATTCACAGGCACAACAGGATCTGGGACCCGGGCTTGCCCAGAGGAGGAACATCTCATGGCTCTCGTCCTCGGCAGGGCCTGTATCCAGAAAGACACGTCCGGCTCCTTGTCCCACATGGAAGGTGGCATCCCTGGAAGCTGTTGCTGGTCTTCACCGTCCCCCTGCAGCCTATTCACAGGCACAACAGGATTCAGGACCGGGGCTTGCCCAGAGGAGGAACATCTCATGGCTCACGTCCTCGGCAGAGCCTGTTTCCGAGAAGGCACACATCCGGCTCCTTGTCCCACACGGAAGGTGGCAGCCGTGAAAGCTGTTGCTGGTCTTCACCGTCCCCCTGCAGCCTATTCACAGGCACAACAGGATCTGGGACCCGGGCTTGCCCAGAGGAGGAACATCTCATGGCTCTTGTCCTCGGCACGGCCTGTTTCCAGAAAGGAACACGTCCGGCTCATTGTCCCACACGGAAGGTTGCAGCCCTGAAAGCTGTTGCTGGTCTTCACCGTCCCCCTGCAGCCTATTCACAGGCACAACAGGATCTGGGACCCGGGCTTGGACAGAGGAGGAACATCTCCTGGCTCTCGTCCTCGTCATAGCTTTTTTCCGAAAAGGCACACGTCCGGCTCCTTGTCCCACACGGAAGGTGGCAGCCCTGGAAGCTGTTGCTGGTCTTCACCGTCCCCCTGCAGCCTATTCACAGGCACAACAGGATTTGGACGCGGGCTTGCCCAGAGGAGGAACATCTCATGGCTCTCGTCCTCGGCAGAGCCTGTTTCCGAGAAGGCACACGTCCGGCTCCTTGTCCCACACGGAAGGTGGCAGCCGTGAAAGCTGTTGCTGGTCTTCACCGTCCCCCTGCAGCCTATTCACAGGCACAACAGGATCTGGGACCCGGGCTTGCCCAGAGGAGGAACATCTCATGGCTCTCGTCCTCGGCAGGGCCTGTATCCAGAAAGACACGTCCGGCTCCTTGTCCCACATGGAAGGTGGCATCCCTGGAAGCTGTTGCTAGTCTTCACCGTCCCCCTGCAGCCTATTCACAGGCACAACAGGATTCAGGACCGGGGCTTGCCCAGAGGAGGAACATCTCATGGCTCACGTCCTCGGCAGAACCTGTTTCCGAGAAAGCACACATCCGGCTCCTTGTCCCACACGGAAGGTGGCAGCCCTGAAAGCTGTTGCTGGTCTTCACCGTCCCCCTGCAGCCTATTCACAGGCACAACAGGATCTGGGACCCGGGCTTGCCCAGAGGAGGAACATCTCATGGCTCTCGTCCTCGGCAGGGCCTGTATCCAGAAAGACACGTCCGGCTCCTTGTCCCACACGGAAGGTGGCAGCCCTGAAAGCTGTTGCTGGTCTTCACCATCCCCCTGCAGCCTATTCACAGGCACAACAGGATTTGGACCCGGGCTTGCCCAGAGGAGGAACATCTCATGGCTCTCGTCCTCGGCAGAGCCTGATTCCGAAAAGGCACACGTCCGGCTCCTTGTCCCACACGGAAGGTGGCAGCCCTGAAAGCTGTTGCTGCTCTTCACCGTCCCCCTGCAGCCTATTCACAGGCACAACAGGATCTGGGACCCGGGCTTGCCCAGAGGAGGAACATCTCATGGCTCTCGTCCTCGGCACGGCCTGTTTCCAGAAAGGAACACGTCCGGCTCCTTGTCCCACAGTGAAGGTGGCAGCCGTGAAAGCTGTTGCTGGTGTTCACCGTCCCCCTGCAGCCTATTCACAGGCACAACAGGATCTGGGACCCGGGCTTGCCCAGAGGAGGAACATCTCATGGCTCTCGTCCTCGTCAGAGCCTGTTTCCATAAAGGCACAAGACCGGCTCCTTGTCCCACACGGAAGGTGGCAGCCCTGGAAGCTGTTGCTGGTCTTCACCGTACCCCTGCAGCCTATTCACAGGCACAACAGGATCTGGGACTCGGGCTTGCCCAGAGGAGGAACATCTCATGGCTCTCGTCCTCGGCAGAGCCTGTTTCCGAGAAGGCACACGTCCGGCTCCTTGTCCCACAGTGAAGTTGGCAGCCGTGAAAGCTGTTGCTGGTGTTCACCGTCCCCCTGCAGCCTATTCACAGGCACAACAGGATTCATGACCCGGGCTTGCCCAGAGGAGGAACATCTCATGGCTCTCGTCCTCGTCAGAGCCTGTTTCCGAAAAGGCACACATCCGGCTCCTTGTCCAACACGGAAGGTGGCAGCCCTGAAAGCTGTTGCTGGTCTTCACCGTCCCCCTGCAGCCTATTCACAGGCACAACAGGATTCAGGAAGGGGCTTGCCCAGAGGTGGAACATCTCATGGCTCTCGTCCTCGTCAGAGCCTGTTTCCGAAAAGGCACACATCGGGCTCCTTGTCCCACACGGAAGGTGGCAGCCCTGAAAGCTGTTGCTGGTCTTCACCGTCCCCCTGCAGCCTATTCACAGGCACAACAGGATCTGGGACCCGGGCTTGGCCAGAGGAGGAACATCTCATGGCTCTCGTCCTCGGCAGAGCCTGTTTCCGAAAAGGCACATGTCCGGCTCCTTGTCCCACAGTGAAGGTGGCAGCCCTGAAAGCTGTTGCTGGTCTTCACCGTCCCCCTGCAGCCTATTCACAGGCACAACAGGATCTGGGACCCGGGCTTGGCCAGAGGAGGAACATCTCATGGCTCTTGTCCTCGGCACGGCCTGTTTCCAGAAAGGAACACGTCCGGCTCATTGTCCCACACGGAAGGTTGCAGCCCTGAAAGCTGTTGCTGGTCTTCACCGTCCCCCTGCAGCCTATTCACAGGCACAACAGGATCTGGGACCCGGGCTTGGACAGAGGAGGAACATCTCCTGGCTCTCGTCCTCGTCATAGCTTTTTTCCGAAAAGGCACACGTCCGGCTCCTTGTCCCACACGGAAGGTGGCAGCCCTGGAAGCTGTTGCTGGTCTTCACCGTCCCCCTGCAGCCTATTCACAGGCACAACAGGATCTGGGACCCGGGCTTGGCCAGAGGAGGAACATCTCATGGCTCTCGTCCTCGGCAGAGCCTGTTTCCGAGAAGGCACACGTCCGGCTCCTTGTCCCACACGGAAGGTGGCAGCCGTGAAAGCTGTTGCTGGTCTTCACCGTCCCCCTGCAGCCTATTCACAGGCACAACAGGATCTGGGACCCGGGCTTGCCCAGAGGAGGAACATCTCATGGCTCTCGTCCTCGGCAGGGCCTGTATCCAGAAAGACACGTCCGGCTCCTTGTCCCACATGGAAGGTGGCATCCCTGGAAGCTGTTGCTGGTCTTCACCGTCCCCCTGCAGCCTATTCACAGGCACAACAGGATTCAGGACCGGGGCTTGCCCAGAGGAGGAACATCTCATGGCTCACGTCCTCGGCAGAGCCTGTTTCCGAGAAGGCACACATCCGGCTCCTTGTCCCACACGGAAGGTGGCAGCCCTGAAAGCTGTTGCTGGTCTTCACCGTCCCCCTGCAGCCTATTCACAGGCACAACAGGATCTGGGACCCGGGCTTGCCCAGAGGAGGAACATCTCATGGCTCTCGTCCTCGGCAGGGCCTGTATCCAGAAAGACACGTCCGGCTCCTTGTCCCACACGGATGGTGGCAGCCCTGGAAGCTGTTGCTGGTCTTCACCATCCCCCTGCAGCCTATTCACAGGCACAACAGGATTCAGGACCGGGGCTTGCCCAGAGGAGGAACATCTCATGGCTCACGTCCTCGGCAGGGCCTGTTTCCGAGAAGGCACACATCCGGGTCCTTGTCCCACACGGAAGGTGGCAGCCCTGAAAGCTGTTGCTGGTCTTCACCGTCCCCCTGCAGCCTATTCACAGGCACAACAGGATCTGGGACCCGGGCTTGCCCAGAGGAGGAACATCTCATGGCTCTCGTCCTCGGCAGAGCCTGTTTCCGAGAAGGCACACGTCCGGCTCCTTGTCCCACAGTGAAGTTGGCAGCCGTGAAAGCTGTTGCTGGTGTTCACCGTCCCCCTGCAGCCTATTCACAGGCACAACAGGATTCATGACCCGGGCTTGCCCAGAGGAGGAACATCTCATGGCTCTCGTCCTCGTCAGAGCCTGTTTCCGAAAAGGCACACATCCGGCTCCTTGTCCAACACGGAAGGTGGCAGCCCTGAAAGCTGTTGCTGGTCTTCACCGTCCCCCTGCAGCCTATTCACAGGCACAACAGGATTCAGGAAGGGGCTTGCCCAGAGGTGGAACATCTCATGGCTCTCGTCCTCGTCAGAGCCTGTTTCCGAAAAGGCACACATCGGGCTCCTTGTCCCACACGGAAGGTGGCAGCCCTGAAAGCTGTTGCTGGTCTTCACCGTCCCCCTGCAGCCTATTCACAGGCACAACAGGATCTGGGACCCGGGCTTGGCCAGAGGAGGAACATCTCATGGCTCTTGTCCTCGGCACGGCCTGTTTCCAGAAAGGAACACGTGCGGCTCATTGTCCCACACGGAAGGTTGCAGCCCTGAAAGCTGTTGCTGGTCTTCACCGTCCCCCTGAAGCCTATTCACAGGCACAACAGGATCTGGGACCCGGGCTTGGACAGAGGAGGAACATCTCCTGGCTCTCGTCCTCGTCATAGCTTTTTTCCGAAAAGGCACACGTCCGGCTCCTTGTCCCACACGGAAGGTGGCAGCCCTGGAAGCTGTTGCTGGTCTTCACCGTCCCCCTGCAGCCTATTCACAGGCACAACAGGATCTGGGACCCGGGCTTGCCCAGAGGAGGAACATCTCATGGCTCTCGTCCTCGGCAGAGCCTGTTTCCGAGAAGGCACACGTCCGGCTCCTTGTCCCACACGGAAGGTTGCAGCCCTGAAAGCTGTTGCTGGTCTTCACCGTCCCCCTGCAGCCTATTCACAGGCACAACAGGATCTGGGACCCGGGCTTGCCCAGAGGAGGAACATCTCATGGCTCTCGTCCTCGGCAGGGCCTGTATCCAGAAAGACACGTCCGGCTCCTTGTCCCACATGGAAGGTGGCATCCCTGGAAGCTGTTGCTGGTCTTCACCATCCCCCTGCAGCCTATTCACAGGCACAACAGGATTTGGACCCGGGCTTGCCCAGAGGAGGAACATCTCATGGCTCTCGTCCTCGGCAGAGCCTGATTCCGAAAAGGCACACGTCCGGCTCCTTGTCCCACACGGAAGGTGGCAGCCCTGAAAGCTGTTGCTGGTCTTCACCGTCCCCCTGCAGCCTATTCACAGGCACAACAGGATCTGGGACCCGGGCTTGCCCAGAGGAGGAACATCTCATGGCTCTCGTCCTCGGCACGGCCTGTTTCCAGAAAGGAACACGTCCGGCTCCTTGTCCCACAGTGAAGGTGGCAGCCGTGAAAGCTGTTGCTGGTGTTCACCGTCCCCCTGCAGCCTATTCACAGGCACAACAGGATCTGGGACCCGGGCTTGCCCAGAGGAGGAACATCTCATGGCTCTCGTCCTCGTCAGAGCCTGTTTCCATAAAGGCACAAGACCGGCTCCTTGTCCCACACGGAAGGTGGCAGCCCTGGAAGCTGTTGCTGGTCTTCACCGTACCCCTGCAGCCTATTCACAGGCACAACAGGATCTGGGACTCGGGCTTGCCCAGAGGAGGAACATCTCATGGCTCTCGTCCTCGGCACAGCCTGTTTCCGAGAAGGCACACGTCCGGCTCCTTGTCCCACAGTGAAGTTGGCAGCCGTGAAAGCTGTTGCTGGTGTTCACCGTCCCCCTGCAGCCTATTCACAGGCACAACAGGATTCATGACCCGGGCTTGCCCAGAGGAGGAACATCTCATGGCTCTCGTCCTCGTCAGAGCCTGTTTCCGAAAAGGCACACATCCGGCTCCTTGTCCAACACGGAAGGTGGCAGCCCTGAAAGCTGTTGCTGGTCTTCACCGTCCCCCTGCAGCCTATTCACAGGCACAACAGGATTCAGGAAGGGGCTTGCCCAGAGGTGGAACATCTCATGGCTCTCGTCCTCGTCAGAGCCTGTTTCCGAAAAGGCACACATCGGGCTCCTTGTCCCACACGGAAGGTGGCAGCCCTGAAAGCTGTTGCTGGTCTTCACCGTCCCCCTGCAGCCTATTCACAGGCACAACAGGATCTGGGACCCGGGCTTGGCCAGAGGAGGAACATCTCATGGCTCTTGTCCTCGGCACGGCCTGTTTCCAGAAAGGAACACGTCCGGCTCATTGTCCCACACGGAAGGTTGCAGCCCTGAAAGCTGTTGCTGGTCTTCACCATCCCCCTGCAGCCTATTCACAGGCACAACAGGATTTGGACCCGGGCTTGCCCAGAGGAGGAACATCTCATGGCTCTCGTCCTCGGCAGAGCCTGATTCCGAAAAGGCACACGTCCGGCTCCTTGTCCCACACGGAAGGTGGCAGCCCTGAAAGCTGTTGCTGCTCTTCACCGTCCCCCTGCAGCCTATTCACAGGCACAACAGGATCTGGGACCCGGGCTTGCCCAGAGGAGGAACATCTCATGGCTCTCGTCCTCGGCACGGCCTGTTTCCAGAAAGGAACACGTCCGGCTCCTTGTCCCACAGTGAAGGTGGCAGCCGTGAAAGCTGTTGCTGGTGTTCACCGTCCCCCTGCAGCCTATTCACAGGCACAACAGGATCTGGGACCCGGGCTTGCCCAGAGGAGGAACATCTCATGGCTCTCGTCCTCGTCAGAGCCTGTTTCCATAAAGGCACAAGACCGGCTCCTTGTCCCACACGGAAGGTGGCAGCCCTGGAAGCTGTTGCTGGTCTTCACCGTACCCCTGCAGCCTATTCACAGGCACAACAGGATCTGGGACTCGGGCTTGCCCAGAGGAGGAACATCTCATGGCTCTCGTCCTCGGCAGAGCCTGTTTCCGAGAAGGCACACGTCCGGCTCCTTGTCCCACAGTGAAGTTGGCAGCCGTGAAAGCTGTTGCTGGTGTTCACCGTCCCCCTGCAGCCTATTCACAGGCACAACAGGATCTGGGACCCGGGCTTGCCCAGAGGAGGAACATCTCATGGCTCTCGTCCTCGTCAGAGCCTGTTTCCGAAAAGGCACACATCCGGCTCCTTGTCCAACACGGAAGGTGGCAGCCCTGAAAGCTGTTGCTGGTCTTCACCGTCCCCCTGCAGCCTATTCACAGGCACAACAGGATTCAGGAAGGGGCTTGCCCAGAGGTGGAACATCTCATGGCTCTCGTCCTCGTCAGAGCCTGTTTCCGAAAAGGCACACATCGGGCTCCTTGTCCCACACGGAAGGTGGCAGCCCTGAAAGCTGTTGCTGGTCTTCACCGTCCCCCTGCAGCCTATTCACAGGCACAACAGGATCTGGGACCCGGGCTTGGCCAGAGGAGGAACATCTCATGGCTCTCGTCCTCGGCAGAGCCTGTTTCCGAAAAGGCACATGTCCGGCTCCTTGTCCCACAGTGAAGGTGGCAGCCCTGAAAGCTGTTGCTGGTCTTCACCGTCCCCCTGCAGCCTATTCACAGGCACAACAGGATCTGGGACCCGGGCTTGGACAGAGGAGGAACATCTCCTGGCTCTCGTCCTCGTCATAGCTTTTTTCCGAAAAGGCACACGTCCGGCTCCTTGTCCCACACGGAAGGTGGCAGCCCTGGAAGCTGTTGCTGGTCTTCACCGTCCCCCTGCAGCCTATTCACAGGCACAACAGGATCTGGGACCCGGGCTTGCCCAGAGGAGGAACATCTCATGGCTCTCGTCCTCGGCAGAGCCTGTTTCCGAGAAGGCACACGTCCGGCTCCTTGTCCCACACGGAAGGTGGCAGCCGTGAAAGCTGTTGCTGGTCTTCACCGTCCCCCTGCAGCCTATTCACAGGCACAACAGGATCTGGGACCCGGGCTTGCCCAGAGGAGGAACATCTCATGGCTCTCGTCCTCGGCAGGGCCTGTATCCAGAAAGACACGTCCGGCTCCTTGTCCCACATGGAAGGTGGCATCCCTGGAAGCTGTTGCTGGTCTTCACCGTCCCCCTGCAGCCTATTCACAGGCACAACAGGATTCAGGACCGGGGCTTGCCCAGAGGAGGAACATCTCATGGCTCACGTCCTCGGCAGAGCCTGTTTCCGAGAAGGCACACATCCGGCTCCTTGTCCCACACGGAAGGTGGCAGCCCTGAAAGCTGTTGCTGGTCTTCACCGTCCCCCTGCAGCCTATTCACAGGCACAACAGGATCTGGGACCCGGGCTTGCCCAGAGGAGGAACATCTCATGGCTCTCGTCCTCGGCAGGGCCTGTATCCAGAAAGACACGTCCGGCTCCTTGTCCCACACGGAAGGTGGCAGCCCTGAAAGCTGTTGCTGGTCTTCACCATCCCCCTGCAGCCTATTCACAGGCACAACAGGATTCAGGACCGGGGCTTGCCCAGAGGAGGAACATCTCATGGCTCACGTCCTCGGCAGGGCCTGTTTCCGAGAAGGCACACATCCGGGTCCTTGTCCCACACGGAAGGTGGCAGCCCTGAAAGCTGTTGCTGGTCTTCACCGTCCCCCTGCAGCCTATTCACAGGCACAACAGGATCTGGGACTCGGGCTTGCCCAGAGGAGGAACATCTCATGGCTCACGTCCTCGGCAGGGCCTGTTTCCGAGAAGGCACACATCCGGGTCCTTGTCCCACACGGAAGGTGGCAGCCCTGAAAGCTGTTGCTGGTCTTCACCGTCCCCCTGCAGCCTATTCACAGGCACAACAGGATCTGGGACCCGGGCTTGCCCAGAGGAGGAACATCTCATGGCTCTCGTCCTCGGCACGGCCTGTTTCCAGAAAGGAACATGTCCGGCTCCTTGTCCCACAGTGAAGGTGGCAGCCGTGAAAGCTGTTGCTGGTGTTCACCGTCCCCCTGCAGCCTATTCACAGGCACAACAGGATCTGGGACCCGGGCTTGCCCAGAGGAGGAACATCTCATGGCTCTCGTCCTCGTCAGAGCCTGTTTCCATAAAGGCACAAGACCGGCTCCTTGTCCCACACGGAAGGTGGCAGCCCTGGAAGCTGTTGCTGGTCTTCACCGTACCCCTGCAGCCTATTCACAGGCACAACAGGATCTGGGACTCGGGCTTGCCCAGAGGAGGAACATCTCATGGCTCTCGTCCTCGGCACAGCCTGTTTCCGAGAAGGCACACGTCCGGCTCCTTGTCCCACAGTGAAGTTGGCAGCCGTGAAAGCTGTTGCTGGTGTTCACCGTCCCCCTGCAGCCTATTCACAGGCACAACAGGATTCATGACCCGGGCTTGCCCAGAGGAGGAACATCTCATGGCTCTCGTCCTCGTCAGAGCCTGTTTCCGAAAAGGCACACATCCGGCTCCTTGTCCAACACGGAAGGTGGCAGCCCTGAAAGCTGTTGCTGGTCTTCACCGTCCCCCTGCAGCCTATTCACAGGCACAACAGGATTCAGGAAGGGGCTTGCCCAGAGGTGGAACATCTCATGGCTCTCGTCCTCGTCAGAGCCTGTTTCCGAAAAGGCACACATCGGGCTCCTTGTCCCACACGGAAGGTGGCAGCCCTGAAAGCTGTTGCTGGTCTTCACCGTCCCCCTGCAGCCTATTCACAGGCACAACAGGATCTGGGACCCGGCCTTGCCCAGAGGAGGAACATCTCATGGCTCTCGTCCTCGGCAGAGCCTGTTTCCGAAAAGGCACATGTCCGGCTCCTTGTCCCACAGTGAAGGTGGCAGCCCTGAAAGCTGTTGCTGGTCTTCACCGTCCCCCTGCAGCCTATTCACAGGCACAACAGGATCTGGGACCCGGGCTTGGCCAGAGGAGGAACATCTCATGGCTCTTGTCCTCGGCACGGCCTGTTTCCAGAAAGGAACACGTCCGGCTCATTGTCCCACACGGAAGGTTGCAGCCCTGAAAGCTGTTGCTGGTCTTCACCGTCCCCCTGCAGCCTATTCACAGGCACAACAGGATCTGGGACCCGGGCTTGGACAGAGGAGGAACATCTCCTGGCTCTCGTCCTCGTCATAGCTTTTTTCCGAAAAGGCACACGTCCGGCTCCTTGTCCCACACGGAAGGTGGCAGCCCTGGAAGCTGTTGCTGGTCTTCACCGTCCCCCTGCAGCCTATTCACAGGCACAACAGGATCTGGGACCCGGGCTTGCCCAGAGGAGGAACATCTCATGGCTCTCGTCCTCGGCAGAGCCTGTTTCCGAGAAGGCACACGTCCGGCTCCTTGTCCCACACGGAAGGTGGCAGCCGTGAAAGCTGTTGCTGGTCTTCACCGTCCCCCTGCAGCCTATTCACAGGCACAACAGGATCTGGGACCCGGGCTTGCCCAGAGGAGGAACATCTCATGGCTCTCGTCCTCGGCAGGGCCTGTATCCAGAAAGACACGTCCGGCTCCTTGTCCCACATGGAAGGTGGCATCCCTGGAAGCTGTTGCTGGTCTTCACCATCCCCCTGCAGCCTATTCACAGGCACAACAGGATTTGGACCCGGGCTTGCCCAGAGGAGGAACATCTCATGGCTCTCGTCCTCGGCAGAGCCTGATTCCGAAAAGGCACACGTCCGGCTCCTTGTCCCACACGGAAGGTGGCAGCCCTGAAAGCTGTTGCTGGTCTTCACCGTCCCCCTGCAGCCTATTCACAGGCACAACAGGATCTGGGACCCGGGCTTGCCCAGAGGAGGAACATCTCATGGCTCTCGTCCTCGGCACGGCCTGTTTCCAGAAAGGAACACGTCCGGCTCCTTGTCCCACACGGAAGGTGGCAGCCCTGAAAGCTGTTGCTGGTCTTCACCGTCCCCCTGCAGCGTATTCACAGGCACAACAGGATCTGGGACCCGGGCTTGCCCAGAGGAGGAACATCTCATGGCTCTCGTCCTCGTCAGAGCCTGTTTCCATAAAGGCACAAGACCGGCTCCTTGTCCCACACGGAAGGTGGCAGCCCTGGAAGCTGTTGCTGGTCTTCACCGTACCCCTGCAGCCTATTCACAGGCACAACAGGATCTGGGACTCGGGCTTGCCCAGAGGAGGAACATCTCATGGCTCTCGTCCTCGGCACAGCCTGTTTCCGAGAAGGCACACGTCCGGCTCCTTGTCCCACAGTGAAGTTGGCAGCCGTGAAAGCTGTTGCTGGTGTTCACCGTCCCCCTGCAGCCTATTCACAGGCACAACAGGATTCATGACCCGGGCTTGCCCAGAGGAGGAACATCTCATGGCTCTCGTCCTCGTCAGAGCCTGTTTCCGAAAAGGCACACATCCGGCTCCTTGTCCAACACGGAAGGTGGCAGCCCTGAAAGCTGTTGCTGGTCTTCACCGTCCCCCTGCAGCCTATTCACAGGCACAACAGGATTCAGGAAGGGGCTTGCCCAGAGGTGGAACATCTCATGGCTCTCGTCCTCGTCAGAGCCTGTTTCCGAAAAGGCACACATCGGGCTCCTTGTCCCACACGGAAGGTGGCAGCCCTGAAAGCTGTTGCTGGTCTTCACCGTCCCCCTGCAGCCTATTCACAGGCACAACAGGATCTGGGACCCGGGCTTGGCCAGAGGAGGAACATCTCATGGCTCTTGTCCTCGGCACGGCCTGTTTCCAGAAAGGAACACGTCCGGCTCATTGTCCCACACGGAAGGTTGCAGCCCTGAAAGCTGTTGCTGGTCTTCACCGTCCCCCTGCAGCCTATTCACAGGCACAACAGGATCTGGGACCCGGGCTTGGACAGAGGAGGAACATCTCATGGCTCTCGTCCTCGTCATAGCTTTTTTCCGAAAAGGCACACGTCCGGCTCCTTGTCCCACACGGAAGGTGGCAGCCCTGGAAGCTGTTGCTGGTCTTCACCGTCCCCCTGCAGCCTATTCACAGGCACAACAGGATCTGGGAGCCGGGCTTGCCCAGAGGAGGAACATCTCATGGCTCTCGTCCTCGGCAGAGCCTGTTTCCGAAAAGGCACACATCCGGCTCCTTGTCCCACACGGAAGGTGGCAGCCCTGAAAGCTGTTGCTGGTCTTCACCGTCCCCCTGCAGCCTATTCACAGGCACAACACTATCTGGGATCCGGGCTTGGCCAGAGGAGGAACATCTCATGGCTCTCGTCCTCGGCATAGCCTGTTTCCGAGAAGGCACACGTCCGGCTCCTTGTCCCACACGGATGGTGGCAGCCCTGAAAGCTGTTGCTGGTCTTCACCGTCCCCCTGCAGCCTATTCACAGGCACAACAGGATTCAGGACCGGGGCTTGCCCAGAGGAGGAACATCTCATGGCTCACGTCCTCGGCAGGGCCTGTTTCCGAGAAGGCACACATCCGGGTCCTTGTCCCACACGGAAGGTGGCAGCCCTGAAAGCTGTTGCTGGTCTTCACCGTCCCCCTGCAGCCTATTCACAGGCACAACAGGATCTGGGACCCGGGCTTGCCCAGAGGAGGAACATCTCATGGCTCTCGTCCTCGGCACGGCCTGTTTCCAGAAAGGAACACGTCCGGCTCCTTGTCCCACAGTGAAGGTGGCAGCCGTGAAAGCTGTTGCTGGTGTTCACCGTCCCCCTGCAGCCTATTCACAGGCACAACAGGATCTGGGACCCGGGCTTGCCCAGAGGAGGAACATCTCATGGCTCTCGTCCTCGTCAGAGCCTGTTTCCATAAAGGCACAAGACCGGCTCCTTGTCCCACACGGAAGGTGGCAGCCCTGGAAGCTGTTGCTGGTCTTCACCGTACCCCTGCAGCCTATTCACAGGCACAACAGGATCTGGGACTCGGGCTTGCCCAGAGGAGGAACATCTCATGGCTCTCGTCCTCGGCACAGCCTGTTTCCGAGAAGGCACACGTCCGGCTCCTTGTCCCACAGTGAAGTTGGCAGCCGTGAAAGCTGTTGCTGGTGTTCACCGTCCCCCTGCAGCCTATTCACAGGCACAACAGGATTCATGACCCGGGCTTGCCCAGAGGAGGAACATCTCATGGCTCTCGTCCTCGTCAGAGCCTGTTTCCGAAAAGGCACACATCCGGCTCCTTGTCCAACACGGAAGGTGGCAGCCCTGAAAGCTGTTGCTGGTCTTCACCGTCCCCCTGCAGCCTATTCACAGGCACAACAGGATTCAGGAAGGGGCTTGCCCAGAGGTGGAACATCTCATGGCTCTCGTCCTCGTCAGAGCCTGTTTCCGAAAAGGCACACATCGGGCTCCTTGTCCCACACGGAAGGTGGCAGCCCTGAAAGCTGTTGCTGGTCTTCACCGTCCCCCTGCAGCCTAGTCACAGGCACAACAGGATCTGGGACCCGGCCTTGCCCAGAGGAGGAACATCTCATGGCTCTCGTCCTCGGCAGAGCCTGTTTCCGAAAAGGCACATGTCCGGCTCCTTGTCCCACAGTGAAGGTGGCAGCCCTGAAAGCTGTTGCTGGTCTTCACCGTCCCCCTGCAGCCTATTCACAGGCACAACAGGATCTGGGACCCGGGCTTGGCCAGAGGAGGAACATCTCATGGCTCTTGTCCTCGGCACGGCCTGTTTCCAGAAAGGAACACGTCCGGCTCATTGTCCCACACGGAAGGTTGCAGCCCTGAAAGCTGTTGCTGGTCTTCACCGTCCCCCTGCAGCCTATTCACAGGCACAACAGGATCTGGGACCCGGGCTTGGACAGAGGAGGAACATCTCCTGGCTCTCGTCCTCGTCATAGCTTTTTTCCGAAAAGGCACACGTCCGGCTCCTTGTCCCACACGGAAGGTGGCAGCCCTGGAAGCTGTTGCTGGTCTTCACCGTCCCCCTGCAGCCTATTCACAGGCACAACAGGATCTGGGACCCGGGCTTGCCCAGAGGAGGAACATCTCATGGCTCTCGTCCTCGTCAGAGCCTGTTTCCATAAAGGCACAAGACCGGCTCCTTGTCCCACACGGAAGGTGGCAGCCGTGAAAGCTGTTGCTGGTCTTCACCGTCCCCCTGCAGCCTATTCACAGGCACAACAGGATCTGGGACCCGGGCTTGCCCAGAGGAGGAACATCTCATGGCTCTCGTCCTCGGCAGGGCCTGTATCCAGAAAGACACGTCCGGCTCCTTGTCCCACATGGAAGGTGGCATCCCTGGAAGCTGTTGCTGGTCTTCACCATCCCCCTGCAGCCTATTCACAGGCACAACAGGATTTGGACCCGGGCTTGCCCAGAGGAGGAACATCTCATGGCTCTCGTCCTCGGCAGAGCCTGATTCCGAAAAGGCACACGTCCGGCTCCTTGTCCCACACGGAAGGTGGCAGCCCTGAAAGCTGTTGCTGGTCTTCACCGTCCCCCTGCAGCCTATTCACAGGCACAACAGGATCTGGGACCCGGGCTTGCCCAGAGGAGGAACATCTCATGGCTCTCGTCCTCGGCACGGCCTGTTTCCAGAAAGGAACACGTCCGGCTCCTTGTCCCACACGGAAGGTGGCAGCCCTGAAAGCTGTTGCTGGTCTTCACCGTCCCCCTGCAGCGTATTCACAGGCACAACAGGATCTGGGACCCGGGCTTGCCCAGAGGAGGAACATCTCATGGCTCTCGTCCTCGTCAGAGCCTGTTTCCATAAAGGCACAAGACCGGCTCCTTGTCCCACACGGAAGGTGGCAGCCCTGGAAGCTGTTGCTGGTCTTCACCGTACCCCTGCAGCCTATTCACAGGCACAACAGGATCTGGGACTCGGGCTTGCCCAGAGGAGGAACATCTCATGGCTCTCGTCCTCGGCAGAGCCTGTTTCCGAGAAGGCACACGTCCGGCTCCTTGTCCCACAGTGAAGTTGGCAGCCGTGAAAGCTGTTGCTGGTGTTCACCGTCCCCCTGCAGCCTATTCACAGGCACAACAGGATTCATGACCCGGGCTTGCCCAGAGGAGGAACATCTCATGGCTCTCGTCCTCGTCAGAGCCTGTTTCCGAAAAGGCACACATCCGGCTCCTTGTCCAACACGGAAGGTGGCAGCCCTGAAAGCTGTTGCTGGTCTTCACCGTCCCCCTGCAGCCTATTCACAGGCACAACAGGATTCAGGAAGGGGCTTGCCCAGAGGTGGAACATCTCATGGCTCTCGTCCTCGTCAGAGCCTGTTTCCGAAAAGGCACACATCGGGCTCCTTGTCCCACACGGAAGGTGGCAGCCCTGAAAGCTGTTGCTGGTCTTCACCGTCCCCCTGCAGCCTATTCACAGGCACAACAGGATCTGGGACCCGGGCTTGGCCAGAGGAGGAACATCTCATGGCTCTTGTCCTCGGCACGGCCTGTTTCCAGAAAGGAACACGTCCGGCTCATTGTCCCACACGGAAGGTTGCAGCCCTGAAAGCTGTTGCTGGTCTTCACCGTCCCCCTGCAGCCTATTCACAGGCACAACAGGATCTGGGACCCGGGCTTGGACAGAGGAGGAACATCTCATGGCTCTCGTCCTCGTCATAGCTTTTTTCCGAAAAGGCACACGTCCGGCTCCTTGTCCCACACGGAAGGTGGCAGCCCTGGAAGCTGTTGCTGGTCTTCACCGTCCCCCTGCAGCCTATTCACAGGCACAACAGGATCTGGGACCCGGGCTTGCCCAGAGGAGGAACATCTCATGGCTCTCGTCCTCGGCAGAGCCTGTTTCCGAGAAGGCACACGTCCGGCTCCTTGTCCCACACGGAAGGTGGCAGCCGTGAAAGCTGTTGCTGGTCTTCACCGTCCCCCTGCAGCCTATTCACAGGCACAACAGGATCTGGGACCCGGGCTTGCCCAGAGGAGGAACATCTCATGGCTCTCGTCCTCGGCAGGGCCTGTATCCAGAAAGACACGTCCGGCTCCTTGTCCCACATGGAAGGTGGCATCCCTGGAAGCTGTTGCTGGTCTTCACCGTCCCCCTGCAGCCTATTCACAGGCACAACAGGATTCAGGACCGGGGCTTGCCCAGAGGAGGAACATCTCATGGCTCACGTCCTCGGCAGAGCCTGTTTCCGAGAAGGCACACATCCGGCTCCTTGTCCCACACGGAAGGTGGCAGCCCTGAAAGCTGTTGCTGGTCTTCACCGTCCCCCTGCAGCCTATTCACAGGCACAACAGGATCTGGGACCCGGGCTTGACCAGAGGAGGAACATCTCATGGCTCTCGTCCTCGGCAGAGCCTGATTCCGAAAAGGCACACGTCCGGCTCCTTGTCCCACACGGAAGGTGGCAGCCCTGAAAGCTGTTGCTGGTCTTCACCGTCCCCCTGCAGCCTATTCACAGGCACAACAGGATCTGGGACCCGGGCTTGGCCAGAGGAGGAACATCTCATGGCTCTTGTCCTCGGCACGGCCTGTTTCCAGAAAGGAACACGTCCGGCTCATTGTCCCACACGGAAGGTTGCAGCCCTGAAAGCTGTTGCTGGTCTTCACCGTCCCCCTGCAGCCTATTCACAGGCACAACAGGATCTGGGACCCGGGCTTGGACAGAGGAGGAACATCTCATGGCTCTCGTCCTCGTCATAGCTTTTTTCCGAAAAGGCACACGTCCGGCTCCTTGTCCCACACGGAAGGTGGCAGCCCTGGAAGCTGTTGCTGGTCTTCACCGTCCCCCTGCAGCCTATTCACAGGCACAACAGGATCTGGGACCCGGGCTTGCCCAGAGGAGGAACATCTCATGGCTCTCGTCCTCGGCAGAGCCTGTTTCCGAAAAGGCACACATCCGGCTCCTTGTCCCACACGGAAGGTGGCAGCCCTGAAAGCTGTTGCTGGTCTTCACCGTCACCCTGCAGCCTATTCACAGGCACAACAGTATCTGGGACCCGGGCTTGGCCAGAGGAGGAACATCTCATGGCTCTCGTCCTCGGCATA